>NC_135232.1:275808383-276433383 GCF_051348905.1 Ranitomeya variabilis
AGAAAGTCATTCTTTGTCCCCAGAAGACCCCACTATTGGTGAAACGTTGCCTAAATGACATTGGATATGGGGTACATACATAAAACTTGCACTGGGTTCAAGTGAATCGGGAACAGGGTTGCTGGAAAAACAGGGGCCCTACATATTAGGGTCAAAGGGTAGTGTGTTTCTCTAAAACATGCAAGCAAAGTTCATTGGGAAACTTCTTGTATTACCTGACATATGAAAGACCACTGCTGTCAATCAGATATCTAGGTTAGAGATGGAGACACATCGGAGTATATTGTAATGGTGAGAAATGTCACGGCAAGTGCTTTTCTGTATATATACACATTTTTTGCACAAAATACAAAGGAAATGTCATCTTTAACTTTAGGCCTTTTAGAGATTATTTCATCTTCAACTTGCTTAACTGTTCACAATAACAGTAATTTTGATCAGGGGTGCCAGAACTTTTACACTGTAGGTATTATATGTATTATCACTGGTTCTTGAATTTGACCATAGTAATCAATAAATTACTACTGACTATAGATCATGGCTAACTACAGCTCATTTTAATCTGTTATGTGCAATAAAAGGTTAAAAAAAGTAAAAGTGTATTCCTGGAACACAAATGTTTTAGCACAACAGAGTGTTACCATTCTCCTTGTAAGGGCAGAGACAGACTGCCGTATAACTCGTGCGAGGATCGCATTGTACTGCACGCACTGGGCCCAGCACCTCTCCTGACCTGAGCAAGACAGTATGATGCATTTCTATGCAGCTGTCAAGCTCAGGTCAGGAGAGCTAATAGCCAGTTACAAGGTTTACGCTGCGATTCTAGCATGAGAAATATGGCAGTCTGTCTCTGCCCTTAACAGCAGAGGTGTCAAACTGCATTCCTCGAGAGCCGCCAACAGGTCATGTTTTCAGGTTTTCCTTGTATTGCACAGGTGACAATTTAATCACCTGCACAGAATGATTCCAGCACCTTGAGGAATGCTAAGGAAATCCTGAAAACATGACCTGTTGGCGGCCCTCGAGGAATGCAGTTTGACACCTCTGCTTAACAGGATGTCCGTCGGTATTGTTAGGATATTATCAGAGTCAGGCCAGAGTCACACATCTGTGCTTAGTGTCCAAGTACGGACCCCGATGTAAGGTCTCCTCACCCAAACTCAACAGCCTCACAGGGATATATTAGGCTGTCGACATCAGATTCAGAGACCCTCGGCCGGACCATGCATTGAGGAAACACGGATTTCTGAATCCAGGTTCAGACAAAGAAGGAACACGCCTCGTTATCAAAGGGAATAGTAACACCCAATTCTCAATTCTTTTTACATATATTTTCAAGAGGAATGTTACAAAGCGTAGTTTAAAGAACAGAAAGGTTATAATATGGGAAATGCTAATATTTAATGACGTGATGCATATGGACAGTGACGCTAAACTCACATGGGGTGTATAAGTAATGATCCAAATTGAAGGGGCAGACTGCTATCAAGAGGTCACATAGCAGTTTCCCTTTAGACAAGCAGATTTTGGAGGAGGAACTTCAACATAAATACTTAACAGAAATGCTTAAATCTAGAAGATTATCTTATTAAGTAAGCCAATAATAATCTTTTGGCCTCTATTTATTGAATTAAAGGCAATGAGCTCCAAGCCTCTCATTACTTGTCTTCATGGAATTGTATGTATGACAGTAAACCTGCTGCAACTCAATGTAATAGTTAATACACAGACTACTTCTCTGTGCATAGTACAGGATTACAATAAATCTTAAGGACAAAATGCGTCAGCTGTCACAGTTAAATGTAAACTTTCTGCAGAGACCTCAAAAACAGTTTCCCTCTAGAAATTCCTTATTGTATATAGTTTCCTAGGATTCATAAAGTTATCCTCATTTTCATAGATGAATACTTCTGGACAATGCTAAGCACTTTTGTAATTTACAGCTTATTCAAATTTACATTTGTTCTTTGGATATTAGCACTTTGTTTATAGCTAGATACTTAGGAGACCGACCACCACTGCGCTTTAGTTTGTAAGCACTGGTTGGAATTAGGAAGTAACCGCACACTGCGCATGTTCCGCTGTCTACCAGAGATGGTCGGTATCCGAGGCAATAAAGTGTAAACAAAAGAAAAGTCTTACTATCTCAAGAATGGATGAAAATTTTAACAAGTAGTAAATTGCAAAATTACTTGTATCTACAAGCCGTATCCAACAATATCCATTGAAGTTGGAATTCACAGTTAGGTGTCAATGCAACTTTTGATGGAGTTTTTAAAAATTAAATGCATCAAATGGAAGCTAGTCAATGAATTCTCAGTTCTGTGTATTGGTAAACGCACTGGTGTCTAGGACATAGTGTAAGATATTGACGCACTAGTGATGTCTTACATCTTCTACAGAACTTGCCAGAATCACTAATCCAAACCAGCAACCATGTCGTGCTGCACTATTTTTTCTGTATTAAGAACTGCAAAATTAGCATTGTTTAGCAGTTTTAGTCCAGCCTTCTTCTGATGTTTTACTGTCCCTAGTGATCTAAATTGAAGAGGAATGGGTATCTCCATTCGCATGTTTTCCTCTTCTAACATGTGACATGCTACAAAAGCAGTCCAGTGAAGTCAATGGACATCATAATAGTATTCCTCAGAGATAGAATACATAGTTACGTGCCTAAGGAACCCTCGAGAAGTCACAGAATGAAACGCGTCTGAGGAGAAGCCTGGCACTTGTGTTGGTCTCGCTGGTAACGCGATGCCCTTTTCCCACATGTAAATGGGATTGTCCTCTATCCTCCATTATGAATTCTACCCTTTATGTACATAATGATCATACTGATGTTGATTCTAAGGTAGGTTTGGATCATCGCTATGGTCCTCTTAAAAGGGTTGTCCACAGAATCGGATCCATATTGATGGGTGGGAATTTGACCATTGGGACCTGCTCCGATAGGCAGAATGGGATCTTTTCTCCCCGTTAGAAAGCAGCGGCAGTGCACAATCAGGGACCTTTTCATGATGGTAGTGCTCTGAGAGAGTACAGAGTGAACATTTTATATATATGAACTACTTTCCCAAAAAATTCTTTCTAACGTCGGCATCTTTTTTACACATAGCCAGCGGATTACTCCACTTAATCTCACCTAAATAAATATGGTATTAGATATAACAGTCTGAAACCACGTTTTGCTAAAAGCATGGTTATTTTTATACATAGTCTGGTTGCCCTCTGAGTTGCAGTATTCTAAAAGTGGCCGGAGAACACACATATTTTGGAAGATGACCAGCACTATGGATGTTAATACTAGAACGCTGGTGAAAAGCAATGCTTCTAGGTGACCAGACCTTCCTAATACAGCATGCAATGGACCATGCTATGATTTGTGTTTTCATAGATATCTGTGTGACATCAAAGTCACATTGAGATACAAAATGGGGCCAATACAATTACGTAGGCTATAGATCTCCATTGTCACTAATTTGGCTCCTATAGGGGTAGATACAGGGCATGTATACAACAAACTAGGCATATTAAGGGGGTGCTGAATGTGAACCCGTGAAGGGGCAGTAATGGTATTCACATTGATTATCACCCTGCTTTACCATAGGCAGATGGCGGTATGGCTTGGTCTCTGCCAACATCACGGTGTGCATGAAGGTGTCTGTGTTATAAAATTAGCTTTTATCAATTTAGAATGAAAAGTAAAAAACAGCTTAACAATTGTAAATTATCTCTATTCATTGACAAATTAATAGATAGTGGACCTATAATTAAGAGGGATTGGTCTCACCTACTAAAATTAGTACCAATGCAAAGTGTTAGTAAAAAAACAAGCAACTTTGCAATTTACCTCTTATTATAAATCCTCTCCTCGAGAACCGGGGGATTTTTAGTTCTATAGCGTACTGCTCATTGCCGAGGTTGCCTCTTAGGTGGCTGGTTTCCTAGGCAAGGAGCGCGCACTGTATGACAAACAGCTTGGAAGTGCTGCTCTGAAGCTGGCTGGCTCCCTGGATTTGACCAGACTCAGCGCCCCTGCCCTCTTCTGATGCTTCAGAGGCAAATCTGACTCTGCTTGCAGCATAGGAAGGTGGGATGTTTAGGCCATTGGCTCAGCCATGCTGCCAGCCTGAACTGTCAATCTTCAGGAGCACGTCACTCCCTCGGCAATCAGGAGAGCAGTGTACTCCTGAAGATAGGAACCTGAGACAAGACCTTTAATGCCAAGTGCTTTTCCCCATCAATATTCTAGTGACACACTGAAGAAGTAAGAAGAACATTCCAGTGCTCTATGGAGAAGCCAACAAACGGAATCAAGTTCTAGTTAAGCTTTAACTCAATGACTCCTCAGTATCGAGTAACTTAGTAACCAGAAGTGTTTCTATGAAACCAAACTCATAACACTATCATATATTAGATTAAAACCTGTCATAAACCCACCTCTGCTAGGAGGCTTTCCAACCGTGTAATATGTTGGCTTGTAGACATACTCTTCTCCCGGAATTCCTCTTGAAGAACAGTGACCTGTAGCGACAGCTGCTTCTCCATTTCTGTAGCCTAAATGGATTACGGAGAATTAGCCATGATGTGAATAAATGTAAGGGTGAGAATAAAATGATAATCTGATTCAAACATGCTAAAATGAGCAATTTTATAAAAACACATTCCAATGAACACAGAACATTTAGAAGACCCAAACCTGGGGCTACTTACAATATATAGCCTACCTCAATTTTTATACACAATGTGAAACATTTCAATGCTGAAAATGATAGTTTGTTACTTAAAGAGGATCTATCACCAGATCGAACAAAATAATCTGAATACATCATGAGATAAATCACATAGCGATGTTTAGGAAGGTGTACTTACTTTGTAAATCCGTCTCAGAATGCCTGTATTATCCTTTCTAAGCATTCAGAACTGACAAATGTTACGTGCCCAGGTGCATTCAGGCTGCACGTTCTCTCTGAGCCCACCTAGCTTGATTGACAAACTCTTCTCACTCTTCTACTCTTGTCCTCCCTGCCCCCGCTGCTGAAATCTTGCACACGCTCAATAGAAGCTGCGTTGTCTACAGTATAATACCAATTTCTAAGACCATGCATTGGGATAACCATGTTTACCAAGGGTAACTGTACATGTGTGCGCATTATATCTATGGAAGAACATGGCAGACTAGCTCAGACTTCAGGAAGGTCTTTCCTATCAATTTCAGGGCGGGAGAGAGGAGAAAAAATTGAATAAAGATCAAGTGCAAAACTGTGGAACAATGACTTACTGTACAAATCTGCTAGGAAAACGTGAATAAACATTTATTTACCCCTAAAAGGGATTTTCTCAGGTGATTCATGCTGCACAAACTGCGGGCAGCACAAATCGCAGCCTGGTTGCATGATTGAGGCAAGGTATATTATGACGGACAATTTCAATGAAAATATACTTTGAAGACAGGAACATAGCCAGACAC
The DNA here is from genome assembly GCF_051348905.1 of Ranitomeya variabilis. Classification (NCBI taxonomy): domain Eukaryota; kingdom Metazoa; phylum Chordata; class Amphibia; order Anura; family Dendrobatidae; genus Ranitomeya; species Ranitomeya variabilis. Next base: position 275,813,854 of record NC_135232.1, read on the forward strand.
CAGACTAGACTAGTCTAGCTCTGCATCCGACCAACTCTTCCCAGTGACCATACAGGTAATTACCAGGTCTCTCCTTGGCCTGTACATAAAAAGACCTGTAGAAGTGCTGGGAAGAGCCGGCCAGGGGCAGGGCTGGACTAATCTCACCTCTGGCTATTATCTGTCTGGCTGCAGTCATATATAATGATTCACCTGCATATAATCTGTAATCACTCCCTGGCACTTTGATTGACAGCTTGCTTTGTACAGATGCGCTGCAGAGCAAGCTATCAATCAAAGTGCCGGTGAGTAATTACAGCCGCCGCTCACAGCACAGCGAGCAAAGACTAATCGCTCTGTGCACACCTATAGATATAAATTCATTTCCTCCTGGATGTGCCTCCAGTATTGCTATTTACCTGCAGATTAGCCCTATAACTGCAGGTAAATTAAGTTTTTGCACATGACAGACACCCTTTAAAATCTGACCCAAAAATAAGAAAATCAGATGAAAGAAAAATAATTAATTTACTAATACAGATAAAGCAAGCCCTTACATATAACAATTAGACATTTGAAAATGTAAAAAAAATCACTTTCTATTATGAAAACAATGAACAGTGTATTAATGTTCCATAATATAGTGGAGCAGCTCATAACAGCACATGAAAAAGCTGTACCGAACATGTAGTACTGTGCAATGTCATAGAGAGGCGCTATTAGATAGCCACGTCAGTGATGCTGGTGTTTTACCGAACAAATGAGTGGCAGGGTCTTCTGTTCACTCACAGGGGCCATAAACCAGCATTGTATGTGGGATATGGACTCAGATTACAGTGGTCCAGGAAAGAGCATAGTGTTCTGTATAGATTAGAATAGCACTATGTGCTCAGATGGGCCATGGAACCTTCAATAGAATACGTTTTACCAAGAGACTCCCCAGGTCCAAAATAGGAAAGATTACTGTGGTCCGCTAAAATCGGGGTTTTTGATTTCTCTATTGAATGACAATGAAATATTTGGAACATAGGTTACACTGTGTAATAAAATATCACCTTGTATTCTCACTACATCCGTGAGAAACCGTAGAATAGATCTAATACTAAATGATTGGAAAATAGGGAAGATGTGCACAGAAGTTGTAGAACTACCCTTTTATTTACTTAGTAACATTATATTCCGCAGCACTTTACAGACATTATCATCACTGTCCCCGATGGGGCTCACAATCTAGGTTCCCCATCAGTATGTCTTTGGAATGTGGGAGGAAACCGGAGAACCCAGAGGAAACCCACACAAACACGGGGAGAACATACAAACTCCTTGCAGATGTTCTTCTTGGTGGATTTGAACCAAGGTCCCCAGTGCTGCAAGGCTGCCGTGCCATCCACTGGCCGGCCACTGACAGAAATGCGTCTTCAGAAAGGCAACAAAAAGACATCTGTCCTTCCTTTGCATCACAATATAGATTCTATGAAATGTAGAAAGTACAAGTTGTAAAACACCTGGATAATATAACAAGAGTTTGTCAAAGTCTGAAGTGCTTCCTCATCTCATCAAGAACGGCGTTTTTCACAACAGTCTTGATGAGGAGTCAGACTCTTGATACATTAAGAGGCACATGTATCTCCTCCTAAAGAAGCGCGAGTGTCTGACAAGTTGTGTGCGCCTCCGCCTCGCCACAAATCCTACTCCAGTTGTGGACTAGAGTGAAATTTTTGGCTTCCACTATTCAAGAATTTGAGGAGCAAGGTTTGCCACGTCCCCATCCCACTCACTGTGTCTGAGCTGGGCAAAAGTGGCGTGAGAACGCCATAGGTCGCAACATTTTAGTGCATCCTCGCGTTGTGACTTTTCAAAGCTTTGATGAATTGGGTCTAATGTGTATTTCATCTTACTGCCACAAGGAGCCATAATTTAGTACTTCCTGTATTTTTTCTCCTTCCTGTAACACACGGCACAGTTGGTTGGCAACATACAATACACGATTCCCTCACCCTGACGCTGGGATGAGCAGGGCTGTATCCCAATACAGACAGGATACACTTCCCCATGACTTACTGTATCAGGATCACCCCAGAGAATGCCGCTTTAGCTCTCACCTTGATTTTCAATATGAATATTGAAGGATATGTCAAAAAAGGATTAGTGATGTGCTCACTGATCAGGACGGCACTGCTTTTACCACAATAACATTTGCCATTATCAAATACCGTAGAGGTCACCACATGAGAAATACAAGCAAGATCAGACAACTAGGCGTGTGCTAAGCATTTTCTATGTAGTGGTCCAGTAAGGTATTTTCCAACCTGATAGTGTGCATTATTTGGTAACTTTCACATAGATTATCATAACATACAACTTAACCATGGATTGAGTATCGATATGTTTGTGCCTGAAACATGACAAGCATACAGTAATTGTAAGGAAACCCAATGTCCCTTCAATGAATACTGTAGGAAAGGCAGGTAGGACTGGGTTAAACCCTCGCACTGCAGGCCTTAGTTAGATGCGCCTGACAAGCTTTGGCTAAGGACCAGGATATGTTTTCACCTTGCCCTCTCCGTCATCTGGGGGAGTGAGCAGAGTGGTACCCTAAATCCAACCAGTCTCTCTGAAAGGAGTCTGCACAGGTCGCTAAGTGGTTGCTATGGACAACAGCCATTGTGTTTGACTAGCTCAGCCGTGTCTGAGTAATCAGGGTCAGTATTGTTTAGTTAGCGCCTGGACAAGACTAGGGATTTTGTGTTTATGGTTTTGTTTTGGTTCTATACCATCAGTGTAAATAAACGTCACATTATTTTGACACAAGAATCCAGTGCCTGAGTGAACGCTGCCTGCTGCTGAGCCGGAATCCCTACAATACATAGATCTTGTTTCGGTTTATCCAGCTATTGAAGAAACCTGGTTCATAAGTAATTGCCTAACATATAATAAGCCTGTAAGAGGAAATGCTCTATAAGAATATATTAGGGAAATGAAAGCAAATCTATCAGCAGATTTCACAATACAAATTGTATAGATTATTAATTAGATCTCTTAGATGTACTAACTTTGAAGATCCATGTCAGAATGGCTGTATTACCCTGAGATTAAAATGACCATTTTATGAGTGGCGCTAAAGAGTGAGAAAAGTCAGGAGTACAAGTGAATTATCCACCCACCCAGCATGACCAACAGCTTGTAATGAGCAGTGAGAGATCTCAGCAGCAGGGACGAGGGATACTTACAAGCTGTCAATCAGGCTAGATGTGTGGAGATTGATATTAAACTTCAGCCTAATCAGGTCTAAGAGAACTATGTAATACTGTATACAGTTAGAACTGTGAATCTTGTAACAGATCTGCTTCAGGTGGAACCTGTCACTTTGGAAATCACTATTTACCTACAAATATGCGGTTACTGCAGGTTAAAAAAAAGCCCCGCCGGCTGTCAGTCATAGGGGAGGCGCAGGGAGCGATTACAGTCACCATTCACAGAACTGCTCACTATACTGTGGTGTCAATATGCTCACTGCACCCCTCGATGAATTCATTGAGAGGTGTACTTTGTAAAATGGGGTCACTTATGGAATGTTCTGCTGTTCTGGCACCTCAGGATCTTTGCCAATGTGACTTTTCACCCACAAACCATTATATCAAAATCTCAATGCTTATATGGCGCTCCATCTCTTCTGAGCTCTCCACTAGGCCTCAAAAGTAGTTTTCGACCACGTATGGGGTATTGGCTTGCTTAGGAGAAATTGTGTAACAAATTGTTTGGTTCATTTTCAACTATTGTTAGTGACTGACGAACCCCTGGATGTTCGGGTCCGGCAAATCAGTTAAAAAAAGGTACTGTCCGTGTCCCAGACCAGTACCCGAACTTAAACCTGAACCCGGTCCCCATTCAGATGAACATTGTTTGCCACGCTGTCATCTGCAGCAAACACTGGCTATGATCGGTGGTAAGATTCATCAGCCAACACCTGCACTATAAATAAAACATGTTGTGAGTCACTGTCTATTTTTGATAACCAGCATGGCAAAACTGACAGCTGTGAGTGGCAACCCCCAGCTGTCAGCTTTATCATGGCTGGTTATCAAGAATAGACGTAGTTGTTTTTTTTTTAATTATTTAAATTAGTAATTTAAAAAAAGGCATCAGGTCCCCTCATTTTTGGCAACCAGACAAGCTAAAGCAGACAGCTGGGGACTGGTATGCTCAGGCTGGTAAGGAGCCATGGATAATCACCCCAGCCTGAAAAGAGCAGCCCGCAGCCACCCTGGAAAAGGCACAACTATTAGATGCGCCAATTCTGGCACTTTGCCCGGCTCGTCCCTCTTGCCCTGTGGTGGTGGCAAGTGGTGTTAATTTTTGTGGGGTTGATGTCCCCTATACTGTGAGTAGTGGCTGTAAGCACACCTTGAGACTTTGACAGCAGGCTCTGCAGTGTATCTGTACACAGCGAGCTGTCAATCAAAATGAGGGGCGTGTTATATACCTGCAAATTAACCCTATATAAGCATGTAAACTGCATTTGACAAAGAGACAGGTTCCCTTTAATTTGTCGTAAACAGACTCTTTAATGATGATATGCACTAATGATAGGGCAACTGTTTTAGTGTCACTCCTTATTGGCTCACAAGTATTCGGACACTAAATGGCAGCACTTTGTAGAGTATTGAAATTCTGGGTTTTTTTTCTTACAAATAGGACAAATGGCCAGTCACTTCACTAAACTTAAATTTAGTTTCTTTCCTTCCTCTGGATTAACACACATTATTTCGCTGTACGTGATGCAATTGTATCTTATTTCAGGATTACTATGTCTTAGTGCGCTCCAGTAATAATCCATATTAATTACATCGCAGATATGACAAATCAGGACAGGAATCAAACACTGTTACCGGTTTGGTATCTAGCTTGCTGTTTCCAGTTTGGTCACAAATAAAACAAGCACATTCACTTTCTGCCAATATGTAAAAGCATTCTTGGAAATTATTTCTTCAATTCAACTGGATCCTTCCCAGGCATCAGGCTGGTTGTGAGGCTGGATAATGATAATGAGTCATTCTGCCAACTTTGCCAACTGTAACAATAATATTATCGCCAAAAGTGTAGAACAATCAATAACGCTGTGAGGAAGTGAGGAAATCTGGGTACATCATCTCATGTGTTTATCTGTGTAATTCCTGTGCCTCAGTTATTATTTATTGCGCTAAATGGCTCATCAGCAAATACGAAAACACGAGTGATTTTTTTTTCACTATATGGAACCTTCAGATAAAGCAAGGTAATACGGTTCACTATAACTTAAAAAACAGGATTATTCCTGATAATGGGAATAGTTTTACCATTAGTGGTTATAATAATAAAGGAAGGTCATTCCTCAGTCATTTATGTTTTCATCTTTCCCTTGTGCCTACTATATTCAGCTATTACATACGGTTTCTATATTGTAGCAGTTAAAGACTGTTCAAGGGAATCGGTCACCAGGTTTTTCTACATAATCTGAGACACTGATTCCAGTGATGTGTCACTTATTGGGCTGTGTGCTCTAGCTTCAATACAGTGTTTTATCAGAAGGAGATTATCACTGTCTGATTAGGTGTCATTTGCAAGCCAGTCCACCTAATCTGTGTAACCCTGCCCCATCACTGATTGGCAGCGTGCTGACAATATACAGTGTACACATGAAGGTGACAATCAGTATAGTGGGAGGGATTATACACAGCTCAGCATTTCGAGCACTGTTAGATCTACAGAAGAGAAAATAGAGTCTATTAATACCGCAGCAAGCAGTCTATAAGTGACACATCGCTGGAATCAGGCTCTCTGCCCCTACATCAGGAAGATACTATTGGATTACACAGCAAAAACCTGCTGACAGATTCTGTTTAATTCAGTTAACTAACCCCTGCAGCGATCACCACTGTCAGATAACAGCTCCCTTCTAGGTGCTGACGACATGTTTAACCCAGGAGCCCCTGCAGAAAAATCCAGATCCTTACATAGGGAAAAAGATGAACAACCTCAAGATCCTGGGACCTACTGCAAAGTGGCTACTGCAGAGTCTGTCGATGGCCGCCTATTGGAGACGAGTCGACTGATAGTATAACAATGTGACAAATCCCTCCAGCATTCGGGCTCTGCCAACACTCAATAAACCAATGCAATGGTTGTAGTTCCCCTCTAATTTGCTAAGGACAACGGTATCTGAAACTTTTATTGCCAACTAATTAAACAGGAAGGAATCAGGGGTGTAACTATAATACTGTATTCGGGCCCTGGAGACTAGGGGGTGTAAAAGGGCCCTCTGCCCCATATGAAAAGACTATGACTATTAAAGACCAGTGATAAGTTGGGGATCCTGTTGAAGATTTTGCATCTGGACCCACAAGCTTCTAGTTACGTCACAGTGAGGAACAATCAATGAAACTCATTAGCGCAAACTCGTAAATATTGATTAGAAAAGTCATCTCATTTCTGTTGGAAGTGGAACTGTTAGGATGCACTCAGGTTTATTTACACCATGAGTGATGTCTGAGTAATATTTCTGATGTCACAAACACGTTCTGTCTAAACTCAGGAGAGCAGCAATAAAATCACATCTCTATGGTAACATCACTAGACTGTGACAGTATAATATGCTGTAGCCTAGCAACCGAGACGAGGATTTCAACATCTCTTAAAGTCAAGCCTCCTTACCGGACTTTACATTTATGGACTGCAATAATACAAATATACAAAACATGACATGTCTCACGATGCGTTTCAACAATCCAAAAATGGAGGAGAATATAAATTTGCCATCATTAGGTTGCCTGTGATGGCTACAAGATGTTCTCTGCAACTTTATGCCCTATTCAATGACCTGTGAAACCCGATATTGACCTTTCTTTTACTATAGTAACCCTCTCCTCCAAAAAACGTCATCATCCAATAGGCAACAATTTGCCCTGACCAAGTTGATCCTTTGCATGCCATTTAAAGAGGATCTGTGACGAGGTCAAAATTGTCCAGTTTCTGCTCTCGTTTTAGACCCATTACTCACAAGTAATCTGTTTTGTTTTAGGGCTCATTCTCACATGCGAGAACCTCGGATGAGTCTCGCACGTCAATACCCGGCACTCGGATCGGAGTGTGCGGATGCGTGGCAATACATGCACTGAACTCTCCGCTCCTGAGTGCTGGGTATTGACGTGCGAGACTCATCCGAGATTCTCGCATGTGAGTATAAGCCCTTAGAGAAATGGTACTTTTTATTTGGTATCAATTTTTATGGTCTTATGGATTCACTGGAGCGTGTCTCGGGATTCCTTGGGGCATGTCTCAGGATTCTCTGGGGGTGGTGTCTCAGGATTATCAGGGGCGTGTCTCAGGATTCTCAGGGGCGGTGTCTCAGGATTCTCGGGGGCGGTGTCTCAGGATTCTCGGGGGCGGTGTCTCAGGATTCTCGGGGGCGGTGTCTCAGGAGTCTCTGGGGGGTGTCTCAGGAGTCTCTGGGGTGTGGCTCAAATTTCTCTAAACGTGTCTCAGATTTCTCTGGGGCGTGTTTCAGATTTCTCTAGGGCGTGGCTCAGGATTCTCTGGGGCGTGGCTCAGGATTCTCTGGGGCGTGGCTCAGGATTCTCTGGGGCGTGGCTCAGGATTCTCTGGGGCGTGGCTCAGGATTCTCTGGGGCGTGGCTCAGGATTCTCTGGGGCGTGGCTCAGGATTCTCCGGGGCGTGGCTCAGGATTCTCCGGGGCGTGGCTCAGGATTCTCCGGGACGTGGCTCAGATTTCTTCGGGACGTGGCTCAGATTTCTCCGGGGCGTGGCTCAGATTTCTCTAGGGCGTAGCTCAAATTTCTCTGAACGTGTCCCAGATTTTTCTGGGGCATGTCTCAGATATCTCTAAGACGTGGTTCAAATTTCTCTAGGGTGTGGTTTCAGGGACAGACTGCAGCAAAAAGTGCTATATGGTGGTTATGTGGAGATATGCAACTTAGAGCCAGACTGCCAGCAGATTGGGTTGGCACCTGTGTCCTAACACAGATACTCATGCCATTCCAGATAATCTCATCAGAAGAGATACAAAGGGGTAAACTGAATGCTTATACGCTACGTAGAAACAAGAGATCAGCCCCTGCTGGATCCTTTGATCCAAGGATCTACATAGACAGCATAGGGGTTCCTAGAGGTGTACCAGATGAATGTAACGCTAGGAACCAGATTGCAGCAGGGTTTGAATCAGTCTTCTTTTGGTGGGTTACACTTAACAAGAATGTGGACTGGATAAATTACATATATTATAATTAACAAAGGTTTATAAATTATACAAGAGATGCTATAAAAGGAATAGCAGAACAATTAGGCCCTACTTCCTTAATAACATGGCAAAATAGAATGGCTTTAGATATGTTGCTAGAAGAAAAAGGAGGTGTTTGTAAAATGTTTGGCACTTACTGTTGTACTTTCATCCCAAACAACACAGACCCAGATGGGAGCATCACTAAAGCACTGGAGGGTCTTACATCACTGTCTGATGAGCTGGCAGAGAATTCGGGTATCGACAACCCCGTCACAGATTAGCTCGAGTCATGCTTCGGAAAATGGAGTCAACTGGTGTCCAGTCTCCTCATCTCTCTCGCCGTCGTCACTGCAATACTTGTGGTCGCCGGATGCTGCTGCATACCTTGCATCAGAGGACTCCTCCAGAGACTGATCGATGCGTCCATTACTAAGACTATGTACATGCAAATGAAACCCCGCAATGATGACTATGAACAAAAGATATGATTGAGAATAGGATATGATCTCCCCATCCTATGGGGGATTCGGACGAAGAATTGGCAAGAAAGTCCGACATTGGCATTAGGCCAGTGACAGCACCTGTAGGTTAGGGGTAGAGACATATCTAATCTCAAAAGGGGGGACTGATGGGGAAATCAGGGACCACCTCGATATATTCTTATAATTCATACACACATCCAGAATATGTCTCAACATGTCTCAAGCTCTGCTAAGTCATCCTGCTGACAAGTGATTATTAATTAGAATTGCTGACTATTGATTAACCCCTTTCTGACCTCGGACGGGATAGTACGTCCGAGGTCAGAAGCCCCAGCGGTGAGCCCGCATCAAAGCCGGGACACGTCAGCTGTTTTGAACAGCTGACATGTGCCCGTAATAGGCGCGGGCAGAATCGCGATCTGCCCGCGCCTATTAACTAGTTAAATGCCGCTGTCAAACGCAGACAGCGGCATGTAACCTGCTCTTCCAGCCGGGCGGTGTATATATATACAGTGGGGCAAAAAAGTATTTAGTCATTCAGCAATAGTGCAAGTTCCACCACTTAAAAAGATGAGAGGCGTCTGTAATTTACATCATAGGTAGACCTCAACTATGGGAGACAAACTGAGTAAAAAAAATCCAGAAAATCACATTGTCTGTTTTTTTATCATTTTATTTGCATATTATGGTGGAAAATAAGTATTTGGTCAGAAACAAAATTTCATCTCAATACTTTGTAATATATCCTTTGTTGGCAATGACAGAGGTCAAACGTTTTCTGTAAGTCTTCACAAGGTTGCCACACACTGTTGTTGGTATGTTGGCCCATTCCTCCATGCAGATCTCCTCTAGAGCAGTGATGTTTTTGGCTTTTCGCTTGGCAACACGGACTTTCAACTCCCTCCAAAGGTTTTCTATAGGGTTGAGATCTGGAGACTGGCTAGGCCACTCCAGGACCTTGAAGTGCTTCTTACGAAGCCACTCCTTCGTTGCCCTGGTGGTGTGCTTTGGATCATTGTCATGTTGAAAGACCCAGCCACGTTTCATCTTCAATGCCCTTGCTGATGGAAGGAGGTTTGCATTCAAAATCTCACGATACATGGCCCCATTCATTCTTTAATGTACCCGGATCAGTCGTCCTGGCCCCTTTGCAGAGAAATAGCCCCAAAGCATGATGTTTCCACCACCATGCTTTACAGTAGGTATGGTGTTTGATGGATGCAACTCAGTATTCTTTTTCCTCCAAACACGACAAGTTGTGTTTCTACCAAACAGTTCCAGTTTGGTTTCATCAGACCATAGGACATTCTCCCAAAACTCCTCTGGATCATCCAAATGCTCTCTAGCAAACTTCAGACGGGCCCGGACATGTACTGGCTTAAGCAGTGGGACACGTCTGGCACTGCAGGATCTGAGTCCATTGTGGCGTAGTGTGTTACTTATGGTAGGCCTTGTTACATTGGTCCCAGCTCTCTGCAGTTCATTCACTAGGTCCCCCCACGTGGTTCTGGGATTTCTGCTCACCGTTCTTGTGATCATTCTGACCCCACGGGGTGGGATTTTGCGTGGAGCCCCAGATCGAGGGAGATTATCAGTGGTCTTGAATGTCTTCCATTTTCTAATTATTGCTCCCACTGTTGATTTCTTCACTCCAAGCTGGTTGGCTATTGCAGATTCAGTCTTCCCAGCCTGGTGCAGGGCTACAATTTTGTTTCTGGTGTCCTTTGACAGCTCTTTGGTCTTCACCATAGTGGAGTTTGGAGTCAGACTGTTTGAGGGTGTGCACAGGTGTCTTTTTATACTGATAACAAGTTTAAACAGGTGCCATTACTACAGGTAATGAGTGGAGGAAAGAGGAGACTCTTAAAGAAGAAGTTACAGGTCTGTGAGAGCCAGAAATCTTGATTGTTTGTTTCTGACCAAATACTTATTTTCCACCATAATATGCAAATAAAATGATAAAAAAACAGACAATGTGATTTTCTGGATTTTTTTTTCTCAGTTTGTCTCCCATAGTTGAGGTCTACCTATGATGTAAATTACAGACGCCTCTCATCTTTTTAAGTGGTGGAACTTGCACTATTGCTGAATGACTAAATACTTTTTTGCCCCACTGTATATACACACACACACACACATATATACACACTATATATATATATATATATATATATATATATATATATATATATACATACACACATATATATATATATATATACATACATACACATATATACATACGTACACATATATACATACATACATACATACAGGCTTGAGAAAGGCTCAGTTGAGCCGAAACGTCGCACAGAGGTGTGGGTTGAATAAAACTACACACTTTTTTCACCTTGAAAAGGACTTGGAGTGCTGCCTTCTTTTGCTATTTTGTATGCATACATACACACACACACACACACACACACACACACACACACACACACACACACACACACACACACACACACACACACACATGCTGAAAGCATGTATTAAAATAGTGCTATCAAGCCTAAGTGGAGAATTAGTTAAGTAGACTGGTTTTTGTACTTTGTATACTGATTTAAAAAAAAAATGAAAGAAAATACTAAGAAAACAACACAACTTGTGTATTAGGAATCCTTCACATGACTGTTTTCTTCTGTCTGAGTGCAACAAACTGCACACATACCAATCAGAACCTATGTACTAGTGCACATGTGCAATTTTTTTTACTTAGACCTGAAAAAAACCCTGCAAAATGCAATATTCTAGTTTTGAGCTGATGTAATGGCAGGCAGCTCCAGTACCTGGCTGCCATGTGGACAAGAACAGAGTACATGCAGAGACAGTCAGTCTGCAAGTACCTTTATATCAGTGGTGAAGTTCTGCTATTTTTTTATTGCATTTTTTTTTCATTTTTCCTTCCCTTCCTTCAAGAGCCATAGCTATATGCTTTTTCAGTGATATACCAAAATGAAGGCTTTGTTTTTGTTTTGTCTTTTTGCGGGATCAGTTGTAGCTTTAAAGTACATCATTCATTTTACATCATTTATTTATTTTAAAGTACATCATACATTGTAGTGAAAAATAGGAATAAAAATAGGAATAAAAATCCATGAGCAATTAAATTAATAAAAAAACGCAATTCTGACATATTTTGGGGGTTTCTTTTTATAGTGTTCATTGTGCAGTAAAGATGACCTGGCAAATATGGCTATTTTTATATCTAAGTGGTTATAAAATGGTAGAAATGTATAAAGAAATGTGTTTTATTTTCTGAGACTGTAAGTTATTGATTTTTCTGTCTGAGCTTGTATTTTGTTTGGTCATCTGATATTTTCTAGGCAAAGGTTTGAGATTTTCTGTTTAAATACGGTAAATCATTTTATATTTTGATAGGACTTTTGTAGACGTTGCAATACCAAATATGTTTATTTTTTTCTGTTTATGTGGAGAAATTGGGGGTGATTTAAGCTTCTATTTTTTTTCTGTTCTAAGTATTTTTTTTAATTTATCTTTATTTATTAAATTGCAAATGAAGTAACACACAAAAGGCACTGAAAGTGATAAAATTGAAAACAATGTCCTAAGTATTTTTAAAAACGTTTTATTTTTCCTTTTTTTCATCGTTTGATTTCTTTTTCTATTCAGTGCAATGCTAAAATATTGCAGTGTATAGACAAAGTGACAATCTGCTCAGTCACAGACTGGACTATGAGGAGCAAAAGGATAGCAGCCAAGGGAGCTTCCAGCAGGCCCCTGACTGCCTTAGCAACCTCACTGGCACTTTACAATCGTGTTTTCATGAGCATGGGAGTGCAAATCAGCATGTCACCATTTATTACACCACTTAAATGCAGTAATAAGTGATTGACAGCAGCATCTAGGAAATGATACAGCAGCAGTCAGTGTAAGCTCCGGTTGCTGCTGTTAGCAGTGGGTGCTCGCTGCATAATATAGTCATTCAACTTTTGTGGAGAAAGCTCAGCTCTTGAGCCCACTCCATACACCACCAGACATACACCGTACATGTGAGACAGATGTTGAAAAGGGGTTAATAGGAAATATGCTGATATACATCATTAATCTTTAAAGTGAATCTGTCAGAATGATCCACTCCCTCCAAATTGAGCATATGGTCATGCTGGTCTGTGAAAGATAATGTCATCCATACTTTTACTGAAGAAATCTGGTGCTCTCTGACATAAAAATCCCTGATATAATTCATATACAAATCTGAAGTAATCTGAGGTGTGATCAAAGCACTTCCAAAAGCTTCTGCCTCATTTTTACTATTTTTCGCCCAGCCCCACCTTGCTCTGCTTGACTGACAGCTCACCAGCTTGGCCGCACGACTAATGTATTGTCAGTCATGCAGAGGAAAATTGTGGCAAGACGAGGAATAAAGCTGGGGAGGGAGAGGTTTGGTAAGTGCTTTGATCATGCCCAGAGCACTTAAGCCTTAGGGTATGTTTCCACGGTCCGTAAACGGTGCAGATTGGACGCTGCGTACAGCCGCAGCGTCCAATCCACAGTGGCCAGATGTTACAGCATAGTGGAGGGGATTTTATGAAATCCCATCTCCGCTATACGTGCAGGGATGCCTCTGGCTTCCCTGCATAACCGGACATGCAACGCGTCTTTCCAGACTGCAACATGTCAATTTATCTTGCGGAGACGCTCAGTTTCCGCAAGATAAATATCACAGTCCAATGTATAGGATGCGGTGATTCCGCATGGTTCAATGAACACATGTGGAATCACCACGTGTACAAAAGCCGGCAGCGCTTTGGATGGAGCGGACATGTGCTGCGTCCAAAGCGTTGCCTAATCCGGACCGTGGAGACATACCCTAATTGCCAAATTAATTTAAAACAGCGATGTTCAAGCCAGGCAGCAACAGATAGCATCAGTAACAGTATGGATGAAATTATATTTCAGAGAACAATATGATGATATAAACAAATTGGGGGTGGATTGTTCTGACAGATTCACTTTAAAGCGGTTGTCTGGTTAAGAACTCACATATTCTACTAGATCATTCCAAGTTAATAGAGGGAAGAGATCTCCACATTCAGAATCTTCATTTATTACACATAGGGGATAGAACATCCTGCACATCAAGTACGGCGCACTGATCTATGTAAAGCATCACATTCCCAGTGGTAGCACTTCAGGAAATTCAACCTTTACTACAGGTTATTACTGATCTTCGGGGTTAGAACAGCAGCACAACATGTAATAAGCTCATAATAAGATTATACTATAATAAGCTTATCAGTTTAACAGTGGGGTCTCATTTATCAAAGACAGATTGTCCAACATAGATTATATCACCGCCAAACTACTGTTCCCTGCGCCTCTTGGTGTGCTATTATGGCTATTCTTGTCCATCGTCTACCATACTTCTCACTGAATCTGTACACTACACGTCCCTTATGGAAACAAAAGGGGAAAGGCAAAGGGAAAAGCTCTCTCACGGACTCCCAAGAGCGTGAACGAGCATGAACTGAAATAGGGGTAAAGACCCCCGTACATGAGACAAAAAAGGGCCATAGAACAATCATCTGGTGATCAGACAAAGTCATTCTCTGTGGTAAAAAAGAGCATTTTAAATGGCATTTGTCGCATTGGGTTTTTTTGGCCATGGAGGCATGGAGTGCTTTTCCTCAGCCTAAAAAATCCAACACGTCTTTGAGATGTTTTACACTAAAACTATTGTTTGTCAGTTGGACATCGGTCAAAACGAACAATGACTAATTTCACTGAAACGATTATTGTGCTCACAACTGAACATTATGTTATGTTTATGGGGGTCTTAAAAAGAGGAAGCCAGGGTACAAAAAGATGATGCATTCAAGCTTCTATAATCTATGCTAAGAAAGAGACCATGGCTTTCATAATAAGTTTGACAAATTTTTAGTTTTTTAAAGGGTTTGTCTCACGTCAGAAATGGGTAAAATTTCAAAGTGCTTACAAAAACAAACAACCTTGCAAATTACCCCTTACTAAAACTCCTGTGAGCAAGAATGGATTGTATAGTGGACATGCTGTTGCCCAGATCAGTGTCCAACCTCTGTCTGAGAGTGGCCGGCTACTTGGCTAAAGAGACTGTGCTGCTTTCAAGCTCTATGCTTTATAACTGGCTTGTGCCGCTTTGAAGCTGGCTGGATTGTTGGGTCTGACCAGCTTCAGTGCCCCTACACTTCTCACATGCTAGAAGCTAAGCGTCTCTAACGAGCAACCTGGGAGAGAGCACAGTTTGGACCAGCACCACAACCATTCTGAGTTTTCAAACTTTTTAAGCTCACCACCCCTGGCAACCAGGAAGCCAAGATACAACAAAATGAGACAACCCCTTTAAACAGACATTGACAAGTCTGGAATAAAAACAGTTAAAGAAAATTACTTCTGGAAAAAAATCTAAATTTATTTTTATGTCGCTGGAGCTACGCAAACTGCTGACTAGGAGGGGGAGCCAACAGGAGAATTATACGGTAAATCTGTGTATATATGCATGCAATATAGTGTGAGCATGTTAGTATACTTACGTACTGCTGCTCTCTCCAGTACCCAGCATCGTTCTGCTCCTCTTCTCAGACTCTCCCGGTCACAAAAAGGGAAGTGGCTTTTACAAAGTAAGCCTATGGAGCGTCAGAAATTGTAAAAGAGATTTCTGGCTCACGCATAGACTATAGAGAGACCCGGATAGTCTGAAGACAGGTGATGTCACTGAGAAGAGAAGCAGAACGGCGCTGGACACCAGAGAGAGCAGCGGTAGGTGAATACATTGATTCACTCAGGCCGGCGTCACACTACCGTAGAATACGGACGCGTATTATTCGAGAAAACATCGCATAACACACCCCAGTGTTAATCTATGGGGCAGCTCACATCAGCTTTTTTTTCCTCAGTCATATTCAATGTGCTTATAAAGTCACAATCAGTCTCGCCAATGCAAACCTATAGGTGAGAGAAAAAAAATAAAAATTTGCACAGCACTCAGACCATGCGAGTTCTGTCTGATTTTTAAGCAGAGATGTCTTTTGAAAAACCGGCAATTCATGTGCCGAATACAGTAAAATCACAGAGTGACAGGTTAGAATAGAATACATATATACACATAGAATACACAGATCTATAGATATGTGATTATATATATATATATATATATATATATATGTGAGGCAGTGACCTCTGTTACAGCTAAGGGGCGCCGTATGTGCTCTCCAGAATGTGCATGGAGGCGTAGTAAGGCCACGAGGGCGTACTACAGACACAGGTGTGGCTGTAATTAGAATAGTGAGTCAGTGACTGATTAAAAAGCCCAGTAGTAGTGGGGGATTCAAGATTCAAGATTCAAAGAAGCTTTATTGGCAGGACCAAATACAGGTGGAGGTGTGTCAGTGTTCTTGGAAGCAGACAGGGCAGTTGTCTGCAGAGCTCTCTCTCTGTGTGGAGTAACACAGAGGCTAAAGGAACCAGAGAGACTGACACCCTGCGTCTTGGGCTGTCTTACGTGTACCCGGCAGCACTCCAGAGGATAAAGAGTGCAGTGCGCTGAGTGAGTACAGAGACTTGTTACCGGCGTGCGGTCACCCAGGGAAACTGGACAGAGGGAAGTTTGCCCTGTGTATTGACTGCGTCATATAGCCATGCATTATTAATAGACTGTATGAAGAAGCCGTATACTATATTGACTGTGTGAAGTAACACAATAAAAGAACATTTTGTTTGAACTTGTTTGGGTCACTGCCGTTTCACTGTGTATGGTCATACCGCTGCATCACATTTAGTGGAGAATGCGGGCAGTGAACTAAGGCATACCCCCAGAGAGTGCTGCAGATTGTTGTGCAAGTCTGCTGGAAAAATGGACAAACTTTTGGAGCAGATTGTGCTCAGTCAGCAAAGGCTTCAACAAGAGACGCTGCAGTTTCAACATTCCCAGCAAGAGATTTTGCAGCAGCAACGGCAGCAGGAGACGCTGCAGAGGGAGCTAGCAGAGCTTCAACGATATAAAGTGGAGACCCCTAATATGAGGGGTGAACAGCAGAGTCCTGAAGAGACCCCAAAGGTAAGGGGCGATCATTGGGTGTACCAGTGGTCCTATGTAGAGACTCGGTCTGCCAGGTCTCAAGCAAGTGACTTGTTGCAATTGGTGGAGGAGTGGCTCCAGCCTGAGTTCTGTTCTCCGTACGAGATGGAGAGAATCGTGGCTGACCGGATGGCGAGGGCTCTGCCGGCCGCCATGCAGCTTTGGGTCGGGCTGAGGGACCTAGGCCACCTGGAACTACTGATAGAATTGATTGAGCGGTATAAGTCCACTCAGGACGTTGCACCAGAGCCCGGGCATGGGGCTAGTAACTGTTCTGTAACATCTAAGCCCATGGACTGTGGGAACACTGGTCAGGAGTCTATGTGTGCCCAGCCTGTCTGTATCACCATTACGGGCACAGCTGACGGCGAACCAGAATTGTGCCAGGTACTTGTGAATGGGTGCCGAACAGAGGCTCTCCTGGACACGGGGAGTAAAGTGACTCTGGTCCATCGTTCCCTTGTTGCTGGGGACAACACCAGCGGACAGAAAGTGGAGGTGATGGGTATCCATGGGGAAATCCGGGAGTACCCGACCGCGGAGGTCAATGTTTCTATACCATGTGGAGACATTAGACATGTGGTGGGAGTGGCAAAGACCCTTCCCTATGGGACTGTGTTGGGAAGAGATTTTCCCCTGTTTTGGTCCCTGTGGGAGACCAGGGTAAACTCTCTCATGGAAAAAGTTATACCGGGTGCAGAACCCAAAGATATTGAAATACCTGCCATAGGGGTCGCCAACCTAGGGACAGAGTATAATCCTGATAGGATCCCCCTAGAGGTAGTGGCAGGAGAAGCTAAAGGTGTCGTTTCGGGCGTAGAACCCGAAGATCCTAAGATGTATGCCACAGGGGTCGCCAATTTAGGATTAGAGTGTAATCCCGATAGGCTCCCTCTAGAGGTTGTGACAGTAGAGGTTGTGGGCACCCCATTGAACCCTGAGCTGGAGGTGTTCCCTGGTAAGGTTGGGACAGCTCAGATCCAGGGTCTCTTTCGGAGACGCAGATATAAAAGACACAGGTATGAGAAGAGCCGAGAGTGTATGGTCGCAGAGGTGACTGGGGACGTGCGCACGAGGAACTCTCTGGCATCGGTCAAGGATGGGGCCGGGGGTCAGGGTAAATTAGATAGAGCGCTCACTAGACAGCAGTGTCAGGAGGCTCAGGTTCGGGTGCGGCGTAGTACAGATATATGCTCAGAGTTGCCAGCGCAGTCCGCGGCGTTTCAGCGTGATATAGTCTCTGAGGCACGGGTAAGGGTACAGAGGAAACGGTACCAGGGGCCCGAAAGCAGATACTTAGGTGACAGGATGACCCGTGGGGTTAGTGAACCTAAAGTAAACAAAGTAAAGACCACCCAAAACTGGCCCAAATCTGCGGTTAATCAGAAGAGGGTTTGGCTTCTGCAAAGGAGATCGGGGTGGGTGGTCCCGTAATGAAATATGGAGGAGAAACGCAAAGGGGAGGGATGCGTGCATTGATCGATGGTTCTGGTCCCTACTTTGGTTTCTTAATGTAGTGAGCGGGGATGTCAGGGGGGCATACCGATGCCCTGTCTTTCGCCCTTACGGGGTAACAAATGTCCAACCCCACAGGTATGAACAGGGGGGGAGGATATGTGAGGCAGTGACCCCTGTTACAGCTAAGGGGCGCTGTATGTGCTCTCCAGAATGTGCATGGAGGCGTAGTGAGGCCATGAGAACGTACTACAGACACAGGTGTGGCTGTAATTAGAATAGTGAGTCAGTGACTGATTAAAAAGCCCAGTAGTAGTGGGGGAGGTGTGTCAGTGTGTTCTTGGAAGCAGGCAGGGCAGTTGTCTGCAGAGCTCTCTCTATGTGGAGTAACACAGAGGCTAAAGAAACCAGAGAGACTGACACCCTGAGTCTTGGGCTGTCTTACGTGTACCCGGCTGAACTCCAAAGGATAAAGAGTGCAGTGCGCTGAGTGAGTACAGAGACTTGTTACCGGCGTGCGGTCACCCAGGGAAACTGGACAGAGGGAAGTTTGGCCTGTGTATTGACTGCGTCATATAGCCATGCATTATTAATGGACTGTATGAAGAAGCCGTATACTATATTGACTGTGTGAAGTAACACAATAAAAGAACGTTTTGTTTGAACTTGTTTGGGTCACTGCCGTTTCACTGTGTATGGTCATACCGCTGCATCACAATAGATAGATATATATATATATATATATATATAGACATATATATACGGTATGAATATATATTACATAGAAGAAAAGCCAGCAATTCATCAGCTACATACTGTAAAATCACAGCAGGAGCCGACAGGATAGAATAGATGGATTACATACAGTAAATACATATAGAATAGGTAGATATATAGATGTCTGTGATACATACAATTAGTACAGTGTGTGTGCAGCTTACTGTACATGTACATGTATTTAATTAATATATGATTATTTTTCTTTAAAAAAAATGGCGTGCCTGCCATCTAGATGTAGTAGAGTTAGACCCATCACGGGATAAATGGAGTTTACAGTTGTGACTGATATTAATAGCCTGGGAAGCTCCATGGGTATTACCCCCTTCCCAGGCTCTAAATATCTTCCCCCAGCCGTCGGCTTTCTCTCTGCTGGTTAAACAAATTACGCCATATTTTTCAGAATCTTTTATTAATTAAATACACACTGTACTAACTATATATGTCAGTGACCTATGAATATCTACCTATTCTATGTGTATTTACTGTATGTAATCCATCTATTCTATCCTGTTGCCTCCTGCTGTAATTTTAAAATACAAGGCTGCTGAATTGCCGGCTTTTCCTCTATCTATCTATGTTATATATATACATATATACACTGCTCAAAAAAATTAAGGGAACACTAAAATACCACATCCTAGATATCACTGAATGAAATATTTCAGTTGCAAATCTTTATTCATTGCATAGTGGAATGCGTTGAGAAGAATAAAACATAAAAATGATCAATGTACTGTAAATCAAAATGAATATCCCATGGAGGTCTGGATTTGGAATGATACTCAAAATCAAAGTGGAAAATCAAATTACAGGCTGATCCAACTTCAGGGGAAATGCCTCAAGACAAGGAAATGATGCTCAGTTTTGTGTGTGTTGCCTCCATGTGCCTGTCTCACCTCCCTACAACGCCTGGGCATGCTCCTGATGAGGCGGCGGATGGTCTCCTGAGGGATCTCCTCCCAGACCTGGACTAAAGCATCTGCCAACTCCTGGACAGTCTGTGGTGCAATGTGACGTTGGTGAATGGTGCGAGACATGATGTCCCAGATGTGTTCAACCGGATTCAGGTCCGGGGAACGGGCGGGCCAGTCCATAGCTTCAATGCCTTCAAGCTTGTAGGAACTGCTGACACACTCTAGCCACATGAGGTCTGGCATTGTCCTGCATTAGGAGGAACCCAGGGCCAACTTCACCAGCATATTGTCTCACATGGGGTCTGAGGCTCTCATCTCGGTACCTAATGGCAGTCAGGCTACCTCTGGAGAGCACATGGAGAGCTGTGTGGCCCTCCAAAGAAATGCCAATCCACACCATTACTGACCCACTGCCAAACCGGTCATGCTGAAGGATGTTGCAGGCAGCAGATGACTCTCCATGGTGTCTCCAGACTCTGTCACATCTGTCACATGTACTCAGTGTGAACCTGCTTTCATCTGTGAAGAGCACAGGGCGCCAGTGGCGAATTTGCCAATCCTGGTGTTCTGTGGCAAATGCCAATCGTCCTGCACGGTGTTGTGAGCACAAACCCCATCTGTGGACCTCGGGCACTCAGGCCATGCTCATGGAGTCGGTTTCTAACCGTTTGTGCAGACACATGCACATTTGTGGCGTGCTGGAGGTCATTTTGCAGGGCTCTGGCAGTGCTCTTCCTGTTCCTCCTTGCACAGAGCCTGTAGTAGCGGTCCTGCTGCTGGGTTGCTGCCCTCCTACGGCCCCCTCCACGTCTCCTGGTGTACTGGCCTGTCTCCTGGTAGAGCCTCCAGACTCTGGCCACTACGCTGACAGACACAGCAAACCTTTTTGCCACAGCTCGCATTCATCTGCAATCCTGGATGAGATGCACTACCTGAGCCACTTGTGTGGGTTGTAGAGTCCGTCTCATGCTACCACGAGTGTGAAAGCACAACCAACATTCAAAATTCACCAAAATATCAGCCAGAAAGCATTGGTACTGAGATGTGGTCTGTGGTCCCCACCTGCAGAACCACTCCTTTATTGAGGGTGTCTTGATAATTGCCAATAATTTCCATCTGTTGTCTACTCCATTTGCACAACAGCATGTGAAATTGGTTGTCAAACAGTGTTGCTTCCTAAGTGGACAGTTTGATTTCACAGAAGTTTGATTTACTTGGAGTTATATTCTGTTGTTTAAGTGTTCCCTTTATTTTTTTGAGGTGTGTGTGTGTGTGTGTATATATATACATACACACACACACTATATATATATATATATATATATATATATATATATATATATATATATATATATATATATATATATATATATATATATATATATATATATTATTGTCTAAGGGGTACTTCCGGCTTTCTGTCGGCAACTTCCGTCACAGATATTCATTCGCTGATTGGTCTCGACAGCTGCCTGTCATGGCTGCCGTGAACAATCAGCGACGGGCACAGTCCGATTAGGCTACTTTCACACTAGCGTCGTACGACGCACGTCGCAATGCGACGTGGCGACGTACCGACGCATACTGTGAAAGCGCCGCACAACGAGGCAGCGGATGCAGTTTTTCAACGCATCCGCTGCCCCATTGTGAGCTCCGGGAGGATGGGGCGGAGTTCCGGCCGCGCATGCGCAGTCAAACGCTTTTTTTGTGCCGACGGTCCGATGCAACCGTCGCACGACGGTTGCGACGTGTGGCAATGCGTCGCTAATGTTAGTCTATGGAGAAAAAAACGCATCCTGCAAGCAATTTTGCAGGATGCGTTTTTTCTCCAAAACGACGCATTGCGACATGCGTCGTACGACGCTAGTGTAAAAGTAGCCTTAGTCCCTCCCTACTCCCCTGCAGTAAGTGCCCGGCGCCCGCTCCATACTCCCGCAGTCACCGCTCACACAGGGTTAATGCCAGCGGTAACGGACCGCGATATGCCGCGGGTAACTCACTCCTACCGCCGCTATTAACCCCGTGTGACCAAGTTTTTACTATTGATGCTGCCTATGCAGCGTCAATAGTAAAAAAATGTAATGTTAAAAATAATTTAAAAAATAAAAAATCATTATATACTCACCTTCCGCTGCCTTTCCCGCATGCAAGCTGCAGGTTCCCTTAGCAAGGATGGTATGCGCGAAGGACCTGCCATGACGTCACGATCACGGTCATGTGACAGCGATGTCATCACAGGCCCCGTGCGCCTGCGCGAGAAGGACCTGCCATGACGTCACAGTCATGTGACCGCGACGTCATCACAGGGCCTGCGCTCATACCAACCCTGGGACCGGAAGGACTACAAAGGGCCCTCGGAAGGTGAGTATATGTTTATTTTTTAACCCGTGACATACGTGGCTGGGCAATATACTACGTAGCTGGGCAATATACTGCGTGACTGGCCAATATACTACGTGGCTGGGCAATATACTACATGGCTCTGTGCTGTATACTACGTCGCTGTGCAATATACTACGTGGCTCTGTGCTGTATACTACGTCACTGGGCAATATACTACGTGGATGGGCAATATACTACGTGGACATGCATATGCTAGAATACCCGATGCGTTAGAATCGGGCCACCATCTAGTATCTATATATATATATATATCTATATATATATATATATATATATACAGTACAGACCAAAAGTTTGTACACTCCTCAGTTAAAGATTTTTCTGCATTTTCATGACTATGAAAATTGTAAATTCACACTGAAGGCCTCAAAACTATGAATTAACACATGTGGAATTATACACTTAACAAAAAAGTGTGAAACAACTGAAAATATGTCTTATATTCTAGGTTCTTCAAAGTTGCCACCTTTTGCTTTGATAACTGCTTTGCACACTCTTGGCATTCTCTTGATTAGCTTCAAGAGGTAGTCACCGGAAATGGTTTTCACTTCACAGGTGTGCCCTGTCAGGTTTAATAAGTGGAATTTCTTGCCTTATAAATGGGGTTGGCACCATCAGTTGTGTTGTGCAGAAGTCTGGTGGATACATAGCTGATAGTCCTACTGAATAGATTGTTACAATTTGTGTTATGGCAAGAAAAAAGCAGCTAAGTAAAGAAAAACGAGTGTCCGTCATTACTTTAAGAAATGAAGGTCAGTCAGTCCGAAAAATTGGGAAAACTTTGAAAGTGTCCCCAAGTGCAGTTGCAAAAAATATCAAGCGCTACAAAGAAACTGGCTCACATGAGGACCGCCCTAGGAAAGGAAGACCAAGAGTCATCTCTGCTTCTGAGGATAAGTTTATCCGAGTCACCAGCCTCAGAAATCGCAGGTTAACAGCAGCTCAGATTAGAGACCAGGTCAATGCCACACAGAGTTCTAGCAGCAGACACATCTCTACAACAACTGTTAAGTGGAGACTTTGTGCAGCAGGCCTTCATGGTAAAATAGCTGCTAGGAAACCACTGCTAAGGACAGGCAGCAAGCAGAAGAGACTTGTTTGGGCTAAAGAACACAAGGAATGGACATTAGACCAGTGGAAATCTGTGCTTTGGTCTGATGAGTCCAAATTTGAGATCTTTGGTTCCAACCACTGTGTCTTTGTGTGAAGCAGAAAAGGTGAAGGGATGGACTCTACATGCCTGGTTCCCACCGTGAAGCATTTAGGAGGAGGTGTGATTGTGTGGAGGTGCTTTGCTGGTGACACTGTTGGGAATTTATTCAAAATTGAAGGCATACTGAACCAGCATGGCTACCACAACATCTTGCAGCGGCATGCTATTCCATCCGGTTTGCGTTTAGTTGGACCATCATTTATTTTTCAACAGGCCAATGACCCCAAACACACCTCCAGACTGTGTAAGGGCTATTTGACCAAGAAGGAGAGTGATGGGGTGCTACGCCAGATGACCTGGCCTCCACAGTCACCAGACCTGAACCCAATCGAGATGGTTTGAGGTGAGCTGGACCGCAGAGTGAAGTGTTATGATCCGGTGGTAGGATCTCAAAACTGACCTGACACATATGACCAGAATATAGGACAAGTTCTGGGGATGTGGAAGCTATACTGACCGCAATCCTGATCCTATCCAAAAACACTAAAGGCAGCTGTGGAGCGTTCCTAAAATCCTAGACGCCTCGTTCACAGCCTGAGAAACTGACTACCCCTAGAGAGAAAGCAAAGACCTCACTTGCCTCAGAGAAATAACCCCAAAGTTATAGTCAGCCCCCCACAAATAATAACGGTGAGTTAAGGGGAAAAGACAAACGTAGAAATGAAACAGGTTCAGCAAATGAGGCCCGCTAACACTAGATAGACTGAAAATAGATAGGAGTCTGTGCGGTCAGTACAAAACTATCAAAAATAAACCACGCAGAGAATACAAGAACCCCCACACCGACTCACGATGTGAGGGGCGCACTCTGCACCCCAGAACTAACCAGCAAGCGAAAAATCACATATAAGCAAGCTGGACTGAACTCATCATATACAGAGAAAAGTTTTCAAGGAAATAATGAGCAAAATGAACAAACAAACTTAACTTCTCCAGCAGGAGACTGGTCACAAGGAATATTCAGGAGCTCTCAGAAACAGGACTGAATACACCGACAGCAGGCAACAAATGAAGGTCCAGGTGAGTTAAATAGGCCCAGCATAGAAGGAAATGAAGCAGCTAAGCCCAGCCATATCGCTAAAGGCCACCAGAGGGAGCCCAAGAACAAACTCACACAGTACCACTCATGACCACAGGAGGGAGCCCGAGAACGGAATTCACAACAGTACCCCCCCTTGAGAAGGGGTCACCGAACCCTCACCAGAGCTCCCAGGCCGATTAGTACGAGCCGAATGAAAGGCACGAACCAAATCGGCCGCATGGACATCGGAGGCGACAACCCAGGAATTATCCTCCTGACCATAGCCCTTCCATTTAACTAAGTACTGAAGCTTCCGTCTCGAAATACGAGAATCCAAGATCTTCTCCACCACATACTCCAACTCCCCCTCGACCAAGACCGGAGCAGGAGGATCAACAGAAGGGACCACAGGCACCACGTATCTCCGCAACAATGACCTATGGAACACATTATGAATGGCAAACGATGTTGGGAGGTCCAACCGAAATGACACAGGGTTGAGGATTTCCAAAATCTTATAAGGACCGATGAAACGAGGCTTGAACTTAGGAGAGGAAACCTTCATCGGGACATAACGAGAAGACAACCATACCAAATCCCCCACACGAAGTCGGGGACCAACACAGCGACGGCGGTTAGAAAAGCGCTGAGCCTTCTCCTGGGACAACGTCAAATTGTCCACCACATGGTTCCAAATCTTCTGCAACTTATCCACCACAGAATCCACCCCAGGACAGTCAGAGGGCTCAACCTGACCCGAGGAAAAACGAGGATGAAACCCAGAATTGCAAAAGAACGGTGAAACCAAAGTAGCAGAACTAGCCCGATTATTGAGGGCGAACTCAGCCAATGGCAGAAAAGTCACCCAATCATCCTGATCAGCAGAAACAAAACATCTCAAATAAGTTTCCAAGGTCTGATTAGTTCGTTCGGTTTGGCCATTCGTCTGAGGATGGAAGGCCAATGAAAAAGACAATTCAATGCCCATCTTAGCACAAAAGGACCGCCAAAATCTGGACACAAACTGGGATCCTCTGTCAGACACAATGTTCTCCGGAATACCATGTAAACGAACCACATTCTGAAAAAATAGTGGCACCAAATCGGAAGAGGAAGGCAGCTTAGGCAAGGGTACCAAATGGACCATTTTAGAAAAACGATCACAAACCACCCAGATGACAGACATCCTCTGAGAGACAGGAAGATCCGAAATAAAATCCATGGAAATATGCGTCCAAGGCCCCTTCGGGACAGGCAAAGGCAAAAGCAATCCACTGGCACGAGAACAGCAAGGCTTAGCCCGAGCACAAATCCCACAGGACTGCACAAAGGAACGCACATCCCGCGACAAGGAAGGCCACCAAAAGGACCTCGCCACCAAATCCCTGGTACCAAAAATCCCAGGATGACCCGCCAACACTGAAGAATGAACCTCGGAAATAACTCTACTGGTCCATCTGTCCGGGACAAACAGTCTCTCCGGAGGACAACGGTCAGGTCTATTGGCCTGAAACTCCTGCAACACCCGTCGCAGATCAGGAGAGATGGCAGACAAAATCACCCCCTCTTTGAGGACACCAGTTGGTTCAGAAACCTCCGGGGAGTCAGGTACAAAACTCCTAGAAAGGGCATCAGCCTTCACGTTTTTCGAACCCGGAAGATATGAAACCACAAAATCGAAACGAGAGTAAAACAGCGACCATCGAGCCTGTCTCGGATTCAACCGTTTGGCAGACTCAAGATAAGTCAAATTCTTGTGATCAGTCAAGACCACCACACGATGCTTGGCTCCCTCAAGCCAATGACGCCACTCCTCAAATGCCCACTTCATTGCCAACAACTCACGATTACCGACATCATAATTCCTCTCGGCAGGCGAAAACTTTCTTGAAAAGAAAGCACATGGTCTCATCACAGAGCCATCAGAGCTTCTCTGCGACAAGACAGCCCCTGCTCCAATCTCAGAAGCATCAACCTCGACCTGAAAGGGAAGAGAGACATCGGGCTGGCGCAAGACAGGAGCCGAAGAAAACCGACGTTTCAGCTCCTGAAAGGCCTCCACGGCCGCAGGAGACCAATTCGTCACATCAGAACCCTTCTTGGTCAAATCCGTCAAAGGCTTAACCACGCCAGAAAAATTATTGATGAAGCGACGGTAAAAATTAGCAAAACCCAAGAACTTCTGAAGACTCTTCACAGATGTAGGTTGAGTTTAGTCATGAATAGCCTGGACCTTAACTGGATCCATCTCAATAGTAGAAGGAGAAAAAATAAAGCCCAAAAAGGAAATTTTCTGGACTCCGAAGAGACATTTAGAGCCCTTCACAAACAAGGCATTGGCACGCAGGACCTGAAATACCATCCTGACCTGCTTCACATGAGACTCCCAATCATCAGAAAAGACCAAAATATCATCCAGGTACACAATCATAAATCTATCCAGATACTCTCGGAAGATGTCGTGCATGAAGGACTGAAACACAGAGGGGGCATTAGAAAGCCCAAAAGGCATCACCAAGTACTCAAAATGGCCTTCGGGCGTATTAAATGCTGTTTTCCATTCATCGCCCTGCTTTATGCGCACAAGATTATACGCTCCTCGAAGATCTATCTTGGTGAACCAACTGGCCCCCCTAATCCGGGCAAACAGATCGGACAACAGTGGCAAGGGGTACTGAAATTTGACCGTGATGTTATTTAGAAGGCGATAATCTATACAGGGACTCAGAGAACCATCCTTCTTGGCCACAAAAAAAAAAAACCCGCACCTAAAGGGGACGAGGACGGGCGAATATGCCCCTTCTCCAAGGATTCCTTTATATAACTCCGCATAGCGGCATGTTCTGGTACAGATAAATTAAAAAGTCGTCCCTTAGGGAACTTACTACCAGGAATCAGATTTATAGCACAATCACAATCCCTATGAGGAGGTAGAGCACTAGATTTGGGCTCATCAAATACATCCTGGTAGTCCGACAAAAATTCAGGGACTTCAGAAGGAGTAGAAGAAGCAATTGACACCAAAGGAGCATCGCCATGAATTCCCTGGCAACCCCAACTTGACACAGACATAGCTTTCCAATCCAGGACTGGATTATGAGCCTGCAGCCATGGCAGACCCAACACGACAACATCATGCAAATTATGTAGCACAAGAAAGCGAATCACCTCCTGATGTGCAGGAGCCATGCACATGGTCACTTGGGTCCAGTACTGAGGCTTATTCTTGGCCAATGGCGTAGCATCAATTCCCTTTAGTGGGATAGGGAACTGTAAAGGCTCCAAGATAAAACCACAGCGCCTGGCAAATGACAAATCCATCAAATTCAGGGCGGCACCTGAATCCACAAAAGCCATAACTGAGTAGGATGACAGAGAGCAAATCAAAGTAACAGACAAAATGAATTTAGGTTGTACAGTACCAATGGTGACAGACTTGGCGAACCTTTTTGTGCGCTTAGAACACTCTGAGATAACATGAGTAGAATCACCACAGTAAAAGCACAACCCATTCTGACGTCTGTGGTTTTGCCGTTCAACTCTGGTCAGAATCCTGTCGCATTGCATAGGGTCAGGTTTCTGCTCAGAAAATACCGCCAGATGGTGCACAGGTTTGCGCTCCCGCAGACGCCGATCTATCTGAATGGCCAAAGACATAGACTCATTCAGACCCACAGGCGTGGGGAACCCCACCATAACATCTTTAAGGGCTTCTGAAAGACCCTTTCTGAAAATCGCCGCCAGGGCGCACTCATTCCATTGAGTGAGCACAGACCACTTCCTAAACTTCTGACAGTAAACCTCTGCTTCATCTTGACCCTGAGAGAGAGCCAGCAAAACCTTCTCTGCTTGGTCTACCAGATTAGGTTCCTCATAAAGCACTCCAAGCGCCAGAAAAAACGCATCCACATTTAGCAATGCAGGATCTCCTGGCGCCAGAGAGAATGCCCAATCTTGAGGGTCACCGCGTAACAAAGAAATAACAATTTTAACTTGCTGAACAGAATCACCAGAGGAGCGAGGTCTCAGAGAAAAGAATAACTTACAATTATTCTTAAAGTTCAAAAACCTAGATCTATCTCCGGAAAACAGCTCAGGAATTAGTATTTTAGGCTCTGACATAGGACTGCGGACTACATAATCCTGAATGCCCTGTACCCTTGCAGTGAGATGATCCACACTAGAAGACAGACTCTGAATGTCCATATCTGCAGCTGAGTTCAGAACCACCCAGAGATTAAGGGGAGGAGAGAAACTAAACACAGTGCAGAGGAAAAAAAAAAAAAAATGACTTCAGGATTTCTCTTCTCCCTCTTCTGCTGCATTAACACTTTTGGGCCTGCTGTACTGTTGTGATCCAGTGGTAGGATCTCAAAACTGACCTGACACATATGACCAGAATATAGGACAAGTTCTGGGGATGTGGAAGCTATACTGACCGCAATCCTGATCCTATCCACAAACACTAAAGGCAGCTGTGGAGCGTTCCTAAAATCCTAGACGCCTCGTTCACAGCCTGAGAAACTGACTACCCCTAGAGAGAAAGCAAAGACCTCACTTGCCTCAGAGAAATAACCCCAAAGTTATAGTCAGCCCCCCACAAATAATAACGGTGAGTTAAGGGGAAAAGACAAACGTAGAAATGAAACAGGTTCAGCAAATGAGGCCCGCTAACACTAGATAGACTGAAAATAGATAGTTTTGTACTGACCGCACAGACTCCTATCAAAAATAAACCACGCAGAGAATACAAGAACCCCCACACCGACTCACGATGTGAGGGGCGCACTCTGCACCCCAGAACTAACCAGCAAGCGAAAAATCACATATAAGCAAGCTGGACTGAACTCATCATATACAGAGAAAAGTTTTCAAGGAAATAATGAGCAAAATGAACAAACAAACTTAACTTCTCCAGCAGGAGACTGGTCACAAGGAATATTCAGGAGCTCTCAGAAACAGGACTGAATACACCGACAGCAGGCAACAAATGAAGGTCCAGGTGAGTTAAATAGGCCCAGCATAGAAGGAAATGAAGCAGCTGAGCCCAGCCATATCGCTAAAGGCCACCAGAGGGAGCCCAAGAACAAACTCACACAGTACCACTCATGACCACAGGAGGGAGCCCGAGAACGGAATTCACAACAGTGAAGGCAAAAGGGCCAACAAGTGCTAAGCATCTCTGGGAACTCCTTCAATATTGTTGGAAGACCATTTCCGGTGACTACCTCTTGAAGCTCATCAAGAGAATGCCAAGAGTGTACAAAGAAGTCTTCCTTTCCTAGGGCGGTCCTCATGTGAGCCAGTTTCTTTGTAGCGCTTGATATTTTTTGCAACTGCACTTGGGGACACTTTCAAAGTTTTCCCAATTTTTCGGACTGACTGACCTTCATTTCTTAAAGTAATGACGGACACTCGTTTTTCTTTACTTAGCTGCTTTTTTCTTGCCATAACACAAATTGTAACAATCTATTCAGTAGGACTATCAGCTATGTATCCACCAGACTTCTGCACAACACAACTGATGGTGCCAACCCCATTTATAAGGCAAGAAATTCCACTTATTAAACCTGACAGGGCACACCTGTGAAGTGAAAACCATTTCCGGTGACTACCTCTTGAAGCTAATCAAGAGAATGCCAAGAGTGTGCAAAGCAGTTATCAAAGCAAAAGGTGGCAACTTTGAAGAACCTAGAATATAAGACATATTTTCAGTTGTTGCACACTTTTTTGATAAGTATATAATTCCACATGTGTCAATTCATAGTTTTGATGCCTTCAGTGTGAATTTACAATTTTCATAGTCATGAAAATGCAGGAAAATCTTTAAATGAGGTGTGTCCAAACTTTTGGTCTGTACTGTATATATATATATATA
Organism: Ranitomeya variabilis; assembly: GCF_051348905.1. NCBI lineage: Eukaryota > Metazoa > Chordata > Amphibia > Anura > Dendrobatidae > Ranitomeya > Ranitomeya variabilis. Next base: position 275,844,331 of record NC_135232.1, read on the forward strand.
TATATATATATATATATATATATATATATATATATATTCTAGTCTAATCTGTCACTCTGATTTTACTGTATGCGGCACATGAATTGCCGGCATTTATTCTATCTATATATATACATGTGTGTTTTTAATAATATTTCCTTTGAAAACGATGTGTAAATGACAGAGAATTTCTCTATGTAAAAGCTCATGTTAATTCGGATGTAAATCAGATGCTAGGCGTAAGAAAATTGGATTGTACTCACACGACACTTGCATTAACTTGTGTGACTCTCGGCAGTGAGAATCGAACCTATTTTTTTATATGTTTAGTGTGACTCCATCCTCACACTACATTACAGGCACATTTACACAGGTTAAATCACAATAACTAGAATGTTTTTGTTGACTATATAGGGAGTAACTTGATTTTATTATTGTGTATGGTGAATTAAAATTAGATTTAATGGGTAAATATGAGATTTGAATATATAAAAAGTATCATTCCTACTTTACTTAAATTAATGCAACATGTACACATATAAATTGGGTACGTCAAATAATCAGTTAATGTTGCTCTATAAATAATATATTCATCTAGCCAGCATGAATGATTGAAGAAGAGGATAATCAAGCTACTTTGTTACCTTAAATACAGAACATGAACAAGTTTGAGTCATGTTCCCATTACCTTATTTCAACAATATGCTAAATTAGTTTAGTCAACTACTATATTAAATATAAAATGTGCAAAATGTACAAAAAGCGTTTTTTCCACTCTATACATCTATATGTCTGAGGTAAATCACTTTCAGTCCCCGATGATCCACAGAATGACGGTTGAGGAGGAGCGTTCTCAGAAGAGCAGTGTCTGAACACAGGAGGGATACGTTGGTTATGAACATTACATAGGATTGTGATTCTACACTTTCAGATTCCAATGTGTTATGGCTTACCTACAGTCAAAAAAAAATGAAATCCTAACTGTATCCCTGGATATTTATGTGTGATGACTGCTTCGTCGTGATCTTTAAAGGGAACCTGTCATGTGAAATAACACTATTAACCTGCAGATATGGGATTAATCTGCAGGTTAGTAGTGTTCTAACACAGTGCAGCCGCCAGACTGAGAGCCCCACTGCTGGGAGCAAATTAACTTTATTCCCCCCGGCAGTGTTCGGCTTTCAGTCATTGGGGTGGCGTCATCACGGTTTCAGTCACTGCTCTGTGTATACAGAGCAGTGGTTGGAACCGTGACCCCGGCACTGACTGACTGACAGTAGGCTCATCTTGGGGCTGGCTGTCAGTCAGTGCCGGGGATGTGGCTACAGCCACTCTCTATACTTAAAGCACTGACTGAAACCATGCTGGAGCCGCACCAATGACTGAAGGGCGAACACTGCCGGGGGGAATAAAATTAATTTGCTCCTAGCAGCGGGTCTCTAAGTGATGCTTGGCGTCCGAACCCTATTAACCTGAAGATTAACCCCATATCTGCAGGTTAATAGCATTATCTTACATGACAGGTTCACTTTAAAGTTCAGTTTTCCATGCCCCAGACATCTCCTGTGGTAAGTGTTACGCCTCGTGCCTGCCTGTAAAAGCAATCAATAAAAGTTAAAAAATAATTAACACATGCACGTGTCAAAATGACTTGCTGTTCATAGGTTCCTTTTTTTAACTGCCTCTGGCTTTGGTGTTAGCTGCAGGTAGCCAATGGATTGTTAAAGCAAATGAGAGTATATGGACACGTGTCCTGTGTGTGGCCATGATAAGAATTAGAGCCTACATTTTCTACCAGTTTTCCCCTCTGCAGGCTCAGTCTCTAGTTTTCAGTTTTCTTTGACCAATTGGATGAGGAGGGAGGTAGCTGCTATGAAGTCCTCCATACTCTATAAAGAGTAACATAAGGATTCCTGCTCTTCCTTTTTGAGAAGCACACAGAAGGACGAAGGAGAAGCATGTTGGACAATGTACTGCAATACTGAGCTTTGTGACTGTGGTATTCCCCTGCAATTTACATGTAACTTGTGTGCCTATATATGCACCTCTATACTATTATGGAGCATTGACTACCTGTGTGCACTTGAACATTTTGTGTCTTCACCATTTTACCGATACTAGTTTCACTATATATATATATATATATATAATTCTTTCTACATATATTTTTTAAAAATTTTCTTGTTAATTATTTTAACATGTTCAATAAAATGTATACTTTTTTTGTCCAAATTATACTTTGTTGAGGTTTATAGGCTCCATTTTTTTGTCTTTTGACAATTTCCCCATGTTATTTGGGAGCTCCCCTTATAGACTTTGGTCATTCATACACATGGTATATATATATTTCATAGTGATATTATTTAATCTTATATTTGCTTGTACTGTTGATTTATGCGAAGTTTGTTGAAAGGACAGTTCTTAATTAAATCTATGTGTTTGCTAACAAAGTAACTCGGTTCCAATGGATGGGACTGATTTTTAGTGACAGAAATTTCTGCAACAAATCTGGTGCATGTAAATGAACTCTAAAGAGATATTTATAAAAAAAAAAAAAAAAAAAAAAAAAATTTTTGACCTATTTTGATCCAAGCTCTCCAACACATTAGGTACACTTTACATGCATGTAACCTGTTATAAAGGATCTAGGCAGTAGGGTCAGGAAGCACTGTATCTAGCGCATAGAAATACAAGTCAGTGCCCCAAATACTGCACTTCTGGTATCTGGTGACAGTGACCTAAATCTTCTTTGTCCATAAGGAATGTGTCAGACAGACTACAAGCTATTTTACAGAAGGTAAGAGTACCAGCAGTTCAATGGTGGTTTATTGAGAGAGGAAGCAGCTCAATTATCCTACAACCTGGATTTCAACAGAAATATGCAGTTAGCCTAAACCATCACAGAGAATGTGGAGAAAAGCATAAGTGCAAATGATGGTATCATTAATAATTAACAGAATCTATGGTAGGGTGGGATAGTGTTATTCAATACAAATAAAGTACCAGTACATCTAAACTAGTGTGAATAGGTACCAACAAAAAAAAATTGTTGCTTATAGTTAGCATTATGTCATTGTTTGATGCATCTTGTAGCCAACTTTCTCAGACAGTCAGTAATAATTCTAACAAGACCCTTTAAGGCATTCAATCGTTGTTGAGCAAAACAGTAATAAAGAATAAAACAGTTTTTTTTTTTAATATAATTTATCCAGTTTTATCCATATTTGAAGCATCATCCTAACATATATACGGTAGTATTTAACTGTTCCTCTCATACATGGAAAGTTACGAAACTTTGCAAATTACTTTATTAGGCGATATGTCTTCATCACTGTGAAAAACTGCATGTAAGTGGCTTCCATACCCCGACTTTCCCCAGTGTATTTATCTGCTGTTTGCTACATTTATATCAGAACTAGCTGAAGAGCCCGGCGTTGCCTGGGCATAGTAAATATCTGTGGTTAGTTATAGCACCTCACTTCTCTTATTTTCCCATCACGCCTCTCATTTTCCCCATCACATCTTTCATTTTCCCCCTCACATCTCTCATTTTCTCCCTCACACCTCTCATTTTCCCCCTCACTCCTCTCATTCCCCCCTAACACTTGTCATTTCGACCTCACATCTGTCATTTTCCGATCACTCCACTATTTTCCCTCACTCCTCTCATTTTGCACTCACACCTTTTCATTTTCACCTCACACCTCTCATTTTCACCTCAGTATATACATGTTTGTCATCTCCCTTATATATAGTATACACCTGTATGTCATCTCCTGTATATAGTATATACCTGTATGTCATCTCCCCTGTATATAGTATATACCTGCTGTGTGTCATCTCCCCTGTATATAGTATATACCTGTATGTCATCTCCTCCTATATATAGTATATACCTGTATGTAATTTCCTCCTGTATATAGTATATACCTGTGTGTCATCTTACCTATATATAGTATATATCTGTGTCATCTCCTCCTGTATATAGTATATACCTGTATGTCATCTCCTCCTATACATAGCATATACCTGTATGTCATCTCCTCCTGTATATACCTGTAGGTAATCTGCTCCTGTATATAGTATATACCTATGTGTCATCTCCTCCTGTATATAGTATATACCTGTATGTCATCTCCTCCTGTATGTAGTATGTACCTGTATGTCATCTCCTCCTCTATATAGTATATACCTGTGTGTCATCTCTCCTGTATATAGTATATATCTGTGTGTCATCTCCTCCTGTATATAGTATATACCTGTGTGTCATCTCCTCCTGTATATAGTATATACCTGTATGTCATCTCCTCCTGTATGTAGTAAGTACCTGTATGTCATCTCCTCCTGTATATAGTATATACCTGTGTGTCATCTCCCCTGTAAATAGTATATACCTGTGTGTCATCTCCTCCTGTATATAGTATATATCTGTATGTCATCTCCTCCTGTATTAGACCTCGTTCACACGTTATTTGGTCAGTATTTTTACCTCAGTATTTGTAAGCTAAATTGGCAGCCTGATAAATCAGCAGTATATATTAGCTCACACATACACATAATAGACTGGTCATGTGACTCACAGCTGCCGGATTCCTATATGGTACATTTGTTGCTCTTGTAGTTTGTCTGCTTATTAATCAGATTTTTATTTTTGAAGGATAATACCAGACTTGTGTGTGTTTTAGGGCGAGTTTCGTGTGTCAAGTTGTGTGTGTTAAGTTGCATGTGGCGACATGCATGTAGCGACTTTTGTGAGATGAGTTTTGTGTGGCGACATGCGTGTAGCAACTTTTTGTGTGTCGAGTTGCATGTGACAGGTTAGTGTAGCAAGTTGTGTGCAGCAAGTTTTGCGCATGGCGAGTTTTGCGCGTGGTGAGTTTTATGTGTGGTGCCTTTTGAGTATGTGCAAGTTTTGTGTGAGGCAACTTTTGCATGTGTTGCAACTTTTGTGCATGTGGCAATTTTTCTGCGTGTGCAAGTTTTGCATGTGGCGAGTTTTCCATGAGGTGAGTTTTGCACGTGTGGCGAGTTTTGCATGTGGAGAGTTTTGCGCGTGGCGAGTTTTGAGCGGCGACTTTTGTGTTTCGACTTTTATGTGGCGAGGTTGGTGTATGTGTGGTGAAATGTGCGCTGAGGGTGGTATATGTGTTCGAGCACGTGGTAGTGTGTGGCGCATTTTGTGTGTGTGTTCATATCCCCGTGGTGGTGTGGTGATTATCCCATGTCGGGGCCCCACCTTAGCAACTGTACAGTATATACTCTTTGGCGCCATCGCTCTCATTCTTTAAGTCCCCCTTGTTCACATCTGGCAGCTGTTAATTTGCCTCCAACACTTTTCCTTTCATTTTTTCCCCATTATGTAGATAGGGGCAAAATTGTTTGGTGAATTGGAAAGCGCGGGGTTAAAATTTCACCTCACAACATAGCTTTGAGGCTCTCGGGGTCCAGACGTGTGACTGTGCAAAATTTTGTGCCTGTAGCTGCGACGCCTCCAACACATTTCCTTTCACTTTTTCCCCATTATGTAGATAGGGGCAAAATTGTTTGGTGAATTGGAAAGCGCGGGGTTAAAATTTCACCTCAACATAGCTTTGACGCTCTCGGGGTCCAGACGTGTGACTGTGCAAAATTTTGTGCCTGTAGCTGCGACGCCTCCAACACTTTTCCTTTCACTTTTTCCCCATTATGTAGATAGGGGCAAAATTGTTTGGTGAATTGGAAAGCGCGGGGTTAAAATTTCACCTCACAACATAGCCTATGACGCTCTCGGGGTCCAGACGTGTGACTGTGCAAAATTTTATGGCTGTAGCTGCGACGGTTCAGATGCCAATCCCGGACATACACACACACATACACACATACACACATTCAGCTTTATATATTAGATGTACACATTTGGAGTACAGGTGATGACAGTGAAAGGGTCAGCACCTGTCTCCTCCTCTAAGGGCTGTGCTTATCTTAACCCCTTAACGATTGCCGATATGCCTTTTAATGATGGCTGTAAAGGGTACTTATGCCTCAGCGCCGCTTTGTAACGATGTAGAGAAATAAGTGTATAACTCCCCCCAGAATCTGAATTTCTCCGGGGTCTTGGCTACCGGGAGTAGCCGAGACCCCAGAGAACATGATTCAGGTCGGTTTTTACCGACCCCAGTGTTGCGATCGCTGTTTCCAATGCCCACCGTGCACCCGCCGAGATCTGCCAGCCGGCACCAATAGGAAAATTTTCCTATTGGTTCATTTTGATCACTGTGGTAGACTATCACAGTGATCAAAATATAAAAATAGTAAATAAACCTCCCCTTCATCACCCCCTTAGTTAGGGAAAAATAATAAAATAAAAAAAATGTATTTATTTCCATTTTTCCATTAGGGTTAGAGTTAGGCTAAAATTAGAGTTGGGCTAAAGTTAGAGTTGGGCTAGGGTTACAGTTGGGGCTAGGGTTAGGGTTGAGCTAAAGTTTGGGTTGGGGCTAAAGTTAGGGTTGGGCTATGGTTAGGGTTGTGGCTATGGTTGGGATTACGGTTAGGGGTGTGTTAGGGTTAAGTTTGTGGTTAGAGTCATGGTTAGGGTTGAGATTAGAGTTAGGGTTGTGGTTAGGGTTATGGTTAGGATTGGGATTAGGGGTGTGTTCGGGTAGGGGTTGGAGTTAGAATTGGGGGGGGTTCCACTATTTAGGTACATCAGGGGGTCTCTAAACACGACATGGCGCCACCATTGATTCCAGCCAATTTGCGTTCAAAAAGTCAAACGGTGCTCCCTCCCTTCTGGGCCCTGCCATGCGCCCAAACAGTGGCTTTCCCCCACAAATGGGGTATTGGTATACTCAGGAGAAATTGCACAACTAATTTTGTTGTTTGTTTTCTCCCAATACCCTTGTGAAAATAAAAAAAAAATTGTTTCCAAAGTAAATTTTTTGTGAAAAAAAGTAAAATGTTCATTTTCCCTTCCACATTGCTTTAGTTCTCGTGAAGCACCTTAAGAGTTAATAAAATTCTTGAATGTGGTTTTGCGCACCTTGAGGGGTGCAGTTTTTAGAATGGTGTCACTTTTTGGTATTTTTGACTTCTATTGTTCAAAAATGTGCCGCATAAAGAATACTAAAGCATACGGGCCCAACGGATATGTCAAAAAGATTATCTTTTTCATGAATGAGATACGTTTGGAGTATAACCTTCCAATGTATACAGTATGACAACCAAAAAAAAAAACCCGCTGGTGTGATCCTTGATGATCAGTTGAGCCTTTCAGATATAGTCCGGTTTAATAAAGACAATTTTGGATTAGGGAAAGAGGAAGCATCAAGTGACATGGAAAGGCGGGTGTCCTGTGCGTCTGCCATACCCTTCTCCTTTCTATGTAACGCAATAAACAAGAAGAATATTTTCTCTGTGACTGCTGCCTTGCATCTTCTTTGGGAGTTGACTTTTTGGGAAAAATGTTAATTTGAGAACGCCCTCGCCTTGGAAACAATCATATCTTCACATTACGTAGATAGTGAATTAACTGCAAAAGGAAGAGGGTTTTTCTTCAATGTATCCTTTGGTGGTCCTGCACCAACACTAAAGGTACCGTCACATTAAGCGACGCTGCAGCGATATCGACAACGATGCCGATCGCTGCAGCGTCGCTGTGTGGTCGCTGGAGAGCTGTCACACAGACCGCTCTCCAGCGACCAACGATGCCGAGGTCCCCGGGTAAACATCGGGTTGTTAAGCGCAGGGCCGCGCTTAGTAACCCGATGTTTACCCTGGTTACCAGTGTAAATGTAAAAAAACCAAACACTACATACTTACATTGCCGTGTCTGTCGCGTCCCTCGCCTTCAGCTTCCCTGCACTGTGTAAGCGCCGGCCCTAAGCACAGCGGTGACGTCACCGCTGTGCTTTGCTTTACGGCCGGCACTGACACATTCAGTGCAGGAAGCTCTGAGCAGCAGCGCGGACGCCGGGGGGACGTGACAGACATCAGAGGGTGAGTATGTAGTGTTTTTTTTTTTACTTTTACAATGGTAACCAGGGTAAATATCGGGTTACTAAGCGCAGCCCTGCGCTTAGTAACCCGATATTTACCCTGGTTACCATTGTAAAACATTGCTGGCATCGTTGCTTTTGCTGTCAAACACGACGATACACGCCGATCTGACGACCAAATAAAGTTCTGAACTTTCAGCAACGACCAGCGATATCACAGCAGGATCCAGATCGCTGCTGCGTGTCAAACACAACGATATCGCTATCCACGACGCTGCAACGTCACGGATCGCTGTCGTTATCGCTGCAAAGTCGTTTAGTGTGAAGGTACCTTTAAGGGTACTTGATGGGGGTCCCAGAAGCATCAGCTATCAGCTTATCACTGAGGAACAAAAAGGGGATTAACTAAAGCAGATAACCCTTGCTCCCACCTGTCTGTATAGTCTGTACTATAATAATATGCTATGCTTGGATCCGAATACACTGCGTCATTGAATATATTTTATTATAGTGAATTTATAAAAAAACAGACTATACCATAAGGGGTTGTGATCATACCTCTGAGTGTAGATTAATCCATAACCATCATGGCCGCACAGGAGATCCTATTAGACTGCTGCCAGGAAGCGGACGCCGGGGGACGCGAATGTAAGTATGTAGTGTTTGGTTTTTTTTACATTTTACGCTGGTAACCAGGGTAAACATCGGGTTACTAAGCGCGGCCCTGCGCTTAGCAACCCGACGTTTACCCTGGTTACCCGGGGACCTCGGCATCGTTGGTCGCTGGAGAGCGGTCTGTGTGACAGCTCTCCAGCGATCAAACAGCGACGCTGCAGCGATCGGCATCGTTGTCGCTATCGCTGCAGCGTCGTTTCGTGTGAAGGTACCTTTAGATCAGGGAGGGCGCAGATTCCCTCTATAGACAGTCTCCAGACAATACAGGAGGCCGGTCACTCTCTGTACACACTGCTAATCTCATTTCCTAGATGTGCAGATGCAATTGCAGAAGCTGTCTTTAGCATTCTCCGAAAAAGAAATGTCCTACAATGACGTGTAACAGCGACCTAGTGTCATAGACGTGATTACGAATTACTCACAGGCAAATGGCTGACTGCACAGACAGCAGGTGAGTATAGCAGATTTTGGAAAATGCCATATAACGTAATACAATACATACGGTACTTGGAAAATGAAACTATCATTTTACCTCTTATTACAATTTACAGCTTACATCTATATTTAGCTATGTCATTTTTCTTTAATATCTAATGATTTCATCTTGTTTTATTTTTTCACATACATAACTTGTTGCATTGAAAATTTTAAAGGGGGTCTGTCAGGAGGGTTTTGCTACCGCATCTAAAAGCAGTATGATGTAGGGGCAGAGAACATGATTCCAGCAATACAATCCCTTCTTTACTGGTTTAAATAAATATATCAGAACAAAAACTATCACACTGGTCACACTAACACTAACAATGGTAAGTCTGAGATAACCACAGATTGTGTATGGACCGGGAAGTGACATTCCTACAAAAATTTTATCTCAAGGCTTCATTCTGTAGCAGTCACAATGCCATTACTTCATCCACACATATATAAAGGGACACTTTATCTATGTAAATAAAGTAGCATAGTGCAGCAAGAATGATCTTTACCCATATAAGTCCCTGACGAAGCCCACGCGAAACACGCGTTGGGGCTGCATTGTCTGTTGGTTCACATTGACTTGCATGGGTAAAGATCATTCTTGTTGTACTATGCTACTTTATTTAAATAAAGTGTCCCTTTATATATGTGTGGATGAAGTAATGTCATTATGCCTGTATATACAACTTTATGTGCTACCACACATAGATTCAGTTGTGACTGCTACAAAATGAAGCCTTGAGATATAATTTTTATAGGAATGTCACTTACCAGTCTGTACACAATCTGTGGTTACCTCAGACTTACCATTGTTCAAGTCTTTCACCTTTAAATCCTTTTGCCCATATACTTTTGTAATTATTATTGCTTGTGATGATATCTAAAATATTTTGGTAATTTTAAATGGATTTTTGTACTCCTTGTCCTCTTCGCTTTGCACTTCTTTACTGGTTGCTGCAGTTTTGAGTAAAAACTGGTTTCTCTGTTGCAGATCTAGCAGTTCTCTGAATGCTGAGCTCTGTATAATCCCGCCCCCACCAATGATTGCCAGCTTTCTGTGTACACTGTGCGTAGGTAAAAACCTGCCAATCAATGGAGGCGTGGTTGAACTATGCAGTGGGCAGTATGTTTACTAGTACACTAGTGATCATCTCCTGATGATAAAACAATGATGTATAAAAACTGCCACTAGAATCAGGGTCTCTGTCTCTCAGATTAGGTACAAAAAAACCTACTGACAGATTCCCTGTAAAGTGTGCGTGAGAGGTGAGGGGTAATATGGCAGGGATAGTTATAATAATAAAATGAGAAATAGCAATGACTAATGCCTGTAGCTCCAGTACTGGCATTACTGGTGGTCTCTGCCAAGGCAAGAAGGAATGACGTCCTGTTCTTCCTTCACCTCACAATTGAGGCCTCTGATTGCCTGCAGTGTTCAGGAGGCTTGAACAGATATTCATCAAAGGCCCATCCTAGAATGTCTCCTTCCAGTCACTTTACCACTGCAGCCAATAACAGGTCACAATGAAAGGGGAACATAATCTCGGGAGGGTGAACGCTTCCTGCTCTGGAGGAGGCCAGCGGAGTGACGGATGGGTCCATACACTGGTGTACTCCCGGGACGTAATGATGCCCAATGGTGGATCAAAGCTAGGAGTGGTGACCCTGCAATGCCAGGAATCATTAGGGATGGGAAGCACATGTGCACACACGTCACTTCCATTCTACTGTATTGAATTTATACACCTTTATTGCCCACGCTTCTGGCTGGCAAATATTGAAGAAAGTTTCACTGTGTGATCGCTATACATATTTGGTCAATGTTTGGCTCCTTATTGCTGCGAGAGTAGCAGCCTGCATACAGGCCAAGAGCAAGATGGGTTCTATCTAAACACTGGCAGAGAGGCCACCGACCCCATATTTTTCTACCCCTCTTCTGGTTCAGAGCATGGGGTAAAAGGTTTCTAGGAGAGCTTTGCCTTTGGGAGAGGATGTGTGCATTTCTAGTAGCTCTTCAGTGAGGCAAAGTATAATATCAGACTTAAAAATAATAACAATAATAATAATAATGTAGCAAGTTTTGCTATTTTGTCCAGCAATAAAGGAATACCTGACAACCTCATTATTAATTAAAAGAAAATGGAGGAGGGAGGTGCAAAAAAAATCACATTCACAACTTCTATGAGGTGTCAATGAATGATGATGACACTTACCCTATTAAGTTGTTCCAAAAGTCTTTGGTTCTGTTCTGACAGTTCTTGGACGGCTGAGGATTTCTCCCGGTCGGCCTCCCTCAAGTGCACCTGCTGCTTCTCCAGCTCTTCTTGGAGCTGCTTCACATCGCTCTCCAGCTCGGACACTCTCCCTTCCCATTCCCCTTCCCGATTCTCAAATCTCCTTTTCAGTTCGTGTTTTTCTTGCTCCAGATGCTGAGGATAGACACACATTACAATCAACTTTACAGGCCAACTTCTCAGTATTTTCAGCGTGTAATAAAAGTGATGTCCACCTCCGGGGAAAGCGGGGATAGGACAATTTCCTTTTTTTAAAATGCATACATTTTGGGCTAAAAATCATTTGTTTGCAATTTGGTTTAGTTCAAACTTTTGCACAATTTGCCTTATAAAGCTTCTGTATTTCACTATTACTGGCTGCAGAATGAGTCGACTGAGAATCTCTCGGCGAGTTCCTGGTAGTCACACAGCAGGGTTTATACTCTTTTATGTCTTTTTTTAGTTCTTCTCAGCTGAGTTATGACCGCAGACCACAACAAAGTTGAGTGTGCAAGGAAACAAAGAACTTATGAAAGCCAAATGGTGCAAAATGTTTAATAACACCTAATTGCAAGAATGATTTTTTTAGCCCCTAATATGTGCATTGAAGTAAAAAAAAAAGTTGGCGGGCCCTTTAATCTTTGTTATTATAAAGGACTTGTCTAGGTGACTCCCATTTATACATATGGACTGATCAGGGGGTCTGGCGGAACCCTGTCCCCCTCTAGTGGAAATGAGACGTTCAGAGAGATTCTCCCTGATAACATTGGATTCTGGGAGCGTCGGACTCACAAAGCTGCTCTTGTGTGAATGGACCAGCTATATTATATTTTGTATTTTGCTCAGTTTGCTTTATTGTCTCCATATATAATTGCCGCCACTAATTCTGGGCAAAGAAAGAGGAGCGAAAGGCTCCGTCGCATTCCTTCAGCCAATTCCTTCCACACCAGTTGTTTTTGGATGGAGCACAAACTTGTTAACTAGCTCTGAACTTGACTGAATCTACTAATGTGACCCACTTAATGTTTTGCATTTCAGGGACCTGCGGCACAACTGGCAACCCCAAGCCGGAATGAATGAGGGGCATATCGTCTCTACTCTTACATGTAAGACTGCACACGGCGTGCGAGGTGGAAGCACCTGCTTTATTAATTACTGAGTGTTCTCATTAAGAACTACTAGCGGCACTCCAGGGCATGAGAAGGGTAATGCACAGCGAGTGGTCATTTCCTCCTGCTACGAAGTGAACGGCCTCCTTCATAACCGGGTGGGGTGTCACAGCGTCCAGTCCGCAAACATGGCAGCCCGCATTCTGCAGCTCCACGCTCAAGCCGGCTGCAATGGATGGAATCTATTACATACCGCGCAGTTTTCGGCTATGACACTATTACCTACGATATAAGTGCACACTGAAGAAGGAAGAGGATGAAGAGACGAGTGTAGACTAACCTATCCCCTGCTCTTGGCTATAATTTTATAAATCCAGGAAGACCCCATTAAAGGGTGTCACCCTATAAATCGTATATGAGCTAAGGCCACCGGCATCAGGGGCTTATCTACAGCATTCTGTAATGCTGTATATAAGCCCCCGATGTATCCTGAAAGATGAGAAAAAGAGGTTAGATTATACTCACCCAGGGGCGGTCCTGGTACGATGGGCATCGCGGTCTGGGGCCTCCAATCTGATTACGATATCGTCCTCTTCTTGTTTTCACGCTACGGCTTCGGCGCAGGCGTACTTATTTGCCCTGTGGCATACTGATTTGCCCTGTTGAGGGCAGAGCAAAGTACTGCACTGCGCAGGCGCCGGGAAAGGTCAGCGAGGCCCAGCACCTGCGCCTTGCAGTACTTTGCTCTGACCTCAACAGGTCAAAGTACGCCTGCACCTGAACCGCAACAGGAAGCAAGGAAGAGGACGTCATCGTAAGAAGATAGGAGGCGCTGGACCTGCGACGCCCATCGTACCGGGACCACCCCTGGGTGAGTATAATCTAACCTCTTTTTCTTACCTTTCAGGATCCATCGGGGGCTTATCTACAGCATTACAAAATTCTGTAGATAAGCCCCTGATGCCGGTGGCCTTAGCTCATATACGATTTTTGGGGTGACCGATTCCCATTAAGGAATGAGGGGCATAGAGTGTACACTAAATGTATTTATCTCAGCGCAGTAGCAATGGGACCCACATATACCCAAGTGCAGGGAGCAGGAACTGTCAGCGGGTCTTGCGAAATGATTTCAGGCAATCTGACGCTATACAGAAGCTGTGTGACCTGAGCTAATATGTGTGGAGCAGATATGCGACAGCTCAGGCTTGCGGTCAATATACCCCCAACACATGTGCAGGCTACACCTCATCCTCATATAGTACAGACAAGTATCGCACCTTATAGTGTGTACTCACCGCACACAGCACATGTACATACCCGACACACAGTGTCTCCAGACTGTACAACCATCGCCCACATCAAATACAACTTATATGTGCTGTTACACAGGCAGGGACGTGACACATATGGTACATGTACACACCGCACAGCTGTTCACATTATAAATGTAGTTTACACCAAACAAGTAAGTACTCACTACCCATACAGTACACACCTCCTATATTCAGCCTATCTCCCCACTACACATACACAACCTACCCACCACTACACACAGCCTATCCCCCAACTACACACACAGCCTATCCCCCTACACACAGCACACCCCTCCCATACACAGCCTATCCCCCTTCACACAACACACCACTTCCATACACAGCCTATCCCCCTTCACACAACACACCACTTCCATACACAGCCTATCCCCCTTCACACAACACACCACTTCCATACACAGCCTATCTCAGACACACTGCCTATCCCCCTACACACACAGCACACTCCCACTACACAGCCTACCCCTCACTACACACAGTCTATACCTCACTACATACACACACTATCCCCACAGCCTACCCCCCACTACACAACACACACACACTATCCCCCCACTACACACACACACACCATCCCCACAGCCTACCCCCACTACATACACAGGACACCCCTTCCATACAAAGCCTACCCCCCACTACACACACACACACACACTATCCCCCCACTACACAGCCTATCCCCACAGCCTACCCCCACTACACAGCCTATCCCCACAGCCTACCCCCAGTAGACACAGCACACCCCTCCATACACAGGCGGGGCAGCCCTGACCTCCAGCCGCTCCGTCAGCTCCCTCTGCATGTCCTCATAGCGCCGGCTCATGTCCTGGTTCCTCTCCAGCAGGGCTTTCCCCAGCCGGGCCGCCAGCAGCAGATCCCTCTCCTTCTGCCGAATGACGGAGATCAGAGCTGGGTCCTCCCCGTCCCCGGAGCCCTCGTCCTCCGGGTCCCCTTCCGCGGCCATTAGCACTAGCTCCTCGTCCAGCTCCAGCAGCCCCGGCTCCGGCTGGTCAGGCCGCTCTGGGGAGGACGTAGAACGGCGGCTGACAGGGAGCTCCATAGGGCGCTGTCCGGGCGGCTGGTGCTGAAGCTGGGAGCCGCGGGCAGTGGGCGCAGCCTGCCCGGATCTTCGGTGCTGCCGTGTAGCGGGTTATCACCGTGCACGGGGCAATGCCGGGGTACTGCCGGGCGGCGCTCGCATCCCCGCACTATAGCATTGCGTGGGCTCCGCGCCTACACCCCAAGCGGGGCCCAGACACTGTCCAGGGACAGGACCCCGCCGCTGGCACTCGGTACTTTCCTAATACCACACCCAGTGTATGCCAACACTGCCCGCCTGTGTGATCTCCCGGCCCCTCCCCCCACACCCGGGATTCAGCACGAAGGTGTCCGGCCCCGCAGGCCTCGGGCTGCGCTGCGCTCTCCGGTCCCTACAGCGCTGCGCTCCCCCGCACCCATCACTGCAAGAGCCTGGCAATGCGTGCGCAGCCGTGACGTCACCAGCACCTGTTTTCGGCTCGCTGCTCATTGGCTTGGGAGGATTGCGCGATCAGCTGTGTGCGGAGGCTTCGTGTAGTGTGAGCGCCTCTAGCGGCAGCTGAGCGTCACTGCAGTCACTGAGGCGCAGGCTCCAGCATTGCAGATGCTCTCTGGCTCGGCTACCCCCAGGGACATGCTCAATCCGCTGCAGAGTGCAGACTGCCTCTGGGCGGTCTGCAGGGGCTGGCTGGGCCAGGTGGTAGGGCTGCACATAATGGAGTTTGGGGGTTAAAGGAGACTGCACATGATGTAGTGGGGGGGGGGGGGTAAGTGGCACTGCACATGATGGAGTTTGGAGGTTAAAGGAGACTTAACACGATGGAGTGGGGGTTAAGTGGGGCTGCACATGATGAAGGGGGAATGGGGCTGCACATGATGGAGTTTGGGGGTTAGGGCTCCTTTCCACTTGTGAGAAATACGTCCGTGTCTCACATGTGAAAACCAAGCTGTGGCACCGACACTCCAGAGCAGAGCATGCGGCTGCATAGCAACACATGGAGCTGCACGCTCGGCTCCCAAGTGGCGGCGCCAGAGCTTGGTTTTCACATGCGAGACACGTACGTATTTATCGCAAGTGGAAAGGAGCCCTTAAAGGAGACTGCACATGAAGAAGTGGGGGATTGGGGCTGTACATGATGACGTGGGGGTAAGGGGGATTGCACATGATGGAGGGGGAGTGGGGCTGCACATAATGAAGTGGGGGTAAGAGGGACTGCACATGACAAAGTGGGGGGAGTAAGGGGGACTGCACATGATGAAGGGGGAGTGGGGCTGCACATGATGAAGTGGGGGTAAGGGGGACTGCACATGACAAAGTGGGGGTAAGTAAGGGGGACCACATGATGAAGGGGGAGTGGGGCTGCACATGATGAAATGGGGTAAGGGGGACTGCACATGAAGTGGGGGATAAGGGGGACTGCACATGATGATTTGGGAGGTAAGGAGGACGGCACATGATGAATTGGGGGTTAAGTGGGACTGCACATGATGACTTGGGGGTTAAGGGGGACTGCACATGATGAAGTGGGTGGGTAAGGGGGACTGCACATGATGAAGTGGGGGAAGGGGACTGCACATGATGAAGTGTGTCTGAGGTGTGACTCCAAATGATGAAATGGAAGGGGGATAGGGGGCTGCAAATGATGAAGGGGCACTGCAGATGAAGTGAGGGGGTGATAGGGGACAGCAATGGATGAAGTAAGGGGATTTCAAATTAAAGTGGGGGGACTGCAAATGATGAAGTGGGGAGAGCACGAGGGACTGCAAATGATGAATTCAGTGTAAGGGACGGGGACAGCAATTTAATTGAAGGTGGGGGGTGGGGAGAGCAAATGATCAATTGAAGGGGGGTGGGGAGAGCAAATGATCTAGGGGGAGCAAATAATGAATTTTGAGGGTGGGGGAGTAAATGATGTATTGAATGTGGGGTAGAGCAGTTGATAATGAATAGAGGGTGGGAGAGAAAGACATGACAATGAATTGGGGTGGGAGGGGCATGTAAATATACTGTAATTAATTGGGGTTAGAGCGGGAGGTACATAGTGGGGGCCGTTGAGGATGAAGTGACTGGTAATGAATTGGGGGAAAGAGTACAGGTGCTAAATAATTTATATATATTAAATGGGAAAAGTGGCTATTTATAGTTAGTGGATGCACAGTGGTGGATTATAATTTCATATTTGGAATGGTGGGTTTATAATAATAATAATAATTTTATTTCTATAGCGCCAACATATTCCGCAACACATTTTAGAGGATACTTGTACAAATATTGGACATTAAGCATAACAATAAACACATAGATCAACAGATACCAAAAGGAAGGAGGGCCTTGCTCGCAAGCTTACAATCTATGAGGTTGCATAATAACCAATTATATATTGATTGTGGGAGCACCTCTGTATTCAGATGTGCAGTGTATAAAAAAGGAAAAAAGTGGGGAATGTGCTCTGGAAGCCGTGCTCTAGGTAACTGTTATTTTATGCAGAGACAAGTTCTGGCTGGAAGAAGTGATGACGGTCTGTGCTGGATGAAAAAGAAAAGCAAAGATGAAGACGTCAGCTAGAGACGTCACTGGTGAGTCAGTGTGTTACCTGCACACTGGCACTATACAGTGTACTGTATAGTATATACAGAGCTCCTGTGTATAATGTCACTGGCAGTGGTGATCACTGTATTACCTGTACACTGGCACTTTATACAGAGCTCCTGTGTATAATTTCACTGGTGATCCCTGTATTACCTGTACACTGACACTATATACAGAGCTCCTGTGTATAATGTCACCAGTGATCACTGTATTACCTGTACACTGACAGTAAATACAGAATTCCTGTATACAATGGCACTTAGTATTGTGTTGTTGTTTTTTTAAATTAATGATCAGTATTGTAGTATTCAGTCTCTATGTGGTGGTAATATGTGGTCTGGTCATGTTGTGGCGGTATTTCTTCCTTGTATGTGGTATTAGTCAGTCACTATGTGGTGGTAATATACGGTCTGGTCATGGTGTGGCGGTATTTGTTCCTTGTATGTGGTATTATTCAGTCACTGTGGTGGTAATATGTGGTCTGGTCATGGTGTGATGATATTTGTCTCTTGTATGTGGTATTAATGGTTGCTTAAAAAAAAATGTAAATGTGTGTCCGTCATTCTCTTAAAGAAAAATACATAAAATATATTTATTTTTAATAGTGTAGAGTAGAGTAGGGCCCGGCCGAAAGAGTCTACCGTGTCGTCGTGTCAGCTTAAAAATTCTTTTGGCCAGAACAAAAGCTGCTGGTTATGAATGTGATCTGGTGTTTGATGGGAACTGTTAATATCTGATCGGTGAGGATGTGGTGGAAGTTGAGTTTTTTCAGGAGTGGGCGGTGGGACGGTGGAGGCGGAGCTGGTGTGGAGCCTGGGCGGAGTTTCAAGGGAACCTGAACATTTTTCCAGTATGGGGCCCCGAAATTCCTCGTGGAAGCCCTGGTCTGTCTCATAAGCTGCAGACTGCAGCTTCCTAAGACTTCAGTGTGCTCACACAGGTGGCGCGATGACATTATTGCCTCCTGCAGTAAGAGAAAATGGAGGCTGCAGTGCCGGGAATAAGGATGAAGTGAGTTAAACTTCATTACTTTTTAATATGGAGAGCTTAGGCCATCATTATACACTGCTCAAAAAATAAAGGGAACACTTAACAGAATATAACTCCAAGTAAATCAAACTTCTGTGAAATCAAACTGTCCACTTAGGAAGCAACACTGTTTGACAATCAATTTCACATACTGTTGTGCAAATGGAATAGACAACTGATGGAAATTATTGGCAATTATCAAGACACACTCAATAAAGGCGTGGTTCTGCAGGTGGGGACCACAGACCACATCTCAGTACCAATGCTTTCTGGCTGATGTTTTGGTCACTTTTGAATGTTGGTTGTGCTTTCACACTCGTGGTAGCAGAAGACGGACTCTGCAACCCACACAAGTGGCTCAGGTAGTGCAGCTTATCCAGGATGGCACATCAATGCGAGCTGTGGCTAGGTTTGCTGTGTCTATCAGCATAGTGTGCAGAGGCTGGAGGCGCTACCAGGAGACAGGCCAGTACACCAGGAGACATGGAGGGGGCCGTAGGAGGGCAACAACCCAGCAGCAGGACCGCTACTTCAGCCTCTGTGCAAGGAGGAGCACTGCCAGAGCCCTGCAAAATGACCTCCAGCCGGTCACAAATGTTAATGCGTCTGCACAAACAGTTAGAAACCGACTCCATGAGGATGGTCTTAGTACCCGACATCCACAGATGGGGGCAGTGCTGACAGCCCAACACCGTGCATGAAGCTTGGCATTTGCCACAGAACACCAGGATTGGCAAATTCACCACTGGCGCCCTCTGCTCTTCACAGATGAAAGCAGGTTCACACTGAGCACATGTGACAGACGTGACAGAGTTTGGAGACGCCATGGAGAGCGATCTGCTGCCTGCAACATCCTTTAGCATGACCGGTTTGGCAGTGGGTCAGTAATGGTGCGGGGTGGCATTTCTTTGGAGGGCCACACAGCCCTCGCCCGAGGCAGCCTGACTGCCATTAGGTACCGAGATGAGATCCTCAGACCTCTTGTGAGACCATATGCTGGTGCGGTTGGCCCTGGGTTCCTCCTAATGCAGGACAATGCCAGACCTCATGTGGCTGGAGTGTGTCAGCAGTTCCTGCAAGATGAAGGCATTGAAGCTATGGACTGGCCCGCCTGTTCCCCAGGCCTGAATCCAATTGAACACATCTGGGACATCATTTCTCACTCCATCCACCAACATCACGTTGCACCACAGACTGTCCAGGAGTTGGCGGATGCTTTAGTCCAGGTCTGGGAGGAGATCCCTGAGGCGACCATCCGCCGCCTCATCAGGAGCATGCCCAGGCGTTGTAGGGAGGTCAAACAGGCACATGGAGGCAACACACACACACACAACTGAACATCATTTCAATGTTTGTTCAATGTTTGGAGGAATCAGAAGGAATGAACACTCCCAGATATTTTATTGCATCTGATTGCCATTTGAAAGGGAAATTATCTGTCACGTTTTACTTCATCACTAGGGAGCGATATATATTCAGAGCTTCGGATTTTGAATAGTTCACCTTAAAATTACTCAGAAAGCCAAATTTATTGAACTACTTCATCACGGTAGGCAGGTAACTATGGGCTTGAGAGACGTATAATAGGAGAGTATCTGTGTATAGAGTAGTGATGAGCGAATATACACGTTGCTCGGGTTTTCCCAAGCACGCTCGGGTGGTCTCCGAGTATTTATGACTGCTCGGAGAGTTAGTTTTCATCGCCGCAGCTGAATGATTTATAGCCACTAGCCAGGCTGAGTACATGTGGGGGTTGACTAGTTGCTAGGGAATCCCCACATGTATTCAAGCTGGCTAACAGATGTAAATCTTTCAGCTGCGGGGAAGAAAACTAAATCTCCGAGCAGTCATAAATACTCAGAGACCACCCGAGCATGCTCAGTAAAACCCGAGCAACGAGTATATTCGCTCATCACTAGTATAGAGCTGATTTTTAATTTAGTTTATCTGATGCTGTTTTTCCCATCCTTCGCATTTAGCACCCACCGGTCTCAAGCTTCTCAGATATCCACATTATCAGCAAGTTCTAGCAGCTGGATATCAGCCTCTGGGCCAAATCCTGACTAATGACAGCCCATTCTTGTTCTTTCAATTTATCAAAATTTCTGTGTTCTTATTTTTCCATTTGATGGGATTAAAATCTGTGGAGTTATGAAGCAGATATATAGAGCGAGGTCAGGAGATGAGACTGCCCCATTCGTGGCAGACGATGGCTTTGTTTTCAGCCATCACCGGCCTCTAAGAGCAGCCAGTGGAGCTGATTGCTGAACTTCTGCAATTCAGATGTCAATCTCTGACAGTAGTATTTATAGTGCGCAGTCCAGGGTGAGTTTCATTTCACCCACCCTTTGCCCCTCGATGTGGTTGTAAGGTGTTGATGGGTCACCATGGCTGCTGAAGATTGCCGTGCCTGCTATGACAGTATTCTTGTTGTGGGAATACGCTACCTGAGTGGGTTGGGGAATACTCGCTTGGCAGCAGGATAAACACTTCAGGCACGATATCTCACACATAACAGTCTTATTTGGTTTATTAAAGTGTCATAAACCACATGACGTACAGTCCATTGCATTACATTTCATGAACTTATCACGACCCTCAGTCCATTCATGCAGCAGATAGCGGGGTTACCTTTCAGGAGTTCCATTCCTCATGCTGACTACTAGGGTTGAGCGAAACGGGTCGATCATTTTCAAAAGTCGCCGACTTTTGGCTAAGTCGGCGTCTCATGAAACCCGATCCGACCCCTGTGCTTGTCGGCCATGCGGTACGCGACTTTCGCGCCAAAGTCGCGTTTCAATGACGCGAAAAGCGCCATTTCTCAGCCAATGAAGGTGAACGCAGAGTGTGGGCAGCGTGATGACATAGATCCTGGTCCCCACCATCTTAGAGAAGGGCATTGCAGTGATTGGCTTGCTGTCTGCGGCGTCACAGGGGCTATAAAGGGGCGTTCCCGCCGACCGCCATCTTACTGCTGCTGATCTGAGCTTAGGGACAGGTTGCTGCCGCTTCGTCAGAAGCAGGGAGAGCGTTAGGTAGGGTCCACTAACCACCAAACCGCTTGTGCTGCAGCGATTTCCACTGTCCAACACCACCTTCGGTGTGCAGGGACTGTGGAAGCTATTTTTTTTTTTTTTTTCCCTCAGCGCTGTAGCTCATTGGGCTGCCCTAGAAGGCTCCGTGACCGTGATAGCTGTATTGCTGTGTGTACGCCACTGTGGAAACCAACTGCTTTTTTCAAAGCACATATCCTCTTGTTCCTTCCTTTCTGCACAGCTATCTTTTTTGTTTGTCCACACTTTTTATTTAATTTGTGCATCAGTCCACCCCTATTGCTGCCTGCCATACCTGGCTTAGATTACTGCAGGGAGATAGTAATTGTAGGACAGTCCCTGTTTTTTTTTTTTTTTTTTTGTGGGAGATTAAGATTGGCATTTCTGCTACAGTGCCATCCCTGTGTGTGCCATCTCTCACTGAGTGGGCCATAGAAAGCCTATTTATTTTTTCCGTGATTTGTGTTCTAAATTCTACCTCAACACAAAAACACTACATCAATCAGTGGGAGAAAAATATTGGCCTCAGTCAGGGCTTGTGTGCCACTGCTGTGTGTGCTATCTCTCATTCAGTGGGCTATAGAAAGCCTATTTTTTTTTTAATATTATTTGGTTTCTAAAGTCTCCCTGAAAAAAAAAAAAATACCTAAAAAAACAGTGGGAGAGTAATATTGCCCTTTCAGCTTGTGTGCCAGTCTTGACTCCTGGGTGTGCCACCTCTCTCTCTCATTCAGTGGGCCATAGAAAGGCTATTTTTTTTTTGGTTTTTTTAATATTATTTGGTTTCTAAAGTCTCCCTGAAAAAAAAAAAAAAACATACAAAAAACAGTGGGAGAGTAATATTGCCCTTTCAGCTTGTGTGCCAGTCTTGACTCCTGGGTGTGCCACCTCTCTCCCTTTCATTCAGTGGGCCATAGAAAGCCTATTTATTTTTTTTTTAAATATTATTGGGTTTCTAAAGTCTCCCTTAAAAAAAAAAAAATACATAAAAAAACAGTGGGAGAGTAATATTGCCCTTTCAGCTTGTGTGCCAGTCTTGACTCCTGGGTGTGCCACCTCTCTCTCTCATTCAGTGGGCCATAGAAAGGCTATTTTTTTTTTTGTTTTTTTAATATTATTTGGTTTCTAAAGTCTCCCTGAAAAAAAAAAAAAAAACATACAAAAAACAGTGGGAGAGTAATATTGCCCTTTCAGCTTGTGTGCCAGTCTTGACTCCTGGGTGTGCCACCTCTCTCCCTTTCATTCAGTGGGCCATAGAAAGCCTATTTATTTTTTTTTTAAATATTATTGGGTTTCTAAAGTCTCCCTTAAAAAACAAAAAATACATAAAAAAAACAGTGGGAGAGTAATATTGCCCTTTCAGCTTGTGTGCCAGTCTTGACTCCTGGGTGTGCCACCTCTCTCTCTCATTCAGTGGGCCATAGAAAGGCTAATTTTTTTTTGTTTTTTTTAATATTATTTGGTTTCTAAAGTCTCCCTGAAAAAAAAAAAAAAAACATACAAAAAACAGTGGGAGAGTAATATTGCCCTTTCAGCTTGTGTGCCAGTCTTGACTCCTGGGTGTGCCACCTCTCTCCCTTTAATTCAGTGGGCCATAGAAAGCCTATTTATTTTTTTTTTTAAATATTATTGGGTTTCTAAAGTCTCCCTTAAAAAACAAAAAATACATAAAAAAAAAAATGGGAGAGTAATATTGCCCTTTCAGCTTGTGTGCCAGTCTTGACTCCTGGGTGTGCCACCTCTCTCTCTCATTCAGTGGGCCATAGAAAGGCTATTTTTTTTTTGTTTTTTTTAATATTATTTGGTTTCTAAAGTCTCCCTGAAAAAAACAAAAAAAACATACAAAAAACAGTGGGAGAGTAATATTGCCCTTTCAGCTTGTGTGCCAGTCTTGACTCCTGGGTGTGCCACCTCTCTCTCTCATTCAGTGGGCCATAGAAAGGCTAATTTTTTTTTGTTTTTTTTAATATTATTTGGTTTCTAAAGTCTCCCTGAAAAAAAAAAAAAAAACATACAAAAAACAGTGGGAGAGTAATATTGCCCTTTCAGCTTGTGTGCCAGTCTTGACTCCTGGGTGTGCCACCTCTCTCCCTTTAATTCAGTGGGCCATAGAAAGCCTATTTATTTTATTTTTTAAATATTATTGGGTTTCTAAAGTCTCCCTTAAAAAACAAAAAATACATAAAAAAAAAAATGGGAGAGTAATATTGCCCTTTCAGCTTGTGTGCCAGTCTTGACTCCTGGGTGTGCCACCTCTCTCTCTCATTCAGTGGGCCATAGAAAGGCTATTTTTTTTTTGTTTTTTTTAATATTATTTGGTTTCTAAAGTCTCCCTGAAAAAAACAAAAAAAACATACAAAAAACAGTGGGAGAGTAATATTGCCCTTTCAGCTTGTGTGCCAGTCTTGACTCCTGGGTGTGCCACCTCTCTCCCTTTCATTCAGTGGGCCATAGAAAGCCTATTTATTTTTTTTTTTAAATATTATTGGGTTTCTAAAGTCTCCCTTAAAAAACAAAAAATACATAAAAAAACAGTGGGAGAGTAATATTGCCCTTTCAGCTTGTGTGCCAGTCTTGACTCCTGGGTGTGCCACCTCTCTCTCTCATTCAGTGGGCCATAGAAAGGCTATTTTTTTTTGGGTTTTTTTAATATTATTTGGTTTCTAAAGTCTCCCTGAAAAAAAAAAAAAAAACATACAAAAAACAGTGGGAGAGTAATATTGCCCTTTCAGCTTGTGTGCCAGTCTTGACTCCTGGGTGTGCCACCTCTCTCCCTTTCATTCAGTGGGCCATAGAAAGCCTATTTATTTTTTTTTTTAAATATTATTGGGTTTCTAAAGTCTCCCTTAAAAAACAAAAAATACATAAAAAAACAGTGGGAGAGTAATATTGCCCTTTCAGCTTGTGTGCCAGTCTTGACTCCTGGGTGTGCCACCTCTCTCTCTCATTCAGTGGGCCATAGAAAGGCTATTTTTTTTTTTGTTTTTTTAATATTATTTGGTTTCTAAAGTCTCCCTGAAAAAAAAAAAAAAACATACAAAAAACAGTGGGAGAGTAATATTGCCCTTTCAGCTTGTGTGCCAGTCTTGACTCCTGGGTGTGCCACCTCTCTCCCTTTCATTCAGTGGGCCATAGAAAGCCTATTTATTTTTTTTTTAAATATTATTGGGTTTCTAAAGTCTCCCTTAAAAAACAAAAAATACATAAAAAAAAAAATGGGAGAGTAATATTGCCCTTTCAGCTTGTGTGCCAGTCTTGACTCCTGGGTGTGCCACCTCTCTCTCTCATTCAGTGGGCCATAGAAAGGCTATTTTTTTTTTGGTTTTTTTAATATTATTTGGTTTCTAAAGTCTCCCTGAAAAAAAAAAAAAAAACATACAAAAAACAGTGGGAGAGTAATATTGCCCTTTCAGCTTGTGTGCCAGTCTTGACTCCTGGGTGTGCCACCTCTCTCCCTTTCATTCAGTGGGCCATAGAAAGCCTATTTATTTTTTTTTTTTAAATATTATTGGGTTTCTAAAGTCTCCCTTAAAAAACAAAAAATACATAAAAAAACAGTGGGAGAGTAATATTGCCCTTTCAGCTTGTGTGCCAGTCTTGACTCCTGGGTGTGCCACCTCTCTCTCTCATTCAGTGGGCCATAGAAAGGCTATTTTTTTTTTGGTTTTTTTAATATTATTTGGTTTCTAAAGTCTCCCTGAAAAAAAAAAAAAAAAACATACAAAAAACAGTGGGAGAGTAATATTGCCCTTTCAGCTTGTGTGCCAGTCTTGACTCCTGGGTGTGCCACCTCTCTCCCTTTCATTCAGTGGGCCATAGAAAGCCTATTTATTTTTTTTTTTAAATATTATTGGGTTTCTAAAGTCTCCCTTAAAAAACAAAAAATACATAAAAAAACAGTGGGAGAGTAATATTGCCCTTTCAGCTTGTGTGCCAGTCTTGACTCCTGGGTGTGCCACCTCTCTCTCTCATTCAGTGGGCCATAGAAAGGCTTTTTTTTTTTTTGTTTTTTTAATATTATTTGGTTTCTAAAGTCTCCCTGAAAAAAAAAAAAAAAACATACAAAAAACAGTGGGAGAGTAATATTGCCCTTTCAGCTTGTGTGCCAGTCTTGACTCCTGGGTGTGCCACCTCTCTCCCTTTCATTCAGTGGGCCATAGAAAGCCTATTTATTTTTTTTTTTAAATATTATTGGGTTTCTAAAGTCTCCCTTAAAAAACAAAAAATACATAAAAAAACAGTGGGAGAGTAATATTGCCCTTTCAGCTTGTGTGCCAGTCTTGACTCCTGGGTGTGCCACCTCTCTCTCTCATTCAGTGGGCCATAGAAAGGCTATTTTTTTTTTTGTTTTTTTAATATTATTTGGTTTCTAAAGTCTCCCTGAGAAAAAAAAATAAATAAATTAGGTGGGAGATTAATATTGACATTAGTGCTTGAGTGACAGTCCTGCGTGTGTGTCATCTCTGTGATTTTGTGCCACAGAAAACAGAGTGTGTAACATTGTGCCTGATTTTCCTTGTGGTCTCACCAACCTGTTAAGGGATATTGAAATCATACTGAAGTTATAGCTCACCGTGTAAGTTGTTTGACAGCAACAAATAAAGTTACTTTGGTTAAGATTTTAAAACAATGAGGAAGTCTGGTGCAAGAGGTCGTCGTGGGCGTTCATTGTCAGCTGGTAATGATGGTAGTGGTAGTGGAGCATCAGGTGGTCGTGGGGATAAAAATATTCCACCTAAGTCTGGAGCTGTGGAGCCAGTTTCGTCGTCAGGCTACACAAGGCCTCGAACGCTCTCTTTTCTGGGAGTAGGAAAACCGCTTTTAAAGGCGGAGCAGCAACAGCAAGTTTTGGCTTACATTGCAGACTCAGCCTCTAGCTCTTTTGCCTCCTCTTCCGAAACTGGTAAATGTAAAAGCAGCGCGTCGCTTGTGGATGTTCACGGTCAGGGACAAGTCACTTCCTTGTCCTCCTCAGCAAAAACTACAACAAGAGAGAAGGATGCAGCAGGCGACACAACGGGTCACTCCATGGAGCTCTTTACACATACCGTCCCTGGCTTAGAAAGTGAAACATTTAACAGGCCATGCCCATTACAAGTATATTCTGACATGGAGTGCACTGATGCACAGCCACAGCCAGAGTACTATGCTGCTCCTTTGACTCAGACCACCACATTGCCCTCTCAGGGTACAGATCCACAATCAGACCCTGATGAGACTATGTTGCCCCGCCACGAACGCTATACCACCGACCGACACAGTGACACAGACGAAGTTGCACACGAGCTCGAAGAGGAGGTAATAGATGACCCAGTTATTGACCCCGATTGGCAGCCATTGGGGGAACAGGGTGCAGGCGGCAGTAGTTCAGAAGCGGAGGTGGAGGAGGGGCCGCAGCAGGCATCAACATCGCAACAGGTTCCATCTGCCGGGCCCGTATCTGGCCCAAAACGCGTGTCAAAGCCAAAACCTGTTGGAGCACAGCGTTGCCATCCGGTTAAAGCTCAGTCTGCAATCCCTGAAAAGGGATCCGAGTCTAGGAAGAGTGCAGTCTGGCATTTTTTTAAACAACATCCAACTGATCAGCGCAAAGTCATCTGTCAAAAATGTTCAACTAGCTTAAGCAGAGGTCAGAATCTGAAAAGTCTAAATACTAGTTGCATGCATAGACACTTAACCACCATGCATTTTCAAGCCTGGACTAACTACCAAACGTCCCTCAAGGTTGTAGCACCCTCGGCCAATGAAGCTAGTCAGCAACGCAACATTCCTTCCGTCACTGTAAGGCCACCATTTTCCGCACCACCGGCAGTATCTGTGCAGGTTTCTTTGCCAGCCAAAAGCAGTCAGGGTCAGGGAATCACCAGTTTTGTAGGAGGAAATATTGCATCTAGGGCACCGGCGGAAACAATACCGTCTCCAACCGTCTCTCAGTCTGCCATGTACACCGGCACACCCGAAAGTTCCACGATCTCCAGCTCTCCAGTCCAGCTCACCCTACATGAGACTCTGGTTAGAAAAAGGAAGTACTTATCCTCGCATCCGCGTACACAGTGTTTTAACGCCCACATAGCTAGACTAATCTCGTTAGAGATGATGCCCTACCGGTTAGTTGAAAGCGAAGCTTTCAAAGCCCTGATGGAGTACGCTGAACCACGATACGAGCTACCCAGTCGACACTTTTTTTCCAGAAAAGCCATCCCAGCCCTGCACCAGCATGTTAAACAGCGCATCGTCCATGCACTCAGGCAATCTGTGAGTACAAAGGTGCACCTGACTACAGATGCATGGACCAGTAGGCATGGCCAGGGACGTTATGTGTCCATCACGGCACACTGGGTGAATGTGGTGGATGCAGGGTCCACAGGCGACATCAATTTAGGGACAGTTGTGCCTAGCCCACGGTCTAGGAAACAGTTGGCTGTAGGCGTTCGCACCCCCTCCTCCTCCTCCTCCTCGTCCTCCTGCAGAAGCTACAGCTCTTCCACAGAACGCAGTCTGCCAACCACTCCATCGGCAGATGACACTGTTGCACACCAGTTGTCCCATTATGGGCCAGCTACTGCCAAGCGTCAGCAGGCTGTATTGGCTATGAAGTGCTTGGGCGACAACAGACACACCGCGGAAGTTCTATCCGAGTTCTTGCAACAAGAAACGCAGTCGTGGCTGGGCACAGTAGATCTTGAGGCAGGCAAGGTAGTGAGTGATAACGGAAGGAATTTCATGGCTGCCATCTCCCTTTCCCAACTGAAACACATTCCTTGCCTGGCTCACACCTTAAACCTGGTGGTGCAGTGCTTATTGAAAACTTATCCTGGGTTCTCCGACCTGCTCCTCAAAGTGCGTGCACTTTGCTCACATATCCGACGTTCGCCTGTACACGCCAGCCGTATGCAGACCTATCAGCGGTCTTTGAACCTTCCCCAGCATCGCCTAATCATAGACGTTGCAACAAGGTGGAACTCAACACTGCACATGCTTCAGAGACTGTGCGAACAGAGGCGTGCTGTTATTTATTTGTGGGAGGATACACGGGCAGGCAGTAGGATGGCAGACATGGAGTTGTCAGGTGTGCAGTGGTCTAAGATACAAGACATGTGTCAAGTCCTTCAGTGTTTTGAGGAATGCACACGGCTGGTTAGTGCAGACAACGCCGTAATAAGCATGAGCATCCCCCTAATGCGTCTGCTGATGCAAAGTTTGACGCACATAAAGGAGCAGGCGTCTGCACCAGAGGAAGAGGAAAGCCTTGATGACAGTCAGCCATTGTCTGGTCAGGGCAGTGTACAGGACGAGGTAGCGGGCGAAGAGGAGGTGGAGGACGAGGAGGATGATGGGGATGAGTATATTTTTAATGCCGAACCTTTCCCGGGGGCACAGGAATTTGGTTGCGTGTCACGGCCGGGTTCTGGTTTTTTGAGGGACACAAGTGACGTAGATTTGCCTGCAACTGCCCCTCAACCAATCACAACCGGAGATTTGACAACTGGAACTTTGGCCCACATGGCGGATTATGCCTTACGTATCCTAAAAAGGGACACACGCATTACGAAAATGATGAACGATGACGATTACTGGTTGGCCTGCCTCCTTGATCCACGCTATAAAGGCAAATTGCAAAATATTATGCCACATGAGAACTTGGAACTAATATTAGCAACCAAACAATCAACTCTTGTTGACCGTTTGCTTCAGGCATTCCCAGCACACAGCGCACGTGATCGTTCTCACACGAGCTCCAGGGGGCAGCAGACTAGGAGTGTTAGGGGTGCACACATCAGAAGTGGCGTTGGACAGAGGGGTTTTCTGACCAGGTTGTGGAGTGATTTTGCTATGACCGCAGACAGGACAGGTACTGCTGCATCAATTGAAAGTGACAGGAGACAACATTTGTCCAGTATGGTTACTAACTATTTTTCATCCCTTATCGATGTTCTCCCTCAACCGTCATTCCCATTTGATTACTGGGCCTCCAAATTAGACACCTGGCCAGAATTGGCAGAATATGCATTGCAGGAGCTTGCTTGCCCGGCAGCAAGTGTCCTATCAGAAAGAGTATTCAGTGCTGCAGGTTCAATATTAACCGAAAAAAGGACTCGTCTGGCTACCCAAAATGTTGACGATCTAACATTCATTAAAATGAACCACAACTGGATTTCGAAATCTTTTGCCCCACCTTGCCCGGCCGACACCTAGCTTTCCTATGAAAAGCTCTTGCCTGTGAATTACTTTTCTAATGTCTAATTTGCTGCAGCTGATTGTACAGCATACGACATGTTTACACCTCCCTAAATGGCAAAACTCCCCACACGGGGCCGTGGTATCGCGACTTGGCGCAAGCACCCGTGAGACTGCTGTTTGTCTGAAGAGGTGGGTGTGCTCGCTTTTGGTTGACGGCATTGCTACTGGGTCCCTCATAGTACAATGTAGTGTCTCTGGCGGTGGTGGTGCGCACCCAACGTCAGACACACCGTTGTAACATGAGGGGCCCTGGGGCGGTCCCGCCGGCCTCAAGAGAGTTCCCCCCTACCCCAGCTCAAAATGTGCTCTACCACGTCCAAAATTATGTCGCACAGCTCCACCAATCTTTAGTCTATTCGCTGACATCATTCAATGTCTGGCACTGACAATACAAATTTGTAGACATCTATGATGCAACTTAAAGTAGTCTGTGTCTGTGTCCTATATTGGCACCATTAAATAGTTACTGCCAAATTACTATGTCAGAAACTCAGTAGATGAGCCCACCCCTGTACCTAAGTATGCCACCTTTTTTTTTGTTTTGGTTGTTTTGCGAGACATTAACATCTATTTATATTTTGGGAGTACTGGGACAGACACTCCTTGCACTACTCCTCCACTCACCACCAAGCTGCCTGTGTATCCATGTAACCGCTGTAAAGCTGCCATGAGCCTATTGTTTGTTATTTTAGGCCTTTGATAGCCTGTCTGCGGTCCCTACTTTAAATACTCCTCCACTGACCACCAAGCTGCCTGCCCGTGTATCCATGTAACCGCTGTAAAACTGCCATAAGCCTATTGTTTGTTATTTTAGGCCTTTGATAGCCTGTCTGCGGTCCCTACTTTAAATACTCCTCCACTGACCACCAAGCTGCCTGCCCGTGTATCCATGTAACCGCTGTAAAACTGCCATGAGCCTATTGTTTGTTATTTTAGGCCTTTGATAGCCTGTCTGCGGTCCCTACTTTAAATACTCCTCCACTCACCACCACCAAGCTGCCTGCCCGTGTATCCATGTAACCGCTGTAAAACTGCCATAAGCCTATTGTTTGTTATTTTAGGCCTTTGATAGCCTGTCTGCGGTCCCTACTTTAAATACTCCTCCACTGACCACCAAGCTGCCTGCCCGTGTATCCATGTAACCGCTGTAAAGCTGCCATGAGCCTATTGTTTGTTATTTTAGGCCTTTGATAGCCTGTCTGCGGTCCCTACTTTAAATACTCCTCCACTGACCACCAAGCTGCCTGCCCGTGTATCCATGTAACCGCTGTAAAACTGCCATGAGCCTATTGTTTGTTATTTTAGGCCTTTGATAGCCTGTCTGCGGTCCCTACTTTAAATACTCCTCCACTGACCACCAAGCTGCCTGCCCGTGTATCCATGTAACCGCTGTAAAACTGCCATAAGCCTATTGTTTGTTATTTTAGGCCTTTGATAGCCTGTCTGCGGTCCCTACTTTAAATACTCCTCCACTGACCACCAAGCTGCCTGCCCGTGTATCCATGTAACCGCTGTAAAGCTGCCATGAGCCTATTGTTTGTTATTTTAGGCCTTTGATAGCCTGTCTGCGGTCCCTACTTTAAATACTCCTCCACTGACCACCAAGCTGCCTGCCCGTGTATCCATGTAACCGCTGTAAAACTGCCATAAGCCTATTGTTTGTTATTTTAGGCCTTTGATAGCCTGTCTGCGGTCCCTACTTTAAATACTCCTCCACTGACCACCAAGCTGCCTGCCCGTGTATCCATGTAACCGCTGTAAAACTGCCATGAGCCTATTGTTTGTTATTTTAGGCCTTTGATAGCCTGTCTGCGGTCCCTACTTTAAATACTCCTCCACTGACCACCAAGCTGCCTGCCCGTGTATCCATGTAACCGCTGTAAAACTGCCATAAGCCTATTGTTTGTTATTTTAGGCCTTTGATAGCCTGTCTGCGGTCCCTACTTTAAATACTCCTCCACTGACCACCAAGCTGCCTGCCCGTGTATCCATGTAACCGCTGTAAAGCTGCCATGAGCCTATTGTTTGTTATTTTAGGCCTTTGATAGCCTGTCTGCGGTCCCTACTTTAAATACTCCTCCACTGACCACCAAGCTGCCTGCCCGTGTATCCATGTAACCGCTGTAAAACTGCCATAAGCCTATTGTTTGTTATTTTAGGCCTTTGATAGCCTGTCTGCGGTCCCTACTTTAAATACTCCTCCACTGACCACCAAGCTGCCTGCCCGTGTATCCATGTAACCGCTGTAAAACTGCCATGAGCCTATTGTTTGTTATTTTAGGCCTTTGATAGCCTGTCTGCGGTCCCTACTTTAAATACTCCTCCACTGACCACCAAGCTGCCTGCCCGTGTATCCATGTAACCGCTGTAAAACTGCCATAAGCCTATTGTTTGTTATTTTAGGCCTTTGATAGCCTGTCTGCGGTCCCTACTTTAAATACTCCTCCACTGACCACCAAGCTGCCTGCCCGTGTATCCATGTAACCGCTGTAAAGCTGCCATGAGCCTATTGTTTGTTATTTTAGGCCTTTGATAGCCTGTCTGCGGTCCCTACTTTAAATACTCCTCCACTGACCACCAAGCTGCCTGCCCGTGTATCCATGTAACCGCTGTAAAACTGCCATAAGCCTATTGTTTGTTATTTTAGGCCTTTGATAGCCTGTCTGCGGTCCCTACTTTAAATACTCCTCCACTGACCACCAAGCTGCCTGCCCGTGTATCCATGTAACCGCTGTAAAACTGCCATAAGCCTATTGTTTGTTATTTTAGGCCTTTGAAGCCTGTCTGCGGTCACTCCTTCCACTAGGCCTCCACTGACCAGACCACTGCTGCCCGTGTACCCCTGGAACCAATAATAAAGTGCCTACCGCCAGCCCATTTTCTTATGTTAGGCCTTTGAAGCCTGTCTGCGGTCCCTACTTTAAATACTCCTCCACTGACCACCAAGCTGCCTGCCCGTGTATCCATGTAACCGCTGTAAAACTGCCATGAGCCTATTGTTTGTTATTTTAGGCCTTTGATAGCCTGTCTGCGGTCCCTACTTTAAATACTCCTCCACTCACCACCACCAAGCTGCCTGCCCGTGTATCCATGTAACCGCTGTAAAACTGCCATAAGCCTATTGTTTGTTATTTTAGGCCTTTGATAGCCTGTCTGCGGTCCCTACTTTAAATACTCCTCCACTGACCACCAAGCTGCCTGCCCGTGTATCCATGTAACCGCTGTAAAACTGCCATGAGCCTATTGTTTGTTATGTTAGGCCTTTGATAGCCTGTCTGCGGCCCCTACTTGCAATACTCCTCCACTGACCACAATGCTGCCTGGAGTGCCTGCCTGTGTATCCATGTAACCGATGTAAGACTGCCATGACTGCCTACTGTTTGTTATTTTAGGCCTTTGATAGCCTGTCTGCAGCCCCTACTTGCAATACTCCTCCACTGACCACACCAATGCTGCCCGTGTACCCCTGGAACCTATTTAAAAGTTCATAGAGCCTAGTTATATATTTTATTTACTATTAATAAGGCCATGATGGACTACGCTGTACCACGCTACAAGCTAACCAGTCGACACTTCTTTTGCGAGAAAAGCCATCCCAACCCTCCACCAGCATGTAGAAGACCGCATTGTCCATGCACTCTGGCAATCTGTGAGTACAAAGGTGCACCTGACAACAGACGCATGGACCTGTAGGCATGGCCACGGAAGATTACGTGTCCATTACGGCGCAATGGGTTGATGTGGTGGATGCATGGTCCACAGGGGACAGCCTACTAAGTCTGTCTGCAGTCCCTAATTCAAATTGTCCTCCACTGTCTAAATCGGAGCTTCCACCTTCTGGCTTTCGGCCTATAGTATCAGAAATTAAACTGCATTTGGCCTTCAACTTTGGTTAGGGCCTACTAACGGCTACTGCCCCTGCCTGGTGTTGCCCTCAACTAAATAAAGCTGAGCTTCAACCTTCTGCTCCAAATTACCATTTTAAAAAATGCAATAGGCTTTTCCGGCCTACTAAAGGTGTCTGTCTGTGTGCCCCTGCCTGGTGTTGTCCTCAACTAAATAAAGCTGAGCTTCAACCTTCCGGCTCTCATTAAGTGGTTTAAAAAAAAAAAAAATGGTGGTTAGGGCCTACTAACGGCTTCTGCCCCTCCCTGGTGTTGCCCTCAACTAAATAAAGCTGAGCTTCAACCTTCTGCTCCAAATTACCATTTTAAAAAATGCAATAGGCTTTTCCGGCCTACTAAAGGTGTCTGTCTGTGTGCCCCTGCCTGGTGTTGTCCTCAACTAAATAAAGCTGAGCTTCAACCTTCCGGCTCTCATTAAGTGGTTTTAAAAAAAAAAAATGGTGGTTAGGGCCTACTAACGGCTTCTGCCCCTGCCTGGTGTTTCCCTCAACTAAATAAAGCTGAGCTTCAACCTTCTGCTCCAAATTACCATTTTAAAAAATGCAATAGGCTTTTCCGGCCTACTAAAGGTGTCTGTCTGTGTGCCCCTGCCTGGTGTTGCCCTCAACTAAATAAAGCTGAGCTTCAACCTTCTGCTCCAAATTACCATTTTAAAAAATGCAATAGGCTTTTCCGGCCTACTAAAGGTGTCTGTCTGTGTGCCCCTGCCTGGTGTTGTCCTCAACTAAATAAAGCTGAGCTTCAACCTTCCGGCTCTCATTAAGTGGTTTTAAAAAAAAAAAATGGTGGTTAGGGCCTACTAACGGCTTCTGCCCCTGCCTGGTGTTGCCCTCAACTAAATAAAGCTGAGCTTCAACCTTCTGCTCCAAATTACCATTTTAAAAAATGCAATAGGCTTTTCCGGCCTACTAAAGGTGTCTGTCTGTGTGCCCCTGCCTGGTGTTGCCCTCAACTAAATAAAGCTGAGCTTCAACCTTCTGCTCCAAATTACCATTTTAAAAAATGCAATAGGCTTTTCCGGCCTACTAAAGGTGTCTGTCTGTGTGCCCCTGCCTGGTGTTGTCCTCAACTAAATAAAGCTGAGCTTCAACCTTCCGGCTCTCATTAAGTGGTTTTAAAAAAAAAAAATGGTGGTTAGGGCCTACTAACGGCTTCTGCCCCTCCCTGGTGTTGCCCTCAACTAAATAAAGCTGAGCTTCAACCTTCTGCTCCAAATTACCATTTTAAAAAATGCAATAGGCTTTTCCGGCCTACTAAAGGTGTCTGTCTGTGTGCCCCTGCCTGGTGTTGTCCTCAACTAAATAAAGCTGAGCTTCAACCTTCCGGCTCTCATTAAGTGGTTTTAAAAAAAAAAAATGGTGGTTAGGGCCTACTAACGGCTTCTGCCCCTGCCTGGTGTTGCCCTCAACTAAATAAAGCTGAGCTTCAACCTTCTGCTCCAAATTACCATTTTAAAAAATGCAATAGGCTTTTCCGGCCTACTAAAGGTGTCTGTCTGTGTGCCCCTGCCTGGTGTTGCCCTCAACTAAATAAAGCTGAGCTTCAACCTTCTGCTCCAAATTACCATTTTAAAAAATGCAATAGGCTTTTCCGGCCTACTAAAGGTGTCTGTCTGTGTGCCCCTGCCTGGTGTTGTCCTCAACTAAATAAAGCTGAGCTTCAACCTTCCGGCTCTCATTAAGTGGTTTAAAAAAAAAAAAATGGTGGTTAGGGCCTACTAACGGCTTCTGCCCCTGCCTGGTGTTGCCCTCAACTAAATAAAGCTGAGCTTCAACCTTCTGCTCCAAATTACCATTTTAAAAAATGCAATAGGCTTTTCCGGCCTACTAAAGGTGTCTGTCTGTGTGCCCCTGCCTGGTGTTGTCCTCAACTAAATAAAGCTGAGCTTCAACCTTCCGGCTCTCATTAAGTGGTTTTAAAAAAAAAAAATGGTGGTTAGGGCCTACTAACGGCTTCTGCCCCTCCCTGGTGTTGCCCTCAACTAAATAAAGCTGAGCTTCAACCTTCTGCTCCAAATTACCATTTTAAAAAATGCAATAGGCTTTTCCGGCCTACTAAAGGTGTCTGTCTGTGTGCCCCTGCCTGGTGTTGCCCTCAACTAAATAAAGCTGAGCTTCAACCTTCTGCTCCAAATTACCATTTTAAAAAATGCAATAGGCTTTTCCGGCCTACTAAAGGTGTCTGTCTGTGTGCCCCTGCCTGGTGTTGTCCTCAACTAAATAAAGCTGAGCTTCAACCTTCCGGCTCTCATTAAGTGGTTTTAAAAAAAAAAAATGGTGGTTAGGGCCTACTAACGGCTTCTGCCCCTGCCTGGTGTTGCCCTCAACTAAATAAAGCTGAGCTTCAACCTTCTGCTCCAAATTACCATTTTAAAAAATGCAATAGGCTTTTCCGGCCTACTAAAGGTGTCTGTCTGTGTGCCCCTGCCTGGTGTTGCCCTCAACTAAATAAAGCTGAGCTTCAACCTTCTGCTCCAAATTACCATTTTAAAAAATGCAATAGGCTTTTCCGGCCTACTAAAGGTGTCTGTCTGTGTGCCCCTGCCTGGTGTTGTCCTCAACTAAATAAAGCTGAGCTTCAACCTTCCGGCTCTCATTAAGTGGTTTAAAAAAAAAAAAATGGTGGTTAGGGCCTACTAACGGCTTCTGCCCCTGCCTGGTGTTGCCCTCAACTAAATAAAGCTGAGCTTCAACCTTCTGCTCCAAATTACCATTTTAAAAAATGCAATAGGCTTTTCCGGCCTACTAAAGGTGTCTGTCTGTGTGCCCCTGCCTGGTGTTGCCCTCAACTAAATAAAGCTGAGCTTCAACCTTCTGCTCCAAATTACCATTTTAAAAAATGCAATAGGCTTTTCCGGCCTACTAAAGGTGTCTGTCTGTGTGCCCCTGCCTGGTGTTGTCCTCAACTAAATAAAGCTGAGCTTCAACCTTCCGGCTCTCATTAAGTGGTTTTTAAAAAAAAAAATGGTGGTTAGGGCCTACTAACGGCTTCTGCCCCTCCCTGGTGTTGCCCTCAACTAAATAAAGCTGAGCTTCAACCTTCTGCTCCAAATTACCATTTTAAAAAATGCAATAGGCTTTTCCGGCCTACTAAAGGTGTCTGTCTGTGTGCCCCTGCCTGGTGTTGTCCTCAACTAAATAAAGCTGAGCTTCAACCTTCCGGCTCTCATTAAGTGGTTTTAAAAAAAAAAAATGGTGGTTAGGGCCTACTAACGGCTTCTGCCCCTGCCTGGTGTTGCCCTCAACTAAATAAAGCTGAGCTTCAACCTTCTGCTCCAAATTACCATTTTAAAAAATGCAATAGGCTTTTCCGGCCTACTAAAGGTGTCTGCCCCTCCCTGGTGTTGTCCTCAACTGAACAAAGCTGAGCTTCCACATTCTGGCTTTCGCCCTATACTATCAGATATTAAACTGCATTTGGCCTACTAGTGTGGTTAGGCCCTTGAAACAGTGTCTGCTGCTCTTGGGTTTGCTACTCCACTGAACAAAGCAATGCCGCCTGTTTAGTCCTGTTACCAAGTTTGAACTGCATGTAGCCTACTTTATTCTTTGGCCCTATATCTGTTTCCTCCTCATCCTGCCCATTGCCCAGCCACTGCTAAATGAGTCTGCTGGTACATTGACCTAGACCACTACATTCCCCTTGTACTCTACACAGCCAGAATCTGACCCTGCTGAAAGTAAGGTTCCCCTTCCCGCATGTTATACCACCTTACACAGGGACAAAGAGGAAGGTGCAGATGAAAGTGCAGGTTCCTTCATCAGGTGGGGGGGCATACTCGTTGGCGACGTCACTGGCACAGGGCCCCTCAGAGTACGCAAAAGTGTCGCTGCTGGTGGGAGGCGCCCCCGCCATGCAAACACACCGCCGTACTTTGAGGGGCCCTGTGCCAGTGGCAATGCGAACGAGTGGGCCCCCCCCTGCTTGCTCAGGATCACAGCACTTGCAACGTTGAAATACTTACCTTTCCCTGCAACACCGCCGTGACGTAGTCCGCATTTCCTGGGCCCACGAAAAACTTGAGCCAGCCCTACTCCCCCCACAACTTTCCCCCAATTCCCTATGCCCAACTATTATTATACAGTTAATTAAGATTGGCAAGCTTCAGAAACAAGAATGGATGTTTTTGGCATTAAAATGGGCACTGTAGGTGTTTTCCTGGCCTCCACTCACTGCCGACTATGCTTCCCCATTGACTTGCATTGGGTTTCGTGTTTCGGTCGATCCCCGACTTTTAGCGATAATCGGCCGACTGCACTCGACTCGACTCTGGACAAAATCGGGTTTCCCAAAACCCTACTCGATCTTAAAAAAATGAAAGTCGCTCAACCCTACTGACTACCCGTCAGTCCCATGGTCCTCACCAGATTGACCGTCCAGGTCGATGGTCTCACAGTGCTTCCAGGACGACTCCAATCCCAAGAGCCTCCAACACTGACCATCCAGGGCCTACAGCACACAGGCCACTCAGCAGTGTCCAGTCAGGACACATGGAAAGTCTGTCCACACTTGTAGACTACCAAACACTCACACCATGTGCTACACACACCTCCTTTTCATAGGTGTAACCACACCCAGGTACCTGTCACATGGCTAGTCAGGTGAGCGTGACATCACTACAGGTCCTCATACTCCTACAGGGAAAAAGGTACAGTGAGTGCCCTCACCCAGTGGTGAGGTATGTGGGTAGCCAGACCCTCCCATCTCTCATAGCTACCCGCAACCCGGACCCAGGTGCACTAAATGACATCTTCAGTGCTTACATGTTCTAATGACAAGATACACCGGGTTGCATCGCAGGGAGCATCCATCCCTGTGACACATACCTCCCATTAACCACAATGCCGGACACTGTCTCACTACCACATCCATGCATACCCATGGCTTCAATATGCCTCCGTGCGTATACTGGAGAGACCATGCAGCGCCCCCTACCTGTTACAGGGGTCACTGCATCACATTGTATAAGTGATCAGATTGTTGAAGGTTGACGTGCGCTAAGGGGATTAAAAAAAAATAAAAATAGACATAAAAAATTGAATCAACCATCTTTCCCCCATTAAAAATAAAGACAATAAAAAAATGTGAAAATAAGCATGATATTGCTGCATCCGTGAGAGTTGGATCTATCAAAATTTAAAATTAATTAACACAATTGGTAAACCCTGTAAAGAAAAAAGAAAAAAAAAAACCATGTTTTACACAAAGAAAACGTCCCAGTATATATCTTATAAAAACAGTTTGCACGACATACAGTACCTTCTGTTTCAGTCATAGGGGTGGTGCTTTGTAACGGTTCAGTCACGGTCAGTCAGGGTCCTATTGTAATTATTCACATCCGCCGCATTATGATTGACTGCAGTGACTGGCCCGATGTCACAGTAACCACCTAGCAAATCCCACATTGCCCATTCGCTTCCGGGGCATGCGCACTGGGTGTACAGTCCAAGCTTTGTATCGGAGGTGCACAAACTTCACATTAGACCTCAAGCAGTTTGGATTGTGGCCTCTCCACTCTTCCTCCAGACTCTTGGACCTTGATTTCCAAATGAAATGCAAAATTTACTTTCATTTGAAAACAACACCTTGGACCACTGAGCAACAGTCCAGTTCTTTTTCTCCTTGGCCCAGATAAAATGCTTCTGGCGTTGTCTATTGGTCATGAGTGACTTGGCACAAGGAATGCGTCACTTGTAGCCCATGTCCTGGATACATCTGTGTGTGGTGGCTCTTGAAGCAATGACTCCAGCAGCAGTCCACTCCTTGTGAATCTCCCCCCAAATTTTTGAATGGCCTTTTCTTAACAATCCTTTCAAGGCTGCGGTTATCCCGGTTGTTTGTGCACCTTTTTCCTTCCACTCAACTTTCCATTAATATGCTTCGATACAGCACTCTGTGAGAAGCCAGCTTCTTTAGCCATGACCTTTTTGTGGCTTACCCTCCTTATAAAGTGTGTCACTGACTGCCTTCTGGACATCTGTCAAGTCAGCAGTCTTCCCCATGATTGTGGAGCCTACTGAAACGGACTAAGGGACCATTTTAAACGCTTAGGAAGCCTTTGCAGGTGTTTCTTGTTAATTATTCTAATTTACAAAGATAATGACTGTAACGCCGGTGGGTTTATACCTTGTTTCTTCGGCGTTACTCTGAATGTCTTCTCTGCTTTAACCCTTTGCGCCTCTCCCAACTTGCAGGCATACTGTAGTCTGTTACCTGTATGGATGCGGCTCAGTTCCCTGTGCCGCTGCGAAGCTGAAAATGTGTCGTGATGTCTTTGCTCTGCTGCATGACCAGCTGCATGTGCGGTCCCTGGCTGCTGCTGTGGAAGCTATCCACGGGTTGCAAAATCATCTGCAGCTGGTGCATGACTTTCCACGTGTGTTCAGGCTAGCAGTCGCTGCCAGGTGCCCTAAGCCACAGTTTCTGTGCTGTCTGTGCTGTAATGGTTTCTGTTTGTGCTTAGGGTGCGTGCGGCCTCACCTACCCTGCTTTTATTAGAGTTTGTGTGTGCACCTGTGTTGCTTTCCTCAGCCTGTCGCTGAGGGGCAGCACCTACAGTATATAAACTCCCTCTTTCCTGTTGGGCATTGCCAGAGCATTGCATTGTGTTTCTGAGTCTTGCCTTGTGTATGAGGTATCCAGCTTCCGTTCTGTCTGCATTATCTTCTGGGAGAACCGATACCTGTTTTTCTGCCTGTTCTGGGGGCAGAGTACCCAGATCCGTTAGTATCTTGTTTTTCCGCCTGTTCTGGGGGCAGAGTACCCAGATCCCTTACATCTTGTTTTTCCACCTGTTCTGGGGCAGAGTACCCAGATCCCTTAGTATCTTGTTTTTCTGCCTGTTCTCTGTGCAGAGTACCCAGATCCGCCTATCCTGGAGGATGCATATCCAGTACCTCACCCTGTCTGAACTGTGTCCTCTGTGTTATGTTCCTGAAGTCCTTTTGTGTCTGGCACCCAGTGACTATGAACTTCTTGGGCTCATCTTTTAAAGATGGAGTCCGGTGTTTTTGCTGAGCGTTTACTATGTTGTGCTCAGCCTGCTATGCGTGCTAACTCCGTCTGGCCCAGGTCCAGTCTGGTGGTGCTTGCACCATCCCATCTGAGTTCCCTCCTAGGTCCGATGCCCAGAGCCTGACGGCCGTAGCTAGGGACCTGATGACCACTGCTGCCTGGTCCTGTGCCATCCGTGTCCCAGCCGATGACCTGGGCTGCCTCGCCAGTATCCTAGATGTTTATCCGATGTCCCTGATGTCCTGATGTAACCGATGGCCTGGGCTGCCACGCCTGTGTCCCAGATGTCTCTCCGATGCCCTGTGCTGCCACGCCAGTTTCCCAGATGTCTTTCCGGTATCCCTGATGTCCTGATGTAACCGATGCCCTGGGCTGCCATCCTGTGTCCCAGATGTCTCTCCGATGACCTGGGCTGCCACGCCTGTGTCCCAGATGTCTCTCCGATGCCCTGGGCTGCCAAGCCTGTGTCTCAGATGTCTTTCCGGTGTCCCTAATGTCCTGATGCAACCGTTGCCCTGGGCTGCCACGCCTGTGTCCCAGATGTCTCTCCGATGTCCTGGGCTGCAACGCCTGTGGCCCAGATGTCTTTCCGGTGTCCCCGATGTCCTGATGCCCTGCCTGTGTCCTGATGTCTTGATGCCCTGCCTGTGTCCTGATGTCTAGCCTGTGTCCTAATGTCCTGATGTCCAGCCAGTGTCCTGATGTCCAGCCAGTGTCCTGATGTCCAGCCTGTCTCCTGATGTCCAGCCTGTCTCCTGATGTCCAGCCTGTCTCCTGATGTCCTGATGTCCAGCCTGTCTTCTGATGTCCAGCCTGTCTCCTGATGTCCAGCCTGTGTCCTGCTGTCCAGCCTGTGTCCGATGTCCTGTGGTCCAGCCTGTGCCTGATATCCTGTGGTCCAGCCTGTGTCCGATGTCCTGTGGTCCAGCCTGTGTCCTGATGTCCAGCCTGTGTCCTGTGGTCCAGCCTGTGTCCGATAGCTTGTGTTCTGTGGTCCAGCCGGTGTCCAATAGCCTGTGTCCTGTGGTCCAGCCTGTGTCTGATAGCCTGTGTCCTGTGGTCCAGCCGGTGTCCAATAGCCTGTAACCTGTGGTCCAGCCGGTGTCCAATAGCCTGTGTCCTGTGGTCCAGCTGGTGTCCAATAGCCTGTGTCCTGTGGTCCAGCCAGTGTCCAATAGCCTGTGTCCTGTGGTCCAGCCTGTGTCCGATAACCTGTGTCCTGTGGTCCAGCCTGTGTCCGATAGCCTGTTTTCTGTGGTCCGGCCTGTGTCCGATATCCTGTATCCTGATGTCCAGCCAGTGACTCGATGTTCCACCGTTTCCCTGGGGTCCACCTTGTGATGACGTTTTTCCTGGCTCGGTGTCTGATGTTCTCCTGCTGAGCCTGTGTGTCTGGACTCTGAATATTTTTTATTACCTTTTGTGCATTACTGCCCTTTTCCAAGATGGCGTCTTTGATCTCATGTGCACTGTGTCTTCCTGCTATAAAACTCCACCCCAGCCTTCAGTCTGTGCTAGAGTATTCTGCCTTGCATCCAGCTCCTGACCTCTGGTGACTCCTTGGCTATATACCTGCTCCTGTGAACCTGTGGGGTCAGGGCCGTATTTGCCAGGGCGGGGACACTGCAGGGGGCGGCACCTGAGCAAGGTTTGGTGTTTTTTTTTTTTTTTTACAGCTGGGTCACCTCTCGACCCGCCTCCCCCGCCTCCCCCCTTGAAGACGATACTCACCTGCTCCAGCGATGCCTGGTCTCGGCGTCTGGAGCTCGTCCTGAATGAGCGGTCAGGTGATACCGCTCTTCTAATTAAGGTCATGAATATGCGCATATTCATGACCTTAATTAGCAGAGCGGTATCACCTGACCGCTCACGTAGGAAGAAGGTGCAGCGCGCCGGGAGTCGGGACAGCCAGAGGGACGTCGCGGCCGTTCGGTGAGGAACAGGTGAGTATGACTGAGGGATGGGGGGACAGGGGAGGGGGGAAGAAGGAGGACGGTAAGCCGCGCCATTCAAGATGGGGGGTGGAATATGAGCCATGCATACGGGGGGGGTTAATATGAGCCATGCATACAGGGGGGGGGTTAATATGAGCCATGCATACGGGGGGGGGGGGGTTAATATGAGCCATGCATACAGGGGGGGGAATATGAGCCATGCATACAGAGGGGGGGTTAATATGAGCCATGCATACAGAAGGGGGGTTAATATGAGCCATGCATACAGAAAGGGGGTTAATATGAGCCATGCATACAGAAGGGGGGTTAATATGAGCCATGCATACAGAAGGGGGGTTAATAT
Organism: Ranitomeya variabilis; assembly: GCF_051348905.1. Lineage (NCBI taxonomy): Eukaryota > Metazoa > Chordata > Amphibia > Anura > Dendrobatidae > Ranitomeya > Ranitomeya variabilis. The sequence goes on from NC_135232.1 coordinate 275,887,319, forward strand.
GAGCCATGCATACAGTAGGGGGGTGAATATGAGCCATGCATACAAGGGGGGGGGGGAATATGAGCCATGCATACAGAAGAGGGGTTAATATGAGCCATGCATACAGTAGGGGGGTGAATATGAGCCATGCATACAGGGGGGGGGGAATATGAGCCATGCATACAGAAGGGGGCTTAATATGAGCCATGCATACAGTAGGGGGGTGAATATGAGCCATGCACACGGGGGGGGAATATGAGCCATGCATACAGGGAGGCGAATATGAGCCATGCATACAGGAGGGGGGGTCATTATACAGTATGGAGAACTGTGTGTGGCCATAATACAGTATTGAGCATCATGTGTAGCTGTTATACAGGATGGGGCATCATGTGTGGCCGTTATACAGTATGGAGCACTGTGGCCATATTTTTTCGGTTATAATTATTGTATATAAAACAGTGTGATCAGCAGTGCTAAATGGCTGTGGTTGGGACGTGGATATGGGTGTGACTAGTTGTGAAATGGGTGTGGTCAGAGGCATGGCCTAAAATTTGCCGCGACGCACTACGTGCGCCGCAAGCTTTATACCTCCTTCCCTTCAAAAGTTGGGAGGTATGGTACCGCATTTGCCAGATCATGGCAAAGTGCAGCAAATCCCATAGGGAATGAATGAGGCCGAACGCAGTGTTGCTGTAAGTGATCCGTTACGTGGCACATGCAGAAAAACTGACGGATCTGCCGCAAAAGGTGACTTTCACATCAGCGATTCTTGCCAAAGTCACTGCCGATAGTGTCATACTCACCAAAGGGGAGGCAAGCTAAAAGTGCCTAGGGCAGCAGAAACTCTAAATACGGCCCTGTGTGGGGTTATCCTGCTACTCTGCTCTGAGTTCCTGCTGCATACACCAGTTCCAGTAATCATCCTTCATCTGCTGCTCGTGTTTACTTCCATCTGCATTTGCTGGACATGTAAGCTATTGCTGCTTTGCAAGAACCTGAGACTATTACCCAGGCCTCCCTGATTGAGCTAAGATATTATTTGAACTGCCTTATAAGCATATCTATCTGTGTTTTGGACTAAGCAAGGACTTATTCGTGTCAAGTATCCTCAACAATAATTGTGCGTCATAGACTTTCTGCGTGATTGCATTTTCCTCTGAAGTTTCCTATAGACTGCTAAGCTGCATATTATATTTACTCCAAGTGTTGTAGACTTGAGTTTCTCTCTGCACCTGTTTGAATCACCGTGTATAATATAGACTTTACCACTTTTAAAACTGTGTCCTGTAGTTGTCTTGTTCCATGCAAAGAGTCTCCTGAGTTATCCCCTATAATTATTACAGGATACTGTAGCCTAAAAAAAAGGAGACTGCTGGAACAATGACTGCAGAAAGCAGACTAGAGCAGGTGTTTTCCATAATTAGATCACTGCAGAAAGATGTCGAAGGTCTGCAAAAGAAGTTTGGAAGCTTTGAACACAATCAACAAGTGTTTGGACAGACTTTGCAGGACTTAAGCACCCGCATGTCAGCCCAGGAAAACAAACTTGCTGGCATAGAGTCCCAGTATGGACGGGCTTTTCAGGACATAAGTACGCAAATAGCTGCACAAGTGACTTTGCCCTCTGGGCAACCGCCACCAGCTAGCCCACCTAAGTTGCCCCCATTCAGATTTAATGGTGATCGTGACAAATTTTGTGGCTTTGTGAATCAATGTATGCTATATTTTGATGTGCATGCTGACCGTTTTCCTACTGATAGATCCAAAGTATTGTGTGTAATAATGCTACTGACCTCACGAGCGCTCGCCTGGGCGAATCCGATGATTGAGTCTCGTGACCCACGGTTAAATGACTTGGATGATTTCTTGGCCACTATGGCATTAATTTTTGATGATCCTAATCGCCGTGCAACTGCTGAATCTGCTTTATTGTCTTTACACCAGGCAAAACGTTCTGTTATTGAGTATGCTACTGAATTCAGGAGATTAGCGGTAGATACCAATTGGGACAGTTATGCACAATTGCCTATTTTTAAAAGGGGTCTGTCTAGTATTGTAAAAGATGAACTAGCTCACTCTGAGTCACCACAAGAGCTAGAGACAGTTAAACAGCATTGTGTGCGCATTGACATTCGCCTTACTGAGCGTAGGCAGGAGAAGTTTGCTGCATATAACCGTATTTCTAACTTTTCCCTTCCTTCCAAGAAAAACATCTCGGGAGGTGGAGGAGGTGCCCATGCAAATTGATTCCGTTCAGAGGCGCGAGATCAATGAGCGCCGGGAGCATCGCCTTCGTGAAAGTCTATGTTTCTACTGCGGACAGTCTGACCACTTCTTGATCAATTGTCCTAAGTGTCCTAGACGGCCTAACAAGGTGCTAGCAGCAGTAGGGGAGTATGACAACTGTGATGACGAATCTGACATCTCTGAATGTAGCCTGCCTTTAAAAGCTGTATTCCATTCACTTTCTATGACTTCACCCCCCAAGGAGCTTAAGGAAAAGAACTCTCACTGTTCCCTCCCTATTAAGATCCTGTGTTCAGGACAGTGGATTTCCAGTGCAGCTATGATTGACTCTGGTGCAGGTGGCAATTTCATGGATATCACATTTGCCAAGGATCATGGTATTGAAATTCAGCAAAGAGCCTCTCCAATTACCATGGAAACAGTGGGTGGGTCACCTTTAATCTCTGGGCCTGTGGATCAGGAGACCGTACCCCTTGAAATTTTGTTGGAGCCTAATCATCAGGAGCAACTTTTTTTCTTGCTAATTTCTTCTCATTTTCCTGTGATTGTAGGCATTCATTGGTTGCGTTCTCAGAACCCAATTATCAACTGGGAGACCAAGGAGATTATCTTTCCAACAAGGAGCAACTCAGCGTTAACAGAAGCTGTCCCCGAGTCCACGGCTACGGAACCACATGTACAGGTATTTTCTTTACCTCCAGCATATAAAGAGTTCTCTGACATCTGTGACAAGAAGAATGCAGATCAGCTTCCTCCACACAGGCATTATGACTGTCCCATTGAGTTGCTTCCTGGGGCAGCTATTCCTTTTGGTAACGTATACCCTTTGGCGGCACCTGAGCTTCAAGCATTAAAGGAGTATATTGATGAAAATCTGGCCAAAGGCTTCATACGTCCTTCTTCCTCACCAGCAGGGGCACCTATCTTTTTTGTAAAGAAGAAGGACGGGACCCTGAGACCCTGTGTTGACTATCGAGAACTCAATAAGGTAACCGTACGAAACCGTTACCCTTTGCCTCTGATTCCCGAATTACTGGAAAGAGTCCGCCATGCTAAGGTGTTCTCTAAACTGGAACTTCGTGGGGCTTATAATTTGGTGCGTATTCGTCCAGGGGATGAGTGGAAGACAGCATTCAGATGCCGGTATGGAAACTTTGAATATCTTATGATGCCCTTCGGGCTTTGTAACGCCCCTGCAACGTTTCAACACCTTGCAAATTACATTTTCAGAGATTTGTTGGACCAGTTTGTAGTGATCTATTTGGACGATATACTAATCTTTTCTGACTCTCTACAGGAACATGAAGAACATGTCAAAACTGTTTTAAGACGTCTGAAAGAGAACCATCTGTATATTAAGCCAGAGAAATGCGAGTTCCATCGTTCTGACATACAGTTCTTAGGTTATATCATCTCTCCCCAGGGGCTGAACATGGAATCTGGTAAGATTCGGGCTATCCTTGACTGGCCGGTACCCAAGAACTTTAAGGAGGTCCAACGTTTTATTGGTTTTGCAATTTTCTACAGACGCTTCATTCGAAATTTTTCTGATATTGTCCGTCCCATTACTTCCTTGACAAAGAAGGAAAAGCCCTTTAAGTGGTCACCACAGGCTCAAGAAGCTTTTGATCAGCTTAAGATCTGTTTCACATCAGCACCGCTGTTGATACACCCAGATCCAACACTTTCTTTCATTGTGGAGGTGGACGCTTCTGATAATGCTTTGGGGGCTATTCTCTCCCAAAGAACTGGAGAGAAGGGTCTGCTACATCCTTGTGCTTTCTTTTCCCATAGACTAACCTCAGCAGAGAAGAATTACGACGTGGGAGACAAGGAATTGCTGGCTATTATTGCGGCTTTCAAGGAATTGAGGCATCATCTGCAAGGAGCTGCACAACAGATCATAGTGCTAACTGACCATCACAATTTAGAGTTCCTTAGGTCCGCTAGATGTCTTTCTCCTCATCAGGCTCGTTGGAACTTATTTTTAAATCAATTTAACTTTGTTATCTCGTACCATCCAGGTTCTCATAATGGGAAGGCTTATGCTTTATCCCGAATCCATGCTGCTGATTCTGTACCTGGAGCCCCGTCCAAGACCATTCTATCTTATGCCAATTTCATCAGAGTTATCCACGATCAGGACTTGTGGAAGGAGTGCAGGGAGGCCTATGACGGTGATGTATTTCTGGCCAACCCACCTGTGGATATTAATCTTGTCTTTAGGGGTGGCATGTGGTTCAGAGATCGACGTATCTACGTCCCTGAGGTCGTCAGTCTGCAGATCCTCAAGTTGGTACATGACTCCAAGTTGGCTGGTCACAGGGGGTACAGAAGACACAAGAGTTCCTGAGCCGATTCTTCTGGTGGCCAACTTGCCTGAAGGATACCAAGGACTATGTTCTCTCTTGCGAGGTATGTGCTCATTACAAGACTCCTCATGTGGCACCTACGGGTCTTCTACAACCATTACCTGTTCCGTCCCGCCCTTGGGGGTCTATATCAATGGACTTTATTGTGGAGCTGCCTACATCGGGGGGCATGAATACAATCATGGTGGTAGTTGATCGCCTGACTAAAGCTGCTCATTTTGTTCCGTGCACCGGCCTCCCCTCAGCTAAAGATACTGTGAACTTGGTTATACAGAATGTCTTTTGGTTGCATGGGGTTCCGGATGAGATCATCTCTGACCGTGGAGTACAGTTCACTTCAAGATTCTGGAAGGGGTTTTGCTCTGCACTCAATATTAATGTCTGTCTCTCTTCCGCTTAGTATCCCCAGCCAAATGGTCAGACTGAGCGTACCAACCAGACGCTGGAATGATATCTAAGATGATATGTCAGCCATCTCCAGGATGATTGGTTGGAGTTGCTGCTGTTAGCCGAATTTTCATATAACAATTCTCAGAGCGCCTCCACTAAATTTACACCTTTCTTTGCCAATCTGGGTTATCATCCATGTATCTTACCTAGGTCTCCAATTAATTCTCCGGTTCCGGCAGTGGAGGAAAGGCTGACTGCGATGAGGCAAAATCTGGAGGTTCTGAAGTAATCCTTGACCACAGCTCAAGAACGTTATAAGAGATCGGCTGATAGATTCCGAAAACCTGCACCCATGTTCAAGGTAGGAGATTCCGTGTGGTTAGCAACTAAGAATCTGAAGTTAAACGTTCCTTCACAAAAACTTGGACAGAAATTCATTGGCCCTTTCAAGATCAATGGTATTGTGAGCTGTGTGGCCTGCCGGCTGAAGCTGCCTAGGACTATGAAGGTACACCCAGTTTTTCATGTATCTTTACTAAAGCCTGTATCTCTAATACCTTCCAGGGACGTGTTGTGCCACCTCCGCAGCCTGTGGTGATTGATGGGCAAGAACAGTTTGTGGTGGAGGAAATTGTTGATTCCAGGATTCGCAGGAATCGGCTCCAATATCTGATAAGATGGCAGGGATATCCCCCTGAGGAAGACTCTTGGGAACCTGTGGAAAACATCAATGCCCAACAGAAGATTTCTCGTTTTCATCAGAGATTCCCTGAGAAACCAGGTCCAGGATCGTCCTGAGGCCGCTTCTAAGGAGGGAGTAATGTCAGGACTCTGAACATTTTTTATTACCTTTTGTGCATTACTGCCCTTTTCCAAGATGGCGTCTTTGGTCTCATGTGCACTGTGTCTTCCTGCTATAAAACTCCACCCCAGCCTTCAGTCTGTGTTAGAGTATTTTGCCTTGCATCCAGCTCCTGACCTCTGGTGACTCCTTGGCTATATACCTGCTCCTGTGAACCTGTGGGGTTATCCTGCTACTCTGCTCTGAGTTCCTGCTGCATACACCAGTTCCAGTAATCCTCCATCTGCTGTTCGTTTTAACTTCCATCTGCATTTGCTGGACATGTAAGCTGTTGCTGCTTTGCAAGAACCTGAGACTATTACCCAGGCCTCCCTGGTTGAGCTAAGAAATTATTTGAACTGCCTTATAAGCATATTTATCTGTGTTTTGGACTAAGCAAGGACTTATTCGTGTCAAGTATCCTCAAGAATAATTGTGCTTCATAGACTTTCTGCGTGATTGCATTTTCCTCTGAAGTTTCCTATAGACTGCTAAGCTGCATTTAATATTTAATCCAAATGTTGTGGACTTGAGTTATTCTCTGCACCTGTTTGAATCACCGTGTATAATATAGACTTTACCACTTATAAAACTGTGTCCTGTAGTTGTCTTGTTCCATGCAAAGAGTCTCCTGAGTTATCCCCTATAATTATTACAGTGTGCTACACCTGAGGCCTGAGAGAGAGGCCTCCCTAGTATGCCCGTGCCAGATGACCCTGAACTGCATCAACCCGTGATGACCCCTGATGTCTGTCCAAGGTTGGTGTCTGATGTTCTCCTGCTGAGCCTGTGCTCCGCCTGAGAGAGAGGCTGTGCTAGTATGCCGTGCCAGATGACCCTGGACTGCATCAACCCGTGATGTCCTCCTGCCTTTGTCTGTTATCCTGAGACGTGTACCCTTCCTTAATGTGTGGAATTGGGATCCTGACATCATTGTTTTGTTTATGTACTATGATTTCATTTAAGTAAACTTTGTTTCTTCATATCTGAAGTGTGTGGTGTAATCTAGTTCTGCACATTGCCATCTGCTCAGCTGCCACAGACCCTGTTTGCTGCCCTTCCCTAGTCTGGGTAGGTACAGGTTACTCGATGTGGTCCAGTGGGTCCACATTCCGTTCCTACTTGGGACGCTCGCCCACGTCTTCATGGTCTGGTGACGTTGAGGTGTCAGCTCGGCCGCATCTGCGGTTGCAGTTGTAACAATAACTTTTGGGTTTTCATTGGCTGTAAGCCAAAATCATCACAGGAACAGAAACACTTGAAATAGATCACTCTGTTTGTAATGACTCTATATAATATGAGTTTCACTTTTTGTATTGAAGAACTGAAAAAAAAGTAACTTTTTGATAGTATAATTTAGTGAGAAGCACCTGTATCTTAGCATTGCATAAGACAATAGAGAAAAATGAAGGAACAATATGATCTACAGTGCAATTTTATTAACAATAACAAATAAGTACATATACAAAATGACAATATCATAAATATATTCTACAAAAATGTAAAAAGTACATGCAAAATGGTATAACCTAGTTAAAGGGACTGGCCGCAAAACATAGGAAAAGATAGGACCACGGATCTATACAAATTCCATGTGCAAATAACATATCATTGCCACATTAGAGGCAACAGAAACATGTATCTGTTGTAATTCTACATACAGTTGTCTCCTAAATTGGTACAAAAATGGTTGGACTAACAATAGTACCATGCAGGAACATTGTGCACTGCCCAAGTAAAATATGTACTCTGATAATAGTTGTGAGCAGAAGCACACAAGTTATGATGAACTACAATGGTGTTAAATGCCCATCAAATAGAACATACTAATAACGTGTTCTGCTGTAAAAACTGCAATGCATGGTTTAACCTGCTAAACAATAAAATAACGTCATTAGGGCTACATCAGTATAACCATAAATTACCTGCAGTCATTGTGCATCCTAGATGTGTGGTCCACCAGCTCACCTCGACTCGCGTTTCACCGCCTCTGCAGCTTCGTCAGGAGGATTGTGACTGGCTAATGGAAGTTGGGCAGTGCAAAATGTTCCTGCATGGTACTATTATTAGTCCATTTTTGTACCAATTTAGGAGACAACTGTATGTAGAATTAGGACAGATACATGTTTCTGTTGCCTCTAATGTAGCAATGATATGTTATTTGAACATGGAATTCGTAGAGATCCGTGGTCCTATCTTTTCCTATGTTTTGTAGCCACTTCCTTTAACTAGGTTATACGATTTTGCTTGTACTTTTTACATTTTTGTAGAATATACTTATGATATTGTCATTTTTTAAATGTACAGTACTTGTTTGTTATTGTTAATAAAATTGCACTGTAGGTCATAGTGTTCCTTCGTTTTTCTCTATTGGCTTATGGTCTGTATTGAAGGGATCATCTATATATATAAGAGGCATTGTGATTACTCGCTAATCCCGCCCCCTGAACAGTAGCTCCACCCCACACACAATCCCACCCCCCACCACATTACCACACACAATCCCGCCCCCCACCACATTACCACACATAATCCCGCCCCCCACCACATTACCACACATAATCCCGCCCCCCCACCACATTACCACACACAATCCCGCCCCCACCACATTACCACACACAATCCCGCCCCCCCCACATTACCACACACAATCCCGCCCCCACATTACCACACACAATCCCGCCCCCCACCACATTACCACACATAATCCTGCCCCCCACCACATTACCACGCATAATCTAATCCCGCCCCCACCACATTACCACACACAATCCCGCCCCCCACCACATTGCCACACACAATCCCGCCCCCCACCACATTACCACACATAATCCCTCCCCCCACCACATTACCACGCATAATCCCGCCCCCACCACATTACCACACATAATCCCGCCCCCCACTACATTACCACACATAATCCCGCACCCCACCACATTACCACACATAATCCCGCCCCCCCACATTACCACACAATCCCACCCCCCACATTACCACACATAATCCCGCCCCACCACCACATTACCACACAATCCAGCCCCCGCCCAAAACTCTACCACACATAATCCCACCCACCACCACATTACCACAGATAATCCCGCCTCCTGCACAGTAGCTCCGCCCCACCCCATCACCACACATAATCCCACCCCCCACCACATTACCACACATAATCCCGCCCCCCACCACATTACCACACATAATCCCGCCCCCCACCACATTACCACACATAATCCCGACCCCCACCACATTACCACACAGAATCCCGCCCCCCACCACATTACCACACACAATCCCGCCCCCCACATTACCACACATAATCCTGCCCCCCACCACATTACCACACACAATCCCGCCCCCCACATTACCACACATAATCCAGCCCCCCACCACATTACCACACATAATCCCACCCCCACACCACATTACCACACATAATCCCACCCCCACCACATTACCACACACAATCCCACCCCCCTTCCACATTACCACACATAATCCCACCCCCCACCACATTACGACACATAATCCCGCCCCACCACCACATTACCACACATAATCCCGCCCCCCACCACATTACCACACATAATCCCGCCCCCCCACCACATTACCACACATAATCCCGCCCCCCTACCACATTACCACACATAATCCCTCCCCCCACCACTTCACCACACATAATCCCGCCCCCCACCACATTACCACAGATAATCTCACCCCCTGCACAGTAGCTCCGCCCCACCCCATCACCACACATAATCCCGCCCTCCACCACATTACCACACATAATCCCGCCCCCAACCACATTACCACGCATAATCCCGCCCCCCCACCACATTACCACACATAATCCCGCCCCCCACCACATTACCACACATAATCCCGCCCCCCACATTACCACACATAATCCCGCCCACATTACATTACCACACATAATCCCTCCCCCCACCACATTACCACGCATAATCCCGCCCCCACCACATTACCACGCATAATCTCGCCCCCCACTACATTACCACACATAATCCCGCACCCCACCACATTACCACACATAATCCCGCCCCCCCACCACATTACCACACATAATCCCACCCCCCACATTACGACACATAATCCCGCCCCCCCACCACATTACCACACATAATCCCGCCCCCCCACCACATTACCACACATAATCCCACCCCCCACCACATTACCACAGATAATCCCGCCTCCTGCACAGTAGCTCCGCCCACACCCCATCACCACACATAATCCCACCCCCCACCACATTACCACACATAATCCCGCCACCCACCACATTACCACACATAATCCGGCCCCCCACCACATTACCACACATAATCCCACCCCCACACCACATTACCACACATAATCCCGCCCCCCACCACATTACCACACATAATCCCGCCCCCCACCACATTACCACACATAATCCCGCCCCACACATTACCACACATAATCCCGCCCCCCACCACATTACCACACATAATCCCTCCCCCCACCACATTACCACGCATAATCCCGCCCCCACCACATTACCACACATAATCCCGCCCCCCCACCACATTACCACACATAATCCCGCCCCACACATTACCACACATAATCCCGCCCCCCCACCACATTACCATGCATAATCCCGCCCCCCACTACATTACCACACATAATCCCGCACCCCACCAAATTACCACACATAATCCCGCCCCCCCACCACATTACCACACATAATCCCACCCCCCACCACATTACGACACATAATCCAGCCCCACCACCACATTACCACACATAATCCCGCCCCCACCACATTACCACACATAATCCCGCCCCCCACCACATTACCACACATAATCCCGACCCCCACCACATTACCACACAGAATCCCGCCCCCCCACCACATTACCACACACAATCCCGCCCCCCACATTACCACACATAATCCTGCCCCCCACCACATTACCACACATAATCCGGCCCCCCTACCACATTACCACACATAATCCCGACCCCCACCACATTACCACACATAATCCCGCCCCCACCTCATTACCACACACAATCCCACCCCCTTCCACATTACCACACATAATCCCGCCCTCCCCCACCATATTACCACACATAATCCCCCCCCGCATTACCACACGAGGCTCCATCCCCACACATTACCACACGAGGCTCCGTCCCCACACATTACCACACAAGGCTCTGTCCCCCCACAATACCACACGAGGCTCCATCCCCCCACATTACCACACGAGGCTCCGTACCCACACATTACCACACGAGGCTCCGTCCTCACACAATACCACATGAGGCTCAGTCCCCACACACTACCACACGAGGCTCTGTCCCCACACATTACCATACGAGGCTCCGTCCCCACACATTACCACACAAGGCTGCGTCCTCACACATTACCACATGAGGCTCTGTCCCCGCACATTACCATACGAGGCTCTGTCCCTCCACATTACCACACGAGGCTCCGTCCCCACACATTACCACACGAGGTTCGGTCCTCACACATTACCATACGAGGCTCCGTACCCACACATTACCACACGAGGCTGCGTCCTCCCACATCACCACACGAGGCTCTGTCCCCACACATTACCATACGAGGCTCCGTCCCTCCACATTACCACACGAGGCTCTGTCCCCACACATTACCACACGAGGTTTGGTCCCCACACATTACCATACGAGGCTCCGTCCCCACACATTACCACACGAGGCTGCGTCCTCACACATTACCACACGAGGCTCTGTCCCCACACATTACCATACGAGGCTCTGTCCCTCCACATTGCCACACGAGGCTCCGTCCCCACACATTACCACACGAGGTTCGGTCCTCACACATTACCATACGAGGCTCCGTCCCTCCACATTACCATACGAGGCTCCCTCCCCACACATTACCATACGAGGCTCTGTCGCTCCACATTACCACACGAGGCTCCGTCCCCACACATTACCACACGAGGTTCGGTCCTCACACATTACCACACGAGGCTCCGTCCTCACACATTACCACACGAGGCTCTGTCCCCACACATTACCATAGGAGGCTCCGTCCTCACACATTAACACACGAAGCTCGGTCCCCACACATTACCACACGAGGCTCAGTCCCCACACATTACCACACGAGGCTGCGTCCTCCCACATTACCACACGAGGCTCTGTCCCCACACATTACCATACGAGGCTCCGTCCCTCCACATTACCACACGAGGCTCTGTCCCCACACATTACCACACGAGGTTCGGTCCTCACACATTACCACACGAGGCTCTGTCCCCACAAATTACCATACGAGGCTCCGTCCCCACACATTACCACACGAGGCTGCGTCCTCATACATTACCACACGAGGCTCTGTCCCCACACATTACCATACGAGGCTACGTCCCTCCACATTACCACACGAGGCTCCATCCCCACACATTACCACACGAGGTTCGGTCCTCACACATTACCATACGAGGCTCCGTCCCTCCACATTACCATACGAGGCTCCCTCCCCACACATTACCATACGAGGCTCTGTCCCTCCACATTACCACACGAGGCTCCGTCCTCACACATTACCACACGAGGCTCCGTCCCCACACATTACCACACGAGGTTCGGTCCTCACACATTACCATACGAGGCTCCGTACCCACACATTACCACACGAGGCTCCGTCCTCACACATTACCACACGAGGCTCTGTCCCCACACATTACCATAGGAGGCTCCGTCCTCACACATTAACACACGAGGCTCGGTCCCCACACATTACCACACGAGGCTCAGTCCCCACACATTACCACACGAGGCTGCGTCCTCCCACATTACCACACGAGGCTCTGTCCCCACACATTACCATACGAGGCTCCGTCCCTCCACATTACCACACGAGGCTCTGTCCCCACACATTACCACACGAGGTTCGGTCCTCACACATTACCACACGAGGCTCTGTCCCCACACATTACCATACGAGGCTCCGTCCCCACACATTACCACACGAGGCTGCGTCCTCACACATTACCACACGAGGCTCTGTCCCCACACATTACCATACGAGGCTCCGTCCCTCCACATTACCACACGAGGCTCCGTCCCCACACATTACCACACGAGGCTCCGTCCCCACACATTACCACACGAGGCTCTGTCCCCACACATTACCACACGAGGCTCTGTCCCCACACATTACCACACGAGGCTCTGTCCCCACACAATACCACACAAGGCTCTGTCCCCCCACATTACCACACGAGGCTCTGTCCCCACACATTACCACACGAGGCTCCGTCCCCCCACATTACCACACGAGGCTCCGTCCTCACACATTACCACACGAGGCTCCATCCTCACACATTACCACATGAGGCTGCGTCCCCCCACATTACCACACGAGGCTCTGTCCCACACATTACCACACGAGGCTCTGTCCCCACACATTACCACACGAGGCTCTGTCCCCACACAATACCACACAAGGCTCTGTCCCCCCACATTACCACACGAGGCTCTGTCCCCACACATTACCACACGAGGCTCCGTCCCCACACATTACCACACGAGGCTGGGTCCCCACACATTACCATACGAGGCTCCATCCCCACACATTACCACACGAGGCTCCATCCTCACACATTACCACACGAGGCTCCGTCCCCACACATTACCACACGAGGCTCTGTCCCCACACATTACCACACGAGGCTCTGTCCCCACACATTACCACACGAGGCTCCGTCCCCACACATTACCACACAAGGCTCCATCCCCACACATTACCACACGAGGCTCCGTCCCCACACATTACCACACGAGGCTCTGTCCCCACACATTACCACACGAGGCTCCATCCTCACACATTACCACACGAGGCTCTGTCCCCACACATTACCACACGAGGCTCTGTCCCCACACATTACCACACGAGGCTCTGTCCCCACACATTACCACACGAGGCTCCGTCCCCCCACATTACCACACGAGGCTCCGTCCCCACACATTACCACACGAGGCTCTGTCCCACACATTACCACACGAGGCTCTGTCCTCACACATTACCACACGAGGCTCTGTCCCCACACATTACCACACGAGGCTCCGTCCTCACACATTACCACACGAGGCTCCATCCCCACACATTACCACACGAGGCTCCGTCCTCACACATTACCATACGAGGCTCTGTCCCCACACATTACCACACGAGGCTCTGTCCCCACACATTACCACACGAGGCTCCGTCCCCCCACATTACCACACGAGGCTCCGTCCCCACACATTACCACATGAGGCTCTGTCCCACACATTACCACACGAGGCTCTGTCCCACACATTACCACACGAATCCAGTTTGCTTTTGATTTTACACTGTGAATAAAATGTATTAGTATTATTCTGATTTTTAATTATTATTATTGTTATTAACTTCATTTTAAGCTAATTTACCACTTGCGTAAGCGCTATTGAATGTTGTCATTATTTACTTTAGTTTATTCACCAGCAGCGTTAATTAGATAGCAATGAGCGTGCCGAGCGTTAGCTGGCTGGAAACAGCTAGTCATTTAATTATATGTGAGGTACAGTTCTTTTGAATCATTGCAGTCTGCTCCTTTTCTCTTTTTGTTCAGTGTGTGTGTTTTCCCCGCATACAGCCTAGTGTTTGCTTTCGCTTTTCCTTACTTTACTTTTTATACCAAACACAGGAAAAGAAGCAAAAAAGGTTAATTGTCTCGGTTTAAAAAAAGGAAGCCGAGACCTGTCCCCTGGGGTGCAGAGCAGACCCCCGTGTGCCTGGCTGTCATCGCCATCGTGCACGAGCAGCGCGGAGCTAATAATGACAGTTGGCCAGTGTGCTGGACTACCACTAGCGGGCGCTACAAGCTGGAGGTGAGAGGAGGGACTGTGAGGCTGGAGAGGACATGTTTCTTATGGGAAAACATGGCGCAGCCTCTCGTCAGCGATGCAGGCAGCCGCTGTGGGACTCGGCAATGGTTATCCTGGGAGAAGGAGGCCAACACTAGGCGCGGAATAAGAGAAATGATGTGGCTACATCCAAGTACAGGGAGTCCTGTGAGGGCAGCAGCCGCCGGGACCGCCCCGGAAGTGACGTCACACGGCTCATATGTTGTTTGAATTTAATGGCGGTAAGGAGCGGAGGCCGGTGAGTGTGTGGTGCGGGGGCTGCCTGGCAGGTGTCTCCCTGTATAATACACCGCTGCTGTCCTGGGCAGTGCTGTGGGGCACAGACCCCCTGTATAACTGAGGGGACTCCGAGGGGCCATGTATTATTGTGGGGTCCGCTGCGTGCTTGTTTTTAGGTGATAAGATGGTGATTAATACGTGTAACGGTTAATGGGCCCCTGTCAGCAGGAACACCCGTGTGAAGCTGCAGGTATGGGCAGGATGGCGCTGTCACACCCATTACTGCCTTCAGTGTGTAACATGGATATTCCTGCTGACAGGTTCTCACACAAGTGCCACTTTGTGACATGACCACCCAAAGCTGCACTGAGACATTGTCTTGTAACAGGGTGGTCTTCTTAAATGTAACCAGCGCACAAAGTTTGGGTTAAAAATGTGTAAGAAGAGCGCTGAGTAAGGGTGGTCCTCACTATTCCCAATGCAGCGTTCTACCATGGTTCCAATTCTTCATATTTTCATTAGTTCGCTGCCAGTGAATTAGGGTCACAGGCTGCATACCCCCGCGTACTACACGGACCCTCCAGCCCTGATATCATCAAAGTGGATGCAAATGTCACCAGCCAAGGCAATGGAGGGGGGACCCCACACTGACACATTACTGCAAAACTACAACAAAGGTTTGTGCATTCTGCCTAACCCGGATGCAGAATTACTTGCCCCCCCCCATTAATTTGCATGGGTTATAAATGCTGAAAGAGCTAACCTGCTGCAGATTTGAAGAAAGAACCCCTCCTTTAATGGTTCAAATCTGCTCGACAAACCTAAGCAGCATATGCATGAGATGTCTGACATCTCACTCACTTTGCTGGTATTGTAAAACGCGTTTTGCGTTGTGGCAAAAACGCAATGTGTGAGCAAGCCCTAAAATTGGTATGACTGTGCAGTATATGAACATGTGATTTATTACAGGGACTCTATCGCTTTGAACAGTCATTCTGTGCTAAGTACAGGTGCATCATGATGGGCCAGTCATGTATATACACATTCCCACCTGCTGGTTTTCCCTATATCTCCACCCTCTGTCGTCTTTCTTTGACAGCTGTGGCTTCATAGAGCTAGAGAAGGGCGGAGGTGGATCTGACAGGCTCCTCCCTGCACCGCTTCAGGTGAGTGACAGTTCGCTCCCATGTGTGCACATTAGAAGAGGCCTGTCACTCAGAGCAGTGCAGGGAGCAGTCGGCAGGGCCCACACTGCGCTAGTCAGTCTCTCCTTATAGTCGCTGGTCTTGAAACTGCTTTCTCTGAAATGCTGGTACTGAATTCATGCAGCCAGGGCCTGACTAATGCTGCCTTTTTTTTGGACAGCATGAATCTACTACCAGATTTCCTTTATAAGTGTAAAGTGTTTGGTTTTTACAGCCTCCTTTCTAAGTAAATATCAGGCCCCATTGAAAATAAAAACAATGGATACTCGCTTTCAACAGTGTCGCCATTCCTGCAATGTCAGCAATATTATTGCATAACATGGTTTCATAGTTTTGAGCTTGAAGGTAGATTTAAAGGGGTATTCCTATCCCAATATATAGTACGTGTAACAAATAATAATAATGGCAAATACTTCTAATTAGAAATTATGTAGTATAGTTTTTCTGATTTGCTATATCGCTTAACCCATCTGCCGCGCTTGGTTATTCATGGTTACGACCACTCATATAGTGATTTAGCTGTTCATCATCATAACCATGGATACCTAAACCACTGCAATGTCCTGCACAGGGGGAAAGCTACATGGCAAATCAGAGGAATTATACTACTTTTCTAATTGGAGGTATTTGATATAATTATTATTATTACACCTGCTACATATTGGGACAGGATCTTTGAGATTGGAATACCCCTTTAAGTCCATCGGGTTCAACCTACAGCTTAATATGTTGATCCAGAGGAAGTTAAAGTCCCCATGAAGCAGACATTAGTTGCTCTATTGCTCCATATTAGGGAAAAAAAATTCCTTCCTAGCTCCGTGGATCAACGCCCCATCACAGGATCTAGTGCCTGTAACCTGGAGCCAATCAGTGGCCGCTGGACGGCTACTACCTTGACTATTTTGTCAGGGCAGCCCTCCACTCTGATGGAGTATTGATGAGTTAAAGCTGATTATCTGCCATTTATGCAGTGGTTATGTGACACAACAATGACGAGTCATGTACCATGGATAGCGGCACTGACACAGCAGGAACAGCAGAAGGTGAGTATCCATTGCTTTTATTTTAAATGGGGCACTGAAGTAGTTACGGTAAGTGGGGGTTATCCAATAGTTGACAACACCTTTAAACAATTTCACCCTTTTTCAAATAATATTGCTCCAAATGTTTATAGAGGGGGGGAAAAAAAGCTCACTCAGCCACCCAGTGTCCAGCGCCACATTTTCACTGCTGCTCCGTTTTTTGTTGATTAGCTGCAGCAGTGAAGTTATATCGTCATTGCTGCAGCCAATCACAGGACTCAGTTGTTTGTGCACTTTGTCTACTAGGAGCTTAAGGATTGACTGTAGTGTTTTCAAGGTGACATTGTGTTGCAGCCAATCAACAAAGACCAGAGCATCTGAAAGAGGCAACATTGGATCCCGCGGCTGTTTATTTTTTTTGCCTATGTGAACATTTGGAGCAATAATCTTTCAGTCAGTGAGCATGTACTATGGCAGCATCAGTAACTCTTCTCACTCTTCTCCTGAATGATTCTATGCTGTGGTTAATGGCCATGAACTCTGCTGTCAGAACAAACCCACTCACCGGTTTGATTATTGTCACGTGTTAGATTCCAGAAGAGTTTTGCCAAAAATCTGGGGTAATCCATTTTCCCCCTAGCTTTTAGCCTCAAACAGTACTTAACAGTTTTGAGTCTATTGACACCACCTCAATGTTTATAGTTCTCTACAGCCTCAAACCAGTAAGGGTACTGTCACACAGTCACACTTTGGACGCTACGACGGCACGATCCGTGACGTCGCAGCGTCGTATGATTATCGCTCCAGCGTCGTAGACTGCGGTCACACGGTGCAATCACGGCGCTGGAGCGATGCCGAAGTCCCCGGGTAACCAGGGTAAACATCGGGTTACTAAGCGCAGGGCCGCGCTTAGTAACCCGATGTTTACCCTGGTTACCAGCGTAAACGTAAAAAAAACAAACCGTACATACTCACATTCCGGTGTCTGTCCCCCGGCGTTCTGCTTCTCTCCACTGTGTAAGCGCCATAGCCGGAAAGCACAGCGGTGACGTCACCGCGTCACCGCTGTGCTCGCTTTCCGGCTGGCAGGCGCTCACAGTGCAGAGAAGCTGAGACGCCGGGGGACAGACACCGGAATGTGAGTATGTACTGTTTGTTTTTTTTACGTTTACGCTGGTAACCAGGGTAAACATCGGGTTACTAAGCGCGGCCCTGCGCTTAGTTACCCGATGTTTACCCTGGTTACAAGCGAACACATCGCTGGATCGCTGTCACACACAACGATCCAGCGATGTCAGCGGGTGATCAAGCGACGAAAGAAAGTTCCATACGATCTGCTACGACGTACGATTCTCAGCAGGGTCCCTGATCGCTGCTGCGTGTCAGACACTGCGATATCGTAACGATATCGCTAGAACGTCACGAATCGTACCGTCGTAGCGATCAAAGTGTGACTGTGTGACAGTACCCTTAGAAATAAAAAATAAATAAAGGATTTTGGGAGATCTCCCCTTTGCAATTATTCTTCTGACCCGAGCTATGACTTTGCTGTATTATCCAATCATGGGAAACCTGTAGGGATTCTGACGCCGCGCTGCCCGTCCGGGGAAATGATTGTCAGATTATTAGGTGTAGATTAATGCTTTGTTGATATGAGATCACTGTATTTCAGGGTAGCACCAACTTCCTTCTCCCTTACGAACGTGTCGGTGAGACTCTGGAACATGTTGATCAGTTATCTAGAAATCATTAGTCTGCACTTAATAGTCTGATGTTTATATTTCCGGTTTAGCAGGACAGCATGAAAGTCCAATCACTAAAGGGGACAGTGACGTGTCACATTAGTTCTTTCTCATATATTGACCTGTTCCAAGATTATATATTACATTTTTATTAGTGATGAGCGAGTGTACTCGTTGCTCGGGTGACCTCCGAGTATTTATGACTGCTCAGAGATTTTGTTTTCATCACGGCAGCTGAATGATTTACAGCTACTGCCCACCTTGAATACATGTGGGGATTCCCTAGCAACCAAGCAACCCCCACATGTACTCAGCCTGGCTAATAGCTGTAAATTATTCAGCTGCCGGCATGAAAACTAAATCTCCGAGCAGTCATAAATACTCGGAGGTCACCCGAGCGTGCTCTGGAAAACCCGAGCAACGAGTATACTCACTCATCACTAATTTTTATGTTAAATTTAGACAAATTTAAATTTAACTTCCTACTGCTCTGAGCCTCTTATAAACAGACGGCAGATTGAGTCCTACTATTGTGCAAGCCAATGAGATTTGGCACATTAAGAGCCACTAAAGAATGAACAGATGATTATTCATACTATTGAGACTGGGAATACACAAGGAGCTCACCCAAGACATTTATCGGGACCCTATGGCAGTTTATCAGAAACAGGCAAGGAGAACATCCTAGCAGCTAGTGTATACAGCTAAAAGCGACTCTGTGATCAGGATTTTGCTCAGTAAACTACAGACACTGTCAGGTTGTTGCTGTTATACTGATGAAGATGATACCTTGGTTGATGAAATCCGTCTTGTTTAATCTGTATTTGCAGTTTTCAGTTTGTGGTGCTTCGGGGTGGCCTGTGGGCGGGACTTTATATGGTGCTCTGCTTAGATATTCATACTGATGGCTTTTGACAGGTCACTGGCCCTTCACTGACCTGCCCCCTATTTTCCATACTGCATATCATATTGTTTGGTTGCAAAAATAAAATTTATATCCAGCAAAGTGGTGGCGGTGGAGTTTGTGCAGCGCCCCAGAGTCCTGGTCGTTGCAGTAATGTTATTCTTCCACCAGGGGGAGTGATATTACGTCTGAAGGCTGTAAAGGAGATCTTCTTACCAGGTATCACAAACCATACACCACACTTCACACTCCAGTCCACCAGGGGGAGCTATGCTCCTATCTGTTAGGGCACTCCTCACAATTAGGTAAAACTGGTGGTCTGGATAGAAAGTTAGACAGACGCTGACTGGGCTTCACCCAGGCAGCACCCTGGGAGACAGACGCTGACTGGGCTTCACCCAGGCAGCACCCTGGGAGACAGACGCTGACTGGGCTTCACCCAGGCAGCACCCTGGGAGACAGACAGAGGGGAAGGAGGAACATGACAGAGCTGCAGACAGAGAGGTCCCTGACAGGGGTGGGAACCTGTCAGAGGCCTAGACAGAGAGCCACGGAGCTGCGCCTGCCCCACGTGCGTCAGCATCCTAAGGAAGGACACGAAAGAGAATTGTATTGTAGCAGGTGAGAAACGAAGTCATAGCACAAGGAGAGGAATCCAGAGGGAGTTCTGCCCTGCAAAAGGCTGCCTCCTTCTGAGGCGCAGAATCCGGTAGCCGGAACACCGAGGGAGCAATCGTCTCCAAGCCTTGCTTCAGAGACCGGCAGGACAGTCAATTCCATGTTAGCTGCCCGACCTTATACCCAGGAGGCACGGTGGCAACTTGTGGGGGCTGGGGCGTCGTAGGGTCCCTGTAAAAAGCCTCAGGCCACCAGTCATATGGGTTTGTCCTATCCATACCATCTGGGGGACAGAGAGAGACATTCCATTTACAATAGTTGTGAGGAGCTTACCGAGAAGCTCAGCAGGGAGGTACCTACAACACACAGGCGCTAGAGGAAGGCTACTGATTTCCACCTGGATAAGGGGACTCTGGATTTGCCTTCAGACCGGCTGGACTCTGCCTTCCCTGTGGTCTGTACCCTGGACTGTGGATGCTGAAGCCTTCAGTAAAGATAAAGAGACTGACTGCAACCTTGTGTCCTCATTATTCACTGCACCTTACATCATCCACAATCCACCATCTACACTCTGGGAAGCCCTGGGGATACACTTCACCTGTGGGAAGGTATACCATCTAGCTGCCGTCACATCATCCCCAGCCGACCCCTAAGCAGCGACTGTCACCCTGACCGAATACCACAGGTGGCGTCGCGAACATTATCCTTTAAAAACTCTTCCTTTTATTGGACGCCCCTCAAAGGGCCACGGATCGGGTCGGGCCACTGTGACTTCCCCTGAACCGAAGGACCCGGTACCCCATTGCCCTTACGTGGGGCGCTCCACTTGCACAGTATCCTCTATCAGCAAGCTATAGACGCTACTGCACATGCGCTACCGGCACCATTTTGCTGGACAAAAAAAATTGGCTGCAGCTAAATAGCGGCGGTTGCACAGTAGCATCTATTGGTAAGAAATAGATGTTACTGCGTAGGCGCCTCTACCGCCAATTTGTTGGATGTAAGTTTTTGTTCTAAGCCCACAATATTATATGCATTATGTAAAAAAAGGAAACAGGTTACTGAAGGATCAGTGACATGTCATAAGCCCATAAGAATACATATGTAAACAGGGCACCACATAAAGACCCGTCCACAGGCCTGCCCCGGAGCACGAGAATCTCAATATCTGAAAACTGCACATACAGATTAATCAACAACCACAAGATTGATTTCATCACCAGGTATCATTTTAATCAGTATAAAAGCGTCAACCTGACAGCGTCTGTAGTTTACTTAGCAAAATCCTGATGACAGGTTCGCTTTAAAAGGGTTCTCAGAAAAATTGTCACAATGGCCACCATCACATATTTCAGGCTGCAACTCGTATTTGGCTTTCATTGCGACTAGTTGCAGTCTGAAAAAGCACGACTTGAAACAGATGTTTTTAAACGATATTAGAGCAGGTTCTTTGTCAGGCTTAGTACCAGCTTTGTGGATGACCTTAAGGTTAAATTCACGTGTTCAGTATTTGGTCAGTATTTTCCATCAGTATTTGTAATCCAAAACCAGGAGTGGGGGATAAATGCAGAAGTGGTGCAAGTTTTTCTATTATGTTTTCCCTGATTGTTCCACTCACAAATTCTGATGTAAAATACTGACCTAATACTGAACTTGTGAACATGGCCTAATTGTTCTGCTCAGTCATCTTGACAGTTGTACACGCATTCTGCTCAGTCATCCTGACAGTTGTACACCCTTTCTGCTCAGTCATCCTGACAGTTGTACACCCTTTCTGCTCAGTCATCCTGACTGTTGTACACCCTTTCTGCTCAGTCATCCTGACTTGTACACCCATTCTGCTCAGTCAGCCTGACTGTTGTACACCCGTTCTGCTCAGTCAGCCTGACTGTTGTACACCCGTTCGGCTCAGTCAGCCTGACTGTTGTACACCCGTTCGGCTCAGTCAGCCTGACTGTTGTACACCCGTTCGGCTCAGTCAGCCTGACTGTTGTACACCCGTTCGGCTCAGTCAGCCTGACTGTTGTACACCCGTTCGGCTCAGTCAGCCTGACTGTTGTACACCCGTTCGGCTCAGTCAGCCTGACTGTTGTACACCCGTTCGGCTCAGTCAGCCTGACTGTTGTACACCCGTTCGGCTCAGTCAGCCTGACTGTTGTACACCCGTTCGGCTCAGTCAGCCTGACTGTTGTACACCCGTTCGGCTCAGTCAGCCTGACTGTTGTACACCCGTTCGGCTCAGTCAGCCTGACTGTTGTACACCCGTTCGGCTCAGTCAGCCTGACTGTTGTACACCCGTTCGGCTCAGTCAGCCTGACTGTTGTACACCCGTTCGGCTCAGTCAGCCTGACTGTTGTACACCCGTTCGGCTCAGTCAGCCTGACTGTTGTACACCCGTTCGGCTCAGTCAGCCTGACTGTTGTACACCCGTTCGGCTCAGTCAGCCTGACTGTTGTACACCCGTTCGGCTCAGTCAGCCTGACTGTTGTACACCTGTTCGGCTCAGTCAGCCTGACAGTTGTACACCCCTTTCAGCTTTGTTAGCATCACATGCTGGGCACAAAGATTGACTGGTTGGGTTTACAACTGAGTATGGAACAGGACTGAAGCAAGTAAAAGAAAGCCCATTCTGCTCAGTCAGCTGAGCATGTTTTTTTTTTTCTCCCCTTGTTGGAATGAGTTGCAGCTTGAAATATTTGACGGCCGGCATTTTGGACAGCTCAGATAGCCCCTTTTAGGGCGTCCAGATAATTCCGGTACCGGACTTATCCGTGTGTCCGTGTGCTCACGTGGCACATCCGTGTGTCACACGTGCAGCAGCCTTCTGCCGCCCGTGTGCCGCATCAGGACCACACGGATGGCCGCCGGGAAGCAGCTCTACAGTTAGTGCTGTCCCCTGCTTGTGGTGCTGAAGCCGGCTGTTATCCCTTCTCCCCTGCTCGGCCGGCGATCAGCACGAGCCAGGGAGAATAAATGAAAGCAAACCCGACGTGGGGGTCCCCCCTATATTATACAGCCAACCCGGCAAAACTCAAAGGTGTGGGCTGGTAAGGGGCCATGGATATGGCCACCCCAGCCTAAGAACAGCAGCCCGAAGCTGCCCAGAATAGGTGCATCTATTTGATGTGCCAATTCTGGAGCTTTGCCCAGTTCTTCCCACTGCCCTGTAGCACTGGCATACCTATCCATTACTAATCACCCAGTTGTTAAAGGTTTAATAAAACACACACACACAGTAAGAAAAAAGTATTTTAATGAAATAAAACAATACACACAGTTTTTCCACCTTTATTCTTTTGCTATTCCAAGCGAAGCCCTAGATCTCCTGGAAAAAAGTCAAAATAAAAAACCAACAATATACCCATACCTGTCCGCCGTACAGTCAAGTCCCACGCAGTAATCCATATCTGGGGGCATTTACATTTTACAACCGGGAGCGCTGCTAATGCGGCCGCTCCCGGCTGTAAACGACTGGGGAATGAATGAAATGCAGGGAGCGGAGCTTTGGTGACGTCACCGAAGCTGCGCCCACTGGCAGCATGAACTCTGCAGCGTGGGAAAATCAGTTGGCATTTTCCCAGGCTGAAGAGTTCACCTTAGTTCATGCCGCCAGGGGGCGCAGCTTCTGTGAATACATGTGGGGATTCCCTAACAAGCAGACAATCCCTGCATGTATTGAGGCTGTCTAACAGCCGCAAATCCGCCCAAGATACTAGGAGAACACCCGAGCATTCTCGGAAAACCCGAGTAACGAGTATACTCGCTCATCACTATCTAGCAGTTGCTTTTTTTTTTTTTGGGGGGGGGTGTACTGAAGAGGAGAGCAGTCTGACAGCAGCTTCTAGTACTCCCCTCTTGCTGAGAACAGATGGTCAGGCTGAGCATGTGTGTACAAGGTGAAAGGGGTTTTTCTTAAAGCTAGCTTGTTCATGTAACAGTTGTATAATGTTGTTGGCTACATAATTGCCAGAAGACATTTTACTAAAATCTGCTATGAAGGTTCTGTATATGATTACCAAAGACATCAGTTATTCAGCACATTGTATCCAACTTAGCTGTTAGCTGTATCTGCTAATGGTCTGCAGCAGAGGTGGGCAATTAATTTTCCCGAGGGGCTACATGATACTGTGACTGTTGTGGAGGGCCGAACCAATAGGCTGAAATGAATTAAGCTAAATATTAATATCAATATATAATTATGACTATAATAATTATAATATTAATTATCACTCAATATTGAGCAGAATTAAGTGTGCTGACAATACCCTATGTACCGTTTGAACCTGAATACAGCCTCTTCTGTATATCGTATGAGCCCGAGTTACAGCCAAAAGCAAAGAGACATACATATGAGCAGGGATCACCATAAAAAATTACAAATTTTATTAGAACATTCAATACCACATATAAGATTTAAAAACATTTAAAAAGAAGCGATGATTGGCACCCAATACAAAAAATAAATACATGTATGTAAACATTGTATAATAGCTGGTCATCCAAACACAAGCATCATTATTGGAAAAATAACAAAACCACACTGACACTTCCTGCCCCTGATGAAGTCTCAGTGGTGATAACACGCCTTGGGCTGACAGGAGCCGCTCTCTGCCTTTGCACCTTCATTACTGCACAATGAGGTTTGGTCCTGTGAGCGTATCTTAGCTACTCATAGCAATCAGATGGTTATTTGCTTAATTGATTATGGATACATTGAGTTAGCTGAGCTCTGAATCCAATCCTTTGGGACACTATATTGTTGGTTCATTTTCTCTGGATACATATCATTAGGTGGTTTTGATATTTTTCCAATGTTTGGATGACCAGCTATTATATAATGTTTACATACATGTATTTATTTTTTGTATTGGGTGCCCATCATCGCTTCTTTAGTTCACCTAAATGAATGAGACATGATATTGTTACAGGTCTTTACTTTGTCTTGAACCACATTACTGTTTATTCATCTCTATGTACCCCTTTTCAGCGGCACATATACTCATTGTTTGGAGGTTTATTTATATGTGTTATTTATAGGTGCTAATTGGCAATCTGCAGTTCCTGCACACAATGGTTATATATGATGTAACGTTTTTAAATGTTTTAAATCTTATATTTGGTGTTGAATGTACTAATAAAATTTGTAAAATTTGTTTACTTGACATATTGCAGGTTGATCCCTCTAAATATACACGTGATGGTGCCCTCCTTTTGTGTTTTTATGGATATTGTATGAGGCCAACACGGCCTCCCCATGTACAGCCTATGAGGCCCACATGGCCTCCCGACGTCCGGCATATGAGGCCCACACGGCCTCCCCACGTCCAGCATATGAGGCCCACATGGCCTCCCCACGTCCAGCATATGAGGCCCACATGGCCTCCCCACGTCCAGCATCGGAGACATCGAGCGGGCATGGTGTGGACCGTGGGCCACTGTTTTCAGCCCCTTGGTTGTCTCGGTCCGCGGCCCGGAATGAGACAACCAGAGGGCGCACTTTGCCCAGGTCACGTTTGCAGGTATAAATCTCAGTATATGGCTTTCTAAAGCTGAGCTCAGGAAAATTTAGGATGAATCCTACAATGGGAGAAAACTGCTAGAAAAATATCACGCAGGTGATCTTGTGGTTAGAGATACTGCCCTTGTGCCCAGGCCTCTTCTGAAAATTCACCTGTAATCGTGGGTACGCTTTTTAATACTGACAGAAGGCTATTATAATTTCCTGCCTTTAATATGCACTGTCATTTTCTGATATAATTATATTTTTTTCTAGAAATGTTGAAGTTCAAAGTTGGAATTCGTGGTGGAACAGACAGTCTATCATCAGAGCCCCTCACCAGCAGAGCTACACGGCTCCATAACTTTTTACAGGTGTTTCTTTTGTATATGTAGTTTCTTTAGTGTCCTCCCAAATTCACAAGTTTTCCCCTATCCTTTAGGCCCGGATGCAGACTGCCATATTTTTGGTCTCAGTGTGATCCGACAAAACATCGGTTTGCACTCGGGCCAATGTCTATAGGGCCGTTCATATATCCAACATTTTCCTCGGGCAAAAATTTGCTGCATGCCCGAGTTTGATCCGATATTTGGATCCCACTCAGCCATGCAAGTCAGTGAGTCCGTGGAAAATATCGGAATGTACTCGGATGTCATCTGAGTCAAGTCTGATTTAGGCTACTTTCACACATCTGGTTTTTGCCGTCAGGCATAATCCGGCAAGTTTTGAAAAAAACACGGACCCGTTTTTTTCTCATAGTTGTATTAGCGCTGGATTGTGCCTGATGGCCAGACGTTTCATCCGTTTTTTGCCGGATCCGTCCAAAATTTCTTTTTCAGCAGACGGAGAAAACGTCCATATGAACTATTTTTCTGTCCGGAACAGGAAGTCAGAATTTTAAGCCCGATAAACCACAACCGATCCAGCAAAAAAACGGATCCGGCGCATCAGTTTTTCACAATTTGCACCGGATCCTTTTTTTTTTTTTTTAAATGGACGGATTATGCCTGAAGGCAAAAACTGATGTGTGAAAGTAGCCTAAGCTGACTGACAGAAGGATAAGATGAAGTAATTTTTTCTCCATCTTATCATTCGCGAGAATCCGATGACACTGAATCAGAGTTTGATTTTCATAGTTGACCCGTATTCTGTGGGATGAAAGAATCTACTGTCCTCAGTCATAGGATCCATATATCATTGACAGGTCTCTCCATATGTATACATATGGGAGAGACCTATCAATCACTTGGAGCATGGCAAAGCCGATTAGTGGCTGTGGTGGACTGGTTAAGATTAAGACATACCTAGCTGCAATCACACAGCCTGGCTATATAATTCATGAATCTAGTGACAAGTTCACTTTTAATAATATTGAAGTGAAAACATTTATGACTCTGACGATGCAGAAAATAAAGGAGATACAGGAGTACAAATCATAGAAATATAGCATGAAGTATGACTGCGGTACAACTGTCAATGTGAAAGTGGTATCGCAATCTGAGTGCTGCTCTGCCGCAGGATTCTGCAACCCATGTAGCATAAGGGTATGTGCACACGTATTTTTTAGCTCTGCGGATTTTTCCGCAGCGGATTTCATAAATCCGCAGGTAAAAGGCACTGCGTTTTATCTGTGGATTTACTGCGGAATTACATGCGATTTTGTGTGGATTCCACCTGCGGTTTTACACCTGCGGATTCCTATTATGGAGCAGTTGTAAACCGCTGCGGAATCCGCACAAAGAATTGACATGCTGCGGAATGTAACCCGCAGCGTTTCCGCACGTTTTTTTCTGCAGCATGGGCACTGCGGATTGCGTTTTCCATAGGTTTACATTGTACTGTAAATGCATGGTAAGCTGCTGCGGACCCGCAGCTGCAGATCCGCAGCAAAATCCGCAACGTGTGCACATAGCCTAAGGCCTCTTTCACACATCCGTCGGAATGTGAACGTCGCAAAATGTCGTTCTGTGCAAAAAACGCATCCTGCAAATTTGCCCGCAGGATGCGTTTTGTGCACATAGACTTGTATTACCGACGCATCGTGACGTATTGACACACGTTCCATACGTCGTGCACTGGATGCGTCAGTAATTGGCGGACCGTCGTCACAAAAAACGTTCAATGTAGCTTTTTTTGTGCGACGGGTCCGCCATTTTCCACCGCGCATGCGTGGCCGAAACTCCGCCCCCTCCTCCCGGGACTGCAGAATGGGCAGTGGATGCATCCAACCGCTGCCCACGTCGTGCAGAGAATTCACAACGTCCGTCGGTACATCAGCCCGACGCATTACGACGGGCCCGTACCGACGGATGTGTGAAAGAGGCCTTAATGTAGAAAATCTCAGCACTCAGAAAATTGATGCAAAAAGATACAATTGCTAGACATCACATGATGAGAATATTAGGCTACTTTCACACTAGCGTAGTTTGGAATACGTCGCAATGCGCCGCTGTGACAAAAAAATACATCCTGCAAACGTGCCCGCAGGATGCGTTTTTTTTCCCCATATACTTACATTAGCAGCGCATTGCGACGTATGTCCATACGTCGCACACTGGAAGCATCGGCCCGTCGGCACAAAAAAACATTACATGTAACGTTTTTTCGTGCGTCGGGACCGCCATTTCCGACCGCACATGCGCAGACGGAACTCCGCCCCCTCCTCCCCGGACTTCACAATGGGCAGCGGAAGCGTTGTAAAACTGCTTCCGCTGCCCACGTCGGGCATTATTTTCACTACGGGCGTCGGCATGTCGGGCCGACGCATAGCGACGGCCCCGTGCCGACGCTAGTGTGAAAGTAGCCTTGCAAGCACTTGGTCCAAAATGCATGTAAGGCCTCTTTCACACTTCTGTCTTTCATGTCCCGTCACAATCCGTCAAGTTTTGAGAAAACAGGATCCTGCAAATTTTTCTGCAGGATCCTTTTTTTTTTCCCATAGACTTGTATTAGCGACAGATTGTGACGGATGGTCATCCGTTTCATCCGTCGTGCACTGGATCCGTCGGATAATAACTGTCCGTCGGGTGGTGAAAACGTTCAGAGGAATGTTTTTTCTGCACATTGGAAAATTGCTCAGCCTCGGTTCCTGCGCTGCCCGGCGGCGGCTGTATGGAAGCCTATGGACGCAGGATCCGTTGCTGACCGTCAAACACTGGAATCCAGCGACTTATGCCGTTTTTCCATTCTGAGCATGCCTGGAAGGATTTTCTAGTCCGGGAACAAAATAAAAAAATTCTCTCTCTGTCTCTCTCATAAAAATTCAGGCGGCGCATCCGCCCAAATACTGCAAACGTTGCGTACATTTTAACACTATTTCCTAAACATACGTCTCGGCGATGCATTAGGACGGGACACTGCCGACGGAAGTGTGAAAGAGGCCTAAGAGCCAATACTGCTAGACATTTAAATGGAACCTGTAGCCTCAAAAAACATTATCTGCAAATATAGTGATAATCTGCAGGTAAGTGGTATTTAAATCATGTCCAAGCTGTCTTACTGGAAATGTGCTGAGTACATTGCTGACGGTGTTGTCACACACCAGTCAAGATGATCGCCTCCATGCTACGCCGCATTGAGGCAAAAGGAGCCCCGACCATTTCAGTGGGCCATCATTTCAGATTTTCAGATATACTAATTTACTGAGATAATGACTTTTGGGTTTTCATTGGCTGTATGTCATAATCATCAACATTAACAGAAATAAACACTTGAAACACATCACTCTGTAATGACTCTATATAATGAGTTTCACTTTTTGTATTGAAGAACTGAAATAAATTAACTTACTTATGATATTGTAATTTTGTGAGAGACACCTGTATTTCCCGGTGGTCGACGCTCATAGCAAGTGATCTGATCATCGCCTGTATGTAGCAAAGGCAATTGGGTTATGGCAACTTCTATTAAAAGCATGGCAAAAGTAAAAAAAAATAATTTTTTTTAGAAATATTACAAAAATATATATATAAAAGTTGATATCACCCCCTTTTGCCCCCATTCAAAATAAAACAATACCTAAAAATCAAACATACACATATTTGGTATTGCCGCATTTGGAATCGCCCAATCTATCAATATAAAAAAATTAACCCGATTGGCAAATGGCGTAACGAGAAAAAAAGTCAAAGCGGTAGAATTACATTTTTTTTGGTTGCTGCAACATTGCATTAAAATGCAGGTGATCAAAAGTTCTTATCTGCACCAAAATGGTGTATTTAAAAACGTCAGCTAAGCACACAAAAAATAAGCTCTCACCCAACCCGAGATCATGAAAATTGGAGCTGCTACGGGTATCGGAAAATGGCGCTATTTTTTTTTTTTAACAGTTTGGATTTTTTTTTCACTACTTAGGTAAAAAAGAACCTACACATGTTTTGGTGTCTATGAACTCGTAATGACCTGGAGAATCATAAAGGCAGGTCACTTCTAGGATTTAGTGAATATAGGAAAAAGCAAAACAAAAAACAATTGTGGAATTGCACTTTTTTTGCAATTTCACCACACTTCAATTTTTTCCCCCCATTTTTTTAGTACACGATATGTTAAAACCAATGGTGTCGTTGAAAAGTACAACTCATCCCACAAAAAACAAGCCCTCACATGGCCATATTGACAGAAAAATAAAAAAGTTATAGTTCTGGGAAGAAGGGGAGCGAAAAATGAAAATACCTCCATCATAACTTTCCCACTAAGAAAGTTAATTTTAAGCAACATTTTAATCAATATATCTTAGAATAATAATAACTTCCACAATTGGATGTGTAAATAAAATGTTCCTGTGCTGAGATAATCTTATAAATGTGCCCCTGCTGTGTACTGTGTAATGGCCGTGTCTGACCGTACAAGGACATGGTCTGGTCATACCACAGCTCCTGGGCAGGGGAGGAAGGAAAAAGATTATACAGACAGGACAGCAGGGCTTCACAGCTGATTCTTTGAGGTAAAACATTGTTTAAAAACAGGCAGTGAAATGTTTTACCTGACAGAAAGAATCAGCAGCAATCCCCTGCTGTAATGTTTGTGTCCTTTCTTTTGCTTCCTCCCCTGCCCAGGTATGGTGCCGGCACTAGAGGTGTTATTATTTTACTGGGGGGAAAACTGGTGAACAGAATGGTTTATCCAAGTACTGGACAACCCTTTAAAATAAACAGTACTGATAGAGGTTCACAGGCAGGTTATACATGGAGCAGACTCTAACATTACTATTATATGCTGATGTTCTTTATTGAGTATTATTTGTTTCTAGGGAAAATCATCATGTCAGTTTCCTTTGCAACAACAACTGTGTGCTCTGACGAGGGAAGGACTTCTGGATTCCTTATTTGTCCTCTTTGAAGAATGTAACAGTCCAGCATTACTGAAGATTAAACATGTGTCTAACTTTGTAAAAAAATGTAAGTTTAGTTCAGTTACCTTTTAATCATCTTGGTCTCATTTATCACAAGCGCCTACCTGAGAAGTAGGCCTTGCTGCTTATAGCAACCAATCAGGGCTCTGTTTGTATAAACTGCTTGAGGGGTTTTCCCAAATTGTGCGTTATCACCATCCATAGGATATGCACTTACTCATTGCCTGGACTCTCTGCAATCCCCGAAAAAAGGACTCTGCGGCGCTCTGCCTGAGTGGAGCTGAGGTAAAAGCATGCGCACCTAGTTTCATTATGTGACTGCTGAAATAAGCAAGTGCTATAGTCTGCTAACTTTGCCTGTCCTATAGTCGGAGAATGCACTGGAGCATCATCCTCCGCTCAGTTTAGACAGGGCCCTCTATATAACCTACTTGGGGAATTACCTTTAAAGAAAAGTAGAAGCCTCTGTATGGGTAGAGAATTACATCACAAACAGGTTTCTCAGAGTGTGTATGAGGGTAGCCTCTAAATATACAGGGTGGGCCATTTATATGGATACACCTGGGTGGGCCATTTATAAAGTTGGATCCAAAATGGCTGACTTCAAAATGGCCACCATGGTCACCACCCATCTTGAAAAGTTTTCCCCCACCCATATACCGTATATACTTGAGTATAAGCCGACCCGAGTATAAGCCGACCCCCCTGATTTTGCCACAAAAAAATGGGAAAACTTATTGACTCGAGTATAAGCCTAGGGTGGAAAATGCAGCAGCTACCGGTGAATTTCAAAATTAAAAATAGATGCTCCATACCGTTCATTATGGCCCCATAGATGCTCGACATAAAGCTGTGCCACATATAATGCTCTGCACCATTCATTATGGCCCCATAGATGCTCGACATAAAGCTGTGCCACATATAATGCTCTGCACCGTTCATTATGGCCCCATAGATGCTCCACATAAAGCTGTGCCATATATAATGCTCTGCACCGTTCATTATGGCCCCATAGATGCTCCACATAAAGCTGTGCCATATATAATGCTCTGCACCGTTCATTATGGCCCCATAGATGCTCCACATAAAGCTGTGCCACATATAATGCTCTGCACCGTTCGTTATGGCCCCATAGATGCTCCACATAAAGCTGTGCCATATACAATGCTCTGCACCTTTGATTATGGCCCCATAGATAGCTGTGCCATATACAATGCTCTGCACCTTTGATTATGGCCCCATAGATAGCTGTGCCATATACAATGCTCTGCACCTTTGATTATGGCCCCATAGATAGCTGTGCCATATATAATGCTCTGCACCTTTGATTATGGCCCCATAGATAGCTGTGCCATATATAATGCTCTGCACCTTTGATTATGGCCCCATAGATAGCTGTGCCATATATAATGCTCTGCACCTTTGACCTTTGATTATGGCCCCATAGATGCTCCACATAAAGCTGTGCCTTATATATAGTGCTCTGCACCGTTGCCCCATAGATGCTCCACATAAAGCTGTGCCTTATATATAGTGCTCTGCACCGTTGCCCCATAGATGCTCCACATAAAGCTGTGCCTTATATATAGTGCTCTGCACCGTTGCCCCATAGATGCTCCACATAAAGCTGTGCCTTATATATAGTGCTCTGCACCGTTGCCCCATAGATGCTCCACATAAAGCTGTGCCTTATATATAGTGCTCTGCACCGTTGCCCCATAGATGCTCCACATAAAGCTGTGCCTTATATATAGTGCTCTGCACCGTTGCCCCATAGATGCTCCACATAAAGCTGTGCCTTATATATAGTGCTCTGCACCGTTGCCCCATAGATGCTCCACATAAAGCTGTGCCTTATATATAGTGCTCTGCACCGTTGCCCCATAGATGTTCCACATAAAGCTGTGCCCTATATATAGTGCTCTGCACCGTTGCCCCATAGATGCTCCACATAAAGCTGTGCCTTATATATAATGCTCTGCACCGTTGCTCCATAGATGCTCCACATAAATCTGTGCCATTGCTGCTGCAATAAAAAAAACAAAACACATACTCACCTGTCTTGCTTGCAGCTCCTCAGCGTCCCGTCCCGGCGTCTCTCTGCACTGACTGATCAGGCAGAGGGCGGCGCGCACACTATATGCGTCATCGCGCCCTCTGACCTGAACAGTCAGAACAAGAGGACGCGAAGACAGAGCGGCGCCCGGCGTGTGGAACGTGGGAAGGTAAATATGTAATACTTACCTGCTCCCGGCGTCCCGCTCCTTCCCCCGGACAGCTGGTATTCGGTGCCGCAGCCTCTTCCTCTGTCAGCGGTCACCGGCACCGCTGATTAGAGAAATGAATTATGCGGCTCCGCCCCTATGGGAGGTGGAGCAGCCTATTCATTTCTCTAATGAGCGGTCCCATGTGACCGCTGAACAGGGGAAGAGCTGCGGCACCGAAGACCGTGGGACGGGCAGGGGGAGCGCCAGGTGCCCCGGAAGCAGGTAAGTATGCCTCAGCGCCCTCTCCCCCTCACCCGACGACCGTGACTCGAGTATAAGCCGAGGGAGCACTTTCAGCCCAAAAATTTGGGCTGAAAATCTCGGCTTATACTCGAGTATATACGGTACTAATGTGCCACAAACAGGAAGCTGATATCGCCAACCATTCCCATTTTATTTAGGAGTATCCCAGTTCATGGCCCACCCAGGTGTATCCATATAAATGGCCCACCCTGTACTTCCCTCTCAGGCTGCACTTCGTTTGATGACACAGAAACCCAAAACTTTCAAGACGGAGTTAGTAGATTTTACAAATATATAGTTGATTTTACTGTAGCACTTGATGGAACATTTATGCAGAGGATTGCAAGTGCAAAACTTAACCCCTTCCTGACATCTGACGTACTATCCCGTCGAGGTGGGGTGGGCCCGTATGACCGCCGACGGGATAGTACGTCATACGCGATCAGCGGCGCTCACGGGGGGAGCGCCGCCGATCGCGGCCGGGTGTCAGCTGATTATCACAGCTGACATCCGGCACTATGTGCCAGGAGCGGTCACGGACCGCCCCCGGCACATTAACCCCCGGCACACCGCGATCAAACATGATCGCGATGTGCCGGCGGTGCAGGGAAGCATCGCGCAGGGAGAGGGCTCCCTGCGGGCTTCCCTGAGCCCCCCGCAGCAACGCGATGTGATCGCGTTGCTGCGAGGGTCTTACCTCCCTCCCTGCAGCTCCCAGACCCGGATCCAAGATGGCCGCGGATCCGGGTCCTGCAGGGAGGGAGGTGGCTTCACAGACGCCTGCTCAGAGCAGGCACTGTGAAGCAGCCTGCACTTTCCTCAGATCGGTGATCTGTCAGAGTGCTATGCAAACTGGCAGATCACCGATCTGTATTGTCCCCCCCTGGGGCAAAGTAAAAAAGTTAAAAAAAAAATTTTCCAAATGTGTAAAAAAAAAAAAAAAAAAATATTCCAAAATAATGAAAAAAAAAATAAAATATTATTCCCATAAATACATTTCTTTATCTAAATAAAATAAAAAAAACAATAAAAGTACACATATTTAGTATCGCCGCGTCCGTAACGACCCAACCTATAAAACTGCCCCACTAGTTAACCCCTTCAGTAAACACCGTAAGAAAAAAAAAAAAAAAACGAGGCAAAAAACAACGCTTTATTACCATACCGCCGAACAAAAAGTGGAATAACACGCGATCAAAAAGACGGATATAAATAACCATGGTACCGCTGAAAACGTCATCTTGTCCCGCAAAAAACGAGCCGCCATACAGCATCATCAGCAAAAAAATAAAAAAGTTATAGTCCTGAGAATAAAGCGATACCAAAATAATTATTTTTTCTATAAAATAGTTTTTATCGTATAAAAGCGCCAAAACATAAAAAAATGATATAAATGAGATATCGCTGTAATCGTACTGACCCGACGAATAAAACTGCTTTATCAATTTTACCAAACGCGGAACGGTATAAACGCCTCTCCCAAAAGAAATTCATGAATAGCTGGTTTTTGGTCATTCTGCCTCACAAAAATCGGAATAAAAACTGATCAAAAATGGTCACGTGTCCGAAAATGTTACCAATAAAAACGTCAACTCGTCCCACAAAAAACAAGACCTCACATGACTCTGTGGACCAAAATGTGGAAAAATTATAGGTCTCAAAATGTGGAGACGCAAAAACTTTTTTGCTATAAAAAGCGTCTTTTAGGCTGGTTTCACACTTGCGTTTTTATCTGCATGCGTTTTTTAAAAAAACCGCATGTGTGAAAAAATGCATGTAAACGTGGTAAAACGCATGCGTTTTTAGACGCATGCGTTTTTATAGAAAAACACAAGAAAACAAACAAACAAAAAAAACCCTACCCCTAACCTGAAATACGTGGCACTAAAATATACGTTTATATACGTATATAAGTGCCACGATATTTCAGTGGCCACGTATATAAGTGCCACGTATATAAGTGCCACGTATATAAGTGCCACGTACTTAAGTGCCACGTACTTAAGTGCCACGTACTTAAGTGCCACGTACTTACGTGCCACGTATTTACGTGCCACGTATTTACGTGCCACGTATTTACGTGCCACGTATTTACGTGCCACGTATTTAAGTGCCACGTACTTAAGTGCCACGTACTTAAGTGCCACGTATTTACGTGCCACGATATTTCAGTGCCACGTATAACCACATAGTTATAGTATTTATAGTACGTGGCACTGAAATACGTGGCACTGAAATATCGTGGCACTGAAACACGTGGCACTGAAACACGTGGCACTGAAACACGTGGCACTTAAATACGTGGCACTTAAATATGTGGCACTTAAATACGTGGCACTTAAATACGTGGCACTTATGACTGTCAGAAAATGTTCATTAAACGGTTAGAGGTGAGGTTAGGGGTGTGGTTAGGGTTACCGTTGGGATTAGGGTTAGGGGTGTGTTTGGGTTAGGGTTTCAGGTAGAATTGGGGAGTTTCCACTGTTCAGGCACATCAGGGGCTCTCCAAACGCGACATGGCGTCCGATCTCAATTCCAGCCAATTCTGCGTTGAAAAAGTAAAACAGTGCTCCTTCCCTTCCGAGCTCTCCCGTGCGTCCAAAAAGGGGTTTATCCCAACATATGGGTTATCAGCGTACTCGGGACAAATTGAACAACAACTTCTGGGGTCCAAGTTCTCTTGTTATCCTTGGGAAAATAAAAATTTGGGGGGCTAAAAATCATTTTTGTGGGAAAAAAATATGTTTTATTTTCACGGCTCTGCGTTGTAAACTGTAGTGAAACACTTGGGGGTTCAAAGTTCTCACAACACATCTAGATAAGTTCCTTGGGAGGTCTAGTTTCCAATATGGGGTCACTTGTGGGGGGTTTGTACTGTTTGGGTACATCAGGGGCTCTGCAAATGCAACGTGACGCCTGCAGACCAATCCATTTAAGTCTGCATTCCAAATGGCGCTCCTTCCCTTCCGAGCTCTGTCATGTGCCCAAACAGTGGTTACCCCCCACATAGGGGGTATCAGCGTACTTAGGACAAATTGGAAAACAACTTTTAGGGTCCAATTTATTCTGTTACCCTTGTAAAAATACAAAGCTGGGGGCTAAAAAATCATTTTTGTGAAAAAAAAAAGAATTTTTATTTTCACGGCTTTGCGTTACAAACTGTAGTGAAACACTTGGGGGTTCAAAGTTCTCACAACACATCTAGATAAGTTCCTTGGGAGGTCTAGTTTCCAATATGGGGTCACTTGTGGGGGGTTTGTACTGTTTGGGTACATCAGGGGCTCTGCAAATGCAACGTGACGCCTGCAGACCAATCCATTTAAGTCTGCATTCCAAATGGCGCTCCTTCCCTTCCGAGCTCTGTCATGCGCCCAAACAGTGGTTACCCTCCATATATGGGGTATCAGCGTACTCAGGACAAATTGGACAACAACTTTTGGGGTCCAGTTTATTCTGTTACTCTTGTAAAAATACAAAAGCTGGGGGCTAAAAAATCATTTTTGTGAA
The DNA here is from genome assembly GCF_051348905.1 of Ranitomeya variabilis. Lineage (NCBI taxonomy): Eukaryota > Metazoa > Chordata > Amphibia > Anura > Dendrobatidae > Ranitomeya > Ranitomeya variabilis. The sequence goes on from NC_135232.1 coordinate 275,924,665, forward strand.
AAAAAAAAAAGAATTTTTATTTTCACGGCTCTGCGTTATAATCTGTAGTGAAACACTTGGGGGTGCAAAGCTCTCAAAACACATCTAGATAAGTTCCTTAGGGGGTCTAATTTCCAAAATGGTGTCATTTGTGGGGGGTTTCAATGTTTAGGCACATCAGGGGCTCTCCAAACGCAACATGGCGTCCCATCTCAATTCCAGTCAATTTTGCATTGAAAAGTCAAATGGCGCTCCTTCCCTTCCAAGCTCTGCCATGCGCCCAAACAGTGGTTTACCCCAACATATGGGGTATCTGCGTACTCAGGACAAATTGCACAACGTTTTTTGGGGACCAATTTCTTCTCTTACCCTTGGGAAAATAAAAAATTGGGGGCGAAAAGATCATTTTTGTGAAAAAATATGATTTTTTATTTTTACGGCTCTGCATTATAAACTTCTGTGAAGCACTTGGTGGGTCAAAGTGCTCACCACACATCTAGATAAGTTCCTTAGGGGGTCTACTTTCCAAAATGGTGTCACTTGTAGGGGGTTTCAATGTTTAGGCACATCAGGGGCTCTCCAAACGCAACATGGCGTCCCATCTCAATTCCAGTCAATTTTGCATTGAAAAGTCAAATGGCGCTCCTTCCCTTCCAAGCTCTGCCATGCGCCCAAACAGTGGTTTACCCCAACATATGGGGTATCTGCGTACTCAGGACAAATTGCACAACATTTTTTGGGGACCAATTTCTTCTCTTACCATTGGGAAAATAAAAAATTGGGGGCGAAAAGATCATTTTTGTGAAAAAATATGATTTTTTATTTTTACGGCTCTGCATTATAAACTTCTGTGAAGCACTTGGTGGGTCAAAGTGCTCACCACACATCTAGATAAGTTCCTTAGGGGGTCTACTTTCCAAAATGGTGTCACTTGTAGGGGGTTTCAATGTTTAGGCACATCATGGGCTCTCCAAACGCAACATGGCGTCCCATCTCAATTCCAGTCAATTTTGCATTGAAAAGTCAAATGGCGCTCCTTCCCTTCCAAGCTCTGCCATGCGCCCAAACAATGGTTTACACCCACATATGGGGTATCAGCGTACTCAGGACAAATTGTACAACAACTTTTGCAGTCTATTTTCTCCTGTTACCCTTGGTAAAATAAAACAAATTGGAGCTGAAATAAATTTTGTGTGAAAAAAAATTAAATGTTCATTTTTATTTAAACATTCCAAAAATTCCTGTGAAACACCTGAAGGGTTAATAAACTTCTTGAGTGTGGTTTTGAGCACCTTGAGGGGTGCAGTTTTTAGAATGGTGTCACACTTGGGTATTTTCTATCATACAGACCCCTCAAAATGACTTCAAATGAGATGTGGTCCCTAAAAAAAAATGGTGTTGTAAAAATGAGAAATTGCTGGTCAACTTTTAACCCTTATAACTCCCTAACAAAAAAAAATTTTGGTTCCAAAATTGTGCTGATGTAAAGTAGACATGTGGGAAATGTTACTTATTAAGTATTTTGCGTGACATATGTCTGTGATTTAAGGGCATAAAAATTCAAAGTTGGAAAATTGCAAAATTTTCAAAATTTTCGCCAAATTTCCGTTTTTTTCACAAATAAACGCAAGTTATATCGAAGAAATTTTACCACTATCATGAAGTACAATATGTCACAAGAAAACAATGTCAGAATCGCCAAGATCCGTTGAAGCGTTCCAGAGTTATAACCTCCTAAAGGGACAGTGGTCAGAATTGTAAAAATTGGCCCGGTCATTAACGTGCAAACCACCCTTGGGGGTGAAGGGGTTAAAGGGGCTGTCCGGTCCCAATCGATAAGTCTGCAGTCCATCTGTGTGAGTGGATTTGCTGCTTTCTGAGCCGGGATCAGAATGAATGTATGATTTATACATACTCCTGCTTAGAGCCTTTCCAGTTGTATGGAGTAAGGCCGTGGCCCATCTAGTGATGCTGCCGTCTAGTGGGCGTGGCCAACTGGAGAGCGTGGCCTTGCTCCTTACAAATATGTAGAATCGAGGCTGCGCCCACTGGCCACCAGTATGTATAACTCATATGTACCTGCTGGTCCCGGGTCAGAAACCAGTGAATCCCTGCAGTGCACAGCGTGTGCGTGGGGGGTATTCATAAGTCTGCATTCACACAGAGTGACTTCTATCTTCTTCTTATCCCTATGACACACTCACTATCATGTTCTGCTCCAGAACTCCTCTGCTGCAGGGCCTGGCTAGTTGTTAACCCTTCCCTGCCCAGGGGAAGATAGGGTGCTACCTATTTTCCCATTAACTTCACATAAAAGGATTACAATAAACAATAACATTAACCATAAAATCACAGCATCTGCCACAGTACAAAGATATGTCAATGTAATATATGCTAAACTGTGTGTCATGCAGTAACATGCAAACAGGCCATGTAATCATATCCGTAAACTCTTTATCGATGTGCCTGCAGTCTTCCTCTATCTGTCCAAGGTGCACTTTGATTGTTTTTACAGACAAATAAAAACCACTAGATAAACAGTTATAAATGAGATATAGGCTTCAATTCATCAAGATGGCAATTGCTATTTTCCCTCCCTTCAATGAATGGACCACACTGCTTGCTGAGTGATGTAGTTCTTTCACAGTTTCTCTGCACATAAATGCTCTTCATCTGCGAACTACAACACAGTCTCATTCATTGTGAAGACATTTGCAATATATACCCATTCAATAAGTTGTCCTGAGTACTGCTGTGCAGGAAAAAGCCAAACTGGCCCTTAATGCTTTGCTCTGTGTCAGTGAGTACCATGGGTCGACTACCCACTGATCATAATGGTAAAGGACATACTTGGCCTGCAACAATGTTTAGGTCAACGTACCACGCACATAAATGATGGGACCCAAGATTTTCCAGCAGAACATTGCCCAATCAGACTGCCTCTGTTATCTTGTCATATTCTTTAGAACAGGCCACCACCTTCCTTCATTTCAAGATCCAGTTTTGATGCTCATGTCCATTTTATGTGCTTTCAACTGTGAACAGAGTTGTCCTTTCTTGAACCCCTTTTAGTAGGTACTGTCCACTCTATACCAGGTACATCTCATCAGATCAAATGTTTTGGAGAGTTTATGACCCAGTTGTGTAGCCATCACCATGAAGCTTTTGTCAAATTGCTCAGGTTCTTGCCTATTGTTTCAACTTCAATGACTAAAGCCCCCGTCACACTAAGCGAGGTCGCTAGCGAGATCGCTGCTGAGTCACAAGTTTTTTTACGCAACAGCGACCTCAGTAGCGATCTCGCTATGTTTGACACGTAGCAGCGACCAGACCCCTGCTGTGAGATCGCTGGTCGTGTCGGAATGGCCTGGACCTTTTTTTGATCGTTGAGGTCCCGCTGGGTAGCACACATCGCTGTGTTTGACACCTTACCAACGACCACGTTGACTATAACGTCACGCAGGACGTCCCTCATCGAGGTCTGAATCGTCATAATAGCTGCCATGTAACAGGGTCACAACGACATCGTTGTACAGGTCGCTACAGGTCGCCGCATCGCTGCTGCGTCGTTGGGAAGATCTCACTGTTTGACATCTCACCAGCGACCACATAGCGACGCAGCAACGATCCCTGACAGGTCGTATCGTTGTCGGGATCGCTTTAGCGTCGCTAAGTGTGACGGGGCCTTAATTGTTCACTCACTGCACATTTTGACATGTGCCATTATCACAAGATAACATTAAATCTTCTCCGTTTTATGGCTGATCAGTGCATATACTTGCTGTCTTTCTCCAGATTCTGAAACCATTGCAGAGTTGCGTGAGCTCCAGCCTAACATTAAGGATTTTGAATTAAAGAATGTAATCGGACGCGGTCACTTTGCAGATGTACATGTTGTCAAGGAGAAGCCTACCGGAGACATATATGCTATGAAAATGATGAAGAAGAAAACACTTCTTGCACAGGAGCAGGTTTTTTGCAGCTTTTTTTTTTTTTTTTAAACTAAAAAGGGCTGCGATTTGGGGCTTTCACTTTGGGATGTATAATGAACTTAGCTTTAGTTAAAGGGGATTGTATCATCTTCTTAAATCGTCAACCGAGCAGAAAAGAAGCCTCTGCTCTGTCAACGTGATGTCAACAGAGGCAGCTGAATCTCTGGCAGGAGCTGTTTGTGCTGGCGAAGAATGGTGCCGGGCACAACAGGCAGGTTTTATACAAAGTCCTCAATGTCCCCTTGAAGGGTTCATTCACATGTCAGTATTTGGTCAGTATTTTGTATGTGTTTGTATGCCAAAACCAGGAGTGGAATTTACAGATAAGGGTACCGTCACACATTGAAATTTTCATCGCTGCGACGGCACGATTCGTGACGTCGCAGCGTCGTATGATCATCGCTCCAGCGTCGTAGACTGCGGTCACTCGTTGCAATCACGGCGCTGGAGCGATGCCGAAGTCCCCGGGTAACCAGGGTAAACATCGGGTAACTAAGCGCAGGGCCGCGCTTAGTAACCCGATGTTTACCCTGGTTACCAGCGTAAACGTAAAAAAACAAACAGTACATACTCACCCGTCGGTGTCCTTCAGGTCCCTGCGCTTAGTTACCCGATGTTTACCCTGGTTACAAGCGAACACATCGCTGGATCGCTGTCACACACAACGATCCAGCGATGTCAGCGGGTGATCAAGCGACGAAAGAAAGTTCCAAACGATCTGCTACGACGTACGATTCTCAGCAGGGTGTCTGATCGCAGTAGCGTGTCAGACACAGCGATATCGTAACGATATCGCTAGAACGTCACGAATCGTAACGTCGTAGCGATGGAAATTTCAATGTGTGACGGTACCCTAAGACCTATAATTGAAAGATTGACACCTGGTCTGTGTTTTGCAGACACATCTGGTTTTCACATACAATACTGATCAAAATACCGATGTGTGAATAAAGCCTAAATAGATCTGTATAGATGTTTTTGATGGCATAATAAAAAGTTGTGTATTGATAAGGTTGAAATTAAATATTTCATAAAGTATGATGGTATTTTATTGTCTACTTTGTTTAGGTTTCTTTCTTTGAAGAAGAACGAAATATATTAAGTAACCATAATAGTCCATGGATACCAACACTACATTATGCCTTCCAGGATAGGGAGCACCTTTACCTAGTAAGTAACCTGATGAATCTAATGAATGCAAATGCAGCATCTTACAGAGGTCAAACAGAATTGGTATTCAATTCCAGAGCAAAACTGTCAGCTCAATACATACTCTGTCCAAATAATATGATGAGAGATTCGAACTCTGTAAGGGTGGTTTGTCACAAACTGGGCAGAGTTTCAAATTTAAAGTGAGGCCATACATGTGCTCTAGAAGGAAAATGCTTTGTTTTAATCGTGATGTTTTTTGTTTTTTTTTAACAATTATATTTTCTGTTGATAGGAATGTTTTTTTTTTTTTTACTCTATAAGACTTTAAAACCACTTGTAAAATATTGTAAAAATGAAATATGCCACCCAAAAAGCACATTTATAAAATGCTTAAAATCCTCGTGTTTTTGTAGTAGCAAGAAGATTCACAAAATCGTGTGTGTGAAGTAGGAGTTAAAAGGGAGTCTGTCAACACAAAAATGATTGTTAAAACCATCAGGGCTGTGGAGTTGGAGTTGGAGCCTGTTTGGTGGAGTTGGAGTCGGTATAAAATGGACCGAATCTAACTCCTAAAATACCGTATTTCGCGGGCTATAAGACGCACCGGACCATAAGACGCACCCCAAATTTGGGGTGAAAATTGCAGAAAAAAAGATTTTTTATAAGATCGGGGTCCGTCTTATTGTCCGAATTTACAGTATCTTACCTGTGGGCTGGTGGTGGCAGAGCAGGGTCACAGGAGGCATGGTGTCGGCAGAGGTGGGGTGAGGCGGTACGGCGTGCACCTGAGCAGGGTCCCTTCCTGCTTAGGTGGGCGACGCCACGGCCTGGTGTCCATGGGAGGGTGGCAGCAGTGGTTACCGGCAGAGGTGTTGGGATGAGGAGGCACAGTGAGAGGTATGGCGTTAGAGGGGTCCCTTTCCCCGGTGAGGTGATGCAGCAGCCCGGTAATGCAGCAGAGCCGGGTGAATCCTGTTGTTACCGCGGTGGCAGAGGTGTGGAGATGAGGAGGCGCAGTGAGCGGGGTCCCTTTCCCCGGTGAGGTGATGCAGCAGCCCCGGTAATGCAGCAGAGCCGGGTGAATCCTGTTGTTACCGTGGTGGCAGAGGTGTGGAGATGAGGAGGCGCAGTGAGCGGGGTCCCTTTCCCCGGTGAGGTGATGCAGCAGCCCCGGTAATGCAGCAGGGCCGGGTGAATCCTGTTGTTATCGGTGTGCGCGGCCATCTTCCTGAGGCCGCGCGTTCGCAGATGGAGCTCTGCTGCCCGGGGCTTCAGGAAAATGGCCGCCGCGATCCCCATCTGCGCACGCGCGGCATCCCGCGGCCATTTTCCTGAAGCCCCGGGCAGCAGAGCTCCATCTGCGAACACGCGGCCTCAGGAAGCTGGTCGCGCGCACCGATAACAACAGGATTCACCTGGCTCTGCTGCATTACCGGGGCTGCTGCATCACCTCACCGGGGAAAGGGACCCCGCTCACTGCGCCTCCTCATCTCCACACCTCTGCCGCCACACCTCTGCCGCCGCACCTCTGCCGCCACGGTCCACGGTAAGCCTGCATTGCGAATATAAGACGCACCCCCCATTTTCCCCCCTTTTTTGGGGGGGAAAAAGTGCGTCTTATATGCCAAAAAATACGGTACATAATAAATTGGGTACAGTAGTTCATTGCAGTTTGTGGGGAATATTTTTTTCATAAGAATTTGGGAAAGTTATGAAATGTCCTATTCCTGATCTAAGGTCTAGACTTTTAGCTGAGATGAATCTGTGTGGCAATTTATGTTCATGCTAAGTAGTAAAGCTCCTCCTCTACAGAGAAGAGGAAAAAATAAACACACAGGGAAGGAATGCCTACATTCAACTCAGGACTTCTGGAGTGAACAGGAAAGCAGGATTAAAGAAGGTAAGTACTTCCTAAAGCATATCTAAACTTTCAATAAACTGCATAAATCAATAGTTCAGTATATGTTGTCTCTGTATGCTTGATGTTTTCCTCTTAGCTCATGTTTGGAGAAATTAGCTGCTCTGATGACTTATATACACTATACATAGAAAACATTTTTTTCCCTTATATTCGAACATCTCAAATTCGGAAATACAGTAACAGGATCGATGAGGACATATATATTTGTGTGTGTGTTCTGGAATGTGATTCAGCACAAACATGCTCCCTCCCTCCTCCCCTCTTCATAGCCTGTGAAGAACTATGATGTGAAGCATTTAGTGAGCTGTACCCTGCTGAGACAAGCCTTGACATTGAAAGTTCAGAGTAAAGCTATTTAACAACACATTTTACAAACTTTATACTTATCATATGTCCTATTGATTTATGCAAAGATTGTTTTATTTCTATCCCAAATTATACAGTGCATGATTCCCTATTTTTGCAAGAATTACAATATGCTTTATTTTTTTTACAGGACCAAATTATTTTGAGCGAATTTACATAATTACAATGTCTAAGAAGCATCTTATGAAGTCAGCTGTATTTGAGCATTTCACAGTGACTCAAGATAATAAACATTTTGTGTGTCAGTGTATAAGTGACCCAGATGAAAACAAATGCTGTGATGCCAGTATCCGTGCATACTCAGGCATTGGTAAAAATGCTCCTTCAAGAGCTTCCAATTTAAAAAGACATTTACAATGCTGCCACGCAGAAGTTTACAAAGCTGTGACTGAAAAAGATCATAGCAGCACCAAGAAACCAGAGACCAGCACTTCCCACCAGGCAAAGGATGAGGAAAGAGCATCTCAAACGTCAGTTACAAGATATTTTGTAAGTGACAAAGTTACTGTAACAATGACAGCAGATGTGTTTAAAAGACAGCTCATCGAGCTTGTTGTGAAGAACTGTGTACCATTATCATTATTTGCACGACCAGCTTTTACAGCTCTTAATGGAGAAATGGCTCGCAAACTTGGTGTTTCTCTGGAAAGAGAAAGTATTAGAAAATTAGTGATTGAAGAAGCCCTTAACCAAAAGGAAGATCTTAAAAAGACTCTCAAGAGACGCTTTGTATTTCTTAAAATGGATGCTTGCACACGTCACAGAGTGAACTATTTTGCTATCAACGTTCGATATGTTTGTGACAACAAAAAAATTGTTACTAAGACACTGGCAGTAAAAAATACTAAAGCTCATCACAGCAGCCAGTTTCTCCAGACCTTAGTGGAAAAAGTTCTGCAAGATTATGATCTAAAAAAAAAAAACAGGTTCTTGCTATTGTAACTGATAATGCTTCAAACAGAAGTACAATTAAACTGATGAATGAGAATAATGAAGATGAACAGCAGCTAGAAGAACATTTCACATTCAGTATGTTGGAGATGGAATGCCACAGTCCTGTTCCCATAACAAAGGAACAAACAAATATTACTACAGAAGAACAGCAAAATGATTCTTTACAATTAGATGATCTAGTTGAAGCTGCTTCACACCTCTTTCCTATTCATCACATGCACTGTGTTGTACACACGTTGCAGCTGGCAATAAGAGATAGTCTGCAAGAGGGACATGCTGGCACTCTGATTAGCAAAGTGAGGAAATTGTCTATTGCTGCAAGAACCCCTAAAATTGATTCCATCTTGAAGAGATGTACTGGAAAAGGGACAATTGTGGATCAAGCCACTTGGTGGGGCAGCATCTATTCAATGTTTGAGTGATTGCTTGAGCTGAAACCCTTCCTTGTAGATATGGCCAACCCTCAGGTAACACTACATGAAGGTCAATGGACACAGGTGGCTGAATTGAAGGAATTTCTTCGTCACTCATTTACAGTGACTAAAACGTTATAAGCTGAGGATTTAACACCTGGCATTTTTATAAAGGAGTCGAAGAACTTGTTGTTTTGCCTGTCCCAAAGAGGAGGTTTAATCGCAGATGGCATTGCTGCTTCAATGAAACGGAGATAGACACTGCTATTAGAAAATAAAATTCTTCTGGCAGCTGTTTATGTGGACCTGAGTCATCGTATATTGCTGGATGATCAACAGCTTACTAAAGGAAGAGAAGCTCTGATTGAGGTAGCAGTTAGGATGAGTGGGCTACAGGATGGCCAAGAGCAAGAGGACTTGAGTCCTGCCAGTGTTGCTGCTGTCGTTCCTTCATCCTCATCAGATGAGGAGTTTGATTTCGACAAGTATTTGGACGACATGGAGCAGGCAAAGCGTTGCTTCAGCGAAAAAGATTCCACTCCCATAGAAAACAGATTGACCATATTTCAGCAAAATTTTTCACTTGCTGTCAAAGAAGTAGAAGAGTTCAATCGTTCATCAAAACTGACTGTGCACGAGGCAATTCCTTTATACCCTGAAATTGTTAGAGATGTTGCCCATGTGGTTACTGCTTTGCCACCAACCCAATTTAGTGTAGAGAGGTTGTTCTCTAGCCTTAAAATAATTAGGTCAGATTTGAAGTCATCTATGATGGAGGACCTGATGGAGGCGATACTATTTCTCAGAACAAATTCATAGACTGCACAAATGCTATTCAGTACATTTTTGTTGAAAACTGTTTTTTTCCACTCACTGCAGAGTGTATATTAAATTGTAAATATGCAAAGTTTTTTTTGGTTCTAAAGTTGTATTTCAATAAATATATTTTATGTTCTATCTAAATGGCTTGATTATTGTATCATAATAAAGATTAAAAGCCTGATGTTACCATTTTACTACAGTAAATTTAACACTTAAACAAACATGAGCCATGTATGAGGGAGTCGTGGAGTCAGAGTCGGAGTTGAAGTCGGTGTCATGGAAATTGAGGAGTCGGAGGTTTGGCTTACCGACTCCACAGCCCTGAAAACCATGCACAGGTGCTCGGTGCACCCTTGGCAACACCAAAGAGTTCAATGCCCCTTCAACCATACTTGTTTTTGCATTTATGCCCCCCCCCCATTCCTTTGACAACTCTGCTTTTACAGGATGAAAGAAGAGCAGAGCTAGAATATATGTAGATGGGAAGGTGCCATGCAAAATGCACTTGAGTACATGTGCTCGGTTTGAACAGTCATATTGGGCTGATGGACTTCATTTAAAAAAAGTTGTCCACTGTTTGTAAAACTTCTTCTCATACCCCACGCTTGGCAAAATAAAAAAGCCTATACTCTTCTCCCATGCTGGTGCCGTTCCTGCGGTGTCTGCACTCTCTCTCCCTGGGCCTCTGTGCCGTTGTTGTGACACGTGACCCCGGCGCCCAATCAGCGCTGCAGTCACTGTCCCACCTCCTGTCTATTTAAACATGAAGAGGAAGTCAGAAATCAGCTGTAGCCCGGACTTCCTCTTCATGTTCAATTTGTCTGAAGGCAGGGACAGTGACTCCAGCGCGGATTGGGCGCCAGGAGCTCATGTCACAACAACCACATGATATCCCTGGGACCGTAAGTGCTGACACCGCTGTAACGGCGCCAGCACGGGAGGTGAGTAAAGATTTTTATTTTATCATGGCCAAACATTTAGGAAGGGGTTGTCTAAGTAGTGGACAACTCCTTTAGGAGTGTGTCTTATCACAGACAGCACCTTGAGTATGGCAGCTGATTCAATGGGGAAAAAAGCTGTGATCAGCAAGACCTGTCCTCTACAAACACTTTGATCCACTCTTTGAGAACCTCTGCTTTGCTTTAACCCCACATGTCCTTATTCTCTAACAATGCTTCTGGACAGGGATTGTCTTCTTGTCTCACCACAGTGTATGAGGAATATGTTCTGGATGGCTTATGACAGCTGTTTTGCTCGTGTATAATTATCACTTTTGTGCAGACAGAAATGGTCCTTTTATTCACATATCACTAGCAGACTAATATATCTTCAAGGTTTTCTTTTTGGTAGTTTTTTTTCTTAACCTATAAAATCTCTTAAAAACACAACTGGTTTGTGCTTTCAACTTGGACAGGGCCATTGAGGTCACTTTTTGGCTGCAGTACTGTCAGATGACAAGGCCTCCGCAATCACCCAACCTCAACCCAACTGAGATATTATTGTTACATAGTTATTAAGGTTGAAGGAAGACTTTTAAGTCCATCGAGTTCAACCCATAGCCTAACCTAACATGCCCTAACATGTTGATCCAGAGGAAGGCAAAAAAACCCCATGTGGCAAAGAGTAAGCTCCACATTGGGGAAAAAAATTCCTTCCCGACTCCACATACGGCAATCAGACTAGTTCCCTGGATCAACGCCCTATCAAGGAATCTAGTGTATATACCCTGTAATATTATACTTTTCCAGAAAGGTATCCAGTCCCCTCTTAAATTTAAGTAATGAATCACTCATTACAACATCATACGGCAGAGAGTTCCATAGTCTCACTGCTCTTACAGTAAAGAATCCGCGTCTGTTATTATGCTTAAACCTTCTTTCCTCCAGACGTAGAGGATGCCCCCTTGTCCCTGTCACCGGTCTATGATTAAAAAGATCATCAGAAAGGTCTTTGTACTGTCCCCTCATATATTTATACATTAACATAAGATCACCCCCTAGCCTTCGTTTTTCCAAACTAAATAGCCCCAAGTGTAATAACCTGTCTTGGTATTGCAGACCCCCCAGTCCTCTAATAACCTTGGTCGCTCTTCTCTGCACCCGCTCCAGTTCAGTTCAGTTCAGTTATGTCTTTCTTATACACCGGAGACTAGAACTGTGCACAATATTCTAAGTGTGGTCGAACTAGTGACTTGTATAGAGGTAAAATTATGTTCTCCTCATGAGCATCTATGCCTCTTTTAATGCATCCCATTATTTATTATTTATCCACCCATACACCCAGGTCTTTTTCATTGATGGTTTTGCCCAGAGTTTTAGAATTAAGCACATAGTTATACATCTTATTACTTCTACCCAAGTGCATGACCTTACATTTATCCCCATTAAAGCTCATTTGCCATTTATCAGCCCAAGCTTCTAGTTTACATAAATCATCCTGTAATATAAAATTGTCCTCCCCTGTATTGATTACCCTGCAGAGTTTAGTGTCATCTGCAAATATTGAAATTCTACTCTGAATGCCCCCTACAAGGTCATTAATAAATATGTTAAAAAGAAGGGGCCCAATACTGACCCCTGTGGTACCCCACTGCTAACCGCGACCCAGTCCGAGTGTTCTCCATTAATAACCACCCTTTGTTTCCTATCCCTGAGCCAGCTCTCAACCCACTTACACATATTTTCCCCTATCCCCATTATTCTCATTTTATGTAACAACCTTTTGTGTGGCACCGTATCAAAAGCTTTTGAAAAGTCCATATACACTACATCTACATCCACTGGGCTCCCTTGGTCCGGTCCGGAACTTACCTCTTCATAGAAGCTGATCAAATTAGTCTGACATGAACGGTCCCTAGTAAACCAGTGCTGATACTGGGTCATGAGGTTATTCCTCTTCATTGGATGACTTAATTTCTGGAAAACCCTTAAAAACTGTTGGGGTGCCATTGCATGAACAGAGGTTTTAAACTTTTCACCAGCAGCATGTGTGTAAATATATATTATGTATTTGACATATCACAGAGGAAAATCGCAACATAATATTTACTTAAAGGGCACATTTGTTTGATGTGGCCTATACATCTGATACATACGGCAGGTATTTAGATATTCCGGAGACGTACGGACAATTTGACTGAGCTGAAATCATAGAAACTGTCTTGCCTAATGTAAGCTATTGCCGTACATTCCGCTTTTGTAATCTTTGTTTTGATTTTTATTTAATGCAATTTTTAGGCAAATTAATTATATTAGCAAAAAATGACTATAACCTGTCAAACTCTGTAGGTTATGCAGTACCAGCCCGGAGGAGACTTGCTGTCCTTATTGAATCGCTATGATGACCAGTTTGATGAAAGTATGGCCCAGTTTTATTTGGCAGAAATAGTCCTTGCAATTCATAGTGTTCACCAGCTGGGATATGTACACAGGTGAGGAACGGGGAAAAGAGAGACATGTTAGACATGTTATCTGAGATGAGCAGTTGTTTAGTTCAGTGATTGATCTGCCTATTGGTGCACACAGTAACATAATGGGGGCAATATGCTCAAGATACACTGTGAAGGAGTAAACCAGGAATTAAATCTACTGACTGCTATCCTTTAATATAAGTCACATTGCTATATAAATATGTTTTTACTTTAAGTATTCACACGGACCTGCTCTGATTGACAGAACGGGAAATCTTTATCCTTAGAATAGATTGTCTGTACTCATGGCTCATGCTCAATCACTGCTCCATTCATTCCCTATGGGCCTGCTGAGGGCTGCACTCGAGAGCTAGGCTCCGTGCCCACCATCAGGAATAGTAGCGTTTTGGATGGGCATCCAAAACGCTGCATTCTAATTACCGAACTTGTGTTTAGGTACATGAGGATTATCCGCATGTCATGACATTCTATTGTTAAGTATACGCAGCAGAGACTAGCATTTCCGCTACAGAAATTGACATGCTGCGGCACATAAACCCAGTGAATTTACACTTTAAATAGAAGCACAGTGGTCATGGGAGTTCTATAAATCAATAAACAGCAAAGAGTCATAAGTTATCTGATCTACATAAGCCTAACCAATATAGTACAATGAAATTACAGCAGGGTTAGGAAATAAACAAAACATATCCTTTAATATAATGCCTAAAATAAAGTAGCCAAAAAACATATAAGACTACAGACCATTATAATCACAAAGTGCAAGTGCTCATGTGTAACTGCTCAAGTAAAAAATTGGTTTGATCTCACCAACGTAAATTCATTCTCTCCGTTTTTAATCCACCATTGAAGAGAAAAAGAGGTGGGAGAGAGGGGCCTAATTGGTGTACCTGTTGGTTACCCTATTGGTGTCAGTGCTACTGTCTAGGGAAAATTTGGTCCAATTTTTCCCTAGACAGGGGCACTGACACCAATAGTCAGCTAGCTAGACTTGACTTGTCACTGCAAGCACCCACATTATTCTTATTTCCCCCCCGATGAACCCCCTGAACCCCCCAACGGGGGAGAAACGCGTTGGGAGGTTATCCTGGTCGTTTGGGTAGTTACCCTGGTCGTTTGGGTAATCAAGGAACAGGCTCACACTTGGCTACTGCCCTTGTCAGGGCAGGAGTAAAGCAGGGGCACGACAAGGAATAACATAGGGATTTATACTAACTTTATCCCATCATTAGGCCCCTCCTCCCGCCTCTCTTTCTCTTCAATGGTGGATTAAAAACGAGAATGAATTTACGTTGGTGAGATCAAACCAATTTTTTATTTGAGCACAGTTACACATGAGCACTTGCACTTTGTGATTATAATGGTATATTGTCTTATATGTTTTTTGGCTACTTTATTTTAGGTATATTAAAGGTTATGATATCTATAAATCCCATCCACTGTGCTTGCAGTGTAGAATGCTATGTCTAAAACACTGCTATTTCTGATCGTGGGCATGTAGCATTAATGGAGTGGCGGTTGGGCCTATCTATAATACGGATATAAAAAGGGGGTATTGTCTCCCATGTAGCTAAAGATATTGGTGAAAACGTATGAAACTGTATTAAAGAAAAATCGCCTTTGTCACTAAAAGACATTTGAACTTAGTATATGCCATGAATGCAAGATTGGATTCTTCTGAGCTATGTGACCCCAGTCAGTAGGTTAAAGTTAGTGGCACAAGGAAGGCATCGGGTCCTTCTGGCTTGTGTTAGCTCCACTGTGTTTTTTTTTTTGTGGCGTTCACATTATTGAACATTAATAAAATTTGCCTTTAAATGGAATCTGTCAGCATGTTTTTGTTATGTAAATGAGCAGCACAATGTAGGGACTGTTAGCCTGACTTCAGTGATGTGTTATTTACTATGCTCAGTGTTGCTGTTTCAATAAAATCAGCGTTTTATCAGCAAGAAGTTATCCATACGTATTAGGTGTTTTGTGACTACTAGTCAACTTCTCTTGGTCACTCTGTCCCCACCAGCGATTAACAGTTTTCTTTCCATGTACTGTGTACACCGCAAGCTGCCAACCAGTGGTGTGGACAGTCATGCAGGGCTCAGCATTTGAGCACTGCTAGATCTGCAGCAAATATTGTATAAAAATGACACCATGCAGACTAGTAAGTGATACATCTCTGGAATCCAGGTCTCAGCCCCTACACCATGCTGCTCTCGGGTTACATAACAGAAACATGCTGACAGATTCCCTTTAATGCATCCGCCAGAGCTGACATTATTTGATACTGTAAACAGTGATTTCATAATTCTGTGAGACAACATTAATTTACTATAAATGTTATGTCTTATTCAATAGAGATATTAAACCAGAGAATATTCTCATCGATCGCACTGGTCACGTTAAACTAGTAGATTTTGGGTCTGCAGCAAGGCTAACATCAAGTAAAGTGGTAAGTCCACTGGCTTCCTTGAGCTTTGACAATCTGATCTCTGCACTCTGCTGCCCTATTACATGTCATGCCTCGCATTTCAGATGAATGCACAGCTGCCTATTGGTACACCAGATTATATGGCTCCAGAAGTGCTCATGGTGATGAATGGGGATGGAAAAGCTGCTTATGGTCCTGAATGTGACTGGTGGTCTCTGGGTATCATTGCTTATGAAATGTTTTATGGAAAATCTCCATTTACAGAAGGAACAGCCATAAAAACATTTAACAACATCATGAACTTTCAGGTTACTAAATTATTTTCTTGTTTTATTGGATATGTTATTACCTTTTGCATAGTTTAATTGTCTTTAATTGGTTTTGCAGCGTTTCCTAAAGTTTCCAGATGAACCCAAAATCAGCAAAAATTTTCTTGATCTTATTCAAAGTTTACTCTGTGGACAAAGGGAAAGATTGAAATATGAAGATTTGTGCTGTCATCCATTTTTTATAAACACTGACTGGGACAATATCCGAAACAGTGAGTGATTAATAAATATATATAATATGTGTGTGTGTGGGGAAGGGGGGGGGGTCTGAAAGGTGTAGAAAAAATTCTGTAAAGTATGAGTTCTTTCAAACACAGAAATGTTGATAGTTTAATTTTGTCCCTTGTAAAAAATGCACATTGAATGAACAAAAGAGAAATATAAATCATATTAATATTTATTGTGACCACCCTTTGTATTCAAAATAGCGTAAAAACATCACTTTTTGATGCATCAGCTTTTGAAGGGACTTGTCAGAGAAGATTGTTCCAAACAGAATCATAGAATGTTAGAGTTGGAAGGGACCTCCAGGCTCAATGCAGGATTCACGAAATCATCTCAGGCAGATGTCTGTCCAGCCTGAGGGCAGATAAGTACGCCTGCAGACTATGTGGATGACGCAGGGATGTGTCATCCACATGAACCAAGAAGGAGGACACCTTCGCAAGAAGATGGGAGGCGCTGGACCAAGAAGAGCGACACCGGCGGGGGCGTGGCTATGTAGTGAAGGAGAGAGGACGCATCGTGGGAGAGCTCCTAAATCCTTTCATTATCCTGCACCTAAGATCCCTAAATACGGCGATATATTCGCCACTGCTGGACCCCTCTAGTTCCGGGCGGCTCTTTTGGACCCTGTGGGGAAACCGCCGTGGCCGAGAAGCTCTGGAGATCAAAGAGCTCTGGACGAGTACACAGCGAGGAGGCGGCCATTTTCAGCAGCACACGCTCTGTTGAGAAGAAGCGCGGTGCTGCTCCCTGCCGGAGACGAAATCTTACCCTGACGCTCGGGTGATTACTGGCGCTTGCGGTGAGTGCTGGGAGCCTGTGGTGCACCGGGAGCAGGAGAGGCTCGAGCGGAGGCGGTGCCTATGTGGAGCGGCTGCCATCTTCAGAGCGCGCGCTCCAGCAGGTGGAGACGCGGCGCCATCTTTTCATCCCTGCAGCGCTGTGTGGGTGAGTGAGTGAGCACATACCCTGGACACACTGAGGGGCGCGCGGAGTGTGCTCTGAAAAATTGGGCCCTGCGCTCCCCCACACCTTTAATAAGACGCTCTGCCTATCAGCGCCATTACTTTGGAGGGCCCATGGACCCCCCCTCCTGGCTGCTACCACTGCAGGCACAGTGAGTCCTTCCTGGTGCGCAGCACCCTAGTGGAGCCTTGAAATTACCATACTTCTACTTATAACTTTTCGGTTCACTGCAGATACCATCCTCCCTTAACCCTGCTGTGTCTGCACGACTTGTAACTCTGACCTTACTAACCATGCAGCGCACAAAAGGATCCGGGGCAGCTGATAAATTAAGAGTTTGCCAGAGTTGATCCCTCTGATAACGTACAAGCCCTTAGAAATAACCCCTCTCAAATGCAACGTAAAAATCGTCTCTCTGATAGTGCTGAGGGAAATGATCAGGAGGAATTGACACTTAAACAAGCGTCTGACCAATTAATGCAAGCTATTTCTCTAACTAGAACATCCCTCACCGAAAAAATAGAGGATGTACATACTGACGCCTCCGTCAGGATATGCAAGCTATGAAGGGACGCATTGCAGAGGTGGAGACGAGGGTATCCCGTGCTGAAGATACCATTGCACCCATGGAGGCCAAGTTGACAAAAGTAGCTGGCTCTATAAACGCCTGGAAACAAAAGGCAGATGACCTAGAGAACAGGCTGCGCCGGAACAATATTCGAATTATTGGCCTACCAGAACGCTCAGAGGGTCAACAACCTGAGGTTTTTCTGGAGGGGTGGCTCAAATCCGCTCTGGGAGATGAATTTTCTTCAACGTTTGCTGTGGAAAGAGCCCATCGAGTACCCACGAGGCCTCTTCCTCCCGTGCCCCAGCTAGACCTTTTCTGGCACGGATCCTTAATTGCAAGGACAGAGACACTATTCTGCGACTGGCACGGCAAAAAAGCCCCATTAAATTTAATAATGCTGTAATTTCGATCTTTCCGGATTTTTCCATGGAACTTCAAAAGCAAAGAGCCACATTTATGGAGATCAAAAAGCAACTCAGGGATAGAAACATTATTTACTCGATGATCTACCCAGCCCGACTCCGAGTTGTTCACAAAGGTTCTTCTGTGTTCTTCACGGATCCAGCGGAAGTGGCTGAATGGCTAAGATCTCATGGGGTGTCTTGTGCAAAGGAATCCTGAATACACCTAATTCAGTAAAATTCTTATGATCTCTTAGTACAGAGCTCTCTCTGGAGATGTCCAGATTACCAACAATACCGGACGCTGACTCCAGCGAGGGTATCCCCTTACTTCTTTGATAATGGGAGCACAGGACGTTGCTCCTATATTGTTTGGTTCTTGTTTTATTTTTTCTTTCCTATCGGTTTTATCTGTTATTTACGTAAAAACTGCCGCCGACAGCATTCTTATTCTCTGTGTGCTATCCTTAACCTTTGCCTGAGTGATAACGCATATCATATTTGGATAAGTAGGCATGGGATCTGAGATAGTGTGTTTGACGTGGAATGTACGAGGTATAAAATCTCCTCGAAAGAAAATTAAGGATTTTTCGCAGATCAGACATTATCACCCCCATATAGTAGCCTTGACGGAGACACACCTGACCAGAGATACGGCCCGATGTGTGCAGAAACCATGGGTGCAATGGCATATCCACGCTTTCCATACTAGCTACTCGAGAGGTGTTTCGTTATTAATACACAGAGATGTTAGATGGGAGGCTAGAGAGGCCCGAAGGTCGGTTTGTTTTTGTGCATGCGCTAATTAATTCTAGTGAATACTTAATTCTATGTATCTACAACCCTCCCCCGGCTAATCTATCAATCCTCCGGATGGCAATGCGCTTTGCTCTAAATTACCCAGACGCGCAAGTTATCTGTATGGAAGACTTCAATTTGGTTATGGATAATAGCCTTGATAGATTGAGATTAGATGATGGGGGATCTGGGGAACTCCCCTCTTCAACCCCGACCCAGTTGGCATCATTTATGGAGGGTAGTGGATGGTTGGATCTATGGCGGATGCGTCACCCAGGAGTGAAAGGATATACCTGCCACTCATCTACTAAACGGTCTTTATCCCGCATAGATTACATATTTAGTTCTGGTGGGTTGGCGACGTGGGTGGATAGTGTGGAACACGGCAATAGGGGGATATCAGACCATAGCCCGATTATACTTAAACTTAAATTTGGGCAACCGAGGAGCGGCGTGGTCTGGAAGCTGAATCCCTTTTGGCTGAAACTAATGGATCATAGCGACAGAACAGAGGATCAGTTGAACTCTTTCATTTCATCTCACCCAGAGCCCCAGAATGTCAATTTATTCTGGGACACCCTCAAGGCATACTTGAGAGGATGTTTGTCTTCCACAATTTCATATATAAAAAGGGTGACCTCGAGAGAGGATGATGGAGTGGAACAGAGACTGAAAGATGCGGAGGCTGCGTACATATCTAACTAAACTAATGGTAATAGAATTGAGTGGTTGACCTCACAGAGATTGTATACTCAACATATAGACACCAAGTCTAAGCGTAAGCTGTTTTTTACACGCCAGTCATATTTTGAGTTGGGAAATCAAACCGGTAAATTTCTAGCCTATCTGGTACGTCAGCATAACACATCTAATACAATATTGCATATTCGCGCGCCAAATGACTCATTGATGTCCACGACAGAAGAAATACTTCAATGTTTTTATGATTGCTATGAGTCGTTATATAACTCCAAAAATGGTCTTGGCGTTTCGCAATGTATGGATTATTTGTCAGATATCATATTTCCCACATTGAGTCCCACTCAGCGAGATTTTATGGATGCTAAGTTCACATTGGAGGAGGTAGAGCATGCAATAATGGACATGTCCTCTGGAAAAGCTCCTGGGCCAGATGGGTTTCCCGTTGAGTTATATAAGAGATATCGGGGTATACTAGCGCCACTTCTATTGAAAGTATTCCAGGGTATATGGGAGGGAGGATGCATGCCCGAAACTTTCTATGAGGCAAATATTGTCATACTCAAAAAAGAGGGAAAGGACCCTCTGGAATGTGGCTCCTATCGACCCATATCATTGGTCAACGTAGATTATAAAATTTTCACTAAAATCCTAGCCATTAGACTGAATTCCATTATACTGGATCTTATTCACCCAGATCAAACTGGCTTTATGCCAGGTAAAAATACCTCTATTAACATCAGGCGAGTTCAATCAATAATTCAATATAGTTCTCTGGTGCCAGATAACAACTGGGCATTAGCATCCCTGGATGCGGCTAAGGCTTTCGATTCTCTGGAGTGGCCCTTTTTGTCAGCATGCTTACAGAGATATGGCTTCGGAGATAAGTTTCTGAGGTGGATCAATATATTATATATGAAACCTAAGGTGCGTATAATTATAAATAATTCTATCTCTAAGCCTCTCTCGCTATTCAGGGGGACTCGTCAGGGGTGCCCCCTCTCGCCGGCTTTTTGCTCTTGTGATAGAGGCATTGGCAATACATATGAGATCCTCCCCTGATATTAAGGGCATAGATATAGCGGGTCGGGTGGACACCATCGGCTTATACGCTGACGATATGGTGATATTTATGGACAAGGCAGAGGAAACATTACCTTGAGTGATTGCCACTATAGATGTCTTTAGTAAATACTCCGGCTTGTATATAAATTGGGACAAATCTGCTCTGTTGCCTCTCTCTTGTGCCCCAATGCCAGATCTTGAAACCTTATCCTTGTTACCTGTCGTATCCAATTTCAAATACTTGGGTATCTACAGTTATATGAAAAAGTTTGGGCACCCCTATTAATCTTAAGCTTAATGTTTTATAAAAATTGTTTTTTTTTTTGCAACATCTATTTCAGTTTCATATATCTAATAACTGTTGGACACAGTAATGTTTCTGCCTTGAAATGAAATTTATTGTACTAACAGAAAATGTGCAATCTGCATTCAATCAAAATTTGACAGGTGCATAAGTATGGGCACCCTTATCATTTTCTTGTTTTAAATACTCCTACCTACTTTTTACTGACTTACTAAAGCACTTTTTTTTGTTTTGTAACCTCATTGAGCTTTGAACATCATAGCCAGGTGTATGCAATCATGAGAAAAGCTACTTAAAGTGGCCACTTGCAGGTTGTTCTCCTGTTTGAATCTCCTCTGAAGAGTGGCATCATGGGCTCCTCAAAACAACTGTCAAATGATCTGAAAACAAAGATTGTTCAACATAGTTGTTCAGGGGAAGGATACAAAAAGCTGTCTAAGAGATTTAACCTGTCAATTTCCACTGTGAGGAACATAGTAAGGAAATGGAAGAACACAGGTACAGTTCATGTTAAGGCCAGAAGTGGCAGGCCAAGAAAAACATCAGAAAGGCAGAGAAGAAGAATGGTGAGATCAGTCAAGGACAATCCTCAGACCACCTCCAGAGAGCTGCAGCATCAACTTGCTGCAGATGGTGTCACTGTGCATCGGTCAACTATACAACGCACTTTGCACAAGGAGAAGCTGTATGGGAGAGTGATGCGAAAGAAGTTGTTTCTGCAAGCACGCCACAAACAGTCGGCTGAGGTATGCAAAAGCACATTTGGAGAAGCCAATTTCTTTTTGGAAGAAAGTCCTGTGGACTGATGAAACCAAGATTGAGTTGTTTGGTCATACAAAAAGGCATTATACATGGCGGCAAAAAAACACAGCATTCCAAGAAAAACACTTGCTACTCACAGTAAAATTTGGTGGAGGTTCCATCATGCTTTGGGGCTGTGTGGCCAATGCCGGCACCGGGAATGTTGTTAAAGTTGAGGGACGCATGGATTCCTCTCAGTATCAGCAGATTCTTGACAATAATGTTCATGAATCAGTGATAAAGTTGAAGTTACGCAGGGGATGGATCTTTCAGCAAGAGAATGATCCAAAACACCGCTCCAAATCTACTCAGGCATTCATGCAGAGGAACAATTACACTGTTCTGGAATGGCCATCCCAGTTCCCAGACCTGAATATCATTGAACATCTGTGGGATCATTTGAAGAGGGCTGTCCATGCTCGGCGACCATCAAACTTAACTGAACTGGAATTGTTTTGTAAAGAGGAATGGTCAAAAATACCTTCATCCAGGATCCAGGAACTCATTAAAAGCTACAGGAAGCGACTAGAGGCTGTTATTTTTGCAAAAGGAGGATCTACTAAATATTAATGTCACTTTTCCATACTTATGCACCTGTCAAATTTTGTTTGAATGCAGATTGCACATTTTCTGTTAGTACAATAAACCTCATTTCAAGGCAGAAACATTACTGTGTCCAACAGTTATTAGATATATGAAACTGAAATAGCTGTTGCAAAAAAAACAATTTTGATAAAACATTAAGCTTAAGATTAATAGGGGTGTCCAAACTTTTTCATATAACTGTATAAGTCCCGAAGCAGCAATTCTGATCTACAGCTTAATGTCTACCCATTGTTAGAACTAGTCAAATCCAAATTTGCATCTTGGAGCAAACTCCCACTATCTGTCGCAGGCCTTACTCCCTAAACTTAGTTATCGCCTTCAGCATAGCGCAGTACCAATACCTAAATCCCTCTTTGCCAATTTAAATCCCCAAATCACTTCTTTTATATGGGGGAAATCTAGGCCCAAACTTAGACTGTCTGTTTTGCAGAGACCTAAACAGGGAGGTGGAGCGGCGTTGCCGGATTTTTTTTCTATATTACCTGGCCGGACAGGCTAAAGCATTGGGCACATGGATGCCTGGTGGTTGTCTCCCCAACTCTGAACACCATCTGCTTCACTCTGCTCGAGTGGAGTGCCCATTGAGTTTTTTAGAATCAGAAAGAACTAACACACCTCACTCACTGCCCATGCTTCGATTGGCACGATTGGTTTGGAGACAAATAAAAAAAGTTGTTGGATTTACGGATATTATAGCGGAAATGCCCCTATGGAAAAATAATTACTTTCCGGCGCTGCTGGATCACCCATCTACTGATTTTTGGGTGCTACATGGTGTTACCTCGGTAGGGGATTTATATGATTAGGGGACTTTTGTGTCCTTTGAACAGCTGCAGACTAAGTACGATATACCAAGATCCCAATTTTTTCGTTTCTTACAATTAAGATCAGCTTTCCAGTCATTTATGAGGGGGGTGGATACAGGCCGTACAATTTCGTCTTTGCCACTGATAGGAGTCCTCAAATCCCAGGGACCCCAGGGCCTTATTTCTTCTTTACCTACCTATATGCTATCAGTGGGGACTGGATCCGCTATAAGACTCATCAGGGGGAAATGGGAGAGACTCATTCCTGAGGTACAGGAAGAAGAATGGGAGGAAATTTTAGAGTCCCCACTTGGGGTATCCCCGTCAATTAACAACAGAATGACTCAACTATATATAATATACCAATCATATTTGACTCCCACACGGCTTTTTAAAATGGGTCGACTCCACTCCTCGGAATGTCTGCGTTGCCATTCACCAGACACAGATTTTATCCACATGATGTGGAATTGCCCTATTATCCTTCAATATTGGAAAGAGGTTACATCATTACTTTCGTCCATAGTAGTACCTCCTGTTCCTCTTGAGCCATTAATTTGTTTATTTGGGGTGTGGGATGAAGAGACTTGGGGACACCATATTGGGATCTTTTTACGGGAATCACCTTTTATGGCAAGAAAGGTAATAGCAATGCGATGGATGGGGAGTTCACACCCCTCCCTGAGTGCCTGGGTGGAGTTGGTAAATTCGGTCATTCCATATGAACGCACGCTATATCAAAATAGAGGATGTCCAAGTAAATTTGAGAAAATTTGGAGCGGATGGAACTCCTCTCACCTTACTTTATAATTTAAATTCATAGTTAATTACTCTAAGACAAAACCAAACTACTATAATTCGGAATCCTAGAACCGACAACTAACCTACAAAAAACAAGGATCCCTAAAATATAACCTTTAATAGGGTAATTTAAAAATAGACTTTATTAATCAATAAATTTAAAAGGTAAGAAGGAAATAAATGTACCTAAGCCACCCTGTATAATATACTAGTACACCCTACCTGACAGTGGAGGTAGGCACCCTACTTTACCGCGGTAGGCGCCCCCACTCCTCGAAGGCTAACCCTGTTATAGCCCTCAGGACTCCCTACAATGCAGGAAACCTAGTAACCACTACAATAGGCCACTATAATAGCCACTACCTAACAGTGGAGGTAGGCACCCTAAGTTGTTACGGTAGGCGCCCCCACTCAGCGGTGGCTGACCCTAGGGTCCCTTACTCGCCCTGTATTCAGGAGAGATAAAAGATAAATGTCCCAGTACACCACAGGAACCCGTGAAGACACAAAAAACAGAAAAAAATGGAAAAAATATATATAGAAAAAAATATAAAAAATAAAGAAGACTCAATCATCCTGCTGATATAGATAAATCAGAAAAATTGCAAAAACTATACTTATCAGCATGCTGGAAGCTCCCATTTTTGTTCGTCCCACTACTGTCTCAAATGAGGATGGTTTCAGTAAACAACTCTCTCGAGCAGTCCCCATACAATGCCCGACGCGTTTCCCCCCCCTTTTTTGGGGGGTAACGGGGGTTCATCAGGGGTAACACAGCCACATATACCGATGAGAAGATAGAGGAGCTGTAAAGACTCTGATTGAGTCTTCTAAATATTCACATGTGAATGAACTGGTAATAGTCTCCTAAATGTTAACAAGAATTGGTGGTTAGCATGTCCCCACTACCTGTAAATCTTCTCTCCTAATTACTTATACCCTTGTCTTGCTCTGACAGATGTGATATCGGCCATTGAGCCAGTATACTATTAGACCATTAGAGAGCCTAGTGCTTATATAAATTCCAGCTTTTCACGTTCTGAGCACTATATTGCAAGATAAGGCTATACAAGGCTATATTTCTCTAAAGACAATAGAGGAACGCTGAGAGTATTTTTTGCACATTATAAGATATCCATGTGCTATAATCGTATATGATTATCTATTCGGATTAAGGTGTATTATTACACTCTGGTTACCCGTGTTCCCTCTGGGACTTGTCAGTCTACTGCCTATTTGACTAGTATATTTTATAAATCATTTTTCTGGGCTGCAGTAGTCTGAAGTGTATCCATATTTTTCTGTTCATTTTTGATATTTTTTTCTATATATATTTTTTCCATTTTTTTTCTGTTTTTTGTGTCTTCACGGGTTCCTGTGGTGTACTGGGACATTTATCTTTTATCTCTCCTGAATACAGGGCGAGTAAGGGACCCTAGGGTCAGCCACCGCTGAGTGGGGGCGCCTACCGTAACAACTTAGGGTGCCTACCTCCACTGTTAGGTAGTGGCTATTATAGTGGCCTATTGTAGTGCTTACTAGGTTTCCTGCATTGTAGGGAGTTCTGAGGGCTATAACAGGGTTAGCCTTCGAGGAGTGGGGGCGCCTACCGCGGTAAAGTAGGGTGCCTACCTCCACTGTCAGGTAGGGTGTACTAGTATATTATACAGGGTGGCTTAGGTACATTTATTGCCTTCTTACCTTTTAAATTTATTGATTAATAAAGTCTATTTTTAAATTACCCTATTAAAGGTTATATTTTAGGGATCCTTGTTTTTTGTAGGTTAGTTGTTAATTACTCTAAGGCAAGGTATTAAATTTCCATAGACGTTACGCAGAGATAGATGCGAGTTTAGTATTAAGCGGCAGAAAAGTAGTTAATAGGATATAGTTGTAGTTGTGGTTCAATGACTGTAAATTCTCATGACTCCATGTTGTGTTTGTTTGGTTCGAATGGAGTAAATGATATGCTAAGCACAGTTGTGATACTCAGTTATGCATACAATGTACATGTTCCATACTGAATGTATTACCAATGAATGCAAATGTGCATGTTGTATACTTTTACTTTGTGGTTAATAAAACGAATTAAAAAAAAAAAAAAAGAGCGACACCCCTCGGACTGGACCTCTCCACAGGTGAGTATAATAAAAACATAATTCTGGCGTTTTGACGTTTTTCACGTTACACCGTTTACCTATTGGAATAATTATTTTTATACATTGATAGATTGGGCCAGTCTGAATGCGGCGATGCCAAATATATGTATTTTTTTCTTGTTTTATTTTGAATGGGGGTGGTTTGAACTTTTTATATATTTTTTTTATTTTTAAAAATATTTTCTCCTTTGCGTCATTGGGGGACACAGTCCATGGGTGTTATGCTGCTGCCACTAGGAGGCTGACACTAAGTTGAAACAAAAAGTTAGCTCATCCTCTGCAGTATACACCCTCATGCTGGCTCCCAGAGAACCAGTTCTTGCTTAGTGTCCGTAGGAGGCACACTGACGGGTCTGCTATTCAGACCCAAAACTCTTTATTATTTTACTTTTCAATTTTGACTTTTTACCTTTTTGATTTTTTATTTTTTCCACGGACGAATGGGGCGACAAATCCTTTCAAGGTTCCGATCTCCTCGAACCTTCAACAGGCGAGCACGGAGAGTGTCGCCTCTCCGTATCCTCTCCTGCGACGTGTGATGCCACGCCTGAGCTGATTCTTATATCTTATGGGCGACGGGTCCCTTCAATGACCCCGAACTCCCCACACCTTCAACGGACGAGCACATGGAGTGTCGCCTCCACGTATCCTCTTCCACAGCCAGGCCTATTGCCGGACATTCAGCACTGTCCCATCCTAGGTGATTAACCCTTTGGACGTCCAGAGGCCACCTCGTGGCGTCCGAGCAGCTCCCACTGCACCACCACTGTTAAAGCAGATGGTACAAGGAGGCGGACGGTCCCTCTCCACCTCCCTATAAAAGGGATGGTGGATTGAGGGTGATCCCTTCATCCCTGCACCGTCCAAGACCAGCAGCGGCAGCAAGGGGACATCAGCACCTGCCGCATACAGCTGGATTACCTGCCACCTGGCAGCTTCTCCGGGTAAGTGCTGGGCCTGGAGGGCTCTGCACAGGCGGTCTGGGGCAACGCTGACAAGGGGGCTCATTCTGGCAGTGAGGGCGCACTTCTAGATCCCTGTTTCCATCGGCGCCGGCCGGTGCCAAAAAATTTAGCCTCCGGCTTTGGCCGATGTGTAGGCTGCATCCCGGAAGCCGCGCCCACACTATGGTGCTCTAAGGAGGCTCCGTCCACTTTTCTGGCGCTTCTCGCCTGGGACGTTTCTCTCACCTTCCCCAACGCCCCCTCACTCTCTACCCCTGGTAACACTCCTGCTGGCTGCAGAATTTTAGGCCCCGGCTTGGGCCTATTCATGGAAGTCACGAGGCTCCGCCCACTAAATTACATCACGGCTGTGGCTCTGCCCCCCGTATTGGCGCCTCTCGCTTTCTGCGAGACTTTACCGCCTCTGCAATTCCCGGTGGCCATCTTGGTCCATCCGGCCGGCTCACACATTGGCGACGGCTTTGCATTACAGGGGCACAACGACCTCGCACAGGACCTGGCAGGCGACTCTTAGCGCAAAAACATAGTGCTAATCCAATGCGGACTCCAGGAACATCAGTACCTGGGTAAGGAAGCACTGCGCTCTCCCCTTCCAGTTTCCCCCTGTAGTATTTCCCGGTCTTAAAGGTGCCATGACACCTTGTCACGGTCCAAGCTCCCAAAGGGTTTAGTAAGACTATTAGTCTTATTTAATTTGCAAAGCCCGCGACCTCAAATGCGTTCAGGAGTCCTCCGCCGCCCCAATGCCAGTGTACCTAGTTCCCCTGAGTCGGCTGCATCACTGAAGCAATCCATGGCTTCGCTGGCCAGAGATTGAATCCCTCTATGATTTCTCTGTGGATCGGAGCATGAGCAGGTCTGATTTTAAATGGATCCTCTCCTACACGGGAGTCATCGGCTAGCAGGGGCCGCAAGTTTTCTAGAAACGTACAGGCGTCTAGAAATCGGATCAGGGGTACGATTACCCGAGCAATCTCGGCCCTTGGCGTCCGTGAGCTCTGTTTCTCGCTCTCCCTCACCAGAGATTTGCAGAACAAGACTGAGTTTGAATTGGATGTTTTCCTGGTTCTGCAATCTCCAGTGTTCCAGAAAATGGGGAACTCTCTTATTGAGGCCATCAATCAGACTCTAAAGGTTGACAAGGATTCCGGTTCTGTCCCGGAACACACAGTCCCTTCAAGAGGACTAATCACCCTCATACAGTGTTTAACATTCACCCGGTGGTCCGGGTTATACTTATCCGGCGCTGAGAGCGACCTGATAAACGCTTAACAGGTCAGAAGCCTCTTGTGCGAGGTACCCCCTGTTTCAGCTGATCTGCGGAAAGATTGAGCTGAATCTCCTGCTGTGAAGCCGCCAGTATTTTGTCCGGTATTTAGAATCCTATCCTAGCTGGATGGATCTTCACCCACGGACCGTCAGAGAATCAGACTCGCTCTGTCTATCTATTGTTTGCCGCGGCGTGAGTAGCTAAAGCCATGGTCTCCTGGACACCTCTTTGGATTCGGCCAGCTGCGCTGCACTATCAGCAGCAAATGCCATCACGTTCAGAAAGACATTATGGCTCAGTGAATAGAAAACGGACTCTGTGTGCAAAAAGTCTCTGACATCTCTTCCTTACTAGATTGGCCGTTTATTTAGTGTGAAGCTGGTTCAGCTTGTCTCTGATGCTACGGGAGGAAAGAGGAAATTTCCTCCGCAGCAAGGCTTAGACGTCCTTTTTTTGGCGTCAACAACAAATCCTTTTTCGGACACCACAGATTCACGAAAAGCTCAAAGGGTTTCTACTGTAACCTGTTTGAGGTTCGGTCATTAATTTGGCTGCATGTGGTCCTGGGATCAAAATCCCACCATAGTTTCTTGGAGCTGCAGCACCCTTTGGCAACAGTCCTGGGTAAGTGCTCTGACCCTGAGGCCCCATTGGTTTTCCCGGCAAAGGATGCATGTGATTAACGTGTCATGGGGTATTCTGTGGTACAGCCTCATTTTGCTGGGGCTGGGATCTAGACTGCACTATACCCTCCGAGTGGGTTTCGCCGCTATCACAGCCCAGGGCGTCACTGGTCACAGCGATACAGTCCCTTCATGATCCTTCCCTTATCAGTCAGGTTCTTCACCAGCCTGTCTCGGATGATTCCTCCATCTCTAACGCAGCACGTTGATTCTGTGGTTAGCACTACAGCCTTGCAGCGCTGTAATCAGATGCCACCAAGGATCATGCAAACTCGTCAATGAAAGAGGGGCTTTTCTAGAATCCATCCATAACAGGATGCTTTCCTCCATATTCCGATTTTCCCCTGTCTAGACATTCCTGTGCTTCGCCATTCCCAAACAGCGTTTTCAGTTCACACAGTGCTCTCGAAGGTCATGACAGCCGTCTCGTCCATCTTGCACTCTCGGGGCATGATCGTTCTGCCCTACTCAGACGACCTTCTCATCAGGGGTCCGTCCTTCCAGGACTGCGCAAAGTGCCTTCGCATCAGTGGCGATACTCTTCCTCACCTGAGCTTGCTGATAAACGTATACAGGTCTTCCCTCGTTCCAGCCCTGTGGATATCCTTTTTAGGAATGACTCTGGATACCTCTGAGGGTTAGTGATTCTTTCTCAGGACAAGGTCCGAGCCCTTCAACAGGGAGCCCTCGCACTTAGCCACTCATCCCGTCATTCTATCCGGTTTGCCATGAGGGCACTGGGGAAAAATTCAACAATTAAAGCGGTCTTTTTTCATTCAGCTGCTTCTCCGTTCCCTGCAGCATGAACCAGTTCTCCCTCGATTGCCAGTGCCGCTTGCCCTGGTGGGTCAGGCAAACTCTCAAGTGGTGGACATTGAGATTATCTGTCTTCCAAGGAAAAATTCTTTCTCCCGGTTTAATGGCTAGTGATGACTACCGATGCCAGTCTCCTTGGCTGAGGAGTAGTCTTCGTCACCTCGCAGCTCAGGGGCGCTGGTCAACTCGGGAGTCGAGCCTTCCAATTAATGTCTGGGAAATCCAAGCAATCAGGATAGCCCTGCAGCAGTTCCATTATCTCCAGGCGGGTCACCCCATCCGAATTCAATCGGACAAAGCCATGGCTGTCGCATGTATCAATCATTAAAGGGGGTAACCCGCAGCAGGGTGGCCATGCACGAGGTAGCCCATATTCTCCGATGGGCAGAGAGGAACCTCTCGGTGTTTTCAGCAGTCCGTATCTCAGGCGTAAAAAAAACAGAAGAAAAAACTGGGCGACAGTCTTTCCTATCTGTCAAAGTCTCGCCTCGGGACAGTGGGAGGTCTTTCGACAGATATGTATTCGTTTAAGGACTCCGGACGTGGATCTGATGGCTTCAAGATTGAACGCCAAGGTTCTCCACTTCAGAGCTCGGTCTCGGGATCCCTAGACCGTCAAGGTGCGTGCACGGGTCTCTCCTTGGCTTCAGTTTTGTTTTCCATACGTGTTTTTTCCTCACTTTCTTTACTTCTGAGGGTCATCAGGAAGATCTAAGCAGAGGGGACTCCAGTAATTCTTGTCGCCCAGGTTTGGCCACACTGGGCGTGATATGCAGATCTAGTGCAGATAGTCGCCGATGTCCCGTGGCGACTGCCGGATCATCCAGATCTGCTCTGCCTTTATCCGTTTTTGTCATGAGAACTCAGGGGCCCTGTGTTTAATAGCTTGGCTGTTGAAGCCTACGAGCGATCTCAAGCTGGGTTCTCTCATCAGTGGTTTCCCACCATGATTAGCATGGGAAGCCTGCATCGGCTAGCATCTATCAGCACACCTGATAACCTTCTTTCGCATAGTGCAGGCACTGCGGACGTCCTCATGTTTTCTCTGTTCCTACCATTTTGGGAATTTCTCCAGAATAGTCTGGAATCAGGTTTGGCGCTCAGCTCTTTCTCTCTCTCTCAAAGGCCAGATCTTGGCCTTATCTGTTTTATTCCAGCGCAGGATTACTTCCATTCTGTAAGTGAGTATTTTCTTTCAGGGAGTCTCCCATGCGGTGTTCCCCTGTAGTATGCTGTTAGAGGCCTGAGACCTTATATTGGTCCTGGGTGCTCTTTAGCAGGACGCCTTTTGAACCGTTGCAGGATGTCTCTGAAAGTCATTTTTTCTTGTCGCAGTGATGTCTATCAGACAAGTCTCAGAGCTAGCCACTGTGTCTGCTCGAGTTCCTTTCCTTTCATCGCATCGTCTACG
Source organism: Ranitomeya variabilis (assembly GCF_051348905.1). NCBI lineage: Eukaryota > Metazoa > Chordata > Amphibia > Anura > Dendrobatidae > Ranitomeya > Ranitomeya variabilis. Next base: position 275,955,795 of record NC_135232.1, read on the forward strand.
TTCTCTGTTTTCCAAGGTGGTCTTGTCTTTCCACCTTAATGAGGACTTTGTCCTTCTCTCTTTTTGTCCAGCACCAGTACATCGGATGGAATGAGCTCCTTACACCCTGGACATAGTAAGGGCTCTCAGAAGGTGCATCTCGAAGACGGTGCTCTTCTGTAAGTCGGACACCCTATTTGTGCTTCCTGAGGGTCTCAGGTAGGGTTTAGCCGCTTCAGGGCCACAATACCAAATGGATTTACTTGGTTTTTCAGAAGTCCTACTGCATCAGAGACAACCCTATCTCAGTGGGGATTAAGGCACACTCTACTCGGTCAGTGGACGTTCTTTTTGTGCCATTAGGCATCAGGCATCGGCAGAACAGGTCTGCAAGGCTGCAACTTGATACAGCCTACGCTCTCAGACTTCTGCACATGCGGCCCCCTGCAGACGTATTCTGGAAGCGGCGGTAGTGCAACTTTAGTCAGTTGGTACATGGGGTTCGATCTGTGATGTGATTCCCCACCCAGGGACTGCTTTGGGACGTCCCATGGTCTGTGTCCCCCAATGAGGCGAAGGAGAAATAGGGATTTTTGTGTACTCACCGTAAAATCCTTTTCTCCGAGCCAATCATTGGGGGACACAGCACCCACCCTGTTAATCTTTTAGCTTGCGCTTGTTTTTCTTTAATTTGATGTATTGTACTTTGATATGATGTTAATGATCTCCTTCTACTGCTTTTGAACTGAACTGGTTCTCTGGGAGCCAGCATGAGGGTGTATACTGCAGAGGAGGAGCTAACTTTTTGTTTCAACTTAGTGTCAGCCTCCTAGTGGCAGCAGCATAACACCAATGGTCTGTGTCCCCCAATGATTGGCTCGGAGAAAAGGATTTTACGGTGAGTACACAAAAATCCCTATTTTAACCTCTTTCTGACATTGGGTGTAATAATACGTCCCTGTGCCCTGGGCCTTTTTAACCAGAGAAGGATTATTACGTCTAGGCTGTGTGTGAGCGCGCGATCGCCGCTTGATGTTATCTGATTCTGACAGCTGACACCTGGCACTTAGTGCCAGTAGCGGTTACCCACCACCCACGGCACTTTAACCCCCTAAATGCAGCGATTGAAAGCGATGGCAGCATTCATTGAGCAGGTAGAGGGATGACAGCCCCTCTGCCCTTGGATCGGAGACCCCACAGCGTGACTTGGGGTCTGGATCGTTGTTATGGTGACCCAATGTCGTCATGACGACATCGGGTCATCAGAGCTAGGAAAGTTGCTGATCATGCGCAGTGCATGAACAGCAACTTTCTCTGTCAGTGCAGAGCTGACAGTTTGTACAGCATGAGGATGCTGCTGCATCCCCATGCTATACAATTGACCAGCCTGCAAAACATGATAGTCCCATAGTGGGACAAAGTGATTTTTTTTTTTTTTTTTTAAATAATTGTAAAAATATTTTTCAAAAAATAATAATAAAAGAATCAAAAGATATTGTACCCATAAATAAATATTTGTATGAAAAAAAAATTAATTAAAAAAATACACATATTTGGTATTGCAGTGACCGGAACGACCTGGCCTATGAAACTGTCCCACTAGTTAGCCCCTTTAGTGAACACCATAAAAAATATAAATAAAAAACAAGGCAGAAAACAATGCTTTATCATTATACCACCGAACAAAATATGGAATAAACCACAATCAAACAGAAGGATATAAATAAACATGGTACCACTGAAAACGTCATCTTGTCCCGCAATAAACAAGCCACCATAAAGCTCCACCAGCGGAAAAATAAAAGTTACAGCTCTAACAATAAAGCGATGCAAAAATAATTATTTTTTCTGTAAAATAGTTTTTGTGTAAAAGCACCAATACAAAAAAATAAATAAAAATGAGGTATTGCTTCAATCATACTGACCTGAAGAATAAAACTGCCTTATCAATTTTACCACACGCGGAATTACATAAACCTGCCCTCCCCCCCCCAAAAAAAAAAACAAACAAAACCAAAACCTGAATTTCTGGTTTTTGTTCATTCTGCCTTCTAAAAATCGAAATAGCAAGCGATCAAAAAATGATGTATGAAAATGGTACCAATAAAAACGTCAACTCTGCCTGCAAAAAAAAACCAACACATGACTCTGTAGGCCAAAATATGAAAAAATTATAGGTCCTAAAATATGGTGATGCAAAAAAATAGTTTTTGCAATAAACAGCATTTTTTAGTGTGTGACAGCAGCCAAACAAAACCAGATATACAGTTGTGCTCAAAAGTTTACATACCCCCCCCAGAATTTTTGCTTTCTTGGCCTTTTTTCAGAAAATATGAATGTTAACACCAAAACTTTTTCTCCACTCATGGTTAATGGTTGGGTGAAGCCATTTATTGTCAAGCTACTGTGTTTTCTCTTTTTAAATCATAGTGACAACCCAAAATATCCAAAAGACCCTGGTCAAAAGTTCACATGCCCTGGTGATTCTGGCCTGGTAACATGCACACAAGTTGACACAAATGGGTTTGAACGGCTACTAAAGGTAACATCCTCACCTGTGACCTGTTTGCTTGTAATCAGTGTGTGTGCATAAAAGCTGAGTGACAGACTCTTGCATCTTTCATCCAGCCGCCGATGTTTCTGGATTGTGAGTCATGGGGAAAGCAAAAGAATTGTCAACGGATCTACGGGAAAAGGTAGTTGAACTGTATAAAACAGGAAAGGGATACAAAAAGATATCCAAGGAATTGATAATGCCAGTCAGCAACATTCAAACTGTGACTAACAAATTGAAAATCAGGGGCTCTGTAAAAACAAAACCACGGTCAGGTAGACCCAACAAAAATGTCGTCCACAACTGCCAGGAAAACTGTTTGGGATGCAAAGAAAAACCCACAAATAAAATCAGCTGAAATACAGGACTCTGAAAACTAGTGCAGCGCCCCAGAGACCTAGTCGTTGCAGTAATGTCGTTCTTCCACCAGGGGGAGTGATATTACGTCTGAGGGCAATAAAGGAGATCTCTTTACCAGGTATCACAAATCACACAACACACTTCACACTCCAGGCCACCAGGGGGAGCTATGCTCCTATCTATTAGGGCACTCCTCACAGTTAGGTAAAACTGGTGGTCTGGATAGGAAGTTAGGCAGAAGCTGGCTGGAGCGAGTTCCAGTCAGATCCAGTCTGCTGTCTGAGGAGGACGAGGGTCCACGGAGCTGCGCCTGCCCCACGTGCGGCAGCATCCTAGAAAGAGACATTAGAAGAGAGGTGTATTGCAGAGGGTGAGAAACGAAGTCACAGCAAAAGGAGAGGAAACCAGAAGGAGTTCTGCCCTGTGAAAGGCTGCCTCCTTCTGAGGCGCAGGAACCCCGGTAGCCAGAACACCGAGGAAGTAAGGTTCTCTACGCTTTACTTCAGAGACTGGCAGGACAGTTAATTCCACGTTAGCTGCCCGACCTTATACCCAGGAGGCACGGTGGCAACTTGTGGGGGCCGGGGCGTGATAGAGTCCCTGTAAAAAGCCTTAGGCCATCAGTCATACGGGTTTGTCCTATCCATTCCATCTGGGGGACAGAGAGAAAGAGACTTAACATCCAGAATAGTTGTGAGGACCTTACCGAGAAGCTCAGCAGGGAGGTACTGCAACACCTAGACACTAGAGGAAGGCTACTGATTTTCACCTGGATAAGGGAACTCTGGATTTGCCTTCAGACCGGCCGGACTCTGCCTGCCCTGTGATCTGTACCTTGGAGTGTGGACACTGAAGCCTTCAGTAAAGGTAAAGAGACTGCAACCTGGTGTCCTCGTTATTCACTGCGCCTCACACCATTCACCATCTACACTCTGGGAAGCCCTGGGGATACACTTCACCTGTGGGAAGGTATACCATCTAGCTGCCATCACATCATCCCCAGCGGACCCCTAAGCAGCGTCGGTCACCCTGACCGAATACCACAGGTGGCGTCACGAACATTATCCCTTTAAAGACCTTTCCCCCCATTTATAACGGACGTCCCTAGGGCCACGGACCAGGTCAGCCACCGTGACATCCCCGCCGAGAACCGAAGGGCCCGGCTCCGAGTACCCCTTTGCCCTGCTGGGGGGCGCTCCACTAGCAGTGTGGCAGTTTCAAGATGCACAATAAGGAGGCACTTGAAGAAAAATGGACTGCATGGTCGAGTCACCAGAAAAAAGCCAATACTGTGCAAATGCCACAAAGTATCTCGCATACAATATGCAAAACAGCACAGAGACAAGCCTGAACATTTTGGCCACATCCATAAACGTTACATTTGGAGAGTGGTCAACAAAGTTGAAGGAAAGATGAATGCAGCACACTATCAGCAAATACTGGTAAATTTGCACTCATCAGCCCGGAAGCTGCACATGGGACGTACTTGGACGTTCCAACATTTGACTTTTTGAATGTAAAATTTCCTGGAATCATTAGTGGACGTCATGTCCCGTTTGATGAGCCCCTGATGTACCTAAACAGTGGAAACCCTCATCAAGTGACCCCATGTTGGAAAGTAGATACCTTAAAGAATGTATTTAGATGTGTGGTGAGCACCTTGAACCCCCAGGTGCTCACAGAAGTTTATAACGTTGAGCCGTGAAAATGATAAAATGACAGAGCCCGATTTTCCATTTGTTAATCCCAGTTTGAACGCTGCTGACTGGCATTATCAATTCCTTGGATGTATTTTTGTGTCCCTTTCTTTTTTTATACAGGTTATCTACCTTTTACCGTAGATCCGTTGGCAATTCTTTTGCTTTCCTCATGACTCACAATCCAGAAACGTCAGTGGTTGGATGAAAGATGCATAAGTCTGTCTGGATCCCAGAAACTCACTCAGTTTTTGTGCACACACACTGTTTACAAGCAAACAGGTCACAGTTGAGGATGTTACCTTTAGTAGCCATTCAAACCCATTTGTGTCAACTTCTGGTCATGTTATCAGGCGAAAATCACCATGGTATGTGAACTTTTGATCAGGGTCATTTGGATGTTTTGGGCTGTCATTATGATTTAAAAAAAAAAAAAACACAGTAGTTTTACAATAAATGGCTTCACCCAACCACTAACCATGAGTGGAAAAAAGGTTTTGGTGTTATCATTCATATTCTCTGAAAAAAGGCCAAGAAAGACAAATTTTTTGCCTGGGGTATGTAAACTTTTGAGCACAACTGTATACTTGGATGGGCACATTATACCAGAAATGAGGCACATATACGATGATGGGGCACATATGCCAGGAAAGGGCACATTATAGCAGGATGTGCCACATTATTGCATGATGGGGCACATTATAGAGGATGTGGCACATTATAGCATGATGGGGCACGTTCTAGCAGGATGGGGCACGTTCTAGCAGGATGGGGCACGTTCTAGCAGGATGGGGCACGTTCTAGCAGGATGGGGCACGTTCTAGCAGGATGGGGCACGTTCTAGCAGGATGGGGCACGTTCTAGCAGGATGGGGCACGTTCTAGCAGGATGGGGCTCGTTCTAGCAGGATGGGGCTCGTTCTAGCAGGATGGGGCTCGTTCTAGCAGGATGGGGCACGTTCTAGCAGGATGGGGCACAAGTATAGCAGGACGGGGGACATGTATAGCAGGATGGGGCACTTTCTAGCCGGATGGGGCACTTTCTAGCCGGATGGGGCACGTTCTAGCAGGATGGGTCACGTTTTAGCAGGATGGGGCACGTCCTAGCAGGATGGGGCACGTCCTAGCAGGATGGGGCACATGTATAGCAGGACGGGGGACATGTATAGCAGGATGTGGCACGTTCTAGCAGGATGGGGCACGTTTTAGCAGGATGGGCACGTTCTAGCAGGATGGGGCACGTCCTAGCAGGATGGGGCACATGTATAGCAGGACGGGGGACATGTAAAGCAGGACGGGGGACATGTAAAGCAGGACGGGGGACATGTAAAGCAGGACGGGGGACATGTATAGCAGGACGGGGGGGACATGTATAGCAGGACAGGGGACATGTATATCAGGATGGGGGATAACAAGTAATGGTAAACTGACTGAAAGGAGAACTAGTCTGAACTGGTGCATAACCAAAAACAACTTACATAGCAAATAGATTAATGGCTGCACTCAATTGTACTAAAGCAAGGGAATGTGTGATACATGAAATGTGAATGGCATAATGGCTTGTGAAATGTATGAAAAAAAACACATCAGATGCTTAGCACAAAATTTGGCCAAAAAAGTGAGACCATCCACCAACGTCAAGGTAATCTCATAGATTGGATGGGTCCCTAACCTGACTGCCTAGTGTGAACACTTACCTCTGGCTAATATCATGGTAAAGCCTGCATTTATAGAAAGGTCGGAACCAACTGTGTTTGGATGTAATTAAAATCACAGCATGGTGAAGGGCGTGGCGTTCAAGTCAGAAAAAATAGTACATAGCAAGTAATGGTAAACTGACTGAACAGGCTTTACCATATTAGCCAGAGGTAAGAACAGGATGCTATAAATAACGAGAATCCGATAAGTAAGGGCTGTTGCTGTACATAACAAGAGAGGGCACTATGTAATAAGGGACGACAATACACATAACGAGAAGAGGCTATGATAGATATAAAATATATACACACAATCTTGGTTGCCATTAAAGCATTTCTTGCACAAGGGCCCCAAGCGGTCCATGTTCGCCCCTGTACTGCACTTTATCTCCCATTCACTTCTTACAGATAGGTCATCGGTAGTTTAGATGTACAAAAAGTAAATGCCAGCTCACCTGCTTGCAGCTCAATTGAAATGAACAGGAGCACGGAAAACGTCCTGACCCAGACGTGAAGCATGCAATAGAAAGAACAATGGTTTCCAGCTCCAATAAAACATGAATTTGTTTATGTTTTTATTAGAGCTGAAAATCATCATTTTTCTATCAATAGTTTAGTCTTACACATCCCCATTAGTTCAGAACCTGCTTAATCTACAGGATGGGCAATTATAATATGTATAGGGGTCTGTAGAGTCTCCCCCAATGGCAGAAGTCATTCTGTGTCTGATGTTTTGTTGCAGTGGGAGATAAGCTGCTTCTAGAAGGGTCTGATAGTGGTTTATGGCCCCCTTGAAGTATACAAACATGCTAGACTGAGGATACAAAGATATTTTAGCAGCACAACAAATAGTTATGCTGGTGAACCACCACACGCAAAATTGCTAAATAGTGTCTGTCATTTTCAACCAAAAGGTCTTTGACCATTATAGTGTTAATGTATCAGGAATGACTTGCATGAGATTGTGCAGAAAACTGAGTCATTGTGGTAGTCATGTCACTAAATGTGCAGTTTCCTAGGTAGCATTGCTTTGTAAGGATCAAGAAACTCAGACGTGGTTAACAGTAAACCTCCTTGTCATTGATTTGCCAGTAAAGATGAAAAGATCCTCACTCGCTTTACTGTACTTATAGGCAGTGTATCAACTCTAAGATCCATGTCAAAGTAAGTTCATATCCTTGTAAGGGACGGGGTGCTCAATCCTAATTACCATAGATTATCAGTAGAAGCAAAATTGTATTTACCCCCAGATCGTGCCTTTGTCGATGTGTACAGCTGAGGCCCATCCACGTGGCAATCGGTGAGGGTCCTGGGGAGGAAACCCTTACCAGTCAATGATGGATCCTGTATAGGGTTCCTGTAGGGAAAGTTAGTTAGTTCCAGACAGGAATTCAGTTCCTGGCAGAGCTCCAGACAGGAGTTCTGTTAGAACGTTCCAGACCAGAGTCTGAGGTGGACAGAGGGTCCAAAGGAGCTGTGCATGCCCTCAGAGCTGCAGCTCCCAGAAAGAGACATTGAAAGGCAGAACTGTATTGCAGCGAGCTCCTTCTAAGGAGCAGAAGCCCGGTAGCCGGAACACCGAGGGAGTAAGGACCTTTATGCTTTGCTCCAGAGACCGGCAGGGCAGCTAATTTCACGTTACCTGTCCGCCCTACACCCAGGAGGCACGGTGACAACTACAGAGTCGGGTTATCTAAGATACCCTATAAACAGGCTCAAGTCACCAGTCATACGGGTTTGTCCTATCCTATATGTGGGACAGAGAGAAAGACATTACATCTGTGAGGACCTTATGCGAAGCCTTAGGCAGTAAGGAACTACACCACTACAGTGCAAGGGAAGGCTTCTGATTTCCACCTGGACAAGGGGACTCTGGACTTGCCTCCAAACCGGCCGGACTCTGCCTGCCCTGTGATCTGGCGCTTTGGACTGTGGATGCTGAAGTCTTCAGTAAAGGTAAAGAGACTGCAACCTTGTGTCCTCGTTCTTCTCTGCGCCTCTCACCATCCACCATCTACACACCGATAAGCCCTGGGGATACACTTCACTTGTGGGAAGGTATACCATCTAGCTGCCATAACATCACCCCAGCGGACCCCTTAAAGCAGCGTCGGTCACCCTGACCGAATCCCATAGGTGGCGTCACGAACACAAACTTAATCCCTTTAAAGACCTTTCCCTTTTACACGGACGTCCCAGGGCCACGGACCAGGTCAGCCACCGTGACATCCCCTTGTGAACCGCAGGACCCGGTACCAAGTACCCCACGGCCCCATGGGGGCGATCCACAATGAATACCCAGGATTCGGCTGGCCGGGCGTGACCAATTAGTGAAGCGTGGTTCAAATCATGCGCTAATTCGCTGCCGGACTGTGTCTGTCGCTGATTGTTCGCGGCCGGCCGGGCGTGACCAATCAGTGAAGCCAGGGCCGGCTCCAGGTTTTTGAGGGCCCCGGGCGAAAGAGTCTCACAGCCCACGTAGCATATAACACAGCCCACGTAGTATATAGCACAGCCACGTAGTATATTGCACAGCCACGTAGTATATAGCACAGCCACGTAGTATATAGCACTGCCATGTATATTGCACAGCCACGTAGTAGTAGTAGTAGTATATAGCACAGCCCACGTAGTATATTGCACAGCCCACGTAGTATATTGCACAGCCACGTAGTATATTGCACAGCCATGTAGTATATTGCACAGCCACGTAGTATATTGCACAGCCACGTAGTATATTGCACAGCCACGTAGTATATAGCACAGCCCACGCTGTATATAACACAGTCCACGCAGTATGTAACACAGCCCACGCAGTATGTAACACAGCCCACGCAGTATATAGCACAGCCCACGTAGTATATAGCACAGCCCACGCAGTACATAGCACAGCCCACGCAGTACATAGCACAGCCCACGTAGTATATTGCACAGCCCACGCAGTATATAACACAGCCCACGCAGTATATAACACAGCCCACGCAGTATATAACACAGCCCACGCAGTATATAACACAGCCCACGCAGTATATAACACAGCCCACGCAGTATATAACACAGCCCACGTAGTATATAGCAATGTGGGCATCATATCCCTGTTAAAAAAAGAATTAAAATGAAAAATAGTTATATACTCACCTTCTGGCGTCCCCCGGATCCATCCAGCCCAGGCCTTTAGCGATGCTCCTCGCGACGCTCCGTTCCTAGTAATGCCTTGTGGCAATAACCCGTGAAGATGTAGCGATCTCGCAAGACCGCTACGTCAACTGGGGTCATTGCCGCAATGCATTCTTGGGACCGGAGCGTTGCAAGGAGCGGGAAAGGCTGTTGCGGACGCCGGAATGTGAAAATATAATGATTTTATTTTTAAAATTTTTAACATTATATGTTTTTACTATTGATGCTGCATAGGCAGCATCAATAGTAAAAAGTTGGTCACACTTACAGGGTTAATGGCAGCGTTAACGGACTGCTAAAACGCTATGTGGGCGCTGACTGGAGGGGAGTATGGTGTGGGCACTGATTGGAGGGGAGTAGGGAGGGGCCAATTCACGGCCGGACTATGCCGGTCGCTGATTGGTCGCAGCCGGCTGGGCGCGACCAATCAGCGACGCGGGATTTCCGTGACAGACAGACAAACAGACGGAAGTGGACCATAGACAATTATATATATATATATATATATATATATATATATATATATAGATGCGCCAGAGATTACCTCCCTAGTATCCAACAGTGGCTCTTCCACTGATTCTTTGGACAGTGGACTTTAGTGCTTAAAGGTGTTTTCATTACTATTTGACCCCTTTTATATGTCCTAATTCCACCCCATCAGTGACTTCTTCTTGTCATTCTATCTGATTCTGATTCAGTTAATAACTATGCAGGTCACAAAAAGCAGGCTTTTTTTTTACATAAATAGTACCAGAGTTCTGGAGCTTTTCCTTTATATATCTGCCTTCCTGAAGTTAAACTGTAGTCACAGATCACATAGTTGCTGTTATGGATCTGACCTAATAAGCAGCCATGGAACATGATCTATTAAACAAATTGCATTTAACCTTACTCTGGAGATAGTGACTTGCATATTATTTTTTAAGCTTGCTTTAACCCCTTCAAGACGCGGCCCTTTTTCGTTTTTGCGTTTTCTTTTTTCGCTCCCCTCCTTCCCAGAGCCATAACTTTTTTATTTTTCCGTCAATATGCCCATGTGAGGGCTTATTTTTTGTGGGACGAGTTGTACTTTTGAACGACACCATTGGTTTTACCATGTCTTGTACTAGAAAATGGGAAAAAAATTCCAAGTGTGGTGAAATTGCAAAAAATGTGCAATCCCACACTTGTTTTTTGTTTGGCTTTTTTGCTAGGTTCACTAAATGCTAAAACTGACCTGCCATTTTGATTCTCCAGGTCATTATGAGTTAATAGACACCAAACATGTATAGGTTCTTTTTTTATCTAAGTGGTGGGGAAAAATTCCACACTTTGCTAAAAAAAAAAAAAAAAATTGCGCCATTTTCTGATACCCGTAGCGTTTCCATTTTTCATGATCTGGGGTCGGGTGAGGGCTTATTTTTTGCGTACCGAGCTGACGTTCTTAATGATACCACTTTTGTGCAGATATGTTCTTTTGATCGCCCGTTATTGCATTTTAATGCAATGTCACGGCGACCAAAAAAACGTAATTCCGGTGTGTTTAATTTTTTTTCTCGCTACGCCATTTATCGATCAGGTTAATCCTTTTTTTTAATTGATAGATCCGGCGATTATGAACGCTGCGATACCAAATATGTGTAGGTTTGATTTTTTTTTTTAATTGTTTTATTTTGAATGGGGCGAAAGGGGGGTGATTTAAACTTTTTATATATTTTTTTTTTTATTTTTTTCATATTTTTTAAAACTTTTTTTTACTTTTGCCATGCTTCAATAGCCTCCATGGAAGGCTAGAAGCTGGCACAACTCGATCGGCTCTGCTACATAGCAGCGATCATCAGATCGCTACTATGTAGCTGAATTACAGACTTGCTATGAGCGCCGACCACAAGGTGGCGCTCACAGCAAGCCGGCATCAACAGCCATAAATGTCTCAAGGAGACCTCAGGTTGTCATGTCGACGCATCGCTGTCTCCTGATCATGTGACGGGGGTCGGCGATGCGCGCATTTCCTGCCCGTTGGCCGGAAGCGGCAATTAAATGCCACTGTCAGCGTTTGACAGCGGCATTTAACTCGTTAATAGCGGCGGGTGGATCGTGATTCCACCTGCCGCTATTGCGCGCACATGTCAGCTGTACAAAACAGCTGACATGTCGTGACTTTGATGTGGGCTCAGCGCCGGAGCCCACATCAAAGAGGGAGACATGACATGCGCCGTACTAATACGGCGCATGTCGTGAAGGGGTCAATTGTTATATAATGCCCTCAGCACCAGGTACCCTGTCTAAAATCCACATCAAATCTTTTATCATCAATATATCATAGTCATCATATAGCACTGTGTACTTACAATTGCTCATTTTGTCCTGTTGTCCAGCTAATTCTTCTCTATTCTCTGCTCAATGTGGAAACAGGAAGTCTCTTTTCCCTGCATTTATCATTCCTCTGGTCAGCTCCAGTCCCCCCCCCTCCCCGCTAGTAGCTAGTAACTTTTGCAGTGACTCAGGACTCACGCAGGGAAAATTGACTTCCTGTTTCCACATACAGTTTAAGCCCTTCATGACAGCCAATACGTCTTTTTACTGACGTGAGATATAAGAGAATGGCCTCCCCATACAGGTGACAATCCAGCAGCTGTCGGCTGGACACTATAGCTGACAACTTGCTGCATCAGCCACGATCTGTGTTTTCACCGTCCAAATCTGTTTAACCCATTAGATGCTGCTGTCAAGTGACTACATTATATAAATGGTTAACAGAGTGTGGGGGCTTCCTATTTAACACCCAGAGATCATGATTTTCTGGCCCTGATGTTTGCCATGGCAATTCGCGGCCTTAGAGTCTGCCGGCTACAGTGGCCTGCTCAGAAGTTAGCAACATTTAGGTGGTAAAAAGACACATTTTCGTTTCTGTTATGTCACTTTGCATTCATTCCTGAATATCAGTTGAAGGGTTAATAAACTGCCTAATCACAGTTTTCAATATGTCGAGGGGTGCAGTTTTTAAAATGGTATCACTTTTGGGGTTTTTTCAATATATAGGACCCTCAAAGTCACTTCAAACCTGGATAGGTCCCTAAAAAAAATTAATGTTGTAAATTTCCATGAAAAATTACTGCTACATTTTTAAACCTCTTAAACGCTAACAAAATAAAATAACATTTTACAAATTGTGCTGTTGTAAAGCAGACATGAGGGAAATGGTATTTATTAATGTTTCTCTGGTATGAATATCTAAATTAAAAGGATAATCATTCAAAGTTTGAAAATTGCACATTTTTTTATTTTATTTACATTTTTGTCATTTTTTCTTTATAAATAAACTCAAAACATATCGACCTTTATTTACCATTATTATAAATTATAATGTGCCACGAAAAAACAATCTCAAGATCACTGGGATTTATTGAAGAATTTCAAAGTTATTACCACATAAAGTGACACGGATCAGATTTAAAAAGTGTGGCCCTGTCACTAAGGGGTTAAAAGGATTCAGCTAGTCCTTTTTTAATCACGTGAAGTCATAGATCTAATGGATAAGAGAAGACTTCGGGTAGAAAGGCAAAATGAGCAATTGTAAGTACACAGTGACATATAATATGATGATTGCAATATATGAAGAGATGAAACCGTTGCTGGGAGGAGGGCTTCTTAATACACCTATTTCCTATTCACTTGCCTTATGCACCATAGCGCCACCTCTTCTAGCCATTCCCCACAGTGGGTATACCTAGCACAGCATTAATCCTCCGCTACGGTATGGTGCTGGCCTCCACCTATAGATCTGGACCTGAATGCTAGCGCTGACCCTGGACTGAAGTTGTCCAGCATGGGCAACATGCACCAGTAAGCTCCTGCAAACTATGGGCAGACCAATGTGGAAAGTGATCTGTCCCTGCACTGCAGTGTAAGGCTTTCTGAAGGCCTAGGAGAAAATGACTGCATTTTTATGAGAAGCCTTCGAATATAATACATTCCTGGTTTGTGCTGATTGTACGGTATCTTGTAGCTTTGACACCTGCAAATATCAAGGCCTGCTTCAGTGTGTAGGTGGAAATAAATATATAATTGTGCGAGTCCTCAGCTCCTCATTGGATGGCAGATCCGCACATGAAATCAAAGGTGTCTGTGCACACAAGTATATATACGGTTTCATTTTTTCAATTTGTTTGATTTTTAGTCAATTCTTTTTTTATTGATCAGGGCCACACCATCCCCCTTCTTAGCTGCTTCCACCTAGGATCACAATCGTCATTAGTCCCGGTAGTAAATCTGTATTTTTCCAATCGCCCGCATCCATACTCGTTAGATGCGTTCCTCATGTAACTAATTTTAGGTTTGCACTGCGGTGGGCGTGAGATGTGTAAGTATAGGAGGCTGTTTGGCAACCAGTGGCCTCATTGTAATTTAAATTGACCCGTTTGGCTGCCCCTCGCCCTCATTGTTCCTGCTCACTGTGCAGAAATGAGATGCTGCATTCCACGGCCTGTGTGACCCTAGGAAAAAAGAAATCTGCAAACCAGGCAGTATCCTAAGCCGCCCTGTGAACTGGCAAGAAGTGTCTGCTATGTGTATGAAATAATTCACCCCTAATTGCATTATTTAGGCAGATTGGGCAGTCTGTGATATTGCAGTCATGCTGGCAGTTTGCACAGCTGAATTACTGTATCGCTCATGTGCCACATATGCTTTTTTTCTCGAACTGCTTGCTTTGGAATACACTGCTCGATGACAGTAGAGTGGGATATTTTTTTTCCTTTCCCATATCCTATTGGCCCAGAGGAGATTTATTCTGGATCCATGGTAACAGTATTGGAACCGGGAGGATCTTCAATATCACAATGCCTGCTATCTCAGTAGCTGCCTGATGGACTGTTGAGAAGGGCAGCACATTTCTGTATCAATAATGCCCCTTCAGAAGACGGCTCCAGCTAGCCATGCATTTCAAAGCCGCTGTGAACTAGAAAGGTTTGAGCCATTCCCCCGGCATCCGTCTACTTGCACATCCTCTGAATATTTTAGCTTGCCTCTTACACAGACACCGTCGTCACATCAGCATGATGGTTGAGTGTAATGAGAAAGCAGGGCAAACATCCTTGTAACTGCGCGCCTGAAGGGTGGCATTGACCATCATTGATGGCTACTTGTTCTATCAGGTGAAATGATCTCGGAACTCTAGTAATCTTGGAGAAAAGGGGGCTGTTCTTGCTCGGAGGGGACGGAGGGGTTAATATCGTGTTGCTGTAATAGATTTCATAGCAGTGACTCAGTCTGCCAGTTCCTGAGAGAGCACAAGCTGCAGTGCTGGTGCAGCTAATGAAGCGGGTTCTTGGGTTGTAATCCTCATTTCTCTCATTCTGACCAGCTCCTCCTCCATTCGTTCCTACATTAAAGTCTGAAGATGACACCTCAAATTTTGACGAACCGGAGAAGAATTTACGGGCTTTACCCTCTTCGGGCCACTTGAGCGCTGCAGGTTTCTCGGGTGAAGGGCTGCCGTTTGTGGGCTTTTCATACATCAAGGCTCTTGGCGCATTCACCAAATCTGAGTAAGTACAACGAATGTGTGACTGTCCTGACTTGGCCGGAGAATGCAGGTTCCTGTGACCTGCAGTGCTGTTTGTATGCTATCTGCATCACACTACTCCTGCTGACATGAAGACATATACATCTCCATGGTTTCTTGTTTTCTCATGTACCTACTGATCAGTCCGTATTAAAGGCTACCTTACCCAATGTGATTGCCTGCTGGATCCAAGTCTATTCTGATACCTTCTAGAATGAGATGTAATTAGGCTTGAAAAGAACATCTAAAATCAACAGGCTATGGTATAAATGAATATATCCATATAGCCTGGCTGGTGACCTGCTGGCACATCACACTGGGTTTTGCAGAGGTTTTCTGGACCAGCATTAAAGTACTTAACGTCTATACATTTATTTCATTAATAAAATGGGAATGCTTTCTCCAAACTTTGGCTAGAAAGGGTGGATCCGCCGTTTCACAGTCTGACCCTGGTAAATATGTCAGGAGGAAAGAGTCAGGTCCTGGTGGATGTGCTGAAGCCGTGGTGGTAATCCTTCAATATTCAGGATGTAACACCTTTAAGATGAAAGGACGCCAGGCTTCTCCGAAGAGTCTTTGATATTCCATAGAAGCACATTTATCTGCATAGTTCCTGCAGCAGTGGAAGTGTGACACATCTACATTGTATCGGGAGCACTTTAATAACCTGGCTGCTGTTATGCAATCGCCGTTTATGTATTCGTGAGCTCCATTCGAAATTACCCTTCTATTTTGAGAGGAGTCTTGGAGATGGATGGCACAGATTTTTTTTTTTTCTTGCCTGACCCAATATTTGAAGCTTTTGCAAATAATCCTGTATAATGGCACAGAGGCCTGCTCTATCCCAATATTGGAATTTGGTTTTGCACTGTATTTGTTGTGCATGATTTTTGGCTTTTAAAATCGTCTCTCATGTCTGGTGACCAAGTCTGAACTATTAATATACATTTTATTAGTCATTACTGTGTAAGGCTTTTCTAAATGACAATTTTAGTGCTTTAATCATTTTTATTATATTTTGTATAGGCAGCATAAAGAGTCGTTGCTGTATGGCCCAGATTTGTAGCCTTTTGGGGCTTGTTGCAACTAAAAATCCCCAAATTGTCTAAATCTTTAGGTGCGGGCCTAATAGGCTCATCAATGATGTTGGATCATTTCCATAATCTTACTTGCTTATATGGGTAATACACATCATGTTTTACTTAAAAAATAAAATTAGATAAAAAGAAATCACCGTTTCTGTATGATAGGCCCATTGGCTGGCCAGCTAACATATAGTAGTAGTAGCTAATTTTGATCAAGTAGTGAACAATTTATTTTTATGTACTATGGTATTCCATATAGCGCCAACATATATTGCAGCACTATATAGACATTATCACCACTCACTGTCCCCATTGGGGCTCATAATCTAAATCCCTCTGTTTTCTTTTCTTGTTTTTAGTTATTCTTATAGGTTAGAATTTCCAACATTGCTTTGGTGATCTTTTTTCAGTAAGCCCCCGGTAGGAGTGTCGCGATCATAACAGGAAGTCCTAGACAATCTGTGATCATTAATGTAATTTATGGCTATTTGATTAATGCCAGAGATTTTGGCTTTTAGCAACCCTTCCACTTCTTGCATGCTGCTGGACACGGGTACTTTATTGTTGAGTGCACTTACGTGATATTACTCTAGGTAGGGGGAAGGAATTATAAATTATTCTTGCATCATATGGAAGGCAATGTGATGTCATGATGACCCAGATTTGTGCATCCGAGACATGAGTAATTGATGGAGGATGACGCTGGCAGTGGTTGCTTTTGTCATTTCTATGTGCGGCAGATGATTACTGAAGGTGTATGAGTGGTAGGGGAATGAGATGTTAGCAGGAGATGTATGACGAGGGTTATTCACGTGAATTAAGAAATGCCCTTCAATGACTAGACTGAAAGGCAATGTCACCTCTTAAATGGTATTCAATGACCAAATGTTGGTTTGTGGAGATAAATATCGTACGCATACGTATGTATTTAGGCTTTCTTTTTACAATGTTCTATCATCTGTTATTCAGGTCCATTGTTTCTGGCTTGGACTCTCCAGCCAAGGCAAGCTCCATGGAGAAGAAGTTATTTCACAAGAGCAAAGAGCTGCAGGACACACAGGACAAATGCCACAAGGTATTTAAATCAACACTTGGCCTCCCTGTTTGCAGCAGAAATTTACTTCCAGTGCGTTCCTGGGGATCAAGAGAGTGGTTTTATCTTTTGGGTCATAGAGCACTTGAGCGACAAGCGTCCGTCATACAGATGTTCTCACAGATTAACAGTCCTTTTAGTCTTTCAAGTCTCGACTGACTACACTGGATCTCCCACCTTACGCCAAGTGTAGGAGAGAACCGTCTTGTGTGGGAGACAAGGACAGCTGACTACGTCAACGGATCGATTAATCTGATACTTATGTGGTGTTTTCAAAAAAGTAGACCTTCCTTCTATACTCATGTAAATCATATTATATTAACTTTTGTATGCAACCGATGGTCTTGCCCAAGGAAAATGGCTGGAATGTGATTATTCCTTTATACTGGACACTTTCTGAAGGACCCATATTTTTTTTTATTCACAATATATGTGATAATGATGAGGCAAACCATCTTCTCTCCAGATCTGGATTTGGGATAATACTGACGGGACATAAGCAGGTGAAAATGACTATCTTACCGGAAAGCTGTACGCTGTGGGCTTTTTCATTGGACTGCGTGTAAATGTGACCAGCCAGCCTGTGGATGACTTTGTGAGCTCACCATTAGAAGAAGTGAGCTCGCTGTGGCTAATTTGGGCACTATTTGTGGCAGTAAATAGTTCTTATTCTTAGACGGATTTGCCTACCGTCAGCTGTGTAAATCCTTTGCATTTTTATGTATGTTACAGATGGAGCAAGAAATGACTCGACTACATCGTCGGGTTTCTGAGGTGGAGGCTGTACTCAGCCAAAAAGAAGTTGAATTAAAAGCATCTGAAACACAAAGATCTCTCCTGGAGCAAGACCTGGCCACCTACATCACAGAATGCAGCGTGAGCATCAAACCATGTTCTACTGTAGGGATACTATCCGCGATGTTGTTTATTCAATTCTACATAACAGAAGGCTTCTGATTCATAACAAATACCGTAATAATGTGAAGCACTAAGTTATGCTTAGTTATATATGTGTTTCATTGTCCTCCCCAGTTATTGGTTTATATAAATGATCACCCCCCAATTATTTTTTCTAGAATGTTGACTACAGTTGTCTGAGATTCAGATTTTACATAAGTTTAAGGCCACGGTCACGCGTTCAGTATTTAGTCAGTATTTTACATCAGTATTTGTAAGCCAAAATCTGGAGTGAGTGATAAATACAGACGTGGTGATGTGTTTCTACTATGATTTTGGCTTACAAGTACTGATGTAAAATACTGACCAAATACTGAATGTGTGAGCGTGGCCAAATAGTGAAAAGGGAAATCGCCAGATCACATATGTTTTCATCTTTGGATTTTGGAAAGCTTGGAGCAGAAGATGTTGGAAGGCGGTGATTAATTGGAAAAGGAGTTGGGCTCGTCCAGCTTGATCCATAAATGTAAATGGATAAATGTTTGAAATAAAGTGCTAATTTTAACCAATTTGAATCAAGCTAGACAAACCCACTTCCTTTTTTTCAGAAAAGTTTAATAGTGCAGCATGTTGGCTCACAAGATCATTCAGGATGATTATTAAGATGGTCATACACTCTAGTTAGCTGTTCCCCAGCTGAGTATGCATGGGGAAAGTGGAGTGAACTGCTGCCAGTCACCTGTGGAAGCCTGTCTCGCATAAGAATGGACGGATTGAGCATGTTGAAGATCAACATGCCCAACATCTTCTCGTTCGTCTGTCATCTGCTGTTGTGGGAGTTGAAGAATCGCCATCCGTATTAGATGGTCAGCTTGTTGTGCTGAAATCAGCAGGTTGATTTTGGCATTCATCTTCTGTGTATGGGCACTTTTACACACTTAATAGGCACGTTGGACACTTGTACGTGATAGTGGTATAGTTTGAACAATTGTAAGATGGATTGAATGCTCTATTGATTAGTGGAAGTAAATTCTACCTACTAGTAATATATTGAATTATTGTTTACATTGATGGCAGTTTGACCAAGCAGCACTGCCACTGTATGCCACTTCTAAGTTTGTATAGGAAATGCATTTTCCAGTTTGAGTATTTTTTATGTTGGTTTAAAAGGTAGGATATATATGTAACAATATCAGGTAAGTAAAATCTGTAGTGCCCTAGGACTCAAAATAGAAGCCTCATTTTTAGTTGATGTCTGAAATTACCCTTTGAAGTTACTCCTCCAACCTTGTTCACATGGCAGTATTTCACTTCAGTATTTTGTAAGGATGCTTTCACAGTGCGGTCAGGCACCCGTTGAGTGGTGGTAGTAGACTGCGCCTAAGTGTCCGCCTCCAGTAGGCATACACTCCCGAAAATGATGTGCGACAGAGCTGACGTTCGCTCTGCCGTGCCTGAGTGCAGTGCGAGAGCACCCTAAGCTAAAACCAGGAGTGGGTCAGAAATACCGAAATGGTGCAGATATTTTTGTTACACTTTTTCTCTGACAGTTTCACTCCTGAATTTGGCTTATAAATACTGATGTAAAATGCTGTCCAAACTGATGTGTGAATGTGTGCTGATTCTCATCTTATTTGCACAGTTATTTGCTCTATAGCCAATCCATTTGATAGAATTGGTCCCTCTTGTTTTCCACGGATTCCAGAGATAATAAAACGTAACAATATTATTATAAGTTAGAATAAGTTAGAATGCAATTACCAATCAGATTCATCTTTTTTTTATATTTGTCAGTTTATTCAAACAACTATTGTAATTGAGGCTTAGGGTCATAAAAACATTAGTTTATGGGATACAGCACGTTATCTACTTTTGATCAGTAGGAAATGTAACTGACTTGAACAATGCTGCTTGTCCACAAGCGCAGACGTTATCGGCCGACTGCAGTTCACAGTCTGTAGGAGATGTTACTGCTAAATTCCTGCACTCAATGTATGAAGATAGCCCAGGTTCTTATATTAGACACTTCCAAAAAAATGATTCCTAAAATATTGTGAAACACCCCATATAATGCTCCATATTAAAATACGCCCCATATAATGCTCTATATTAAAATATGCCCCATATAATGCTGTATAAAGGTTGATGGTCCCATAAGGTGCTCCACATATTATGCCCCATAAGATGCTCCACACATTATGCCCCATAAGATGCTGCACACATTATACCCCAAGAGATACTCCACACATTGTGGCCCCATAAGATGCTCCATACATTGTGGCCCCATAAGATGCTCCATACATTGTGGCCCCAATACGATGCTTCATACATTGTGGCCCAATATATGATGCTCCATACATTGTGGCCCCATATGATGCTCCATACATTATGGCCCCATACCATGCTCCATACATTGTGGCACCATACGATGCTCCATATATTGTGGCCCCATATGATGCTCCATATATTGTGGCCCCATATGATGCTCCATACATTGTGGCACCATACAATGCTCCATATATTGTGGCCCCATACGATGCTCCATACATTGTGGCACCATCCAATGCTCCATATATTGTGGCCCCATATGATGCTCCATATATTGTGGCCCCATATGATGCTCCATACATTGTGGCCCCATACAATGCTCCATATATTGTGGCCCCATACGATGCTTCATACATTGTGGCACCATACGATGCTCCATATATTGTGGCCCCATATGATGCTCCATATATTGTGGCCCCATATGATGCTCCATACATTGTGGCACCATACAGTGCTCCATATATTGTGGCCCCATACGATGCTCCATACATTGTGGCCCCATACGATGCTCCATACATTGTGGCCCCATACAATGCTCCATATATTGTGGCCCCATACGATGCTCCATACATTGTGGCACCATACAATGCTCCACACATTTGCCCCATATGCTGTTGCTGCGATTAAAATGAAAACAATCACATACTCACCTCTCTTCGCTCAGGCCCCCGGCACTTGCGATAGTAACCTTCCTCCTTCCACCGCTGCGCGCTGCTCTGTCTTCCATCCTCTGCACTGACTATTCAGGCAGAGGGCGGCGCGCACAGTAATCGCGTCATCGCGCCCTCTGACCTGAACAGTCACAGCCAGAGGACGGAAGACAGAGCAGCGCGCAGCGGTGGACCGAGGAAGGTGACTATCGCGCAATGCATGCTCACCTCCCCCGATATACTCACCTGCTCCCGGCACGGTCCCTGGCAGCGCCACATGCCGCTCATTAAAGTAAAGAATATGCGTCCATATTCATTACTTTAATGAGCGGTACCACGTGACCGCTGAAAACAGGAAGATGCCGCCGGCTCCCGGAGACCATCTGACAGTGAGACGCTGCCAGGGACCGCGCCGGGAGCAGGTGAGTATGTCACGGTATATTAAAATAAAGGTATGCAGCACTACCAATATTCATATAGTATAATGTCCCATTCATAAGCTTTGATAACTCATCCTGTTTTATTACTCTAGCTTGTGTCTCTATTTGAAGTATCAAAAATTGAATGCATAATAGAGTGCATTGCAAGGCTTAAATATATATATATTTTTTAAATTTGGAAATAGAGAGGTGGTTGGGCTTGTTAGGTTGTAAGTTGCTTTAAAGAGGTGTATAATATTGATTAACCATCCTTAGATTTGGTCATCAATATCAGGTCTTTGGGGGCCCAATACTTGACACCCCGGTCGATACCTTGGTTTTAGGTCCATTAATCACAGCTGAACAGTACCACTCTGCTGATTTTGCAGAGGATGCTGCCGAAAACTGCAGGTCAGCTACTATTTTCTTCTGATCTGCAGTACCATGCAGCAACCTCTACACATTGAACAAAACTGTGCTGCTCAGGTCTGTTCAATGTTTCCATCCAGCGGAGCTATCAGTAGGTGTTCTGGGTTTCGGACCCCAACCTATCTGATATTAATCACCTGTCCTGAGGATGGATAGGTCAACGGTATTTTAAACCTAGACAACCACTTTAGATATATCGACCAAACATCTGATTCTAGCGGGAGCAGTGAGCTTCTAAAATGCATGAGGGTGTACCAACTGTACCACAAAACATCTGTCACGGGAAATAATGCTTGGTTACGTTGACGGTGTCATGCTGGAATCATTTGTTCTCACCAGAGATAAGTCACTGCCAGTGGGGTTTGCTTTGATTTAGCCCCTCTACCCATTCATAACACATATGCACTTTCCTGAGCCATTATGCTTTACAGCAGCTTCATGGACCGTAGTAAGCAATAGGTTGGAGATGTCCACTGGATTCTGTGGGAGAGTTTTCTAGGCATTCTCTGCTCTGTACAGAAGGCTCTTTGTAGAAGAATGGAGGTGACCTGTGAGCATCTCCTATTGTGAGTGATGTGAACCTTTATAAGGTCTTCCATTGTAATCCTACTGTGCTGATAATAAGAGGAGTACTACAAGTGATCTCTGCAGCACAGGAAGGGTCAGCTTATCAGGAGGCTCAGTGGCCGATATCAGAACTGCTCAATTTCTCTTTTGATACAGATATAGTGACATGGAAAAAAAAAACACTAAAAATATGTTTAGCATAATAATTTGATTTAAAGGTGATCTTATAATCAATACAGAAACTTTACTGTAGTGAGAAGTTCTAATACAGCAGTTACAGCTTAAAAGGTTTTTCCCACAAACAAAAGTTAATTTTAACCCCTTAGTGACAGAGCCAATTTGGTACTTAATGACCGAGCCAATTTTTACAATTCTGACCACTGTCACTTTATGAGGTTATAACTCTGGAACGCTTTATCGGATCCCGCTGATTCTGAGATTGTTTTTTCGTGACATGTTGTACTTCAAGTTAGTGGTAACATTTCTTCGATATTACTTGCGATTATTTATGAAAAAAATGGAAATATGGCGAAAATTTTTAAAATTTTGCAATTTTCAAACTTTGTATTTTTATGCCCTTAAATCAGAGAGATATGTCACTAAAAATAGTTAATAAATAACATTTCTCACATGTCTACTTTACATCAGCACAATTTTGGAAACAATTTTTTTTTTTGTTAGGGAGTTATAAGGGTTAAAAGTTGACCAGCAATTTCTCATTTTTACAACACCATGTTTTTTTTAGGGACCACATCACCTTTGAAGTCATTTTGAGGGGTCTATATGATAGAAAATAACCAAGTGTGACACCATTCTAAAAACTGCACCCCTCAAGCTGCTCAAAACCACATTCAAGAAGTTTATTAACCCTTTACGTACTTCACAGGAACTAAAACAATGTGGAAGAAAAAAATGAACATTTAACTTTTTTTTGCAAACATTTTACTTCAGAACCATTTTTTTTTAATTTTCACAAGTGTAAAAACAGAAATTTAACCACAAATTTTGTTGTGCAATTTTTCCTGAGTACGCCGATACCCCATATGTGGAGGTAAACCACTGTTTGGGCGCACCGCAGAGCTTGGAAGTGAAGGAGCACCGTTTGACTGTTTCAATGCAGAATTGGCTGGAATTGAGATCGGACGCCATGTCGCGTTTGGAGAGCCCCTGATGTGCCTAAACAGTAGAAACCCCCCAAAAGTGACCCCATTTTGGAAACTAGACCCCCCATGGAACTTATCTAGATGTGTAGTGAGAACTTTGAATGCCCAAGTGCATCACAGAAGTTTATAATGCAGAGTCGTGAAAATAAAAAATATATATTTTTTAACAATAAAGATTTTTTAGCCCCCAAGTTTTTATTTTCACAAGGGTAACAAGAGAAATTGGACCCCAAAAGTTGTTGTCTAATTTGTCCTGAGTATGCTGGTACCCCATATGTGGGGGTAAACCACTGTTTGGGCGCACGGCAGAGCTCGGAAGGGAAGGAGCGCCATTTTGGAATGCAGACTTTGATAGAATTGTCTGCGGGCGTTATGTTGCGTTTGCAGACCCCTAATGTACCTAAACAGTAGAAACCCCCAACAAGTGACCCCATTTTGGAAAATAGACCCCCCAAGGAACTTATCTAGATATGTGGTGAGAACTTTGAATGCCCAAGTGCTTCACAGAAGTTTATAATGCAGAGTAGTGAAAATAAAAAATATTTTTTTTCCCACAAAAAAGATTTTTTTAGCCCCCAAATTTTTATTTTCACAAGGGTAACAAGAGAAATTGGACCCCAAAAGTTGTTGTCCAATTTGTCCTGAGTATGCTGGTACCCCATATGTGGGGGTAAACCACTGTTTGGGCGCACGGCAGAGCTCGGAAGGGAAGGAGCGCCATTTTGGAATGCAGACTTTGATAGAATTGTCTGCGGGCGTTATGTTGCGTTTGCAGACCCCTAATGTACCTAAACAGTAGAAACCCCCACAAGTGACCAAATTTTGGAAACTAGACCCCCTAAGGAACTTATCTAGATATGTGGTGAGAACTTTGCATTATAAACTTCTGTGAAGCACTTGAGCTTTCAAAGTTCTCACCACATATCTAGATAAGTTCCTTAGGGGGTCTAGTTTCCAAAATTTGGTCACTTGTGGGGGTTTCTACTGTTTAGGTACATCAGGGGGTCTCCAAACACGACAGCCAATTTTGCGCTAAAAAAGTCAAATGGTACTCCCTCCCTTCTGAGCTCTGCCGTGTGCCCAAACAGTGGTTTACCCCCACATATGGGGCATCAGCGTACTCGGGATAAATTGGACAACAACTTTTGGGGTCCAATTTCTCCTGTTACCCTTGTGAAAATAAAAACTTGGGGGCTAAAAATCTTTTTTGTTGGAAAAAAAAATATTTTTTATTTTCACTACTCTGCATTATAAACTTCTGTGAAGCACTTGAGCTTTCAGAGTAGTGAAAATAAAAAAATATTTTTTTTTCCAACAAAAAAAGATTTTTAGCCCCCAAGTTTTTATTTTCACAAGGGTAACAGGAGAAATTGGACACCAAAAGTTGTTGTCCAATTTATCCCGAGTACGCTGATGCCCCATATGTGGGGGTAAACCACTGTTTGGGCGCACGGCAGAGCTCAGAAGGGAGGGAGTACCATTTGACTTTTTTAGCGCAAAATTGGCTGTCGTGTTTGGAGACCCCCTGATGTACCTAAACAGTGGAAACCCCCCAATTCTAACTCCAACCCTAACCCCAACACACTCCTAACCCTAATCTCAACCCGATCCATAATCCTAATCACAACCCTAACGATAATCACAACCCTAACCCCAAAACAGCCCTAATCTCAACCCTAACCATAACCCTAATCAAAACCCTAAATCCAACACACCCCTAATCCCAACCCTAACCCTAATCCCAACCCTAATCCCAAACGTAACACTAATCCCAACCCTAATCCAAACCCTAATCCCAACTCTAACCCTAACTTTAGCCCCAACCCTAACTTTAGCCCCAACCCTAACTTTAGCCCCAACCCTAACCATAACTTTAGCCCCCGTCGTCACAAAAAAAGTTCAATGTAACCTTTTTTTTGTACGTCGCGTCCGCCATTTCCGCGCATGCGTGGCCGTAACTCTGCCCCCTCCTCCCCAGGACATAGACTGGGCAGCGGATGCGTTGAAAAACTGCATCCGCTGCCCACGTTGTGCACAATTTTCACAACGTGCGTCGGTACATCGGGCCGACGCATTGCGACCGCCCCGTACCGACGCAAGTGTGAAAGAAGCCTAAGGCTACTTTCACACTAGCGTCGTACTCGGCCCATCGCAGTGTGTCGGGCCGACGTACCGACGCTAGCGTTGTAAGCGCCGCACAACGGGTGCAGCGGATGCTGTTTTTTCAACGCATCCGCTGCCCCATTGTGAGGTGCGGGGAGGCGGAGTTCCGGCCACGCATGCGCGGTCGGAAATGGCGGACACGTCGCACAAAAAAGTTACATGTAGTTTTTTTTTGTGTCGACGGTCCGCCAAAGCACGACGCATCCGTCGCACGACGGATGCGACATGTGGCAATCCGTCGCAATGCGTCGCTAATGCAAGCCAATGGAGAAAAAACGCATCCTGCAAGCACTTTTGCAGGATGCGTTTTTTCTCCGACGCATTGCGACGGAAGCCAAAAAACGCTAGTGTGAAAGTAGCCTAACCCTAACCCTAGCCCTAACCCTAACCCTAAATTTAGCCCCAACCCTAACCCTAACCCTTACTCTAACCCTAACTCTAACCCTAACCCTAATTTTAGCCCCAACTTGTCTTCTCCTGCCGGCCGGCAGATGGCAGCAGATGGCGGGCGCACTGCGCATGCGCCCGCCATGATGAAAAAGCCGGCTGGCAGGAGAAGACAGAAGAGGACCCAGGGACCCCGGGTGAGTATGATAGGGTCCCCGAATCCCCCTATTTCTCTGTCCTCTGATGTGCGATCACATCAGAGGACAGAGAAATAACTGATCGCTTTTTTTTTTTTTTTTTTTTTGCGGTCGCCGGTAAACTGTTAATTACCGGCGATCGCAAAGCAGGGGTCGGTGCAAACCGACCCCGATCATGTTCTTTGGGGTCTCGGCTACCCCCGGCAGCCGAGACCCCAAAGATCTTCCGGGTGCCGGGCGGCGGGCGCACTGCGCGTGCGCCCGCCATTTTTTCCCGGAAAAAAGATGGCGGCGCCCATGGGGAGACACGAGGAGCACCGAGGGAGATAGGTGAGTATTGGGGGGCTATTGGGGGCCATCGGGGACCACATTTCTCTGTCCTCCGATGTGCGATCACATCGGAGGACAGAGAAATTAAACGGCAAATCGCGTGTTTTTTTTTTTTTTGTTGCGACCGCCGGTAAACGGTTAATTACCGGCGATCGCAACTCGGGGGTCGGTAAAAACCCCCCGAATCATGTTCTCTGGGGTCTCGGCTACCCTCGGCAACCGAGACCCCAGAGAAAATCCGACTCTGGGGGGCGCTATTCACTTTTTCCACAGCGCCGTTAATTAACGGCGCTGTGGATTAAGTACCCTTAGCGGCCGCCGTTAAAAGGCGTATCGGCGGTCGTTAAGGGGTTAATCAATAGATTTTTGAATAGTAATGATTTCCCGATTTTAAACAATGTTTTACTTGCGTTCCCGTGCTGTAAAGCCTGTATACTTTTTTTCTCGAACCTCCCCCCTCCCCCACCAGGAGAGGTGGTATGATCAGACCAGGAATATTTTATTTAAACACTTCTAATTGTGGAAATTATAATTATTCCACAAGCAATTGATTAAAATGAACTTTCTTTGTGGGAACACCCCTTTAACCCATAACTTTATTTTTCGGTCAATATGGCAATGTGAAGGCTTGTTTTTTTTTTGCGGGACAAGTTGCATTTTTTTCCTGTTTTCCAGTACATGATATGGTAAAATCAATGGTGCCATTCAAAATTACAAAGTGGTGCAATTGCAAAAAAAAAAAGTGCAATTCCATAATTGTTTTTTCACTAAATGCTAAAACTTACCTGCCATTATGATTCTCCAGGTCATTACGAGTTCGTAGATAACAAACATATCTAGGTTCTTTTTTATTTAAGTGGTGAAAAAAAAAAATCCAAAGTTTGTCAAATAAAGCGTCTCCATTTTTTGGGATCTGTGGCCGGGTGAGGGATTAATTTTTGTGCGCTGATCTGACATTTTTAGTGATACCATTTTGGTGTAGATAGATCTGTTGATCACTCGTTATTGCAATTTATTGCAATGTTGCAGTGACAAAAAACATAATTATGTGTATTGTCATTGCTGGATCACTATGAAGGCCGCCCAGCAAGTGAGCATTTTTGCTACACACAGCAGGGCTCCATCCCTGTTGTGTGTAGCACAAACGATTGGATGATTGCAGCTTCTAGACTATTAAAGTAAAAGAAAAAAAAAGTTTTTAAAAATATAAAAAAATATTTAAAACTTCAAATCCACCTACAATAGCTCCATTCAAAATAAAACAATTAATATAAAATGCACATATTTGATATCGAGAGTAAACCGCACTGTCACTTTCATACCACATAATGAACTTTTATTGTGGGTGCACAACAAGCAGCGTAGATTACCGGCATAACCAAAGATGGCATCTTGGCCAATCCTAACCGCTGATCATGCTTGGTGCATGCACACTCTTCCCACCTGCAATTAACAGACAACAGTCCTCTCTTTACAGTACCACTTAAACTTGGTTTAACAGCGCACAACTCAACTTCACAGAAACTCTGCTATTTACCTTCCTGCAGCTTAGGGAGTCTCTTACTTTTTTACAGGAGTATACTGATCCCATATCAGTAATTCACCTGTAGAAACAGTTCCTTCTTCCTCCAAACACAGCGCAAGATTTTTCATGTCCGAGTCTGTAATGTCCTTTATCCAGGCATTACTGGTGGCCTACCCATTGGCATGCTCCTCAGTGGCTGATCTCTGCTCAATATAACAGCAGGTTATATTAAAGGGAATCCGTCAGCAGGATTTCACACCCCAAACTATGTATATGTTCATGTAGCTCTTCCAAAGACAAGTCCAGCAATACCTTTTCATGGCCAGTCTGTTACTGAGAAATGAGTGTTTTAATTGATGTGCAAATGAGGCTGTAGATCTAAACCCTCTGTCACTCCAGCTCTGCTTCTTCCCAGCGTCGCCTCATCATGCTTCACTTACAGCCTTTATACTGTGTGACTTCAGGCAAAGGAGCAGTCAGTCAAGCAGGAAAATACTATGCTGGGCGGGGAATAGAGCTGGAGTGACGGAGGTATCAGATCTACAGCCTCATTTGCACATCAATTAAATCACTAAAAAAGCTGATTTCTTAGAAACGGAGGAATGGACTGGCCATGTAAAGGTATTGCTGGACCTGTCTTTGAAAGAACTACATGCACATATGAATAGTTTGGGGAGCGAAATTCTGCTGACATGTTCTCTGTAAAATCGACAGTGTAGTTCCGTGTCAGAAATTCAAGGCTGCCCCCTATTTGTGCAATGGCTGTTCTGTGGGTGCCCCATAGATTCACACTAGGATTAGCCCCATAGCCTTTCAGTGGTGCTTATCCTCAGAAATAAGGAACATGACACCTATTTGTTCACTGGATTTCATGCCGAATGCATCTGCAATCTCTGACAGCAGGATGTAAGTGTAGCACAATAGCCCCCCACGATCTAATGACTAGTGCACTGATAGGTGCCATGGCAGCCAGTGACCTTCTGAAGTCCCTGTTTCTTCCATCTTGATGCTCCTGTGAAGCTCAACTCTGCTCAGCCTGATCTTCTTCATAGCCTGCTATTTTCACTATATAATGCCATACTGTATTGCTGTGGAGTCGTAGTGATGAATCTGTGCTACACTTTCTGTAAATGCTCAGTAGGGGGCAGTGCTGTGGAGTTGGAGTCGGAAGTCAGGGAAGTTGAGGAGTCGGTGGTTTGGTTTACGCGTCTCCACACCCCTTGTTACATGTCTTGGTAAATGGCAAAAGAAGCCACATTTTTATAAACTTCTGAATGTTTTTAGCACATTCAAATAATGAGAAAAATACATATGCAAATTAGGGATCCCTAATTGTACTAACCTGGACAATCATGTAGACAGGTGACTTTTACCATACTGTCAACACCATACAAACATAACCCAAAAAATAATGGTGGAATTGCATATTTTCACCTTTTCATCCCACTTGGATTCAAACCCACCTCCCGATATTTTTCAGTTTTTCAGAACATTGATTAAATGGATAGTGTTATACAGGCGGAGAGTATCTACACAGCCAACTGCATGGATCTCACCTGCTGATCCTTCATATGTGCTATACTTCTGCTTCTTTGTTTGTTGGCCCCTTGTGGCTGTCAGACCAATGCTTTAGAGTGGCTGTCATTCACTAATTAGGACAACGGGTATATATTAAGCAATAATCCAGACAATATTGCTTGTTGTGACTGATAAAAAGTTAATGTCATGACCTGTCACTGTCATGATAACATGTTGTCCTTCGTTAAAGAGGTTGTCTGATGAAATTGCAGTGATGACGTACCTGTAGGATATATCATTAATATCAGATTTGTGGTTGTCCGGGCAACACATTGTTTAGCTGTTACAAACTCTATCGGCTGTCTGATGTAAACACTTAAAACGGAGCTGGAAAGCGCTGCTTTACTTAATGTGTAGCGGCTGTTGCTGGGTTCTGCACAACATCTGCTATCAAAAGAATAGGAGCTGTTCTTCAGCACCCAACAGCGGCTACTATGTGTTAAATGGTTCCTTCTAACGGTTTACCATCTGTTCGCTATCAGAGCAAATATCAACTGATCAGAATAGGTCATCAATATTATTTTATCACCCAATATAATGGTATGACTTGGGTATCTGCTCTTAGCTCTTCATGCGTGGTATGAGTCGCCCGCCAGGGCCGTGGGGTACTCGGTACCGGGTCCTGCGTTCACAGGGGGATGTCACGTGGCAACCCGGTCCGTGGCCCTGGGCGCCCATGTAAAAGGGAAAGGTCTTTAAAAGGAATAAAGTTTATGTTCGTGACGCCACCTGTGGTATTCGGTCAGTGGGGACCGACGCTGCTTTAAGGGGTCCTCTGTGGTGATGTTATGGCAGCTAGATGGTATAACTTCCCACAAGTGAAGTATATCCCCAGGGCTCCCGGTGTGTAGATGGAAGATGGTGAATGGCGCAGTAAAGAACAAGGACACAAGTTTGCAGTCTCTTTACCTGGTTTACTGAAGACTTCAGGCAGCCACAGTCCAGGGCTCCAGATCACAGGGCAGGCAGGGTCCGGCCGGCTTGGAGGCAAGTTAGGAGTCTTCTTATCCAGGTGGAAATCAAAGCCTTCCTCTAGCACTGTGGTGTTGTAGTCCCTTACTGCCTATGGCTTCAGATAAGGTCCTCACAGATGTTCTCTCTCTCTGTCCCCCGTATAGGATAGGACATAACCCATATGTCCGGTGACTTTAGTCTGTTTATAGGGACTCTAGCATGCCCCGGGATCTATAGGTGTCACCGTGTCTCCTGGGTTTTAGGGCAGACAGGTAACTTGGAGTTCAGCTGTCCTGCCGGTCTCTGATGTAAGTCGTGGAGTCCCTTACAACCTTGGTGTTCCGGCTACCGGTCTCTGCGCCTCAGAAGGAGGCAGCCTGCTCGGGGCTGGTCTCCCACTGATATCTTCTCCTGTGTTTCACTCTCCTACACGCTTACTGCAATATATTCGGCTTTCTGTGTGTCTCTTTCCAGGAGCTGCAGCACTGTGGCTACACAGCTCCGTAAACCCTCTTCGGCCTCAGACTGCTCCAGTCTTTTTCCTTTCAAGAACTGACTAACTTTCCCTACAAACTACCATATATATGGGGAGTCACCTAGTAAATAGGATCAAAAGCTCCCCCTGGTGGCCTGGAGTGTGAATGTGTTGCATGCCTGTGTTTACCTGGTTACAGTTATCCCTTCTTGCCTCCAAACGTAACATCACTCTCCCCGTGAGGAAAGCAATGCTACTGTGACGACCAGGACCCTGGGGCGCCACAGGTACGTTTATTGAGTTTCTCTTTTATGTTCATAAACATAAGGATGAATGACCTCGGGGAGATCAAAGCATCCAACACTGCGGAGACACCATCACGTGTTTCTCAACGCAGTGATCCAGAGCACTGCCCCCATCCCTTATGGGAAATATGCAAATGCATGTAGAAAAGCCGCGGAGACACCATCACGTGTTTCTCAACGCAAGCAATGAATAGCCAGGTCTTTCACCGGGAAGGAACAACCATGGGAAGGGCAGCATCCAATAAAGGAAAACCACCTTTACCAAAACATGGTATCCATCCACAGACAGCTGTTTCGGGGTATTTGCCCCTCATCAGTGTGGAGTAGGAAACTGGCTATTAGGAGCAGTGCCTAGTGAAAAGGCTATAAACATAAGGATGAATGACCTCGGGGAGATCAAAACATCCAACACCGCGTAGACACCATCACGTGTTTCTCAGCGCAGTGATCCAGAACACTGCCCCCATCCCTTATGGGAAATATGCAAATGCATGTAGAAAAGCCGCGGAGACAGCAAGACACATGGTTGTTCCTTCCTGGTGAAAGACCTGGCTATTCATTGCTTGCGTTGAGAAACACGTGATGGTGTCTCCGCGGCTTTTCTACATGCATTTGCATATTTCCCATAAGGGATGGGGGCAGTGTTCTGGATCACTGCATTGAGAAACACGTGATGGTGTCTCCGCGGTGTTGGATGTTTTGATCTCCCCGAGGTCATTCATCCTTATGTTTATAGCCTTTTCACTAGGCACTGCTCCTAATAGCCAGTTTCCTACTCCACACTGATGAGGGGCAAATACCCTGAAACAGCTGTCTGTGGATGGATACCATGTTTTGGCAAAGGTGGTTTTCCTTTATTGGATGCTGCCCTTCCCGTGGTTGTTCCTTCCCGGTGAAAGACCTGGCTATTCATTGCTTGCATTGAGAAACACGTGATGGAGTCTCCGCGGCTTTTCTACATGCATTTGCATATTTCCCATAAGGGATGGGGGCAGTGTTCTGGATCACTGCGTTGAGAATCACGTGATGGTGTCTCTGCGGTGTTGGATGTTTTGATCTCCCCGAGGTCATTCATCCTTATGTTTATAGCCTTTTCACTAGGCACTGCTCCTAATAGCCAGTTTCCTACTCCACACTGATGAGGGGCAAATACCCTGAAACAGCTGTCTGTGGATGGATACCATGTTTTGGCAAAGGTGGTTTTCCTTTATTGGATGCTGCCCTTCCCGTGGTTGTTCCTTCCCGGTGAAAGACCTGGCTATTCATTGCTTGCATTGAGAAACACGTGATGGAGTCTCCGCGGCTTTTCTACATGCATTTGCATATTTCCCATAAGGGATGGGGGCAGTGTTCTGGATCACTGCGTTGAGAATCACGTGATGGTGTCTCTGCGGTGTTGGATGTTTTGATCTCCCCGAGGTCATTCATCCTTATGTTTATAGCCTTTTCACTAGGCACTGCTCCTAATCGCCAGTTTCCTACTCCACACTGATGAGGGGCAAATTCCCCGAAACAGCTGTCTGTGGATGGATACCATGTTTTGGTAAAGGTGGTTTTCCTTTATTGGATGCTGCCCTTCCCGTGGTTATTCCTTCCCGGTGAAAGACCTGGCTATTCATTGCTTGCGTTGAGAAACACGTGATGGTGTCTCCGCAGCTTTTCTACATCTCTTTGAAGTTCAGCATTTTGTCCAACAGACTAAAAGATGTCAATGTCTGCAGTGCTTCAACTCCAGTCACTGTATCTTCAGGCTGACATTATGCTTTCCATTACCTGTTATTACTCTCTTTCACTCTGTATGAACCAATGCCAAGGCTTCTTTAATGACCAAAGCCATTTTTGTGACCTTTCTGTCCTATGTGTTTTTCTAATTTGGATATCTCCATTAACCTAAGATTTGGGGTAAATCCATAGTTATTTTTAGAGAAGGCTGACAAGACAATACATTTTGTATATTTCAATAAGTATGGGTTGAAATAAAGAAATAGCAATAATAGACAAAATGATGATTTAAACCTGACAGCTGACACTTGCTGCCTTATTCATGGGCTGCATGTATTGTACACAGGCTGTATCATCTCAACCAGGTATGTTTGACTCTGAAATGCTGCGGCTATACTTTGATAGGTGCTGGGGACTAGTCGGACAGGCGAGTCCTCGGCGGCTTCTCTGAGTCTTCTGCTCTGGATTGACAGGTCTCTCCCTGCTTGTGTGTACCAGCAGAGACCTGTTAATCCAGTGCAGCGAGCGGGCAGAAGCCACTGGGGACCTGCGTGTCTGACTAGTCTCCAGCAGCTATTAAAGTATGTTTTTCTCTTAAATGCCACAGATTTTCAAAGTCAAATATACCTGGGTGAGATCATACAGCCACTGCGTGATATATGTTGACTGTGGATTGGACAGCATGTTTCAGCTGACGGGTTCCCTTTAACAAGATAATATAGTGGCTAGTGTGACCTAGGCACCATAGAATACAAGGGATAGATGCTAAAACCAGAGATATTTGGATTTCACCCAATATTTTCATGTAAAAGGCAGCCAAAGCCTATAGCAAATGCCCACAAAGAGTGATGGACTGTTTTCTGTATGGGGTTGGAATAGCTGTTGTGTTGATGGCTCTGAGGTGGTTGGGGAGAAGGACTAGTTTGTATTCTTTACCAACAATGAAAGCACATAGAGAAAATATTGAATGCAAATAATAATATATTCCATTGCGCGGCGGCATATGTCCCTCTGTCTTCTGCTCCCACCATATAGGATCGCAGTGGAGAGCTAGTATACAAAGGTTCTGCATGTACAGTTATTCTCTGACAAGTGTTTTTGGCAGGATGCAGAAGTCATAAGAGAAGCCTGTATTTTGTTGATAATGCTCGTGAGAGCATCCGCAGGGAATCTGATGTTCCTCTACCCGTTAGCTCTATTACTCCCACTTGTAAAGGAGTGATTCACCTAATAGGTATATATTAGAGAATTGCTGTAAATAGAATTTCCCAATCTATAAGTGGAACGGGTGACATGGAGTCTTGGATTGGGTTGCACAACCTGTTCGCATAGTCCTTCTCTTCTCTACAGCAGATTGCATCTGTGTTTGCAGGTGTCACATCAATGACATTATGCCATTACTAATGACAGCTCTTTAGCGCACAGCTGTACTTCTCAGAATAATGTTGGTCCAGGGGCTGGTGACTTGTGTTATAAAGGAGCTCTGAAACAGAAAGCTACTTGTGTAATTCTCATCCGTGTATGGTAATGCTGCTGGGGCTTCTTAGAACTGGAGAAATGTCATAAAGTAGTGATCATAGGGAATAAACGTTTGTAATAAAACCTACTGAAGAAACTACAGAAAGCTGCTTCTTAGCCTGGAATAATGGAGCAATAGATTTATGAAGCAGCCTAATGTCACTATGAAATTACAGGCGCATAGGTTTATGCAGTTACTGTAAAGTCCATACTTGCCACCCACCAGCTCCTTCTTACCAGGTAGGCACATGCCTGGCTGCTTATCCCACTCTTTCTGTAACTCCCATAGACTTTGACATCAGTGTTATTCTATTTTGGGGGGTTCAGAAAGTTTAATTTAATTAATTTACTTGTGTATATAGCGCCATTAATTTCCACAATGCTTTATGGACATCGTTATCACTGTCCACATTGGAGCTCAAAATCTAAATTCCCTATCAGTATGTCTTTGGAGTGTGGGAGACAATCATAGAACTTGGAAAAAAACTACGCAAACATGGGGAGAACATACAAACTCCTTGCAGATGTTCTTCTTGGTGGGATTTGAACCCAGGACCCCAGCAATGAAAAGCAACAGGAGCTAACCATTGAGCCACTGTGCTGCCCTTCTCTTTCCAGGCTTTCCTGTTCCAGGCTGTTGTTTATCAGTATTATAGAATTGCCAAAAACATGAATGTAGCACTAAATAGTTGTGGTCCATTTTGATGGTAGATGAAGAATAACTTTGCGTTGAAATATACTTCTATAATATTGCTTTGATGGGTTTTGTCGATAAATCCAGCATCCTGTTCCTAACCTCTCTACTCCCATTAGTTTCTAATGACAGTAAAATATCTTACGTCTCCGTGTTACTAATCAAATATTTTATACATTTAAAATGTTCCATGCTACAGAGTTTAAAGCGCAGCCTAGAGCAGGCCCGGATGGAGGTCTCCCAGGAGGATGACAAGGCTCTGCAGCTTCTTCATGATATCCGAGAACAGAGCCGGAAGCTGCAAGATATTAAGGAGCAGGTAAGCTCTTTCCTCTCAGCTAATTAGTTTGGAAGCCTTCTGGGTAAGGGTTCCTAAATTTGCCTTGATGTCTGAATCCTTCTCTAACTTATTCTTTAGCTTAACTTTGCATTTTTATGATATTCTCAGTAACTTCCAATGTGAGTGTTTCTAGCCTGTTGTGCATGATTTACCATACTTTTAAGACCTATAAGACGCGCGTCTAGAGGAGGAAATTCGAAAAAAAAATTGAAGCAAAAAATTGGTCAATTCTGTACTAATATCTCTTATCCTGGTATACATGTTCCCCTCATCCCTATCCTGGTATGCATGGCCCCCTCATCCCTATCCTGGTATGCATGGCCCCCTCATCCCTATCCTGGTAGGCATGTCTCCCTCATCCCTAACCTGGTAGGAATATCCCTCCTATCCCTAGCCTGGTAGCCATGTCCCCCTTATCCCTAGCCTGATAGGCATGGCCCCCTCATCCCTATCCTAGTAGGCATGGTCCCACTCATCCCTATCCTGGTAGGCATGGTCCCCATCTCCGTCCTGGTATGCACGGCCCCATCCTTATCCTGGCATGATTGGCCACCATCCCTATCCCGGTATGCATGGCCCTCATCAGATAAACATAAAAAAACCCCCATAAACCATTATACTTACCTTCCTGCGCTCCCTCGCAGAGTCTTGTTCTGATGCCAGCAGCTGATTTATGCTTGTAAGCAGCGCTTGGCAGGGACGCCATGCGCTACTTACAAGCAGAGGACAGCTGCCAGAATACTCGCTGATCTCCACGTCAGGACTATGTGTGTGGAGAGCAGTTAATATTCATTGCTCTTTAATAGCGGGCACAGTGTTATCCGCGTGCTTCCTGCAGCTGCCGGGCATTCACGTGTGCCTGCTACTAAAGGGAATAAATATTCACTGCACTCCACGCCTATGGGATTGGAGAGCAGTGAATATTCATTTCCTTAAGTAGCGGGCACACGCGAACCCAGGCAGCTGCAAGGAGCTTGCGGCTAACAGCGTGTCCGCTATTAAAGAGAAATGAATATTCCCTGTCCTCCACACCCATGGGCGTGGAATGCAGTGAATATTAATTTCTTTAGCAGCGGGTACAAGAGTTGGCTGCAGCTGCTGGCTCCTGCCTCCTGTGACCCGCTGCTCTGCCACTGCCGCTCCCCCACCTCAGCCAGAGCAGGTACATCCGGACTAAAAGATGCACCCCCCATTTTCCTCCACATTTTTTGGAGGAAAAAAGTGCGTCTTATAGTCCGAAAAATACGGTAATATTGGAACAGCAATATTGTGAAAGGGTATGGTTAATTTGTGCTGAGAAGTGATTATTATTTACTGGTTGATGTCGCTCCCTTCAGGAGTTTCAAGCCCAACTGGAAGAGATGAAGTTGATGATGCAGCAGTTAGAAGAAGACCTCTTAGCTGCTCGAAATCGTAGCGACCTGTATGAGACAGAATTAAGGGAGTCAAGATCAGCGGCAGAAGAATTTAAACGCAAAGCTACAGATTGTCAGCAGAAACTTCTGAAGGTCATCCAGCTTTTCAGTTTAGCATATTATACAAATTTGAATTTATATTTTAATTTTTTTTTATTTTTTTTTGCTATAATCTTTGACCCTAATGTCGTGATAAAAACTGAAGACATGACTATAGATAATATCATAATTTTTATTTATTTAGTACCAATATATTCTGCAGCAGTTTACAATTAAGCCTGGACATGTGCAGACAATACAAAGTAAC
The DNA here is from genome assembly GCF_051348905.1 of Ranitomeya variabilis. NCBI lineage: Eukaryota > Metazoa > Chordata > Amphibia > Anura > Dendrobatidae > Ranitomeya > Ranitomeya variabilis. Next base: position 275,993,344 of record NC_135232.1, read on the forward strand.
AAAAAGTTCAACAGTTACAGGGGGAGTGAGGGCCGTGCTCGCAAGCTTACCATGTATAAGGAAACGGGGGACACAGTAGGCAGAATATTCTCTTTATATATGGTGCAGCCTTCATTATAATAAATAAGGGTTTTCATATAAAGGTGCATGATCCAGTCATCAGCCAGTATCTGTCTAAGTGCAGTTACCGTTACTGGGTGCATAGTGGGTGAATAGGAGGGAGCAGATAATAATTAACATTTAGAAGGAGAGAACAGTGGAGAGTTAGGTTGTTGAGCTGAGGTGATAGACCTGTCTAAAGAGATGTGTTTTGAAAGCACTCTTAAAAACATGTGGGCTAGATATGTCAGATCATTTGGAGTAGTGCATTCCAGAACACTGGCACAGCGCAAGAGAAGTCTTGGAGACGGAGGTGCGCGGTTTGGATTATGGAGGATAATAGTCTTGGATCAGTTGCAGAACGGAGCGCACTGGTAGGGTGATAGAGATGAGGCATGAGATATAGGGTGGTGCAGAACTATGAAGAGATTTGTGGGTGAGAGAGATAAGATTGTATTATATTCTGTAGTGGATGGGCAACCAGTGTAATGACTGGCACAAGGTGGAGGCATCGGTGAAGCGGCTGGACAGAAATACGTCTCTGGATGCTGCATCCAGGACGGATTGGTGAGGAGAAAGTTTGGGGAAGAGCGATCAGTAAAGAGTTGCAGTAGTCCAGACAAGAATGAATACGAGTTAGTAAGAGTTTTTGCAGTTTCAAAGGTGAGAAAAGGACTGACTCTGGAGATGTTTTTAAGATGCTGGTAACATGAGCAAGTGATTGGATAAAGGGAATAGAGGAAAGTTCTGTTTAAAATATGACCTCATGACAGCGAGTGTACTGCTTGGAAATTTATGGTTGAACCAACCAAGGTGCTTGCAGTATCGAGTATAGGTAGGTTAATAGAGGGAAGAAACATGAGAAGTTCAGTTTTGGAGAGATTCAGATAGCGGGAGGACATGACATTAGAGATAGTGGACAGACAATCCCTGATATTTTGTATTAAGGGGGGTATCAGGAGAAGAGCTGTATAATTGGGTGTCGTCGGCAAGAAATGGTACTGCAAACCAAATCTGCTGATGGTTTGTCCAATAGGAGCTTTATATATATAGAATAGTAAGGGGCCTAGGACTGAGCATCGAGGAACCCTGTTAGTAAGGGGGAGAGGAGTAAGAGCTGGCAAAAGATGCAGTGAAGGAGGAGAACCCGGAGAGAGCAGTATCCTTGAACAATACACTGTGTGCAGAATTATTAGGTAAGTTGTATTTTAGAGGATTATTTTTTATTATTGATCAACAACTATGTTCTCAATCAACCCAAAAGACTCATAAATATCAAAGCTTAATATTTTTGGAAGTTGGAGTGGTTTGTGCAGGTAACTATTACTGTGCAGAATTATTAGGCAACTTAATAAAAACCAAATATATTCCCACCTCTCTTCTTTATTTTCACCAGGTAAACCGATATAACTTCACAAAATTTAGAAATAAACATTTCTGACATGCAAAAACAACTCCCCCCCCCCCCCCCCTCGCACACACACAAAAAAAGTGACCAATATAGCCACCTTTCTTTATGATGACACCCAACAGCCTTCCATCCATAGATTCTGTCAGTTGCTTGATCTGTTTACGATCAACATTGCATGCAGTAGCCCCCACAGCCTCCCAGACGCTGTTCCGAGAGGTGGACTGTTTTCCCTCCCTGTAGATCTCACATTTTATGAGGGACCACAGGTTCTCTATGGGGTTCAGATCAGGTGAACAAGGGGGCCGCCATGTCATTATTTTTTCTTCTTTGAGACCTTTACTGGCCAGCCACGCTGTGGAGTAGTTGGAGGCATGTGATGGAGCATTGTCCTGCATGAAAATCATGTTTTTCTTGAACGATACCGACTTCTTCCTGTACCACTGCTTGCAGACGTTGTATTCCAGAAACTGGCAGTAGGTCTGGGAGTTGAGCTTCACTCCATCCTCAACCCGAAAAGGTCCCACAAGTTCATCTTTGATGATACCAGCCCATACCAGTACCCCACCTCCACCTTGCTGGCGTCTGAGTCAGAGTGGAGCTCTCTGCCCTTTACTGATCCAGCCTCTGGCCCATCAAGGTTCACTCTCATTTCATCAGTCCATAAAACCTGTGAAAAGTCAGTCTTAAGATATTTCTGTGCCTGGTCTTGACGGTTTATCTTATGTTTCTTGTTCAATGTTGGTCGTTTTTCAGCCTTCCTTACCTTGGCCATGTCCCTGAGTATCGCACACCTTGTGCTTTTTGTTACTCCAGTAACGTTGCAGCTCTGAAATATGGCAAAACTGGTGGCAAATGGCATCTTGGCAGCTTCACGCTTGATTTTCGTCAATTCATGTGCAGTTATTTTGCGCCTTTAATAATAATAATAATCTTTATTTATATAGCGCCAACATATTCCGCAGCGCTTTACAGTTTAACAGTTTCAAACACAACAGTCATAGGTAACAATGTTAACAATACAGTAATAAAGCAGAATAAAACAAAATACGACGACCCTGCTCGTGAGAGCTTACAATCTACAATGAGGTGGGGGAGATACAAAGCACAGGTGCGTATTTACAATGATGTATTTACAATGATGGTCCAGCCATCTTCAGGGAGTGGGGGGTAGATGGAGATAGCGAATGGGCTACACACACACAAACATAAAATGAGTTTGATTAGGGAACGTGATAGGCCGCTCTGAACAAATGTGTTTTGAGCGAGCGCCTAAAACTATGCAAATTGTGGATGGTTATAATATCTTGGGGTAGAGCATTCCAGAGGATTGGTGCAGCACGTGAGAAGTCTTAGAGTCGGGAGTGGGAGGTGCGGATTAGTGCAGAGGATAGTCGAAAGTCGTTTGCAGAGCGCAGCGGTCGGTTAGGCCGATAGAGAGAAATGAGGGAGGAGATGTAAGGCGGTGCCGCACTGTGGAGAGCTTTGTGGGTGAGAACAAGTACTTTGAATTGTATCCTGTAATGAATGGGCAGCCAGTGTAATGACTGGCGAAGAGCTGACCCGTCCGAGTAACGATTAGCCAGATGGACGACCCTGGCTGCTGCATTAAGGATAGACTGGAGAGGGGAAAGTCGCGTGAGGGGGAGGCCAATTAATAGGGAGTTGCAGTAGTCCAGACGGGAGTGGATTAGGGCGTCAGTGAGCGTTTTTGTTGTCTCCATGGTGAGAAAAGGGCGGATTCTAGAGATGTTCTTTAGGTGTAAGCAGCACGAGCGGGCAAGAGATTGTATGAGGGAGGTGAAGGAAAGATCGGAGTCAAACATAACACCCAGACAGCGTGCCTGCTGCCTTTTTTCCCAACGCGCTTCTTGCGACCCTGTTGGCTATTTGCCATGAAACACTTGATTGTTTGGTGATCACGCTTCAAAAGTTTGGCAATTTCAAGACTGCTGCATCCCTCTGCAAGACATCTCACAATTTTAGACTTTTCAGAGCCTGTCAAATCTCTCTTCTGACTCATTTTGCCAAAGAAAAGGAAGTTGCCTAATTAAGCACACCTTATATAGGGTTTTGATGTCATTTTTTTTTTTAGACAACACCCCTCCTCATTACAGAGATGCACATCACCTGATTTACTTAATTGGTAGTTGGCTCTCAAGCCTGGACAGCTTGGAGTAGGACAACATGTATAACAAGTAATTATATAAAATTAAGGGCGCTGCATAACATGTATATGGATTAACCTGCTGCAGCAAATATAAGGACCCAACTACCAATTGGTCCTAGTATTAGGCCAATTGCCAAATATATAACGTATGTATGTATATATATCTGCGCTGCAGGTATAGTCCAAGACACAATTCACCAAATTGTAATAGAAGGGTGCCGTATGTTTACCTTTCTGGTGTAGTCACAGCGTTATTAATAGAAGCACTTGTCCGAAGGTCCTGTTGGTTTTCAGATGGTTACATAAAAATGTCCATCGCTCCACGATATTTCCAAGACACAGGAAGTGGGGTATTAGCCTGTCCCGGCCGGTGACAGTCCCCTATTCCGTTATAGATAATCCACTAGCTTTAGTTAGAAGCAGCACATGCTTGCTGTAATAGCTTACCGGCGAGGTGCAGTAAAACTGCAGGACCTCGCGTGACGTCACAAGCACGTGATGTATCACGTGATCGGCTTTCAAAGAAGGTACGGAGCGCACCACAGACCAAGATTCATCCGACGCGTTTCGGAGTCAGCAGACTCCTTCCTCCTCCTCCTCTTGGACTATACCTGCAGCGCAGATATATATACATACATATGTATAACAAGTATCATGTGATCAAAATGCAACTTGCCTAATAATTCTGCACACAGTGTAGATTGTTGCTTCTTTTCATTTAACTCTTTGCTGTTATCAATGCTTCCATGCATCGTTGTGATACAGAAAGAGCACAAATGTCTCTGAAATACTAACCATCCTAATTTATTTATTTTTAAAGCACCACTCCAGCATGTTTTTTTCTTGTTTGTTTTTAAATTGTAGCCCTGCAGTGGTTCTACTAATATAAGCTCCCTGCCCCTAAGGTTTTACTTATCAGTCGCTGTCTTTTTCTGTTCTTGGTGCCACTTTGGTTGGTCTCTGGCAGTTTGTGACCTGCCATATCGCTCCAGTGTTTGCTGAGTGGATTGGAAGTCACAATTCAAAGTAAATCTATGAGAGCCAGAACGAGTCTCTCCTAGACTTACATTGAGACTGACTTCCGGTCAATTAGCCATTGCGGTCACAAGATGGCGGCGCGGGACTGAAGCAGCGCTGGGAAACGCAGAAGACGTCAACTAGTAAGTATAAGACTAGGGTCGGGGAACTTGGATTAGGGGCACCAATCCAGCGCTACAATTAAAACAAACAAACAAAAACCACTGGAGTGGTTTCTTAGGGTACGTTCCCACAATCTGCTTTTTGGTGAGTTTTTGATGTTGCAAATTTTCTGCTCCCATTATGTAAAATACACAGCGTAAAAAACTCAACAAAAAGTCATAGTGGGAATGTAGATTAAAAGCAAATCTATCATCAGATTTTAGCTACCACATCTGAGAGCAGCCTGATGTAGGCAAAGAGACCCTGACCCACCAGGCTCTCTCTATAGACAGTGAGCTGCTTATCACAGAAGGGGGCAGAGGTGGGCCAGGGCTCACAGGACCAGCTAGCCACAGTATTGTTACTCACAAGGTGTAAGTAATCAACACCACACAGCTGGACATTTGACACATCATTGAGTTCAGTGTTTTAACCCCTACATCATTCTGTCCTCAGATTACATACAAAAACCTGCTGACAGATTCACTTCAATGAATCAGTAGTACAAGTGAAAATAGGAAACTTTGTAATGCAGATATGTCTTTCTCATTCTGGACTGATCATTCATTTTTAATTACTGTAATGGGTAAAATCTGTCTTCAGTGAATACAGATTTCCCCATTATTGAGTTGGACATGATTAATGCTGCTCATAAGATTCTATGGGGAAAGGAATGGAGGCGAAAGAGGCAGACATTCTGCTGCAAGATCTCCTGAAATTACACTTCTATTTTGTTTTCTGTGCTGCTTTCCTTTCATTGGTGTGTCACCCACTTCAAAAGACTGAATGTGATATTTTTCACCCCTACTTAATACCTAACTAGAACTAATGGCAGTTTTAGATACACAATCCCTAACAAACAGAGCCACATAGTACCACAGTGGATCCCAGTAAACAATTAAAGGGTCCCTGTGTATGCAATACGGACTATCCGCCCCTATCATTAGTACAAATGCACAAAAGTCCACACAACAGAATGACTACAGGGTCAAAATAATATATAGAAAGATTATAATTTATTAATTAAAACGACCAAAACATTAGGTCAAACAACAAGTCAAATAACAGCGTGTAAGAGGAAAATGTGCAAAAGAATTGAAAATACATTATGGAATGTTGTACGTGTCAGAACAAATCGGGACATTGGGGGATACGTGAGGCAGCAAAAAAAACATTAACCTCACATACGGGCAAAAGCACAATTTAACCATATGTAACCCAAACAAAAACACAGGGTTAACAACTATTGTTGCCCTATCGTGCCTATGTTCAGTGCCGCAGTGAATCACCACAGCATCATAGTAGTATAGGGTAACCGCCTCACTATCATATCATGACCATAATTACCTGAAAAAAGGCGATACCAGGCACCAATCTCCCAATGACCCGGTCCGTCCCCAATGTCCCGATTTGTTCTGACACGTACAACATTCCATAATGTATTTTCAATTCTTTTGCATATTTTCCTCTTACACGCTGTTATTTGACTTGTTGTTTGACCTAATGTTTTGGTCGTTTTAATTACCGTATTTTCTGGTGTATAAGACGACTGGGTGTATAAGACGACCCCCAACTTTTCCATATAAAATATGGAATTTGGGATATGCCCGCTGTATAAGACGGGGGTCATCTTATACGCCCAGTCATCTTATACGGCGTGTGGTTCCCAGGGTCTGGAGGAGAGGAGACTCTCCTTCAGGCCCTGGGATCCATATTCATGTTAAAAATAAAGAATAAAAATAAAAAATATGTATATACTCACCCCTCCGAGAAGCCTGGCTGTCACTGCTGCAAGCGTCTGCCTCCGTTCCTAAGAATTGCAGAGCATGAAGGACCCTCGATGACGTCGCAGTCCTGTGATTGGTCCGTGACCGCTCATGTGAACGGTCACCTGACCGTGACGTCATCGAAGGTCCTTCACGCTCTGCAATTCTTAGGAACGGAGGCAGAAGCTTGCAGCGGTGACAGCCAGGCTTCTCGGAGGGGTGAGTATATACATATTTTTTATTTTTATTCTTTATTTTTAACATGAATATGGATCCCAGGGCCTGAAGGAGAGTTTCCTCTCCTTCAGACCCTGGGAACATCCAGGATCGCTCCCTGCACATGCCGTACCTGGCGTATAAGACGACCCCCGACTTTTGGGACAATTTTTAGGGGTTAAAAAGTCGTCTTATACGCCGGAAAATACGGTAATAAATTATAATCTTTCTATATATTATTTTGACCCTGTAGTCATTCTGTTGTGTGGACTTTAATGGCAGTTTTAGTAGATTAATCGTGTAAATTATAGAAAACAATATTCTTACACAGTGTTTTTTTTGTGCAGGCTAAAGATCATGGCAAGACTGAAGTTGGAGAACTGCATACTAAATTGGAGAAGGTAAATATTTTGTCTTCTTTTTATCTGTCTCCATCCATTTGATGTGAAAGCAGATTTGTCACCAAGATTGCGCATTACTAACTGATTGAGTTATAAGACAAAACAAATCTTATATGTGTTGAGGCTCGTGTGTTTAGATAGAAAATTATTTAGAATGGCTTTATATTATTATAAAGTGTTCCTACCTGAGAATGTTATGAGCCCTATTTTAGCTAAAGAGAACCTGTCAGCAGGATTGTGCTGAGTAACCTACAGACTCTGTCAGGTTGGGGCCCTTATATTGATTACAATGATACCTTGGTTGATGAAATCCATCTTGTGGTTGTTGTTTAATCTTTTTCAGTTAATGAGATTCTCTTGCTGCGGGGCGGCCTGTGGGGGGTCTTTATGGGGTGCTCTGCTTAGCTATTCATACTGATGACTTATGACAGGTCGCTGATCGCTCAGTGACCTGCCTATTTTACATACTGAATATTATATGTATTGAAAAATTGAAGAAAAAAAAATCACATTCAGCAGGCAGGCACCTGTGCTACAGTATGATCGCATGTATAATATGCATTAAATTGCTTTATTTGCTGATATAAATTCATTCAGAAAAAAAAATTCTTCTCGAATGTCGCCGGCCGATAGTAGCATCTATCGGATCATCGGGACGGCTACTGCGCAGACGCGTCTGGCTCCATTTTGAGAAGATTTTTTTTCAGAATCAATGTATGTGACTAAATAAAACAATTTAATGCACATTATACATGCGATCATGCTGCATTGCAGGCGCTACCACTTGGACCTGCCTGCTGAAGGTGATTTTCCCCCCAATACATACAGTATAATAATCAATATGTACACCAGGGGGCAGGTCACTAAGGGATCAATGACCTGTCATAAGCCGTCAGTATGAATACCTAAGCAGAGCACCACATAAAGACCCCCCCCCCCCACAGTCCACCCCCGAGCACAATAATCTCAATAATTGAAAACTGACGTCATAACCTTGGAACGCTTCAATGGATGGCACTGATTCTGTTTTCTCGTGACATATTGTACGTCACGGTAGTGGTAAAATTTATTTGCTATGACTTGCGTTGATTTGTCAAGAAATCGGAAATTTGGTGAAAATTTAGCAATTTTCAAACTTTTAATTTTATGCACTTAAATCAGAGAGTCATGTCACACAAAATAATTAATACAATTTCCCACATGTCTGCTTTACTTCAGCGCAATATTTGAAACATAATTTTTTAAATTTGACCAGTGATTTCTCATTTTTACAACAAAATTTACAAAACCATTTTTTTAGGGACCACCTCAAATTCGAGGTGACTTTGAGGGGTCTAAATGACAGAAAATACCCCAAAGTGATACAAGTGTAACTGGAGAAATTGCACCATACGATTTCTCCAGTCACAATTTGTTGTGCAATTTCTCCTGAGTTCACTGATGCTCTATATGTGGTCGCAAACTATTTTTGAGGCACTGAGCAAAGCTCAAAATAGGAGTAGCGTCATATTGCAGTGCAGATCTTGCTGCACTGGTTTGAGGGTGCCATGTTACATTGGCAGAGCCCTTGAGATGCCAGAACAGCAGAACCCCCCATAAGTGACCCCATTTTACAAACTAAGCCTCTCAATGAATTCATCTAGGACTGCAGTGTTTCTGCACCCATTGACTTCCATTGTGTCAGGCCATTCCACAGCAAAACTGCAGATGTAAAAAAAGATCTGCAGTTTTGCTGCAGATATGGGTGCAAGAAACGCTGCGGCCCAGGAGGAAGGAAGTGTGTGGCCGGTGACTGTGTGCGTGTCTCTGTGTGTGGGTCTGTGTGTGTGGGTCGGCAGGGCTGTGTGCGGGGTCGGCGGGGCTGTGTGCGGGGTCGGCGGGGCTGTGTGCGGCGTTGGCGGGGCTGTGTTGGGTCGGCGGGGCTGTGTGCGGGAGTCTGCGGGGCTGTCGGGGTCTGCCGGGGCTGTGTGTGTATGTGTGTGTGTGTGTGTGTGTGTGTGTGTGTGTGCAGGCATCGTCCAATGGGTCAACAAGTCCCATCCGGCTATGCATGCTACAGTGACAGTGATTGACACATTAGTCAATTATGGGACAGTAGTGGTCCCATCATCCGGCTAATGTGTTGAATGTAAAAACAAACAAAAAAACCCACATACAGTACATATAGTTCATACTCACCATCTACACCTGATTCCCGAAGCCCTCACTTACATGAAAAAAAATTAAAATAATAAACCAACAATATACTCCCTGTGTCCGACGTAATCCAATTAATATGATTGTCCCACGATCTCCCGTGGAGAGGTGTCACATCAGCTGATGCGACTGCTCTCCAGGGGCTCCGGTGATACAATGAGGGAGATACTTGTATCACTCCGCCGCCGACAGGTAACTGTAGTTCACCTGTCACTTTGCGTTAAAGGTGGACTACATCGGACAGGGAGTATGCTGTTGGTTTGTTTTTTTACATTTTTTTTTTGCAGGTGATCGATGGCGTCGAATGGATATAGGAGTACAATAAAAATTATTAAAAACTGTGTTGTGTTTTATTTCATTAAAATACTTTATTCTTATGTGTGTGTTTTTTTTTTAACCCTTTCTTACTATAAGATTAATAATGGATAGGCGTCCTATTGACGCCTCTCCATTATTAACCGGGCTTAATGTCCCCTTACAATAGCAAGGTGACATTAACCCCTTATTACCCCTGTGGTGAAATATGTATATATATATCTATATGGGTGTAGTGACATATGTCTAGGGTTATATGTGTATGTGTAAGTAGTAGTTGAACATCTGTCCTGAAGGCTGCATGTCTCACAGGTGTTAATATGTATTTTCCTGAGACAATCAGACTTCTGTCTCAAGCAGACTACCAAGTTAGATGATTTCTGTAAGTTTTCTCCTGTTATTTTATACTGTTTTGCATAAGTTGTATGTCTTTTTTTATCATATTTTTATACCTTTTTCTTACTCTAAGCACTGAACCTTTTTTGTATTAAAGTATAAAACTTTAACAAGTTGAACCTTGAATGTTCTAACGAATCCATAGCCTAAGGTGTGTGAGCCTTATGAGTGGTAGACATTATTAGTATTAATATTTCCGGGACTCATCGCCCGTGTATGAGCGGGTGTGTGGCCTGGGTCGGTGTGTGATTTATGCTCCCATTACAGCATAGGACAGACGTTGAATGCTGAACTGAAAGTGGGGAGATAGATTAACTCTTACAGACACAACCCCAAGTCATGTGCTGAGAGCGGAAACGTGACGAATTAGTGACACCACGGAGTGGGGATCCGTGACAACTGGTGGCAGAGCGGTGGGATAGATTTATTTCTATTAGAGCATTAGTGCATGGTTTAAGCAATTATTCCCTGTACTAAAGAATTGGTATCCTTGCGAGGAGTGCGCCAGTTCTACAAGGTTCAACTCAGTGCTTACTTAGACATACTTGTAAACCGTTTTCCCTTCCCCGTTTTTCTTTTCTATCTTTTACTTGGCAAAGGCTGTTCATCAATATGGCAGCCCACTACAAGAAGCAGAGCAAAGAGGCTCTGACTAACCTCTGTGAGCAGAGAGGAATAGAGACGGCCGACAGATCCAGGGAGCTGCTGATATGCGCCTTGGTCGAGCAGGATATGGAGCAAAGTGCTGGAACATCTGGGCAAGGAGAGAGTTCATCTCAGAGAGACCGAGCAATGCCAGCTCGTGCACTGGAGATAACCTGATGGAAATGCCAGTGCTGAGGAGACTATGGACTGTACTTTACAAATCGACTTACAACAGCTGGGAACAAGTGATCCCAATCTGCGCATGCAGCTTATTCTACAGTACCGACAGGCTGAGAGAGAGGCTGCAGAACGGGAGGACAATACTTTCCAGCTTCAGATGGCTCAAATAGAGAGGGGTATCAGTCCTCAGCTAACCCCCTCCCAGGACAGAAATCCGAGAACACCACGTCTGGAAAACTTCCCTGTGGTGGAGAAGGATACGGACATAGATACTTTCCTTCGGGGGTTTGAAAAAACATGCAGGCAATACCATTTACCCCGTGAGCAGTGGGTGCAGTATCTAACCCCAGGGTTGAAAGGCAAAGCCCTGGAAGTTTTTGCTGGCCTCCCACAAAAACTAGATGGAAACTATGAGGCCATAAAAGAGGCCCTGATCAGGCTATTTAACCCCTCTGTGACCTTGGACGTACTATCCCGTCGAGGTGACCTGGGCCTATCTGACCCTCGACGGGATAGTACGTCATAGCCGATCGGCCGCGCTCACGGGGGGAGCGCGGCCGATCGCGGCCGGGTGTCAGCTGACTATCGCAGCTGACATCCGGCACTATGTGCCAGGAGCGGTCACGGACCGCCCCCGGCACATTAACCCCCGGCACACCGCGATCAAACATGATCGCGGTGTACCGGCGGTATAGGGAAGCATCGCGCAGGGAGGGGGGCTCCCTGCGGGCTTCCCTGAGACCCCCGGAGCAACGCGATGTGATCGCGTTGCTCTGAGGGTCTCCTACCTCCCTCCTCGCCGCAGGTCCCGGATCCAAGATGGCCGCGGCATCCGGGTCCTGCAGGGAGGGAGGTGGCTTACCGAGTGTCTGCTCAGAGCAGACGCTTGGTAAGCCTGCAGCCCTGCACAGCAGATCGCAGATCTGGCAGAGTGCTGTGCACACTGCCAGATCAATGATCTGTGATGTCCCCCCCTGGGACAAAGTAAAAAAGTAAAAAAAAAAATTCCCCACATGTGTATAAAAAAAAAATAAAAAAAATATCCTAAATAAAGAAAAAAAAAAAAAAATTATTCCCATAAATACATTTCTTTAGCTAAATAAAATAAAAAAAACAATAAAAGTACACATATTTAGTATCGCCGCGTCCGTAACGACCCGACCTATAAAACTGGCCCACTAGTTAACCCCTTCAGTAAACACCGTAAGAAAAAAAAAAAACGAGGCAAAAAACAACGCTTTATTACCATACCGCCGAACAAAAAGTGGAATAACACGCGATCAAAAAGACGGATATAAATAACCATGGTACCGCTGAAAACGTCATCTTGTCCCGCAAAAAACGAGCCGCCATATAGCATCATCAGCAAAAAAATAAAAAAGTTATAGTCCTGAGAATAAAGCGATACCAAAATAATTATTTTTTCTATAAAATAGTTTTTATCGTATAAAAGCGCCAAAACATAAAAAAATGATATAAATGAGATATCGCTGTAATCGTACTGACCCGACGAATAAAACTGCTTTATCAATTTTACCAAACACGGAACGGTATAAACGCCTCCCCCAAAAGAAATTCATGAATAGCTGGTTTTTGATCACTCTGCCTCACAAAAATCGGAATAAAAAGCGATCAAAAAATGTCACGTGTCCGAAAATGTTACCAATAAAAACGTCAACGCGTCCCGCAAAAAACAAGATCTCACATGACTCTGTGGACTCAAATATGGAAAAATTACAGCTCTCAAAATGTGGTAACGCAAAAAATATTTTTTGCAATGAAAAGCGTCTTTCAGTGTGTGACGGCTGCCAATCATAAAAATCCGCTAAATAACCCGCTATAAAAGTAAATCAAACCCCCCTTCATCACCCGCTTAGTTAGGGAAAAATAAAAAAATTTAAAAAATGTATTTATTTCCATTTTCCCATTAGGGTTAGGGCTAGAGTTAGGACTAGAGTTAGGGCTAGGGTTAGGGCTAGGGTTAGGGCTAGGGTTAGGGCTAGGGTTGGGGCTAGGGTTAGGGCTAGAGTTAGGACTAGGGTTAGGGCAAGGGTTAGGGCTAGGGTTGGGGCTAGGGTTAGGGCTAGAGTTAGGACTAGAGTTAGGGCTAGGGTTAGGGCAAGGGTTAGGACTAGGGTTAGGGCTAGGGTTGGGGCTAGGGTTAGGGCTAGGGTTAGGGTTGGGGATAGGGTTAGGGCTAGGGTTAGGGCTAGGGTTGGGGATAGGGTTAGGGCTAGGGTTAGGGCTAGGGTTAGGGCTAGTGTTACGGCTAGTGTTAGGGCTAGTGATAGGACTAGGGTTATTGCTAGGGTTAGGGCTAGGGTTAGGGTTGGAGCTACAGTTAGAGTTGGGGCTAAAGATAGGGTTAGGGTTTGGATTACATTTACGGTTGGGAATAGGGTTGGGTGTGTCTGGGTTAGAGGAGTGGTTAGGGTTACCGTTGGGATTAGGGTTAGGGATGTGTTTGGATTAGGGTTTCAGTTATAATTGGGGGGTTTCCACTGTTTAGGCACATCAGGGGCTCTCCAAACGGGACATGGCATCCGATCTGAATTCCAGCCAATTCTGCGTTGAAAAAGGAAAACAGTGCTCCTTCCCTTCAGAGCTCTCCCTTGTGCCCAAACAGGGGTTTACCCCAACATATTGGGTATCAGCGTACTCAGGACAAATTGGACATCATCTTTTGGGGTCCAATTTCTCCTGCTACCCTTGGGAAAATACAAAACTGGGGGCCAAAAAATAAGTTTTGTGGGAAAAAAAAGATTTTTTATTTTCACGGCTCTGCGTTGTAAACTGTAGTGAAACACTTGGGGGTTCAAAGTTCTCACAACACATCTAGATAAGTTACTTTGGGGGTCTAGTTTCCAATATGGGGTCACTTGGGGGGGGTTTGTACTGTTTGGGTACATCAGGGGCTCTGCAAATGCAACGTGACGCCTGCAGACCAATCCATTTAAGTCTGCATTCCAAATGACGCTCCTTCCCTTCCGAGCTCTGTCATGCACCCAAACAGTGGTTCCCCCCCACATATGGGGTATCAACGTACTCAGGACAAATTGGACAACAACTTTTGGAGCCCAATTTATCCTGATACCCTTGTGAAAATACAAAACTGGGGGCTAAAAAATCATTTTTGTGAAAAAAAAAAAAGAATTTTTATTTTCACGGCTCTGCGTTATAAACTGTAGTGAAACACTTGGGGGTTCAAAGTTCTCACAACACATCTAGATAAGTTCCTTGGGGGGTCTAGTTTCCAATATGGGGTCACTTGTGGGGGGTTTGTACTGTTTGGGTACATCAGGGGCTCTGCAAATTCAACGTGACGCCTGCAGACCAATCCATTTTAGTCTGCATTCCAAATGACACTCCTTCCCTTCCGAGCTCTGTCATGCACCCAAACAGTGGTTCCCCCCCACATATGGGGTATCAGCGTACTCAGGACAAATTGGACAACAAAGTTTGGGGTCCAATTTATCCTGATACCCTTGTGAAAATACAAAACTGGGGGCTAAAAATCATTTTTGTGAAAAAAAAAAAAATTTTTTATTTTCATGGCTCTGCGTTATAAACTGTAGTGAAACACTTGGGGGTTCAAAGCTATCAAAACACATCTAGATAAGTTCCTTAGGGGGTCTACTTTCCAAAATGGTGTCACTTGTGGGGTTTTTTAATGTTTAGGTACATCAGGGGCTCTCCAAACGCAACATGGCATCCCATCTTAATTCCAGTCAATTTTGCATTGAAAAGTAAAATAGCGCTCCTTCCCTTCCGAGCTCTGCTATGCGCCCAAACAGTGGTTTACCCCCACATATGGGGTATCGTCGTACTCAGGACAAATTGCACAACAACTTTTGTGGTCTAATTTCTTCTCTTACCCGTGGGGAAATAAAAAAATGGGGGCGAAAAGATCATTTTTGTGAAAAAATATGATTTTTATTTTTACGGCTCTGCATTATAAACTTCTGTGAAGCAGTTGTTGGGTCAAAGTGCTCAACACACATCTAGATAAGTTCCTTAAGGGGTCTACTTTCCAAAATGGTGTCACTTGTGGGGGGTTTCAATGTTTAGGCACATCAGGGGCTCTCCAAACGCAACATGGCGTCCCATCTCAATTCCAGTCAATTTTGCATTGAAAAGTCAAATGGCGCTCCTTCCCTTCCGAGCTCTGCCCTGCGCCCAAACAATGGTTTACACCCACATATGGGGTATCAGCGTACTCAGGACAAATTGCACAACAATTTTTGGGGTCCAATTTCTTCTCTTACCCTTGGGAAAATAAAAAATTGGGGGCGAAAAGATCATTTTTGTGAAAAAATATGATTTTTTATTTTTACGGCTCTGCATTATAAACTTCTGTGAAGCACTTGTTGGGTCAAAGTGCTCACCACACATCTAGATAAGATCCTTAGGGGGTCTACTTTCCAAAATGGTGTCACTTGTGGGGGGTTTCAATGTTTAGGCACATCAGGGGCTCTCCAAATGCAACATGGCGTCCCATCTCAATTCCAGTCAATTTTGCATTGAAAAGTCAAATGGCGCTCCTTTCCTTCCGAGCTCTGCCCTGCGCCCAAACAATGGTTTACACCCACATATGGGGTATCAGCGTACTCAGGATGAATTGTACAACAAATTTTGGGGTCTATTTTCTCCTGTTACCCTTGGTAAAATAAAACAAATTGGAGCTGAAACAAATTTTGTGTGAAAAAAAGTTAAATGTTTATTTTTATTTAAACATTCCAAAAATTCCTGTGAAACACCTGAAGGGTTAATAAACTTCTTGAAAGTGGTTTTGAGTACCTTGAGGGGTGCAGTTTTTAGAATGGTGTCACACTTGGGTATTTTCTATCATATAGACCCCTCAAAATGACTTCAAATGAGATGTGGTCCCTAAAAAAAAATGGTGTTGTAAAAATGAGAAATTGCTGGTCAACTTTTAACCCTTATAACTCCGTCACAAAAAAAAATTTTGGTTCCAAAATTGTGCTGATGTAAAGTAGACATGTGGGAAATGTTACTTATTAAGTATTTTGCGTGACATATGTCTGTGATTTAAGGGCATAAAAATTCAAAGTTGGAAAATTGCGAAATTTTCAAAATTTTCGCCAAATATTCGTTTTTTTCACAAATAAACGCAAGTTATATCGAAGAAATTTTACCACTATCATGAAGTACAATATGTCACGAGAAAACAATGTCAGAATCGCCAAGATCCGTTGAAGCGTTCCAGAGTTATAACCTCATAAAGGGACAGTGGTCAGAATTGTAAAAATTGGCCCGGTCATTAACGTGCAAACCACCCTTGGGGGTGAAGGGGTTAACCTAACACCAGAAGTGTATCGGAGAAAGTTCCGGAACCTACAACATGGAGCAACTGACTGCTATGCAGATGTTGTGAGCACCTTGAGGACCACTTTCCACCAATGGATCAGGGGACTTTCTGTTAACAGTTTTGAGGACTTAACGGATCTTATGGTCAAGGATCAATTTCTTCACATATGCCCCACGGATGTACGACAATTTGTGTGTGATCGGGAGCCACAAACTGCGAAACAGGCTGCAAAGATTGCAGACTGCTATGTGGCTAACAGGATGCCTGAGGTGCGGAAGCCATCGGGATTCAGCTGGAGGGGAGGTAAGCGAAACGGGGACCCTTCTCCCTCTGCCGGCCGATCACCAGTGCTGTCCAAGCCTACCTCCTATGGGGTCCCGGGCAATAGACATTCTCTAGGCGATGCACGCCGGTGCTTCTGCAACCAAGTGGGACATGTTAGCGCTGTCTGCCCTGATAGGGAGAAACTCCCAACTATAACCACAAAGCCGTCTGTGTCCCCACCGTCTGTCCTCTTTGTGGCCAGCTCTGATGCGAGGGCTAATGAGAACTGTCAATCTGTCACTGTTGGCAATAAAGTCACCATTGGTCTCAGGGACACTGGGGCAGAGGTGACCATGGTCATGATTAAGGGAGCTTAGTCTCCAGAAACGCGTTGAGATTCTTACCCATATGGTTTGTGCTGAAGTTTGTATCCTCCATGTTCAAGTTTGTGAATAAAGAAAACTTTTTTTCACGGATTCGGTGAAGCTGGACATTTTCTTCTTTTGGATTCTACACGCCTGGACAGAGCGGGTCCGTGCTTCCGAAATTTGGCTTATGCATCCCAGGTGAGCTGGTTTACATTCCTTCTTATAAAGAGACACTCCCCACGGATACTACAGAATCTTAGGACTATGAAAGGCGGCTGATCGTCCCTTATCCATTTAGGGAACAATTACTGAGAATTGCCCATGAAATTCCTTTGGCAGGACACCTTGGAATACAAATGACTAAAGCTCGCCTGACACATAACTTCTATTGGCCCAAGATGGGGACAGATATTGCCAATTACTGTCGATCATGTGTAGTTTGCCAGAGAGTTGGAAAGTCCGGGAATATACAGAAAGCTCCATTGATACCACTGCATGTGATCAATGAGCCTTTCCGGAGAGTGGCTGTGGATATCATAGGGCCACTTGCAATCCCTAGCAGCTCTGGCAAAAAGTACATCCTCACAGTGGTGGACTATGGTACACGATACCTGGAAGCTGTGGCACTGTCCTCCATCCGAGCAGACAAAGTTGCGGATGCTTTACTGACTGTTTTCTCTCGTGTGGGTTTCCCCAGGGAAATGTTAACCGATCAGGGAACCCAGTTCATGTCCGATCTGATGGAAAGCCTCTGCAAAAAACAAGTGCAGCATGTTGTGGCCAGCACCTATCATCTCCAATCCAATGGACCTGCGAGTGTTTTAACGGAACATTAAAGAAAATGCTCAAAATACTGGTGGAGACTGAAGGGAGAGACTGGGAGTGGTACCTCCCCCATCTGTTGTTTGCCTACAGAGCGGTATCCCAGGCGTCTACAGGATTCTCCCCCTTTGAACTGGTTTATGGGAGGAGGGTCAGGGGGCCACTTGATTTGATTAAGGACTGTTGGGAGGACGACCCCAGAACTACTGGAGTCTCAGTGGATGAATATGTACTGCGGCTCAGAGAGAGAATAAAAAAACTGAGCAACCTGGCCCATGAGAACGTGACCCAGGCCCAAATACACCAGAAGGTCTGTTACGACCGTAATGCCAGACTGAGGGCATACGAGGAGGGGCAGATGGTTTGGGTGTTGGTCCATATGTTACAAAATAAATTGCAGGCCGCATGGGAGGGACCATACACTGTACATAAGCGGCTAAATGATGTTAATTATGTGGTGACACTAGATGAGCATGCAAAGCGTCAGAAAGTATTTCATGTGAATACGCTGAAGGCTCATCATGACAGGGAGACCTGTTTCTTACCTGTCTGTAGCCTGCCTGAAGAGGGGGAGGCTGATCTGTTGCTAGATGTGGGGGCTGGGACTCAGTACATGGAGTCCCTGGAGTCAGCAGAGTATAACCCTGAGCTATCACACAGTCAGCGGTCTGAGCTGATGGGGGCGCTCAGCGAGTTCACCGAAGTCTTCACAAGGCAGCCTAGGAGGACGCACTTAGCGGCTCACCATGTGGACACTGGTACTAGTCCCCCAGTACGGCAGTCTGCATACCGTGTGTCAGCAGAGGTGAAGACACACATGAGGGAACAGGTAGAGGAGATGCTGAACCTCAAGGTGATACAAAAATCCCAGAGTGCCTGGGCCTCGCCTGTGTTTCTTGTCCCAAAAAAGGACAGTACTACCTGGTTCTGTGTAGACTACAGGAAATTAAATGTACTGACTACATGTGAGGTCTACCCCATGCCGAGGATAGACGAGCTGTTAAAGCAGCTAGCTACAACATCGGACATCACCATCATGGACCTAAGTATGGGATATTGGCAGCTACCCCTGCCCAGAGAAGTGGCTTGTGCCACCATTGAAAAGGAATGTTTGGCAATTGTGCGGGCTCTAAAGAAGCTGCAACTATGCCTCTATGGGGTAACTTCAGTGTGATCAAAGATCATAACCCATTGAGTTGGCTCAACAGAGTAGTTGGGGACAACGGGCAATTGCTTAGATGGAGTCTGATATTACAACAATAGGATTTCATAATTCAGCATAAGAAGGGAGTTGATCATGGCAATGCTGATGGCCTATCTCGCTAAGGTGGGGCGGAACCAGATACGTGCTTGGGAGCTGACCTGTAAGTCAACCCTCATGCACGTTCATAAGGAGGGAGGTGTGGTGAAATACGTGTATATATATATATATATATATATATATATATATATATATATATATATATATATATATATATGTGTGTGTGTGTAATGACATATGTCTAGGGTTATATGTGTAACTAGCAGTAGTTGAACATCTGTCCTGAAGGCTGTATATCTCACCCAGGTGTTAATATGTATTTTCCTGAGACAAGCAGACTTCTGTCTCCAAATCTCACCGGGGGGTCTAGCTAGGACCAAGAAGAAAGGGTAACACTTGACACCTCCCAGCTCTTGGAAGAGAGATGTCAATTACGACCTGATGCAATTATGATATTAACCTGAGGGGCTGGTCTAGAAATCTGACCTCCAGACCAAAGCTATAAATTACACCTGTATACCTAGAATCGTGTTCACATAATAGGAGCAACCGAGCTGTTGTGATCCAATATACATTCCTACCCTGAGGGAGCAGAAAGCAGACTACTAAGTTAGATGATTTCTGTAAGTTTTCTCCTGTTATTTTATACTGTTTTGCATAAGTTGTATGTCTTTTTATCATATTTTTATACCTTTTTCTTACTCTAAGCACTGAACCTTTTTGTATTAAAGTATAAAACTTTAACAAGTTGAACCTTGAATGTTCTAACGAATCCATAGCCTAAGGTGTGTGAGCCTTATAAGTGGTAGACATTATTAGTATTAACATTTCCGGGACTCATCACCCGTGTATGAGCGGGTGTGTGGCCTGGGTCGGTGTGTGATTTATGCTCCCATTACAGCATAGGACAGAGGTTGAATGCTGGACTGAGAGTGGAGAGATAGATTAACCCTTGCAGGCACAACCCCAAGTCATGTGCTGAGAGCGGATGCGTGACGAATTAGTGACACCACTGAGAGGGGATCCGTGACAACCCCATATACCACCTCTACACAGCAGTGGGAAGGGAGGGGCTAAGTGCCAGAATTGCGACATCACGATGCGCCATTTCTCGGGCAGTTGCAGGCTGGTGTTAGTAGGGGGGGGCAATATCCATGG
Organism: Ranitomeya variabilis; assembly: GCF_051348905.1. Classification (NCBI taxonomy): domain Eukaryota; kingdom Metazoa; phylum Chordata; class Amphibia; order Anura; family Dendrobatidae; genus Ranitomeya; species Ranitomeya variabilis. Next base: position 276,013,517 of record NC_135232.1, read on the forward strand.
CCCCTTCCTAGGCTATGAATATCAGCCCGCAGCTGTCTGTGTAGCCTTTCTGGCTATAAAAATATAGGGGGACCCCACGTCATTTTTTTTTGGGGGGGACCCCCTATTTTAATTTCCAGTAAAGGCTATGCAGACAGCTGCGGGCTCATATTCATAGCCTGGGAAGGTGCCATGAGTATTACCCCCTTTCCAGGCTACAAATATTGGCCCCCGGCAGTCGTCTTTCCCCCTCTGGCGGAGAAAATTGCGCAGGAGCCCACGCCATTTTATTCCCCCCCCCCCCCCCCCCTTTTTTTTTCCAAAATGAAACACATTGTTCACTAATACACATTGGCCTTTCTATTATATATCTATGGATATAGCTATAGATATATCTATGGATATATTTATAGATATATCTATATGATATATACAGTGCCTTGCGAAAGTATTCGGCCCCATGGAACTTTTCAACCTTTTCCCACATATCATGCTTCAATATAACACAAAAGGGAAAATTCTATTAAGAAGAAACCCAATTAGAGTGTTTTGTATAAAGATATATAAATTTATTTAAGCATAAAATACAAATAGTATAGCAAGGTACAACTGATCAAGCAGGGTGGGGGAGGTAACTAGCTATTCACCGCCTGGTAATCAATAATGGCGTATGCATAAACAGTGAATCGCCGAATCAAGGTCAAAAATTACACAAACACATGCATGTACCAAAATATAATTAAAGACATATATTGAACAGCACAGGTGCAAAAAGGCATAAAAATTAGCCTAGCGAATCCAAGAGTAATCCATAAGCGAAAGTGCAATAGTGCAAAATGCAAAAAGTGCTAAGCAAAAGGAATACGTTGTGAAGTTATGCTGTAAGCTATTCAATAGGAGTATTCATATTACCTATATGTGGTGTAGGACCAGGACCCCAGCCTGCCGCCTCAACGCGCGTTTCGCCGATCTTCGTCAGGAGGCTTCAAACATGCTTCAAACATAAAGATACCAAATGTAAATTTTTGGTGAAGACTCAACCACAAGTGGAACACAATTGTGAAGTTGAACGAAATTTATTGGTTATTTTACATTTTTGTGGAAAATGAAAAACTGAAAAGTGGGACGTGCAATATTATTCCGCCCCTTTACTTTCAGTGCAGCAAACTCACTCCAGAAGTTCATTGTGGATCTCTGAATGATCCAATGTTGTCCTAAATGCCTAGGATGATAAATATAATCCACCTGTGTGTAATCAAGTCTCCGTATAAATGCACCTGCTCTGTGATAGTCTCAGGGTTCTGTTTGAAGCACAGAGAGCATCATGAAGACCAAGGAACACAACAGGCAGGTCCGTGATACTGTTGTGGAGAAATTTAAAGCCGGATTTGGATACAAAATGATTGTACTACAACGTACTGGTTATTCCAACATACTGGAAATTATAATGGCAGTTTGCAATTTTCACTCAGCAACATCCACTGCTGTCCCTCCCTAGTCTCGCTGTATGGCAAAGTAGTACTGTACAGCCTCATATAGGATATTTCTACATTCAGCAGATATTGTGGGACACATTTTGGTGCCCTTTTACCCATTTCCCAGTATCAAAATGTAAAATTTTGGGCTAACACACAATCTGGGTGGTAATGTAATTATTTTTTCTTCAATGCGAAGTGGTATAAAATTCGGTGACACACCTGTGGTGTCAATATAATAACTGCACCCCTAGATTAATTAATTGAGAGGTTTACAAATAGAGAACAAGAGCAGCACATCCAAGCTAGTGTGAACAGGCGCCAACAAAAAAAAGCATAAGTTGAAAAACGATAAAGGTTGCACCATTATTTGCCAAGAATGATTACTCTAGAACATTGAAAATGCATTACTGCCATAGAAAATAGGAAAAAAACCTATAGAATGTACATTTTTCCTATTTCCTATGGCATTGAGAAGTTTAGATTGTAAAATGGGGTCACTTATGCTATTCTGGCACCTCAGGGGCTCTGCCAATGTAACATGGCACCGTCAAACAATTGCAGCAATATATGCACTGTAATATGACGCTTCTTCCCTTCTGAGTTTTGCACTGTGCCTCAAAAGTAATTTTTCAACCACATATGGGGGTATCAGTGAACTCAGGAGAAATTGCACAACATTTTCTCCTGTTACCCTTGTGAAAATATGAAATTTGGAGCTAAAAAAGATCTTTGTGGGAAAAATGTGATTTGACTGAAGCCTGTCTCCCCTGACTTCTCCCCAGCTTGTAGAAATTCCAAAAGTCGCAACATTTTTAGTGCAAAATTTTTACAAGTCTTCAGAGTGTTGTTTTTTGGGTGTAAAATATATATATATATATATATATATATATATATATATATATATATATATATATATATATATATATATATATATATACACACACATATTCTAACTGGATATAATATTTAAACTGACTGTCCAAGGTGTAGATCAACCTCTTTGCTCCCAAAATAGCAATCACAAGTGTAAGCGTGGACTCCACAACACCTCTGAAGAATCCTGAGGTATTTAACACCAACGTCGCTTTTTGATGGACAAGGGCAAAGAGCCCTGGGGTTTTTTTTTTTTTTTTTTTTGGGGGGGGGGGGGGGGGGGGGGAATTGCCTGGAATTTCTGGACTGTTGGCCCTGATTCAGGTCTTTACGTCCAGGTCATGCTACTCTGAGGAAGGTGGATTTTCATATAAGCTTTATTGAAAGCATGAAGTACTTGGTTTTCATTACTACATATGAGAACACATTTCAAGAAGTCCTATTGTAACATTGCTTCTAGCACGTTCTCTAGTCACTAATTTTTAACAATTATTTGCTATGTTAATAACTTGCATATTAGAGTTTATTTTGCACATTTAAAAATTACATTTCTGATATTGGCAATGGAAACTGTCTCCACTGTATAGCATGCAATGCCTGATGCTCCTCCACAGTTCAGCTGTTAATTTGCGGTTCTCATTTATATCACCAGATCAATGCCGACCAACTGATTAAAATCCAGGAGCTGCAGGAGAAGCTTACTAAAGTAAGTGGTGGGTTTGATATCCGATGAATGATACTGCTAGCCGTTACAGAAATTTTGTGGTTTCTAACTGATAGGAGGAGTATTAGCAGGAACTTTAGACGTATTTTCTTTTAATCAGCCACGTATGTAGGTAGAAGGAGATATGGGCTTTGGTTCATTAAGACCATTGTTTGCCACCACACCAGTCTTAAAGGGCCACTGTCACCCCCTCCAGCCGTTATAAACTAAAAGAGCCACCTTGTGCAGCAGTAATGCTGCAGTCTAACAAGGTGGCTCTTTTAGTTTTTGCTTCTGTTATTACCTCAATAAAGCGTTTTATAATTTTCCCCAAATACCTAGAGTACAATTCTGAAACTATACAAATGCCAAAGGAAAGAAGGGAGGGGATGCATGGGACCATTGAGAAAATCTCAAGAAATATTATGAATCTTGTTGAGCCCAGTAAAAGTTCCCTAAACTGAATTGAAGTAATCAATTTAGTCATTAAGTTTATTTGTCAAATTCAAACCTTTGAATTTCACTGATATGGTCTACTAGATATGTATGTGAAGGTGGTGTAGTTTGTTTCCAGAAACAAGCTATTAAACATCTCATAGCAGTTAAGTAATGGAAAGGCAATCTAGAGGATTTACTGCCCATGCCTTTAGGTGGTACATTAAGCCCTTTATGACCTTGGACATATAGGTAAGTCCAAGGTCATCTCCCTGCACATGACAAGCTGATCTGATCAGCTGTCATGTACTCACAGCCACGGGTGGATCCGTGATCCACCCTCTGCTGTTAACATGTTAAATGCCGCTGTCAATTCTTGCGAGCCGGAAGAGCGTAAGACATATGCCCATCGGCTTCCCGTCACTTGATCACGGGGATGGTGAGGTGAGTGGAGAGTCATTTATCATTGTGTATATTTCTGAAGTTAGCCCTTTAGTAGGTGAGGATCACCTACACTTCCTCTCAAAGACAGTAGGGGAGACTTGAGTAGAGTTAATAAGAGAAAAAGCAGTATGTATTTTCTGTGAATAGTGGTACTGCTCACATTTAGGAAGATTAAATGTGGCTTTTTTAGATTCAAAAGAGAGACTGTCCTTTGTATTGGCATTGTTTTGGTCTGAAAATCTGAAAAGACCCTCTAACGACCAGGGGTTGCTTTCTGGGAAATGAGGATAAGATTAAAAAAAAATACTTCAGATTTACTTGCGGACAGAAAATAAACAAAAGTCTTTGTTTTTTGCAATATATCCACACATCCCTTGTAAATTTCAATAAACCCAGTAAATTAGGTGTGGGGATGGGTGTGGTACTTGACATAGGAGGCAGTTAGGCCGGCCTCACACTAGCGAGTTTTACGGACATATGAGCGCATAAACTACGTCCGTAAAATACGCATAACACACGGCCTAATGATTCCCTATGTCCCAGCTCCTATCAGCCGTATTTTACTGATCCATATTATACGGTCTTGTACGGCCGTACAAAATCGCAGCATGCTGCGTTTGTCACTGTATTGCGCAAAAAAAATCGCCAATGAAAGTCTATGGGGGCGAGAAAAATACGGATTACACACGGACCAGCAGTGTGACCTTCGAGAAATACGCACCGGTGTTAGAGAGAAAAGCCGGTAATTCAATTGCCACATTCCACACTACTAATGTTAGTAGTGTGTATGTGCAAAATTTTGGCGCTGTAGCTGCTAAAATAAAGGGTTAAATGGCGGAAAAAATTGGCGTGGGCTCCCGTGCAATTTTCTTCCGCCAGAGTGGTAAAGCCATTTAGTACTATTGGCTTAATAATTGACGCCTCTCCATTATTAATCTGGCTTAATGTCACCTTACAATTGCAAGGTGACATTAACCCTTCATTACCCCATATCCCACCGCTACATGGGAGTGGGAAGAGAGTGGCCAAGTGCCAGAATAGGCGCATCTTCCAGATGTGTCTTTTCTGGGGTGGCTGGGGGCAGATGTTTGTAGCCGGGGGGGCCAATAACCATGGACACTCTCTAGGCTATTAATATCTGCCCTCAGTCACTGGCTTTACCACTCTGGCGGAGAAAATTGCGCGGGAGCCCACACCAATTTTTTCCGCGATTTAACCCTTTATTTTACAAGCTACAGTGCCCAAATTTTGCACATACACACTACTAACATTAGTAGTGTGGAATATGCAAAAAAAAAGGGATAGGAGATGGTTTACTGTATGTAAACCATGTCTCATATCATGTCGGGTTTGGGAAGGAGAAATGAAAAGCCGGCAATTGAATTACCGGCTTTTCACATATATCGCGCTGAATTAAATATAAATACAGAGAATATATATATATATATATATATATATATATATATATATATATATATATATATATATATATATATATATATATATATATATATATATATATATACATACATACAGTGCCTACAAGTAGTATTCAACCCTCTGCAGATTTAGCAGGTTTACACATTTGGAATTAACTTGGCATTGTGACATTTGGACTGTAGATCAGCCTGGAAGTGTGAAATGCACTGCAGCAAAAAAGAATGTTATTTCTTTGTTTATTTTTTTTTTAAATTGTGAAAAGTTTTTTCAGAGGGTCATTTATTATTCAACCCCTCAACCCCCCAGAATTCTGTTTGGTTCCCCTAAAGTATTAAGAAGTAGTTCAGGCACAAAGAACAATGAGCTTCACATGTTTGGATTAATTATCTCTTTTTCCAGCCTTTTCTGACTATTTAAGACCCTCCCCATACTTGTGAACAGCACTCAAACATGGTCAACATGGGAGAGACAAAGGAGCATTCCAAGGCCATCAGAGACAAGATCGTGGAGGGTCACAAGGCTGGCAAGGGGTACAAAACCCTTTCCAAGGAGTTGGGCCTACCTGTCTCCACTGTTGGGAGCATCATCCGGAAGTGGAAGGCTTATGGAACTACTGTTAGCCTTCCACGGCCTGGACAGCCTTTGAAAGTTTCCTCCCGTGCCGAGGCCAGGCTTGTCCGAAGAGTCAAGGCTAACCCAAGGACAACAAGGAAGGAGCTCCGGGAAGATCTCATGGCAGTGGGGACATTGGTTTCAGTCAATACCATAAGTAACGTACTCCACCGCAATGGATTCCGTTCCAGACGAGCCCGTAAGGTACCTTTACTTTCAAAGCGTCATGTCAAGGCTCGTCTACAGTTTGCTCATGATCACTTGGAGGACTCTGAGACTGACTGGTTCAAGGTTCTCTGGTCTGATGAGACCAAGATCGAGATCTTTGGTGCCAGCCACACACGTGACGTTTGGAGACTGGATGGCACTGCATACGACCCCAAGAATACCATCCCTACAGTCAAGCATGGTGGTGGCAGCATCATGCTGTGGGGCTGTTTCTCAGCCAAGGGGCCTGGCCATCTGGTCCGCATCCATGGGAAGATGGATAGCACGGCCTACCTGGAGACTTTGGCCAAGAACCTCCGCTCCTCCATCAAGGATCTTAAGATGGGTCGTCATTCCATCTTCCAACAAGACAACGACCCAAAGCACACAGCCAAGAAAACCAAGGCCTGGTTCAAGAGGCAAAAAATCAAGGTGTTGCAGTGGCCTAGTCAGTCTCCTGACCTTAACCCAATTGAAAGCTCAAGATTAAAGTCCACATGAGACACCCAAAGAACCTAGATAACTTGGAGAAGATCTGCATGGAGGAGTGGGCCAAGATAACTCCAGAGACCTGTGCCGGCCTGATCAGGTCTTATAAAAGACGATTATTAGCTGTAATTGCAAACAAAGGTTATTCCACAAAATATTAAACCTAGGGGTTGAATAATAATTGACCCACACTTTTATGTTTAAAATTTATAAAAATTTAACTGAGCAACAAAACTTTTTGGTTTGTAAGATTTATGCATCTGTTAATAAATCCTGCTCTTGTTTGAAGTTTGAAGGCTCTAACTTATTTGCATCTTATTAAACCTGCTAAATCTGCAGGGGGTTGAATACTACTTTTATGCACTGTATGTGTCTCAATGACATATATATATATATATATATATATATATATATATATATATATATATATATATATATATATACTGTATATATGTTTTAACGAGCATTTGAGCACATAAATCCATTAGATGTTGGTTTTGCAAGCCTGCGAGAAAATATCGCAGTACTGATGCCATACGGATTACATACAGAGGATGTCATGCGCAAAATACGCTGACACACCCTGCCTACGGATGACATACGGATCACTATTTTGGGGACTTTTCTGCGTGTTACGGCCGTAAAAAACGGACCATATTTACATACGCTGAGTGTGAGGCCGGCCTTAGGGTGAATTGGTGCAATGCTCAGTTTTTCTCTTTCAGTTAATTTATTGAATTCCACCTCTGAAACCCACAAGGTGAATTAGAAAAGCTGAACAACCCAATAATAATGAATTACCAGGTACTGCTAAGCCTCCTTGCTTTTTACTAGATACTTAAACTTTTTTTTAGAAATACGGTATGTTTTTAGACCGCCCCCCTCCCCCCCAGATAAATCTAAAAAAAGGCTGCTTGTCTATCTGTTAGTTCACGGAGAGGAACTGCAACTGAGAGGGCTTCTAGTACATAGAGCAGTTTTGGTAGTAGTGTGATGGCTTCATGACTGATATTCAGCTAAAAGTATGAAATAAGGAGTGTTTTCCATTTATTTAATAACTAGATGGTAGCCTGATTCTAACGCATCGGGTATTCTAGAATATGTATGTAGTTTATTTATGAAGATTTTAGAATAATACATTGAATACACAGGATTCGGACTGCGCCTGTCGCTGATTGTTCGTGGCCGGCCATGTAGTATATAACAGCCCACATAGTAAATAGCACAGCCACGTAGTATATTGCACAGCCACATAGTATATAGCACAGCCACGGAGTGTATAGCACAGCCACGGAGTATATAGCACAGCCCACGGAGTATATAGCACAGCCCACGGAGTATATAGCACAGCCACGTAGTATATAGCACAGCCACGTAGTATATAGCACAGCCACGTAGTGTATAGCACAGCCCATGGAGTGTATAACAGCCCATGCACGCAGTATATAACACAGCCCACGTAGTGTATAACACAGCCCACATAGTGTATAACACAGCCCACATAGTGTATAACACAGCCCACGTAGTGTATAACACAGCCCACGTAGTGTATAACACAGCCCACATAGTGTATAACACAGCCCACGTAGTGTATAACACAGCCCACGTAGTGTATAACAGCCCACGTAGTTCATTGCACAGGCCACGTAGTGTATTGCACAGCCCACGTATATTGCACAGCCCACGCAGTACATTGCACAGCCCACGCAGTACATTGCACAGCCCACGCAGTACATTGCACAGCCCACGCAGTACGTTGCACAGCCCACGCAGTACGTTGCACAGCCCACGCAGTACGTTGCACAGCCCACGCAGTACGTTGCACAGCCCACGCAGTACGTTGCACAGCCCACGCAGTACGTTGCACAGCCCACGCAGTACGTTGCACAGCCCACGCAGTACGTTGCACAGCCCACGCAGTACGTTGCACAGCCCACGCAGTACTTTGCACAGCCCACGCAGTACATTGCACAGCCCACGCAGTACATTGCACAGCCCACGCAGTATATTGCACAGCCCACGCAGTACATTGCACAGCCCACGCAGTACATTGCACAGCCCACGCAGTACATTGCACAGCCCACGCAGTACATTGCACAGCCCACGCAGTACATTGCACAGCCCACGCAGTATATTGCACAGCCCACGCAGTATATAGCAATGTGGGCATCATATCCCTGTTAAAAAAAAAGAATTAAAATAAAAAATAGTTATATACTCACCTTCCGTTGGCCTCGGATCCAGGCGAAGCGGTTACCGACGCTCCTCGCGCGCTCCGGTCCCAAGAGTGCATTGCGGTCTCGCGAGTAGCGGTTTCGTGAGACCGCTACGTCATCATCTCGCGAGACCGCAATGCATGGAGCGGTCACCGGAGCGTTGCGAGGAGCGGGAAAGGCCGGTTCTGGATCCGAGGGGCCGACGGACAGTGAGTATATAACGATTTTTTTTTTTTTATTATTATTATTATTTTTAACATTAGGTCTTTTAACTATTGATGCCACATAGGCAGCATCAATAGTAAAAAGTTGGTCACACAGGGTTAATAGCAGCGGTAACGGAGTGCGTTTCCCGCGGCATAACACGGTCCGTTACCACTGCCATTAACCCTGTGTGAGCGCTGACTGGAGGGGATTATGGATCGGGCACTGACTGCGGGGAGTAAGGAGTGGCCATTTTGCCGCCGGACTGTGCCCATCGCTGATTGGTTGTGGCCGTTTTGCCGCGACCAATCAGCGACTTGGATCTCCATGACAGACAGAGGCCGCGACCAATAAATATCCGTGACAGACAGACAGAAAGACGTAAGTGACCCTTAGACAATTATATAGTAAATGCCTTTAATTCACGGAAGAGTTTTATGGAAGTTTTGTGTTTTCTCAAGACCATGAGTAAGGCAGAAAGTTGAAACGCTTTGGTCTGGTTACTAGTACCGTACTTGAACTAATGTTGAATTGCCATTGGAGCCTGTTTTAATCTGAATATTAATAAACGTTAAGTTTTGCTTACATAGAATGCAGCCTTATTCGCTGGATCATTACTCCTCTATTTCATGTTCAGTAAAACATCATCTTCAAACTAGCATACCTTAAAGATGCTATTTCTCAATTTAACCCTGGCTATGTCAGTATTTTGTATTTTCTTGACCACTAGCTGTTCAGTGCATGATACAACTGATAAAACGGACAGCAGACAGCCCTTCCTTATACCATTATCAATACAGAATCTGTATGAAGTACTAAAGGGCAGCTTTATAGCATCTGTGGGAGATGAATAAAGAGCATGGAGGGCTGATAAAAGTGGGCTCTTTTAGTTGGGGTCCTTGCCAACACTGAACTATTTGTTTTTAGAATTTGCCTTACCTACCTGTAGTTTGTCAGGGGGGCATGTCTTTTCCCCCCTGACACAAACGCCTCCCAACCATCACTCAGGGTCTCCGGGCGCCGCCTCCACTTCCTTCATTAATGTCCCCGGCGCCTGCGCTGTGTTTTTTTTCGGGCATGCGCAGTTTGCACTGCCCTTCGACTCCCATCACATGATGGAAACTTACAGCGCAGTTTTTTCTGTGTTTTTTTTTTTCTGTGATGTGTTGTGCTTAAATATGTGATTCTCCAGAATTTCTTTTAGTCTATGCCTGATGAAGAGACCTGAGTAGTCTCGAAAGCTTGCAATTTCTTACCATCTTTTCAGTTAGCCATTAAAAGGTATCTATCCACTGGCTAACATGGTACCAAGATATATATCTTTCCTGTATCCATAGATCTGAAGCTTTTAAGCTGGTCCCTCCTTTTACTAACTAACTGCCTTGATTGTGCTAAAAGTTAGTATAAATTTTGGTCTATTGCCTTCATTACGGTGCAGTCGGAATGTTGTATTACACTCGCACAAGGATCGCATTACAATCATCAAACTGGCCTTTGGCTCTCCTGACCTGAGCGTGATGGCTGCATAGAATACATGCTGTCACGCTCAGGTCAGAAGAGCCAACGGCCAGTCCGATGATTGCAATGCAATCTTCGTGCGAGTAATATGGCTGTCTGCACTCTATCTGTGACAGAAGATTCACCTTTCTCCTTTTTTAAGAGGAGAGCCCTCTGCAAAATAGTGACCCAGCATAACCGCCTTATATATTTCAAAAAGCATACCCAGGGATGTATCTGAAAACTTATTTTAATCTAAGTGATTTAATTTTATTCATTTTAAAGTAGTTATCCACAGAATCTCTCTGGAGAGGTTTTTTTTTTTTTCAAATTAAAAACTCCTTCAATGAGTCTTCAATGACAGGTTTGTACGGCAGGGTGATTTATTTTTTTTTTAGTTCTGTAGTGACTGTCACGTGATCATACCATGTTATTGAGCAAATATCAGGTTAAGCGAGTAATTTAATGAAAAAAAAAACACCCCTAAGGTTTTTGTGTCCAGGTGTTACTTCTTATTGAATGCCTGTGTTCAAATGGCACTGCACTTGTATAATAAGGAGAAAAGTATTATTTAATCTTCGCATTGGCTTCTAATCAATAGTTTTTGCCTCTTTTTCAACAGCAGGACCATAGACCATATTGCACAGTGGGTTTTGCTCACGTTCAAAGGCATGAAATGTGTATTTGTCTATATCTTCTCTGTCCTCAGGCAGTAAAGGCCAGTTCTGAAGCTACTGAACTACTCCAAAACATTCGACAGGCTAAAGAGCGAGCAGAGAAGGAGCTGGAGAAGCTTAAAAATCGCGAGGATTCGAATGATGGCATAAAGCAAAAATTGTTTGAGGCTGAGGTGGGTCCTTTGTCCATTGATTTTGTTTTACTTTCTCTTTCCCATGTTTGTTTAAAGAACATGGACATCTTCCATGGTCTTTTATTTGAAAGCATAGCCTTCAGGATCTATAGAATATGCTATAAATGTAAATCTTAGAAATACACTTCAAATATTATATATTACCACTGTTATTGGCTAATAATTATTATATATATATATATATATATATATATATATATATATATATATATATATATATACCATTTTTATTTGCAATTTTAGGGACATTGTTTATGTGCATGATCTGCTTCCCAATTTGTAATTGTGTTTGGATTTTAGGAGAGACGTCATTCCTTGGAAAACCAGGTTAGAAGACTGGAGAACGTGGAGCGAAGAGAAAACAAGTTAAAGGAAGACATTCAGACCAAATCTCAACAAATTCAACAGATGGCTGATAAAATAATGGTATAGTCAGAGCCTTAAGGTAGCCGTAGACATTGGTGTACAGTTGATAGATAATTTCAACCAGAGTGATTGATCACTAATGGAAATGTTTCAATATAAAACATTATATCCAACGGATGATATGTTGGCCATGTTTAAAATCTCCTTCTTATAGTCGCTTGTACATGAAAGTTCTTTCCATAAACATTCCAAAACATTCCCAGAAAGATTGTTCATCCATCACGTGTCCTGGAACCTACTATGTTCACCAGTTGTAATCTCAGTCTGTGACTGGCCTGCTTTAGTGTATGCATTTTTATTTATTTTGTAGATTATTTGTTTGATCCGTTTGTGTATGTTTTCTTGCCTAGGAACTTGAAGAAAAATACAGAGAGGCTCAAATGGGAGCCCAGCATTTGGATGTCCATCTGAAGCAAAACGAGCAAGTGTATGAAGAGAAAGTCCGAGTAAATAAATCTTTTTACAACTTTTTGCCCTCACAATATTTTTGTTTGTATGACTTTGATAAGTTATTAATAGTTAAAGGAAGTTCCACAATTGGATGTGTTTAAAAAAATAAAAATAAAATAAAAAATGTTCCTGTCTTGAGATAATGTTATACATGTGCCCCTGCTGTGTACTGTGTAATGGCCGTGTCTGACCGTGCAGGGACATGGTCTGATCATACCACAGCTCCTGGGCAGGGGAGGAAGCAAAAGAGAGTACAGTATACAGACAGGACAGCAGGGGGTGGGATGGCAGCTGATTCTTTCTGAGGTAAAGCATGTTTTTATACAGGTGAAGAAATGTTTTCCGTGCTGTCCTATCTTTATACTCCTCTTCTTCCTCCCCTGCCCTGGAGATGTGGTATGATCAGACCATGTCCCTGTACGGTCAGACACGGCCATTACACAGTACACAGCAGGGGCACATGTATACGATTATCTCAGCACAGGAACATTTTTTTAACACATCCAGTTGTGGAAATTAATTTTATTCTAAGGTTTATTGATTACAATGTACTTTGTTTGAGGCGCCATCCCTTAACCCCTTCCCGACATGTACCGTATATGTACAGCATTGTGGGATCTGCCTCATAATGAATGGATCCATGGGAGGTTTCACCTGTCATATCACTCGCATATTTAGATGGAAACCCCAAAGTAAGTGGTCAGTGTAGAGCGCCGGATAAATGTGATCCTAAATGTTATGTCAAATATACCCAATAAAAGTTTCAACTCAATCCACAAAAAAAGCAATTCCACACTCAAATCCATCATCTGTTAGCAGAAATATAGGGGGCTTCAACGTTACTGGTAGTACAAAGGCTCTGGAAAAGCGAAATGGCTCCTCGCCCCCCCAAAGAGATTCAGCAAATTCTGCATTCCCAAATCCAAATGCCCCCTTCCTTCTGAGCCCCAGTGTGCATAAACCACATTTAGCGTCCACATGTTTGGCATTTCTGTAGTGATGAGAGCCAACCTAATTTACTGGTGCGTGTCTCAAGAAGCATAAACTGGGCATAATGTACTGGTCACTACAGCGTACTGGTCACTACAATGGCAGTTTGCAATTTTCACTTGGCAACATTCACTGCTGCTTGTTTCTGTAAAACACCCATGGAGTCATAGTCGTCATTACACCTGTACATAATTTCCCAAATGAGGTCACTTGAGGGGGGGATTCTGCTTTTTTAGCACTTAGGGGCTCTGTACATGGAGTCCGCTAACTATTCTGGGATAATCTGTGCTCCAGGAGGCAAATAGCGCTCCATCCATCATGAGTCTCTCTGTATGGCTAAGCAGTACTGTACAGCCACATATGGGGTATTTCTACATTCAGCAGAAATTGTGTGACACATTTTGATGCCATTTATTACCCATTTTCCAGTATGTAAAATCTGGAGCTAACAAATCTTGGTGGTAAAAATGTAATCATTTTTTCTTCACTGCCCAATGGTATAATATTCTGTGACACATTTATGGTCTCAATATGATCGATGAATCCCTAGATTAATTCATTGAGAGGTGTAGTTTTTAAAATGGGATCACTTATGGGGGGCTCTGCTGTTCTGGCTCCGAAGGGGCTCTACCAATGTGATATGGCACTCTAAAGCCAGTGCAGCAAGATCTGAACTGCAATATGGCACTACTTCCCTTTGCTCTGTGCCTCAAAAGTAATTTTCGACTACGTATGGAGATATCTTTGTTTTCAGGAGAAATTTCACAACAAATGTTGGAGTCCGTTTTCTCCTGTTACCCTTGTGAAAATGCAAAATTTGTAGCTAAAAAATATTTTTGTGGGTAAAATGTGATTTTTCTCATTTTCACAGCTCAACGTGATGAACTTCTGTGAAGCACCTGGGAGTTTCAAAGTGCTCAGTACACTGAGGGGTCTAGTTTCCCAAATGGAAATTACTTGTAGGGGGTCTTCCACTGTTTAGGCACATCAGAGGCTCTCCAAACACGACATGGGGTCTGCTAATTGTGACAGTAAATTTTACATTCAAAAAGTAAAATGGTGTTCCTTCCCTTCCGAGCCCTGCCGTGTGCCCAAACAGTGGTTTTCCTTCACATATGTGGTATTGGTGTGCTCAGAAGAAATTGCACAACAAATTTTGGGGTCCTTTTTATCCTGTTACCCTAGTTACAGTTGTAAAAGTAAAAAAAAATAGGCCTAATATCACTGTAAATGTGATGTGGTCCCTAAAAAAAAAAAAGGTTTTGAAAATGTTGCTGTAGAACTGAGAAATCCCTGATCAATTTTTAAACCTTCTAACTTCCTAACAAAAAAAAACATTTAAAAAATTGTGCTGATGTAAAGTAGACATGTGGAAAATGTTATGTATTAACTATTTTGCGTGAGCTGACTGATTTATGAGCATAAAAATTAAGCTTAAAAATTGCTAAATTTTCAAAAATTTCACCACATTTCTGATTTTTTTTTCACAAATAAACATGTCATATAAAACAAATTTTACCACTATCATAAAGTACAGAATGTCATGAAAAAACATTCTCAGAATCAGTGGGATCGGTTGAAGCGTTCCAGAGTTATTACCTTGTAAAGTGACAGTGGTCAGAATTGTAAATTGGCTTGGTCAGGAAGGTGAAAATGGGCTGCACGGTGAAGGGGTTAAAAGAGCTTACCAGTTATTATTTCGTACCGATATACCTTTATTGACAACTTTATTTAGTTTTATACTTTCTATTAGCCACCTTTATGTTTTGTCTTTCTAAATTAATAGAGTCTTGAAGCACAAATTAAGAGGGATTTGGAGGAAAATGAATCTCTGGAGCAGCTGCGCCTCAAAAATGAGGAAGAAGTGTGCGAGAAGAACAGAATCCTAAGTGAACAGAAAGCAGTATGTGCTAAAGAAATGATTTTTTGGTTCTACTTATGTTAAATTATTTAAAAAAAAAAAAGCTAAATGTAGGAGTTGGGCTATGTGCACACGGGGTCTTTTAGAAGCCAATTCCACCACTGAGTTTTGCCAGGAAAAGCTGCTTCAAAAAACCGCCAGCTGTTGTTTTCCTTAGCCAGCTATGCTGTTGTACTTGCAGTGGCTCCGCCGTCGGTGTAAGTCTCCTGAAGAATGATCATATCACTTCTTACTCTGTCGCCTCATTGGGGGACACAGGACCATGGGTGTTATGCTGCTGTCCACTAGGAGGCGACACTATGCATAATCTGAAAAAGATTAACTGTGGCTCCTCCTGTGCAGTATACACCCCTGGACGGCATCAGCCTTCTCCAGTTTTTGCTTAGTGTCGCAAAGGTGGCACACCTAAAGATTTTTACTCCGTTTTACTCCGTTTCCCGCTTTCCGACGGGATTACAGATGAAGAAAAGAGGGTCTTCTGTGAGACCCCCGGCATGGCTCCTTCCTCGGCCCCCTATTATGGGGTGCCCAGTTGAAGTTGAGATGGCTATTCCCCATGCTGCTCCTTCCCCAACCCCTCGGGTGTTGGTTCGAAGTCGAGACCCCTCCTCCTTCCCCAATTCCTTTTGGTTTCTGGGTTGAGGTCGAGGCGAGGATAAAGGCCCCTGACGGTGTAACACCAGCACCCTCCCTAATCCCCCTCTGGGGGTATTAGGTTGAGACACCTCAGGTAGGGCCTGTACAGGCAGAATCCTACAGCTCCCAGCAATGGGCCAGCATACTGCGCCTGCATCCAGGGACCCCAGCCCAGCTGCGGGCTCCTGTTGGGGCCGGGGGGAGTGCAGGCAGGCATGGCACATACAGACACAGGGCTCCCAGCGTCCCTGTCTCTGCGGCAGCACCAGCTCTCTACTGCCTCAGGGGGACCCCTCACCGGGCTCCCCCTTCCGCTTATAGCCCCACCGCCATCCTGCCTTTAAATCCGGAGGGGTCCGGTTCAGATCCGACCCCCTCCCGGACTTTCGCGCCGGCCTGGAGCCCTTCTGGGCCTCAGGCATCTAATTTAGGCCCCAGCTTCGGCCTAGCTGAAGCAGCAGCCTCCTCTCCGCCCCCCGGCCCGCCCCCCGGATGACAAATATGACACTCTACAGTGTCATACAAGGGGCGGATCGAGACAGAAAGGGCGGGTTTTTGATAGCCTTGCCGCCTTTTTCCAGCTCTCCGCCCCTTCTCCTCCTCTCTCCTCTGTCTCTGCAGCCATTTTCGGCTGCAGATTAACCCTGCATATCCCGGTCTGCAGGACCAGGACCAGGCAGCCAGTCTCCGGGGGGCACAGGACTGTGGATCTTCGGCGCTGGACTTCGGGGCACACTGGTGGGGTAAGATCACAGCTGGGTTATTTTTACTCAGCTGTGAATCCATATTACCTATAAGACTCCCCTGTAGGTTATCTACCCCTGTAAGGTCCATCTGCTGGCAGCACCTCTGCACTTTGTGCACTATGCAGGGCTCAAGGTCCAAGAGAACCAGGCAGATCTGCTATTATGCATTCTGCACAGCCTGCGGGACCGCTCTCTCCAGTAGTAGCACGTACCCGCATTGCCAGAACTGTATATAACCTAATGTGTCACTCGGTGTCTAATGCCACGCCGGAATGGGCTACTCAGTTCTCGCAATCTATGACGCAGTCTATAGATAACCTAACTTCCACATTGCTTCAGGCTCTGCAGGGTCATGCCCCGGCTATGACCGTTACCCAACAACGGGAGAGCTTGACTCAGGAACCAGATGACCCTGGCACATCCACGTCTAGGTCAGGACGCAAGCGGATCCATAGATCAAGTCCATCTGCGTCACCCCATAGCACACGGTCATCCCCCTCTAGGGAGAGACACCGTAGCTCCAGGTCATCTAGACCGTCCCGTTCCAGGGACAGACGATGCAGATCTCCGCAATCACCAACCGGAGAAGGCCTTTTCCCCAGCCCACCCAGCAGGGGACGCCTCAGTGAGATCCCAATCCCTCCTAGCAATACAGCGCTTGTTGAGGACATAATATCTCAGTGATACACAGGATTCGGAAGGCATCTGCGACTCTGACTCGGACCGGACAGAGAAACGGAGGGGTCCCTGATCCCAATCCCTCCTAGCAATACAGCGCTAGTTGAGGACATAATATCGTCCATCCATCGGGTGCTGGACATTTCTGATCCGCCACCAGAGGTCCCAGAACATAAGATTTTCTTTGAAGGACCTCTGAAGCCGCCTAAGGTTTTCTCGAACCACCCAGAGTTTAAGGCGATCCTTAAAAAACAGCTCTACAGCCTGAGAAAAAATTTGCTAATTGCAAATATCTGGGGGCGAGGTACCCCTTCCCACAGAAGGAGGAATGGACAGATCCACCTGAGGTGGATTAAAAGTCTCCAGGCTAGCAGCACAGACCCTCCTTTCACTGCCAGATAGCTCAACCCTCAGGGACGCAGCAGACCAGCAGGTAGAACGCATGGCTCGTTCAATTTTCGAGGCAGCAGGGGCATCCATGGCTCCCGCGTTTGCCTCAGCTTGGGCTGCCAAGGCCATCCTGACCTGGGCAAAGAATTTACAAGCCTTCCAAGCATCCGCTCCTGAACTGTCGGACCAAGCGGTTCAAAATGCAGTTGTAGCAGATTATATGCTCCATGCAGCTCTGGTTTCAGCAAGGGGAGTCGCGGGGATAGAATCAAACGCCATCACGATTAGGCGTATCCTCTGGCTGCGGGAATGGCAAGCGGACGCAGCCTCAAAGGAGTCCCTCACGCACCTCCCCTACCTCAGTGGGAGTCTCTTCGGTGAACAGTTGGACACTATGATATCCAACGCCACAGGGGGTAAGAGTACTTCTCTTCCCCAACTGAAACCTAAACGCACTTACAAGAAGCGTAACCAAACTCGATTCCGATCCTTTCGGAATTCCTCCAGCTGGTCCGTCTCACGTCCGGTACAAAATCGTATCCGTTCCCCACGCAGGGATAACTCACGATCGACGCAAAGGTCGGACAAGACCTGGCAGTCAAAAGCAGGCCAGTCTAAGCCCAGAGGAGGAAAATCCCAGACTTCTCCTCCTCATGACTCACGGACTCCGGATAACACCACACCAGTAGGCGGCCGACTTTTGTAAAACCGCCAGCCAAGGCTCGAGCCTACCACCAAGCGGTCTCCTCGCTTTGTTAATCAGGAGTCATAGTACCGGTACCCACGTCCGACCGCTTCCGAGGGTTCTACTCCAATCTGTTCGTAGTTCCCAAGAAAGGAGGCAGCGTACGGCCCATACTAGACCTAAAACAGCTCAACAAATATGTACGGGTCCGTCACTTCCGCATGGAGTCCCTTCGGTTCATCTTGCGTCCATGGAGAAGGGAGAATATCTCCCCTTCATAGACATACGTGCATATACCTATTGCACCTGCCCATCAGAGGTTTCTCAGGTTCGCAATAGGCCAGGACCACTACCAATTCGTGGCTCTCCCCTTTGGACTCGCCACGGCTCCCAGAGTCTTCATCAAGGTCATGGCAGCAACCATGGACGTCCTGCATTCCAGAGGCATAGTAGTCGTTCCATACCTGGACGACCTAGTCATCAAGGCTCCCACCTTTCAAGGAATGCGAGCTCAGCGTCTCAATCACAACCGATACTCTCAGTTGCATGGGCTGGTTAATCAACCTACAAAGTCATCACCAACCCCGAGTCAGTCCCTGACTTTCCTGGGAATGTTATTCAACACTTCCAGGGGTCTAGTGCTCCTTCCCAAGGACAAGGCACTGGCCCTCCGACTAGCAGATGAAGAAAAGAGGGTCTCTTGTGAGACTCCAGGCATGGCTCCTTCCTCGGCCCCCTATTATGGGGTGCCCAGTTGAAGTTGAGATGGCTATTCCCCATGCTGCTCCTTCCCCAGTCCCTCGGGTGCTGGTTTGAAGTCGAGATCCTCCCCTCCCCCCCCCCCCCCCTTTCCCAATTCCCTTTGGTTTCTGGGTTGAGGTCGAGGCGAGGATAAAGGCCTTTGAAGGTGACAACAGCACCCTCCCTATCCCCCTCTGGGGGTATTAGGTTGAGACACCTCAGGTAGGGCCTGTACAGGCAGCATCCTACAGCTCCCAGCAATGGGCCAGCACACTGCGCCTGCATCCAGGGACCCCAGCCCAGCTGCGGGCTCCTGTTGGGCAAGTGGTCTTCAGCGGAAGCGTCCATGCCCATCAACATCCTGGAAATTCGTGCCATCCTTCTGGCATTGAGGGCTTTCCATCACTTACTGGCCGCCTCTCACATCAGGATACAGTCGGACAATGCCATGGCTGTGGCATATGTGACTCATCAAGGGGGGACCCGCAGTACCCAAGCGATGCGGGAAGTGCCACATATCCTCCGCTGGGCGGAGGACACAGGGTCGGTCCTTTCGGCGGTCCACGTTCCGGGTGTGGACAACTGGGAAGCAGACTTCCTCAGCCGACAAGGAATAGACTCGGGAGAGTGGTCTCTCCATCCCGAAATTTTTCAACAGATCTGTCTCCGCTGGGGGACCCCGGATGTGGACCTAATGGCATCCCATTTCAATGCCAAGGTCTCCAACTTCATTGCCATAACACACGATCTGCGGTCGCTCGGAGCAGACGCTCTGGTTCAGGACTGGACCCAGTTCCAGCTTCTGTATATTTTTCCACCTCTCCCCCTGATATCCAGAGGGTGAGGAAGATCAAACAAGAGGGAGTTTCAACCATCCTCATTGCACCGGACTGGCCCAGACGCACATGGTACGCCGACATCGTACAACTTACAGCAGACGCCCCCTGGCGTCTCCCCGACCGCCACGATCTTCTATTACAAGGGCCGTTCTACCACCAGAACTCAAGGGCTCTCAACTTGATGGCGTGGCCCTTGAGACCTGGGTTCTAACCCAGGCAGGGATCTCGACAGAGGTCATTGCAACCATGATCAGAGCACGGAAATCAGCCTCTGCCAAGATTTATTACCGTACCTGGAAAGTTTTTCTTTACCTGGTGCGAATCTCGTGGCCAGGTTCCACTCCCTTATTCCCTACCCAAAGTTCTTGGTTTTCTCCAAGCGGGTCTGGAGGCCAGTCTGTCATTGGGCTCGCCTAAAAGCCAGGTGTCAGCCCTCTCAGTGCTTTTTCCAAAAGCGCATTGCTACCAAGCCGCAAGTAAGGCCTTTCCTTCAGGGGGTTTCCCGATTGGTTCCCCCCTACAGACGACCACTAGAAACGTGGGACCTCAACCTGGTCCTGACAGCATTGCAGGAACCACCCTTCGAACCCCTTAAGGAGGTCCCGCTCTGCCTTCTTTCCCAGAAGGTGGTTTCTTTCCTGGTGGCACTCACCTCGCTACGCAAGGTGTCTGAACCGACAGCACTCTCATGCAGACGGCCTTTCCTGGTTTTTTCACCAGGCCAAGGTAGTTCTTCGTACGGTCCCATCCTTCCTTCCGAAGGTTGTGTCAGACTTCCACCTCCATGAGGAAATTTCACTTCCCTCCCTTTGTCCGGTTCCGGTTCATAGAGTGGAGAAGGCTCTGCATACGCTTGACCTTGTCAGGCCTTTGCGTATATACGCGTCTAGGACTGTGTCCTTCCGGAGGTCTGATTCTCCTTTCCTCCTTCCGGAAGGCGGCCACAAGGGTAGGCTGGCTTCCAAAAGCTACTCTTGCCAGGTGGATCAAATCCACCATGCAAGAGGCGTACCGCCTTAAGAATCCTACCTCTTCCAGCCGGTATTACGGCACACTCTATACGGGCGGTAGGGGCCTCCTGGGCCATTCGGCACCAGGCTTCGGCACAACAAGTGTGTAAGGCGGCCACTTGGACTAGCTTACACACATTTACTAAACACTACAGGGTTCATACCCAGTCCTCAGCGAGCCTGGGTAGATGTGTCCTGCAGGCGGCGGTGCCCTAAGTGTACGGGCCTGTCTGCACAATATTCGTCCATTGCTTCCCACCCAGGGACTGCTTTAGGACGTCCCATGGTCCTGTGTCCCCCAATGAGGCGACAGAGTAAAGGAGATTTTTGTGTACTCACCGTAAAATCTCTTTCTCTTAGCCTCTAATTGGGGGACACAGCTCCCACCCTGTTGCCCTTTCCGGGCTGTTGTAACTGTTGAGTTCTCATATTGTTTCTTGAGCTCGTACATAGTTGCCTTCTTACAGGCATAATTATGTTATTCATGTTACGTTCCTCCTACTGCTTTGGCACAAAACTGGAGAAGGCTGATGCCGTCCAGGGGTGTATACTGCACAGGAGGAGCCACAGTTAATCTTTTTCAGATTATGCATAGTGTCGCCTCCTAGTGGACAGCAGCATAACACCCATGGTCCTGTGTCCCCCAATTAGAGGCTAAGAGAAAGAGATTTTACGGTGAGTACACAAAAATCTCCTTTTTAACCACCCAAGGATTTCTGAAATGACGTAAGACAGAACATGGACACAGCAATTCTGTTTTTTGGAACGCTTTTGTGGCATGCGGAATCTGGCAGAAAAAGCCACCGTGTGTACATAGTTTTAAATGGCTTTTTTTTTTTTCCAAGAAACCATTCAGCTAATGCTAAAAGGGTAATTTATGATACGACAAATCTTTCAGATGATCAATGCTTTGGAGTCAAAGATCAAGTCTTTAGAACAAAGATTAGCAGAACTTTCTGAAGCCAATAAACTAGCAGCAAATAGCAGCTTATTCACTCAGAGGAATATGTGAGTATCTGATATAAAAGGCAGAAAAGCATATTGCTTGTTCAATTCTTAAAATGTTTTGTTGTATTTCCCAAATTTCATAATTATTTCTGTTCCTAGGAAAGCCCAAGAGGAGATGATATCAGAACTAAGACAGCAAAAATTTTACCTAGAGACTCAGGCTGGAAAAATAGAGGCCCAGAATCAGAAGCTTGAAGAACAGTTAGAGCGGATTAATAACCAGGACCACACTGATAAGAACCGGCTCCTGGAATTAGAGACAAGATTACGAGAGGTAAAGCAAATATTGCGGAAGGAATTTATGTCTTGTGGTTAAATGGAAATCTCAGTTGAATGGTTTTAGCAGGTTGTCACCAGCTTTCTAATAGAGGTTTCTTTTTTTCCGGTAAACAGTGGGATCCTATGTAACAATTTAGCTTTTTAGCATTATTACCATTGTTGAATAGTGAATTGTATTGTATATACAGCATTTATACATTACACATTATTGGAATTTAGTTGAGTGATCTGATTCAGTTTTCTGAGTCCGTTTTCTGTCACCAGAATCCGCAGCCTGCATGCTGGCAGCATAGCATCAAGACATGGCTGCTGAGCTGAACCTTTATATGAAAGTGCTTAAAATATTATTGTGCCTTTGGACACTAGCTAAGAGAGACTAATGCAAATGCACAGTTATGAGTCCCCTGTATTCATGAGGAAACATACGCTATCGCATCTGATGTGTATAGGGGCCTCCCGACTCTCCTACAAATGATGTCAGGGGAGAGAAGCATTGGGCGCTTGGAATTTCAATGACTGATCCTTTTGTTTTTAGAGACGATAAGCCACTTGGCCTTGGCTTTCACTTCTCTCTATTGAAAATACATGCATGGTCAGCTGAGCTGAGCAAGCATATACATGAGTGTTACGCAAGATAGCTGTCTGCCAAGCAAACTCTCGGCCAGCAGGTACCTTGTGTATGACCAGCTTTAGTGAATAATTATACAGATGGCACAATAATTTGACACTCCATTTGATAAAATAATTGAGCAGACTTGTCATTATAATATACTGCCCTTAACCACTTCCTGAAATATGATTTACATGTACATCAACCATCAGGTTCCATTCTTTGAATTGAGCCAAGTAGCTGAGTATGAACCATTGCCGGCAGATGCAACCTCCATCTCGGATAGGCGCATCTAGTGCAGACAAACTGAGGAGTGCGATTTTCCACAAGCCCATCAGACTCCCCCGCAACTCGTTTGTGAGTTGCCGAACAGTTGCAATGCCAGCCAGGGCTCCATTGAACAACCCTGCTATAACGGTGCTCCTTTGAAGACCAGCCTGTTATACAAGACCATGATTTTTAGCATATACTGCAATACTATAGTATTGCTTTATACAGTGTACTAAGCTAAAGAAAATAAATACAGGAAGAAAGGAATTAAAAAGATACAGATAAAAATGAATACAAAAGAAACAGTAAAAACATACTATATATTTGGTATTGACTCACTTATAAAAGTATAACCTATCAAAATATAAAATTAAGAGGGGGGTCTACTGGCATTATGCTGATTGACAGCGGGCCTCCCCAAATTAGGCAGCAGAGAGATGGCTGTCAATCAGCATGACACCAGTAGTCCCACCCTGTCAACAGGAAAATAAACTGCTGCTCTGTTTGATGTGATGTCAACAGAAGTGTCTGATCTCCCTGTGCTGGCAGAGAACTGTGTTGGGCACAACAGGCAGGTGGGTAGCAACTACCTGCCTATTAGTGCTTATGTAGATTTTTTTTTTTTAAAGTCATAGATATCTCCTTTAAATAAAACTATACTTTTAGCGTCACCCTGATTGACATGGAGAATCATGTTGACAAGTAATTTTTACTAAACATCTAGAACCCTGGTACAAATAGATGCATGGTAATGAAGAGATCCATTAAAGGTAAAATATATAATTTTTATTTAAACAATGTTAAAAAATCACAATGCATGAACTGTAAAACAGCAGAGTGTCTCAAAAGGAGACACCACTAAAAGACTCACAAACACCAAATCAGTATGGATCAGTGGCCGGCGCTGCAGGCTGCAGCTGTTTAACGCTATTGACGTGCGGGCCCGCGCCCGCACATCAATAGTTAACAGCCGCCAGCCAATCTGAGGCTGGCAGCTGACGTCAGTCCCAGCGTGCATGTCGCCGGCGAGTGCACGCTTCAGCTGCGTGGAGAGAGCAGGAGCGCGGTCAGGTAAGCAGAACTTGTTTTTTTTTGCAGTCCCGATCATGTGATGGTAACATTCACCGGCGAAAGAATTTAACTTGTCCATCTGAGGTCTTATTCCTGCTGCATTGTTTTTTATTCTAAAAAATGCATCATAGAGAATTCAAATTCAGCGTACAGGCTTTACCAAGTACTCCGCTGCCGGCCGGGCCGATTGGACATTTGGTGGGAGGGCGGGACTGTGTGTAGCAGGCGCAGCACCCAGACGTAGGCAGAAAGTGTCGTCATTCACATGGGCGCCAAACTCGGGAACAGCCCCGGGCGGCAAAAGCTCTAGCTACGCCCCTGGTATGGATATATCATCAGCTGCCCAAATAGACTATATAATGGTTTAGGAAAAAGAAGAAAGAATAGTCAAAGATAATAATAATTAATAGATACCTTGGAAGTGTGGGTATGAGTGGTAATAATGGCCACTTCAGATAAATTGGCTCACAGGCAAGGACAAATATAGTAGCTGTCCATTAATGATAAATAAGGTGCTTAGTGCTTATACAATAATTGCCTCATAACAATACCATCCTAATACTCCCTATCACTATCCCATAGGACAAAATGGTATCTACAAAAGGTATATGTGGAACTCTTTGTATGTCTGGAAGCAATATTATATAAGTCTTGTATAGCCCTATGGCTTAAACGCCAGAACACAGCAGTGTTGAGGGAACATATAGAAAAGACCATCAATAAATATTGTGCACAGAGAGTTAATTGTGGCGTCTCCTCACCCTGACGCGCGTTTCGCCACTGGCTTCTTCCAGAATGGATCTCTTAATGAACTTGGGTCCATTTGTACCAGGGTTATAGATATTTAGTTGATGTGAAGTGCCATTACTTGATTATATTTTGGACTCCCTTGATAATTTAAGTAATTTTTACTGCACAATTAGCAAAGTAAATTGCGAAATTTTAGGCCTTTTTGCACAGTTTTATATCTCCTAGAATATTTTTTCTCCCATTTTCCAAAAGCACTGATTTTAAAAAAATTGTGTCATTCAAAACTACAGCTCGTCCAGTAAAAAAACAAGCCCCCATGTAAAATGAAAGATACAAAAGCGCAAAAATGTTAAACTGACTGATCAGGAAGTCAAAGTCTTGTGCCAGAATCACTTTGAGGAAGTTCATAGTGTTCATTATTATGCTGATGCTAATTTTCACTATTGCAATCAACAAATTCTGAACTATTCAACCAGTACTGTTTTTTAAAAATATGTTCTATCTTACTCTTTTAATGGTTTTCCTATTTTTATCATGTAGATTAGCCTGGAACATGAGGAGCAGAAGCTTGAGTTGAAGAGGCAGTTAACAGAGCTGCAGCTGACTTTACAGGAGAGGGAATCCCAAATCGCCTCTTTACAGTCAGCACGTTCTGCTCTAGAAAGCCAGCTGCACCAAGCGAAAACTGAATTAGAAGACACCACTGCAGAAGCTGAGGAGGAAATACAAGCCTTAAGGGTATAATAAACCCCCAGACGTGATGTGTTTTAATTTACTATAAATCTCAATATAACTTTGTAAATCTTTTTTTTTCTTATTTTTATTTTTCAGTCGCACAGAGATGAGATCCAGCGTAAATTTGATACCTTACGGGACAGCTGTTCAGTGAGTTGTGATCATTTTCAATGATCTGTTCTATTAATGTCTAAATTTTGTCATGATGGTTCACTACAACACATTCTTTTTTAAATTGCAGCCTTATTTACCTATTAATCCGAACACTGAACTTACTGGAGGGATATGTAATCATTTCTGTGCCAGCACACACGTTTTGCAACTTCCCTGCTCTTTTTCTGATTCTATGAATTTTCTTAAAATGGGAGCAGCTTAGTTAAAGAGATTATGGCCAATTGCACTTCTGCAAATCTATTATAATATTTCCCAGATTTTATTTTCTGGCCAGCACAAACAGTTCAGTGGTTCTAGATAAGTCCCCCCAGTGTGTTTTTTAGTTTGAGAACCTATCACTAGATTAATGATGCCCAAACCACAAGCAACTTGAATCAAATCCTGGCTTAAGCTAAGTATATTTTATTGTAAAACACTGTGGCATCCCAGAGAAAACATAGTTTGAAAAGTAGGCTGGGAACTAAAGGGAAAGATGTTACTAGTTCGGGGCTTCACCTGGCTGGCTCCAGTTGATTGACACAGCTCTCCGATGTGTGTACATGGGATACCTGTCAAGCACCTGAAACAAGGCTGAGAGTGGACAACTGGGGGCTGCGACAAACTAGTCACATCTCTTTCGATTGCACCTGGCTAGCTTTTCAAACTATGATTTCTCTGAACAGCCGCAGCTTATCAGAGTTAGGCCCCTTCACACGCCAGTGTCTCCAGTACATCTGGTGACAGTTTTCACGTGTACAGGATACATTAACACACATAGACCCATTCAAGTTTATGGGTCTGCGCACATGTCTATGTGTTTCCACGGACCATGTGTCCATAGGAAAAACACGCTGACGTGTCAGCGATACTGCTTGCATGGATTCCTGATGCCGGCTGCTGGAGGCATCTCTCACCACTGTTCCCTGCTTGCGCTGATCTCACGGGACAATGTTGAGTGTTGTATTCACCCCCCACTGTCTACATCGAGTGTAAAATGAAGAATAAAATAAAAAAAAACACATTATACTCACCTTAACACCTAATCCTCTGAAGCCATTGTCCACTGTAAAAATAAACCCCACAAAAATAAATCCCTGATTTATATCTGTAATTTTATTGATCGCTGTAATCCATCTGTGCGACATTTGCTGAAGAGTGGGGGAGAATGACTCACTGCAGCGAGAACGGGCTCATGAACAGCGCTGACCTCCATGAGATCATGGCAGTTCACCTTGAGAACTCTCTCGGTGAACTGCGATGATCTCACGGAGGTCAGCGCAGTTTATGGGCTCGCTGTAGCAAGTAATTCTCCCCGCTCTTCAGCATGAGCAGTCACATCAGGCCACCGCTCATGCTGATGGGCAAATGTCGCACAGATGGATAACGGTGTGGGACATTATGGATTCTTTCAACTTCGGACAGGTGAGGGATATTCTTGTTTTTTTTTAGTTTATTTTTTTTTACAGGGGACAATGGCTTCAGGGGATTAGGTTTTAAAGTGAATATAATGTGTTTTTTTTTAAATTTTGTTCTTCATTTTACACTCGATGTAGACAGCGGGGGCTGAATACAACTCTCAACATTGTGCGCTGATTGCAGGGAGAACAGGTGACAATGATGTGAGCTGTCTTTAGCACCTGGTGCCTGAGAACAGCGCGGAATGTGTCAGCTTTTCTCAGGCTCTGGTACATGTGATACTGATGTGGGACACGCATGCCACATGTGTGAAACACACAGACACAGTTATCCCTGGTACAGGTTTTACCAGTACCAGAAATATCAGGATGAGTGAAGGAGGCCTAAGACATACCTGGATGCAATCCTTTTATTAATGCTGCCTGAAGTAGGGGGACAGATTTTTCACTCTGAAGTTTTATTACCTATTCACAGCTGATATCCCCACTGATCACGAAAATAAAAGTCCCTATCCCAGTACCTCTTGATGTTTGCTATAATTATGTGATACCCCTGTTTTAGTGATTGGGTCCCTCAGTAAACATTTATATATCAGCATTGCTAGAAATACATAAAGAGGGCAGTTTATTACAATCAAAGAAGCACAGTGTGAATGAAGCCTGGAAGTCGCGGTTCATCTTTGCTGGTCTGTAGTTTTCTGCTTTGGGAAATGATGGTTTGTTATGTATGTCATTTCACGTATCTGATATTTTTTTTAAAGCGTTTTAGCAATTGCACTGAAAAAAATGTTCCAAAGCACACGTGAAATTACTTCTGTCGTTCTTTCTATTATGATGCCACTTTTCACATATGTACTAAAAACGTTACCTGTGAAGAACAGGGCAAATCCATTGCATTTTTTTTGCAACAGTTATAAAAATTGCTGCAAAATATTTAACAGTTTCTATAAAAATGTTTCTGCTGCACACAGATGTGACAAATGGAAAAATGCACCCAAATTCTTGTTCGATGGACACAATAAGATACAGCCTGAATACTCTGTCTGCAGGTTCTTACAGACCTAGAAGATCAGCTGAACCGTATGAGTGAAGAAAATGCAGAGCTGAACAATCAAAACTTCTACTTAACGAAACAGCTGAATGAGGTCTCAGGAGCTGCAGAAGAAATAGTACAACTGCGAAGCGAAGTGGACCACCTACGGAGAGAAATTACTGAGCGGGAGATGCAGCTTACTAGTCAGAAACAGGTACCATTCTGTCACTTCTTCAGTACATGTACAGTGCAGTAACCAGGGCTGGACTGGGACTAAAATTCAGCCATGGCATGTGAAGTTACACAGGCCCACTTGTCACATGGTGACTGTATAATATCTTTGTACACTTGTAGGCAGGGCCGGTTTTAGGCAAAGTGGGGCCCTAGGTAAAGTTTAAAATGGGGCCCCAAATGCTAACATATTGCACATCACACATAAGCATTTCAGTTGTATTTACATGCGCTGATCTCAGGCCGCTAAATGAGTTTGATCGATAATACTGAAGTTGTTCAACGCTTGTTTCCCGGCCTCTTTCCACCAGCTGAGGAATAATGATGGGACAGAACGATCAATAGATCCCTAACAGATCACCATACAGTATCATGTTATCAGCAGCACATCTACAGTTTACATCGGCGATGTGCTGCTGAGAACATGATTTTTGTTCCAGCAAAAGCAATCTGAATATGCAGCATTTTACTTGTTTAGTAAAATACACCCCATAGTCCTCCATATATTATAATGTGCACCGCAGTCCTCCATATACTATAATACACTCCCTATATTCCTCCATATATTAAAATACCCTGCTCAGTCCTCCAAATGGCATAATACACTCCTCATAGTGCTCCATATAGTATAATGCACTGCCATAGTCATCCATGTAGTACAATTCACTTCCCTTAGTATAATGCACCCCATAGTTCTTCATATAGTATAACGTATTCCCCATAGTCCTCGATACAGTATAATGCAGCCCACATATAGTATAATGCAGCCACCACCCTACAGAATATAATGCAGCCACCCCAGAGTATAATGCAGCCACCCCATAGAATATAATACAGCCCACCACCCCATAATATATAATGCAGCCCCCCATAGTATATAACACAGCCTCCCCCATATAATATAATACACCCACAATAGTATATAACACAGCCACATTGTACCTAACACGGCCTCCCTTTATAGAATATAATATACCCCATATAGTATATAGCACAACCCGCATAGCAGATAACACAGCCCACGTAGCAGTATACAGCACTGCCCACACAGTAGTATACAGCACTGCCCACACAGTAGTATACAGCACTGCCCACACAGTAGTATACAGCACTGCCCATACAGTAGTATACAGCATACAGCACTGCTCACACAGTAGTATACAGCACTGCCCACACAGTAGTATACAGCACTGCCCACACAGTAGTATACAGCACTGCCCACACAGTAGTATATAGCACAGCCCACACAGTAGTATATAGCACTTCCCACACAGTAGTATACAGCAGAGCCCACATAGTATATAGCACAGCCCACACAGTAGTATACAGCAGAGCCCACACAGTAGTATATAGCACTTCCCACACAGTAGTATACAGCAGAGCCCACATAGTAGTATATAGCACAGCCCACACAGTAGTATACAGCAGCGCCCACACAGTAGTATATAGCAGAGCCCACATCTCTCCTCCCCCCCTGGAATGGCCCCACAGTCCAGTAAAAAAAAACCCACACTCCTCACCTCACTCCTCACCTCACCTCGCGCCTGCTCTCTCCTCCATCATTGCATTCAACTGTACCATTCAACTGAATGCGGCGGCGGTGGGGGGAAGGGTGAGTCTGCGCTCAGCGTCCCACTACTGGCACCGGCCCTTCTGGCATTTGCCAGAACTGCCCGATGGCCAGTCTGGCCCTGGCAGTAACACATACCAACTTTACATGCTTTGCCGTATATTAATTTTTTGCCATAGAAAAGGGTCTACGTTATTACTTAAACAGCGAGGTGGGATGCCACAAAAATGGCAATTCTGTATCAGTTTTGCATTAGACTGCATTTCTAGCAGTTGTCCTCATACACTTATTCTGTCTGCACAAACTGGGAGAGTACTAGAGAAGAAACTGCTTAGGACTAATGTTTCTGCCTAGTATTACTGCATTTGAATGGAGTGACGCAGCCAAAAAATATAGTTATAGTGGATATTATTTGAAGAGAAATATGTCTGCTTGTTTTTAAAGGGGTTCTCCACCTTGCACAATCTCTACTTGCTAGAAAGATGTGTTGATGGTAATTATAAAGTGTTTTGTTGACTGGGACCCAATGGTCAGCTGTAATCCAGGGGGAATCCTAGCCACTGGACCAGCTAAATATTACAATGTTGGGGCTCATTCATACTTCTCTTTTTCACGTAAGGGTTCTATACATGTTTTTTACTGATAGCACTTGTACCTAGTATAGTCTGACGCGGTTTACATGTCCAATTTTTTTCACGGACTGAGCGTTCCTCGCAAAATCGCAGATACATGCTCGAATTTGATGCACAGACAGTAAAGCCTTAACTTTATAAACTAGGATTTGTGAAAAATAATTGTAAAAGGTGTGCTGTGATAATTACAGACCATGGAAGCTCTTAAAACCACATGCACAATGCTGGAGGAGCAGGTAATGGATTTAGAGGCACTGAACGATGAGCTCTTAGAAAAGGAACGTCAGTGGGAAAGCTGGAGAAGTTCACTAGAAGACGAGAAGGCACAGTTTGAGTGTAGACTCCGAGAAGTGCAACGACTTCTGGATACTGAAAAGCAGGGCAGGTAAAGACCTGGTATTTTTCTTTTATATCTTTCTATTTGTGCTGTGCATAGACTTTGTATCACTGGACATTCAGCTTATTTGAAGCTCAACAAACTGTAAAAACATGCTGATCCTTGTTTGCATTATTGTAGACCTGCTGCTCCTGTTCATCATAGGCTAATATAATACGAAGCACCTTTCATACACCTCAAAGGGGTTATCTGGCCACCCAAACATCTCCCTCATAAATGCTCGAGAGCTGCATAAAATCATAAAGGAGGTAATACTTAATCTCCACTCCGCTAACTTTATTTTCCACTGCTTTCTGGGACACCTGGGCAATATCCTTCCGGCTTTGCAGCTGGACAACCCCTTTAACATGAGCATATGTTATACAATGCTTTCCTGTAGTCAAAGAGACTGTGGTATATTTTTCTAAAACACCCTGACCAAGGAGTCTTTTCTACTATTCGCTATAGTCTGGAGTTGTAACTTTGAGTCTACACTGAGCACTGGCCACTCTCCACAAAGAGAGATGTTACCCCTAAGACCCCAATCCTAGGTCTCTCACACAGCCAAATCAGATCTCTTGCTTTACAATGGGGAGGGGCAAGACCCCGAAACACATTTCTGCATATTTTGGTTTGACTTTTATCTCAAGTCATCTGGCAATTCTCGTTATAAGGCCAATATTGACTTTTAGGATTGCTACTTCCTATAGGTGGCACTAGAGTTCAAGTCCGCTTCCTCTCTGAAAAGGCAATTTTCATATTTTATTTCCAAGAGGAGCACTGCATGGCCTATAAGTCTCTTTACACTGCCATGTCACTCTCCACACGTTGCCCATTAGGCACTGGGCACTGAAACATTTTTCATGCATGCTTGGTTTCTTTGCTCCTTTTATCCTTTGAAATAAGTGGATTAGGTGGTAGGGATTTACATCTGTCTATGTCTAGACCAGTGACTCTTGTTCGTGGCCTTCTTTGATTTATTAGCAGTCACAACTCAGTAGCAGACGGGAGTGAAAGTGATGTGTATTCAGACTGTAAAAGCAGGAAGATTATAATTCTGTGAGGTTATTATTGGCTCATAACGTTCAGTGTCTCCTGCTCTGTACCGCAGTTGGCGTCAAGCGGAGAGACAGCATCTTACAGGCTCTGGGCTAAATAGGTACTTGTCTTTTTTCCTTTTTCTATTAAAAAAATGGACACAAGAATTTATATTATTTATGATTCCAACACTGCTTTACCTGGAGCAAACCTTTTCATACATACCATTAGACCTGCTGTCTTTTTACTTTACCATTTTAGCATTGACATCATCATCAAATGCATAAATTGCTATTCCAAAGTATCATGTAGGTGATACTAGCAAAAAATCCAACCCAGGTCATGCAAACTGATTCTGTAGGTTTTTCCATTGCTTCTAATCTTTTTCTACTGGTCCAAACAAGATAAAACTCTATTCAGAGGATGTTTGGCCCTTACAATTGAGATATATTTTGGCACTCTCTCTCTCTGCTTTTATCTTGTTCTTAGAGAAACTAGCTCTCTTTTCTTTTTTTTAAATGTTTTCTTTAAACATAGACACAACGTGGCCTTAATTGAGCTTTATTCATACATGAAGGTACAATAAACAGAGCTGCAAAATAAAAATAGAATTGAACGAGAACACTGCTAGAGAGCAAACATGGTATGACAGGCCATCCCCGATAAAAGCCAAAATTGTTATTAAATATGTCACTTAAAACTAAATTTTAGATTTTGTGCGAAAACTTTAATGCCCAAAAATGATAAAAATAAATATATATTTGCAAGCTTTCAGAGCACAAAGGCTCCTTCTTCAGGCAGGTCTACAAAGGAATTATTGACACAAGAGCACAACATTTAAAGGGAACCTGTCACCCCCAAAATGGCTGGTGAGGTAAGCTCACCGGCATCAGGGACTTATCTACAGCATTCTGTAATGCTGTAGATAAGCCCCCGATGTTACCTGAAAGAGGAGAAAAAGGCGTTAGATTATACTCACCCAGGGGCGGTCCCGGTGCGGTCTGGTCAAATGGGTATCTCCGGTCCGCTCCGGCGCTTCCCATCTTCATTCCATGACGTCCTCTTCGGGTCTTTACGCCGCGGCTCCGGCGCAGGCGTACTTTGTCTTCCCTGTTGAGGGCAGAGCAAAGTACTGCAGTGCGCAGGCGCCGGAAAGGTCAGAGAGGCCCGGCGCCTGCGCACTGCAGTACTTTGCTCTGCCCTCAACAGGGCAGACAAAGTACGCCTGCGCCGGAGCCGCGGCATAAAGACCCGAAGAGGACGTCATGGAATGAAGATGGAAGGCGCCGGAGCGGACCGGAGACACCCATCTGACCTGACCGCACCGGGACCGCCCCTGGGTGAGTATAATCTAACGTCTTTTTCTCCTCTTTCAGGTAACATCGGGGGCTTATCTACAGCATTACAGAATGCTGTAGATAAGCCCCTGATGCCGATGAGCTTACCTCACCAGCCATTTTGGGGGTGACAGGTTCCCTTTAAGAGATACTAGCTGTTTCCAGCCAGCTAACGCTCGGCAAATGTACGTTTACCTTGGCTGAAGTGATTGAATTACATAGAAAGGAAGTGCTGCGTGTGGTAATGTGTGGGGACGGAGCCTCATGTGGTAATGTGGGGGGGACAGAGCCTTGTGTGGTAATGTGGGGGAACGGAGCCTCGTGTGGTAATGTGGAGGGACGGAGCCTCATGTGTTAATGTGTGAGGACGGAGCCTCGTGTGGTAATGTGGAGGGACAGAGCCTCATATGGTAATGTGTGAGGACAGAGCCTCGTGTGGTAATGTGTGTGGACGGAGCCTCGTGTGGTAATGTGTGGGGAGAGCCTCGTGTCGTAATGTGTGGGGACGCAGCCTCGTGTGGTAATGTGTGAGGACGGAGCCTCTTGTGGTAATGTGGGGGGGACGGAGCCTCATGTGGTATTGTGGGGACGGAGCCTCGTGTGGTAATGTGGGGGGTGGGATTGTGTGTGGTGATGCGGTGGGGGGCAGGATTATGTGTGGTGATTTTTATGTGTGGTAATGTGGTGGGGGGGTGGGATTATGTGTGGTAATGTAGTGGGATTATCTGTGGTGGGGGGGCGGGATTATGTGGTGGAGGGCGGGATTGTGTGTGGTAATGTGGTGGGCGGGATAGTGTGGTAATGTGGTGGGGGCGGGATTATGTGTGGTAATGTGGTGGGGGCGGGATTATCTGTGGGGGGGGCGGCATGTGTGGTGATGTGGTGGGGGGCGAGATTATGTGTGGTGATGTGCTGGGGGGGCAGGATTGTTTGTGGTGATGTGGTGCGGATTGTGTGTGATGTGGGGGGGCTGGATTGTGTGTAGCAATATGGTGGGGGGGCGGGATTGTGTGTGGTAATGTGGTGGGGGGGCGGTATTGTGTATGGTAATGTGGTGGGGGCGGGATTGTGTGTGGTGATGTGGGGGGCGGGATTGTGTGTGGTGATGTGGTGCGGATTGTGTGTGGTGATGTGGTGCGGATTATGTGTGGTGATGTGGTGGGGGGCATTCAAATTTTAACACCAAAAAGGAAAGGTCGAGCAATTCTGGAACTCACAGGATCAATAGACATGTTAATGATATGCAAATGATGAAAAAGTGGAAACAAAATTTTTAAAACATCTCAACGGCATGAAGAGGCCTTCACG
The DNA here is from genome assembly GCF_051348905.1 of Ranitomeya variabilis. Lineage (NCBI taxonomy): Eukaryota > Metazoa > Chordata > Amphibia > Anura > Dendrobatidae > Ranitomeya > Ranitomeya variabilis. The sequence goes on from NC_135232.1 coordinate 276,048,293, forward strand.
AGGGAACGTGACATTGGTTCTACTACCAGGATTATGGTGTAGTGTGGCATAATATTACGGTTGCTGGACCCCTGTAGTCTTCAGTTCAGATACAATAACAGCTTGGCATTACATTGATTTGGTGTCCAACGAGCCATTTTTCAACACAACAATACCAGTTATGTTGCATGTTCTGCTGTGAGTTACTTTTCTGGACTAAACATGATATCATGGCCCTGCAGGGTCTCCAAACTTGTCTCCAATCAAGCACATCTGGAATGTTGTGGTTTGGCATCTGTAAAGGGAGCTGCCAGGAGTGGATCTTGATGATTTGTTTGTCAAAAGCCCATTCAGCGTGTCAGAACATTCCTCAGACAACGATTAATAACCTCTTTGATAACATGCCAAGACGTGTGTTTTTGCTCTTGTTGCTCATATTCGATACTGTATAAATCGAGGTGCTTTGAACATTTTGATTCCATTTTTTCATCATTTGCATATCATTAACATGTTTATAGATTGTGTGGATACATAACTCCATGACTTTTCCACCTTGGTGTTGCAATTATGCAAGCTAAACGTTGTGTGCGCGTGTGTGTATACAGTGAGAAAAATAAATATTTCATACACTGCCGATTTTGCATGCTTTCCCACCTACAAAGAATTGGAGAGATCTGTAATTTTTATCGTAGGTACTTTTCAACTGTGAGAGACAGAATCTTAAAAGGAAAAAAAATACAGAAAATCACATTGTATTATTCTTACATAATTAAAGGAAACCTGTCAGCAGGACTGTGTTGATTAACCTACAGACAGTGTCAGGTCGGCGCCGTTATACTGATTAAAATGATATCTGGGTTGATGAAAATCCATCTTGTGGTTGTTATTTACTCTTTATTTTCAGTTAAGGATATGCCCTTGTTCCGGGGCGGCCACAAGATGAAATCCGTCTTGTGGTTGTTGTTTAATCTTTATTTTCAGTTTTGAGTTAATGATATGCTCGTGCTCCGGGGCGGCCTGTGGGGGGTCTTCATGTGGTGCTCTTATTAGGTATTCATTAGTATGTCTTCTGACAGATCACTGATCCCTAAGTGACCTGCCCGCTAATACCTAATCAGAGCACCACATGAAGACCGCCCACAGGCTACCTCGGAGCACGAGCATATCATTAACTCAAAACTGAAAATAAAGATTAAACAACAACCACAAGACGGATTTCATTAACCAAGGTATCATTTTAATCAGTATAACGGCACTGACCTGACACCTTCTATAGGTTATTGTGCATGATCCTGCTGACGGGTTCCCTTTAATTTGCATTTTATTGCATGATATTAATATTTGACACAATAGAACAACATAACTTAATGTTTGGTACATAAACCTTTGTTTGCAATTGCGGAGGTCAGAAGTTTCTAATCTGGAGACTGGTTAGGCCACTCCAGGACCTTGAAATACTTCTAACAGAGCTACTCCTTAGTTGCCTTGGCTGTGTGTTTTCGGTCATTGTCATGCTGGAAGACCCAGCCACGACCCATCTTCAATGATTTTATTGATTCCCTTAAATGCTGTGCAGTCATCCTGTCCCCTTTTCAGAAAGGCCCCCCCCCCCCCCAGTATCAGTATGATGTTTCCCTGCCATGCTTCACAGTTGGGAGTGTTCTTGGGGTTGCACTCATACTTCTTCCTTCAAACACGGCGAGTGGAGTTGATACCAAGTTCTATTTTGTTCTCATCTGACCACATGACATTCTCTCATGTCTCCTCTGGATCATCCGGATGGTCATTGGTGAACTTCAAACGGGCCTGGATATGTGCTAGTGTGAGCAGATGGACCTTGCGTGCCCTGCAGGATTTTAATCCATGACAGCGTAGTGTGTTACTAATGGTAATGTTTGAGACTGTGGTCCCAGTTCTCTACAGTCATTGATTAGGTCCTCCCATGAAGTTCTGGGTTGATTCCTGAACTTTCTCAGAATTGTCCTTGTTGAGGGAGGATCTAAATTGATCCTTCACGGTTGACTCAGTGATTTCCAAATTAATCTAGAGGGCGTTGAATTATACTTCAAGCAATCAGCTTAAGAACACGCTCACAGTTCTTAACCTATAAGAATGCAGGAAAAACTTAACCCATGAGAATACAGAAAAACCAGAAACTACATATATGGTCATGTCTTCTTGGCATAGAAAAAGAATACCAACAGGTGCCTCAGAGTCCTGTATAGCGATACACCCCCGAGTCCATTATCTAGTTCAAGAGAACATTCTGGCCTTGCAGAAGAACATAAACAATAGCCTAGTTGAATAATAAACTTGTGACTCAACAAGATAAAGTTACTATAACCGTTTACCTAATTAAATAACAGAATTTAGGCCATGTTCACACTTTGCGGGTTTTACCGCGGATCCGCAGCGTTTCTGCAGCTGCGGGTCCGCAGCAGTTTCCATTGCGTTTACATGTAAACCCTATGGAAACTGCAATCCGCTGTGCACATGCGGGAAAAACCGCGCAGAAACGCAGCGGTTTACATTCCGCAGCATGTCACTTCTTTTGTGCAGAATCGCGGCGATTCTGCACACATAGGAATGCATTGATCCGCTTACTTCCCGCATGGGGCTGTGCCCACGATGCGGGAAGTAAGCGGATAATGTGCAGATAGTTCCCGGGGTGGAGGAGAGGAGACTCTCCTCCAGGCCCTGGGAACCATATTAGTGTAAAAAAAAAAAGAATTAAAATAAAAAATAATGATATACTCACCTCTCAGCGCTGCACGCGGCGGTCCGGTTGCAGGGTTGCTGTGCGAGCAGGGCCTGAGATGACGTCGCGGTCACATGACCGTGACGTCACGAAGGTCCTTCTCGCACAGCATCTTTGGAACCGGACCGCCGCGTGCAGCGCCGAGGAGATCGGGACGTCAGAGGGTGAGTATATAACCATTTTTTATTATTTTTAACATTACTATTGATGCTGCATATTGCTGCATATGCAGCATCAATAGTATAGGAGTAAACCCGCAGCGGAAACCGCAAAACAAACCGCGATAAATCTGCAGGGATAACCGCAGCAGTTTTGCCCTGCAGATTTATCAAATCCGCTGCGGGAGAACACGCAGAGGACCCCGCAAAGTGTGCACATAGCCTTAAGCAAAAAGAAAATGGAGTCACAAGCACAAAATGGAGAATCTTTCTTAATTTGTTCCTTCACATCCGAGGCGAGATGTTGCATGGAACCCCAGATTGAGAAAGATTGACAGTCATCTTGTGTTTGCTTCATCTTCTAATAATTGTGCCAACATACAGTATGTTGCCTTCTCACCACGCTGCTTGCCTATTGTCCTGTAGCCCATCCCAGCGTTGTGCAGGTCTACAATTTTGTCCCTGGTGTCCTTAGACTGCTCTTTGGTTTTGGCCATAGTAGAGCAGTTGGAGTGTGAGTGATTGAGTGTGTGAACAGATATTTTTGTACAAGTAACGAGTTCAAACGGGTGCAATGAATACAAGTAATAAGTGTAGAGTAGAAGGGCTTCTTAAAGAAAAACTAATAGGTTTGTGAGAGCCAGAATTCTTGCTGGTTGTTAGGTGATCAAATACTTGTTTCATGCAATTTAATTATTTAAAAATCATACAATGTGATGTTCTGGTTTTTTATTTTTAGATTCTTTGTCTAACAGTTGCAGTGTACCTACGATATAAAATACAGACCTCTCCATTTTTTGTAGGTGGGAAAGCTTGCAAAATCGGCAGTGTATCAAATACTTATTTTCCCCACTGTATGTATATTTGTGTGTGTAAGTGTATATATGTATATATGCAAACAGTACTGTACAAAAATGTTATGCAGATGTGGTTTCAAAAATTAAAGTGTTAGTAGATTATTTTTATCAATTGCTTAAAATAAACTGTTAACACTTCTGTTTTTGAAAGAATTTTAAAATTTTGCAATGTACTGTCTGTATGTACATCTACGAGGGGCGTTCATTAAAGATTTCCCCTGACCCACGTCCTGTGGACTGAGAGCAATGAAAGTCGGCACAGTTATTAGTCCTTCTCTACATAGGTGCCACCTAGGGACACACACTTCTCCCATCTCTTTAAGCAACTGTAAACACCTCGCTTGTACAAGTCAACAGGTTGCTCCAAAAGCCACGTTGTGACTTCGGAAATCAGAGTCTCATCATCTGGAAAATGCTTCCCCTTCAAAAATAACTTCATTGTTGGAAACAGGTGGAAGTCCGATGGTGCAAGATCGGGTGAATGAGGCTAGGTTCACATTGCGTTAATGGGTTAACGCTAACGGACTGCGTTGCATGGCGAAATTGTCGCAATTAACGCCATGCAACGGGTCCGTTAGCGCACCCATTGACGGCAATGTGATTCTGATTGCTAGCGCATGCCATTTTCGGCACGCTCTAGCGATGTGCCGTTATTTTCTGACGGACCTCAGGTGCATCCGAGGTCCGGTCCTCGCTAGTGCAGATCGGGGATCTGCGCTAGCGGGATCGGCAAACGCGATCCCTATAGATACATTGCGTTAGCGCAATCCGCTAGCGCTATGCGCTTAACGGATTGCCCTAACGCAATGTGAACCTAGCCTAAGGGGGATGCGGTAGAATTACAAAGCCACAGGAGCATGCTTCCATTTGGGCAACATGTGAGTTTTGAACTGGTGCATTGTCTTGTAGAAGGCGGACACACCTTTGGTGAGCATGCCATGTCTCTTGGTTTTGATGGCCTCCCACAATTTCTGCAGCAGTGAAGCATTCTATGCCCCGGTGATCATATAACCCTTTGCTAGGAAATCCATCAGTACTACTCTGTGCTGGTCCCAAAATACTGTGAGCATGACCTTGCCTGCCGAGGGTTGGGCACGTGCCTTCTTTGGAGGTGGTGAGTCATGATGTTTCCATTGCATTGACTGGACTTTAGTCACAGGATCATAGTGATGGACCCAGCTTTCATCCTCTGTGATCAGTCTGTTGAACAAGTCCTCCTGGTTTCCATGGCACATCGTCTATAGAGCCTGAGAGCTGCTACTGGAAAGGTATGACCACCTGAGGGAACCCAGGGAGCGCATACCTTATGCATGTGAAGATGGTCTTGGATGATTTTTTCCACGGCCCTCACAGATTTGACATTTTGGGCTAGATGGCGATTTTCCAAAATGGCGACCTCCACTTGCTGGATGGTGTGTTTATCAATAGCAGAGTTGGGTCGCCCTGGAATTGGAGCTTTGTGCACCAAAGTCCGACCACATTTGAATTGACGATGCCAGTTCTCGACTACATCATATGATGGTGAATCACCACCATAAACCTCTTACATCTCATTGAACGTCTCCTTTGGTGTGCGGCCTTTCAAGTAAAGGAACTTGATGACTGCTCTGTATTCCACTGTTTCCATTATCAAACCTCACAAAACTTCAGCACCTTTAAAATCAAGACCGATATCAGTTCTGAGTTGCAAATTGGCAAGTAATCTATAGAGACTTATGTCATTACACATGTGTAGATTCAGCGTCCGGTGATAAATAAAAGTGGGTCTGGGGAAATCTTTAATGAACGCTCCGTGTGTGTGTGTATATACATATCTTAATATATACTTACCTCCTTGTAATATCTTCACATCCTGTTTCATTCAGATGTATCCGAATCCCAGAATTCGAAGAGGCGGAACTTCATCGACCTCCATATTGGGACACCCAAGTGATGGGTGTCTCAATATGGAAACTGCTGGTGGTACCAGCCTCTTGCGCAGTACCACCAGTGGAACACACACACACTGTATACGCCATACGCACCACACGCACAAACTTTATACGCCTTACGCAACACACACTGTATACACCATACACACCACACGCACAAACTTTATACGCCTTACGCAACACACACTGTATACGCCATACGCAGCCTCTTGCATAGTACTACCAGCAGAAAACCGCCGTGAACACTCTGCCGCGGGGTTCAGCCGAATGATTCACTGACCACCACCTTCTTTATACAGGAGGAGCGCATGTGCAGTTTTAATGTGACCGCCGCTATCTGCACAAAGATGGTGGAGGCCTGATTTACTGCGCCTGTCGAATTCCGCGCAGGCGCAGTGAATCATTCGGCTGATCACGGCGGCTCGACGTGTCTACAGGCAGAGGAATACGGTCACATTAAAGGGGTTTTCCCACGAACGAAAGTTCATTTTAAAAATTGTCTGTGTCTGACCGTGTACGGAGCACACCACATCTCCTGGGCAGGGGAGGAAGCAAAAGACAATACTGACATTACAGCAGGGGATCACAGAGGATTCATTTTGTCAGGTAAAATATTTCACTGACTGTTTTTAAACAATATTTTACCCCACAAATAGTATCCTCTGTGATCTCCTGCTGGAATGTCAGTATTGTCTTTTGCTTCCTCCCCTGGCCAGGAGCTGTGGTATGTTCTGTACACGGTCAGACACAGACAATTTTTATAATGAACTTTCGTTTGTGGGGAAAACCCCTTTAAAAAGCAAATATCAATGCCAACATGGCTCCTTCTAAAAAGTATGCCAATGACAATGAAAGGAAAGCAGCAAAGGCACAACGTCGAAGACAACAACAGGCAAATGAGACTCCTGAAGAGCAACAGCATCGCTGGGACAAAAACAATGCATATAAGCGTAGGCGTCAAGCACATGAGTCCCCTGTTGCAAAAGTCATTAGACTAGCACAGGATGCCGTTAGGCAACAACAGCGTCGAAAACCGAAATCTGCAGTCTTAACAAGAGACAGAGCACAAGGGAGAGACAGCTCAAACAGGATAGCACATGAGGGGAGAACATAGCACAGGAAGGAGAGAGACAGCAGACAAGGGGGATAGCACATGGCGTAGACAGGTCAAAGAAGAGAGCACAGACAGGAGAAGTCAGCACATGGGGAAAGAGAAAGTGGATAGGTGGGTGAGCACATGGGGGGGGGGAATATTCTCAACGCTGCAAAAAACTGTCCCCATCGTGACATTACCGCCCTCCCGATGGGATTGAATCGGGCCCCCATCTAGTGTGTGTGTATATATATATATATATATATATATATATATATATATATATATATATATATATATATATATATAACCTCATTTTCAAAAAGTTGGGACGCCGTCTAAAATGAGAATGTAAAGAATGCAATGACTTAGGAATCTCTTATAGCCACATTTTATTCACAACAGACTATAGAACTCATAAGTTTAACCCCTTCACGACATTTGCTGTACATGTACCGCACAACCATTATTGTAGAATGATTCTAACATTTCTAATGATAATAATAATGATCTAAAGGAGAAGTCTAATATTTAATTGCTGGATGTCTCCTTTAAAGTGGTTATCCAGGACTATATTTAATTTTTTTCTTATGGGCTTAAAGGGGTATACCCATCTCCAAGATCCTATCCCAATATATAGTAGGTGTAATAGTAATATTAGCAAATGTCTCTAATTAGAAATGTAGAATAGGTTTTTCTGATTCGCTGTGTCTTTACTCATGACCAGGACTTTAGGTATCCTTGGTTATGACCATTGATATAGTGACAGTTAGTAATGATGAGCGAATATGTTTGGAATAAGGCGTTATCCGAATATGTGCTCACCAAGTATGTCTTCAGCGCGATCAAAAAATGTTTGAGTCCTCGCAGCTTGGCTGTTAGACAGCCGCAACACTTGCAGGAATAATAAAAACTTGATTCCAGCTCACCCAGTTGCTCTATGTTCAGACACCGGCCTTGCATCAAGGAAGATAGAAAAAATTGGAGTCCGGCTCAACAGGACTGGATTTTCCTTTTATTTTTATTTTTCAAAAGAAAATATGGTGCATACAAAAGAAAAATGTACATGGTTGACATGACCCAGTTGACGCGTTTCGACTGTACTAGGCAGTCTTACTCATGACTCAATGATGTCATGCGTAAGACTGCCTAGTGCAGTCAAAACGCGTCAACTGGGTCATGTCGACCATGTGCATTTTTCTTTTGTATGCACCATATTTTCTTTTGAAAAAGAAAAGGAAAATCCAGTCCTGTTGAGCCGAACTTGCCTGTTTATTAAGCATTCCCTGCATGTGTTGCGGCTGTCTGAGTAGAGTAGCTTCTTCTCATCTGCTCTGCTCTGTTGACGGTGCTTAATACCAATGTCCTACTGATTGAGAACTGGCTCGCCACTACCTAACGGGAAGTTGGCTGTCAATGTGTATGACATGGGGAGTTACGCCCCATTGACAGAGCAACCCGGGAGAGGAAGAGCTGCTCTGTTGACGCAAGGTCAAATGAAGCTGCAGAATTGCCGGCAGGAACGGTCCATGATCACTCTGAGCCTGCACTGGCAAGGATAGGCAGGTAGTTAACTAGCTGGCTGTCAGTTCTTAGCCCCTTGAGAATAAAATATTCTCAGATAACCCCTTTAATATTAGTCATTTCTAGAACTCTGCCATCAGCGATTGCTTAAATTGAAGGACGTAGGTCACTGGTTTATTACAAGACCTAATTGCTGTAAACCAACCAGGCATGTGCCATCTGGGCAGGGAGATTTATTGTTCTTCATCTTTTAAGAAGCTTTTGCACTTCCTCCTGAGTAAGACACATACTTTGTGATAGTGTGCCTTGCTAATTACCAATTACCTCTTTGTATCTTCCCTCCTTTATGAGCATCTTAAAGTGAAATGTATCCTAAAAGACAGATCTTTCCATCCTTCCATTTCTTGTTTTAATGCACCATTAATCCTTTCTGTTTTCAGCAAATGTTACCATTTTTTTAAGCCTCCATGTTCTCCAATAACTTGTCATGTTTTCACACCATTGTCAGCTATTTACATTAATGTTAATTATCTTATTCTGGTAGGTTTTATGTACAGTATTTCTTAATCTTCTACTTAGAGGAAAGATTTCTGGAGATTTATTTACAGTTATGACTTACAAGATGTTTCTTTACAAATAGCTTTTCTCTGCTTTCACTTGCAGCTAAAGTTTCCATAAAATTTGTAAGAACCCCCTTATCTAATCATGTCCTCTTATTTAAGCAGATCCCCTGCATTTTGCTGGTCACGTGAGTCCTTCTGCTGGGAATTCTTGCAGCTAGCTTTATGGCCAAAAAATCCCTTATGCCACGGCTGCAATTCACTTTAAATTTTATGCTTTCAAATTTTTCCTAGAAATCAATGTGTCAAAGTAGTTTTTTTATTTTTCTTCCCTGTCTCAGACAAAAAACATAATACTATTAAAAGGATACTCTATAAATTATATTCATGTGCAGAGTGATATTTTGAACCATTGCCCCAATTGAGTCAATCATTCGGACCATGTATACACTGCTTAGAAATGGTCTCAAGTAGTATCTGTAGATATGCAAGTAATGATTGTGATCAGACAATGAAAAGGCCAGATCAGTGCAGTGCTGGTACTTATGTCACTTGGCCCTAGATGTTAATACAATGTATAATAATGTAAGGCTTAATAAGATTTTAGTTTGAAAAAATTATTGACATGTATTTCCAGTAATTCCAGCAACATTAGCAATTGTCCCCGTATGTGTATAAAGACTTTGGTATCTAAAGGGAATCAGTTTTTAAGATCATTGGGGGACACGATACCTGCAGTGTTTTAGACAAAGAGGAGCGCTTGCTGTAGAATACAGTATCAAGCATGGAGCAAATAGTACCAATTATCTTTGTGCTATTTTGATGTTCATAACATTTAAGGTCAGATTAATCAAGGTGTTTTCACCAGTTTTCTGGAGTAAAACGCCTTCACATGTCCCAGAATTTTTCTCAAAACTAAGTTGCATAAAAATGTTTTGACTTTTTAATTTTACACCAGTCCCATCCATCTCCGCCAAAGTGAGACATATCTCTACACTCCAGTGGGGCCTTCATTAAGACTGGCATGCAAAATGCCTGTTTTATTGAATCTAACCAAATATGGTTTTCATTAATATTATTGAAAGTAAACTCTGAATGGGTCTCCAGTTTTAGTAATGATGCATTAAAAGTTTGATCTACTTATTTGTAGTACTTATTTATCTGTATTTCCAGAGCTCGGGCAGACCAACGCAGCACAGAATCTCGCCAAATGGTGGAACTGGCAGTTAAAGAACATAAGGCAGAGATTTTGGCTCTCCAGCAAGCTCTTAAGGATCAGAAACTCAAGACTGAAAGTCTATCTGATAAGGTTAGTGTATTAGCTTGCAAATAATTTATGTATGATTATGGCATTGGCAGCATATTTTTTATTACTTAAATCTATTTTTGGCTAAAAATTATTTTTGCTGTAGGGTTTAATGAAATGTATTGCTTCTGCTGTCTAAGTGTATCACAGTAAATAGTAGAATGAGTTAACAATGAATCAATCAGTGAGCTCCTCAGGCTTTGGAACCATTATGACCTCATCAAAGTCCACTTAAAAGATAGTATAGGAGAGGACTGATGCTGTCATTATTCAACAGTATTGCTAATGAGAGCATGCAGTCATGTGACTGCAAGTAAACGATTTGCATACATGCAGTCACGTGCCAACTAGATGTGCTCGGCTACATCAATTTATTTGTATTAAGAGAAGCCAGGCACGTCTAGTTAAAGTGTGACCGGAAGTATGCAAATTACATACTTGTGTTCATCTGATCACATGCTGTCACCGGCAATTCCAGTAAATCTTTCACCAAATTTTCCATTCAGAATTGGTCTAACCTTCTGCATCCGTTAGTATGAGGGGAGAAGCAGTGCTGAGCTGAGCTGTGTCACATCACAAACTGTTCTATCAGCACTCTTCCTTTTATAGCACAGTTAACTCTGCTGTACTTCCACTCCCCCATACTGATATCTGCTGTGCTCATCTTGAAACACTCTGATCACTGCAGGCTGTTATTACTTGACACACAGGAGTAGTCCAGAATAAGCTGGTTACTCTTGTGTGAGATATGACAGCACAGCAGACATAAATGAACTGTTAGATCCAGACAGAAAGGTTTGTAATGTGACACAGCTAAACTCAGCTTTGCTGCCCCTCGCACACCCCCCCCCCCCCCCCCACACTCACTCATGCAGGAGGTCAGAGCTGTATCATTAAATCTCACACACTGGGAAACCTGCTCTTTTGTGGGGGGAGGGCTCGTGTTCTTCTTTCCTTTTGAGTGTGTTGCTGCCTGCTTATGATTGGTCAGCATAATAAATGATCAGCACCAACATATTACACAGCACTTTACAGTTTGCACACATTATCATCGCTGTCCCTGATGGGGCTCACAATCTAGATTCCCTATCAGTATGTCTTTGGAATGTGAGAAGAAACCGGAGTGCCCGTAAGAAACCCACAGAGAGAACATACAAATTCCTTGTAGATGATGTCATCTGACACACAGCATGACATACAAAGAAGAATTCCACGCTCCTAGTGAAAACATTGATAACACCCACTTGGACTTAATGAAAATTAGCTCATTTTGGTCCAAATACTGTGCTTGGTAATGTTTCCGCATTGGAGAGGCAAAATAAAAACAAAACAATATTGTTTTATTCTGCTCTTCAACCACTATTCCATGGTGTGTCCAATTTAACAAGAAAAAATTAGAAAAATGTCCTCTTTAAAAAAAAACAAACATATGTAACAGTATTGGGTATAGTACCGCTGGTTTCTTTTTATAGCCGTGTTGTCATCCTCACCCCGAAGTCTGAAGAAAGTTAAAATTAGGGAAAAATATTTAGGCTATGTTGATATCGTGAAGTAGGTAGAGGTGCAGCATTAACAGTATTTTAAGGAACATATATATCTGAATTTTGTTGCCATGGTGCTGGATTAAGTCCCAATCAAGAAATACATTTTATTTTACAAGGGGCCGAAATTAGACAGCTCCTTGTTAAACAAGATCTATTTACAGCTATGATGTCCTCAAGTGAAATAGATTTCTATGTGGGGAGATCAGAGTAGCAATCCTACATCAATTCTAAAATGACTACATGGAAGTGTGCAGTCAAGTGCCGTATAATTTGCAGCGAGATCTTAAAGCAGTGCACGGACTGGCCAGCAGCCCTGCTGACGCGAGCGTGTCTGCTGCACAGAAATACTTGAAGCTTTCATGCTCAGGTTGGGAGAGCCGCCGGCCAGTCCGTGCACCGTGTTCCACCGTGTTGCCTGACTGCACCCTAAGATGGCCCATGTGTCCAGACCAGTAGAGGGCTGCAGCCGAGTAACTGTAGATGCTGAACATAGTGACAAATATGTAAATTTTTTGGCCATTTTTTGCTAATCTTTTCACTGTTTTTTATTATGCTCTATATGAAGGAGGCCATATAAATTAGATGGCCATTCCTTCAGACCCACGCATATACATGCATTCGTGGTTAGCGAAAACAAAGGATGAGGCATGTTGAAATCCAACCAGCCCATGTTAAATGGTAGACTGGTTCATCTAATATCCACCCTAGGTCATTTAATAACAATAATATAGGGATTTTTGGGTACTCACCGTAAAATCCTTTTCTCAAAGTCATTCATTGGGGGACACAGACCGTGGGTGTATGCTGTTGTCACTAGGGGGCTGACAGTAAGTGATACAAAGAAAGTTATCTCCTCCCCTGCAGTATACACCCTCCTGCTGGCTCTCAGCTAACCAGTTCGGTGCAAAAGCAGTAGGAGATCAATAACAAGATATGAGCGTATAGCATGTCATATTATATATGAGAGTGTAGCATGTCAGATTATAAAACAAGCATAAGCTAATAACAGTGTGGGAGCTGTGTCCCCAATGAATGGCTCGGAGAAAAGGATTTTACGGTGAGTACACAAAAATCCCTATTTCTCCTTCGCCTCTTTGGGGGACACAGACCGTGGGACGTCCCAAAGCAGTCCCTGGGTGGGGACAACATCAGATCAGGCCCTGTGTAACCGCTACTTACAAGTGTGCCACCGCGGCCTGCAGAGTCCGCCTGCCCAGACTCACATCTGTGGAATTGTGGGAATTATAGTGCTTCAAGAATCCATGCGGACTGGACGAATCCGCAGGCTTGAAAGGTGAGCTTTGCCGACGCCTGGTGCCTAGAACCCTCGATAGACAGGGAGATAGGCTTACATCCAACACGGAAGGACTCCTGGATGGTGAAATGAATCCACCAGGCTAACATGGCCGATGAAACGGCTAAACCCTTCCTGTAAACGTCAGGAAGCCTTCCTCTTACCATCAGGAAGCCCAAATAAAGCGCCCAACCTTCAGAAGGATTCCGTCCTCGAGATGTACCTACTCAGAGCACTCACTTCGTCCAGACTATGGGGAACTCATTCCATTTTGTGGACTGGTGCCGAAAAAGATGAGGGAAAAACAATGCCCTCATAACAGTGGTAATACAATACCACCTTGGTAGCAAGGGACGGGGATGGCCTGAGGACAACCTTGCCTTGAAGGTAATAAGGGAAAAAAAGAAAGAAAAGTCTGAAAGAACAGAGCAGCTAGCGCTGAAGACTCTTCAGGATGAGGAAATCGCAGAGAAAAAAGGGCGACCTTCCCTGATAGTAAAGTCCTGTCCGGATCAAAAGGAGTCTACTGTAAGACTCCCAGGACCATTAAAGTCCCAATGATCTAACGGTATGCGATCGGGAAGAACTACGTGTGAAAACTCCTTGCGAGAAAGTCCCTACTTGCAGTTTTGTTGCAATAAGGCGGAAAGATACTAACAAACAAAAAACTGACGTGGTCAGTGCTTATCTCGGAGGATCACTGGGGCCCTTTCTGCTTCCAAAAGGCTTTCGGAAGTAGTGGAAGGGGAGTTATGGAAACTGGTACCACGGAAGAACCAGAGCATGCAGTGCGATGGCTCTTGGATCTCGAGGCTGAACCACAAACTTGAGTACATTGGCGTTCAGTCTGGACGCCATCCGATCTACAACTGGAGAGCTCCAGTGAAGGCAGATCTGATGGAAGACTTCCGGGTGAAGTTCCTACTCACTTGAGGCGGAACCTTGGCGGCTGAATATGTTTGCCGCCCAGAGTTCTACTCCTGGGATATGTACTGCTGAGATCACCGAATGATAGATCTCGGCCCATCAGAGAATGTGAGGTACCTCTGCCCTGGCGCCTGACCGTGGGTACCTGCTAGATGATTGACATATGGCACAGCCGTGGCATTATCCAATTGAATTCAGATGGGGTGACCCGCCAGAAGGCAGTGGACCTGTTGTAGGACTACCGTTCAGATCTCTAGAGCAATGATCGGGAGAAGACAACTGGCATTGGTAGTTACTAATAACCAATGAACCGGGAGAAATGTCCTGGATGAAGAAGAAGCTCAGAGACTACCGTCTGAAAGTCTGTTTGACTTGCTGAAAACGAGCGTAGCAAAGGAAACTGCTTCTATTGTCGTCACCATTTTTCCTCAGAACCCTCCTAGCAAATCGAATGAAATGAGGGGATGAGTGATCAAGTGTGCGAGCTCCCTGTTGAAGGGCCATGACCTTGTCTCGATGGAGAATTACCATCCTTCTGGAAGTGTGCAGGATCATCCTCAAAAAGGATATCTGCTGGGCTGGAAATGAGGAGAACTTTTCTAAGTTTAGCTGCCAACCCAGGTGAGAGGGTATCGCAAGTGATATAGATGACTCAGTGTAATCCTGGAAGAGCGGCTAGACAGTCGACCTAACAGGGCAGGACGACCACCCTCTAGGGTGCAAGAGGAACATGATAGCCGCCATGACACATGCGAACACTCTGGGTGCTGTAGCAAGGCCGAAGGACAAGGTCGTGACTTGAAAATGCTGTTCACGAATGGAAAAGCAAAGGAATTTTTGAAGAGGGGAAAAATATGAATGTGAGGGTAAGCGTCCCGAATGTTGATGGATGCCAGAAACTCCACCTTTTTCTGTTGAAGTAATTGCTGAGTGGAGAAACGCCATCCGAAGAAGGGAGGACCTTGTCAAAGGTTGTTAGAAGTTTGAGGTCCAGGATCGGTCTTACTTTTCATTCCTCTTTTTTGGAACCAAGATCCCTCAGATCTAGACTGTCCTGGACAACCCTTCCACTGCTGGTTGTGTCTGTAGGAAACTTACGATCCTCTGTTAGTCTCCTGCACAAAAGATTTGATTGGCCAGTTGTACTGTCTTCGGGAAAAGGTTACTGGTGTGAATCGAAGTAGTTAAGGTCTCCAGCCAGGAGACCATTGCTCTAGCAATCCATGCGACGGCTAGGGAGGGTAGAGAGCTGAACCCGAAGCCACAAGACGAAACGAACCAGATTTGCTATCTGACAGTCCGTGGTATTTTTAATTGATGATACATCGGGCAGGGATACTGGTAGGTATACCACAGGAGATTCTATCCAATTAATGTGCCAAGTGGCAGAATGCGCGGCTGCATCCAGCAGGTTATCGTCTCTTGCCATCGCTGCTCTGTTTTGACAGTGCAGAGTTAGAAATTAGGAACCCTCGATCCACTAACCTCTTAACAGGGAAGTGAAGAGGGATCGTCCGCCTTCTTGCATCATCTGCTAAATAGTGGTGATGCAGAGGGGGGTGCTCGGATGCCAAAAAGGGTGCCTCTGTACATACACAGCGTTCAGGTCAGGTCTCCGGGTGGACAGGTTGTCTGGCGTTAGGCCTGGATGCAGAAGAGAATACATGGAGGCGACACTCCGTGTGCTCGTCTGTTGATGGTGTGGGGAGATCGGTGCCCTTTAAAGGACCCGTTGCCCTTAAAAATCTGACCAGTCTTGGCATCCCACGTAGAGGCTTCTGTCCAGTGAATCACTTATCCGGACTGAATGGCAAATGCTCTGCGAGGGAGTTTAGTCTCCTTATGAGGGACACTGCGTAGTCTAGAGCAGAACCAGAGTCCTCATCAATGTACAGAGATTGGTTGTTACTGAAGCTCTGGCAGGTCCAAGGCAATATCCGATTTATATTCAGATTCTTGTTCTCAGAAAATCCTTGGGGAGAGAGATCAGGAAATGAAAACTTTTCTAGATGCCTGTATGTTTTTAGACGCCTGTAAGTTTCTATAATACTCGCGGCCCCTGCTAGCCGGCGGCTCCCATGTAGGAGAGGGACCATATATATCGGTCCTGCGAGCACTCCGAGCCACAGAGGGATCACGGAGGGATTCAATGTCTTGGTCAGAGAAACCATGGATTGTGGTCAGTGAAGAAGTCCACTGAGGGAACTAGGTACTCTGGGATAAACTGGGATCAGCGGCGGAGGGCTCCTGAGCTCATTTAGGGTGACCGGCTTCGGATTGGTCATGTGCCTTTAAGACCAGGGAATACTGGTCATGTGCCTTTTAGACCAGAGAATACTGGTCATGTGCCTTTAAGACCAGGGAATACTGGTCATACCCCTTTAAGATAAGGGAATACTGGTCATGTGCCTTTTAAGACCAGGGAATATTGGTCATGTGCCTTTAAGACCAGGGAATACTGGTCATGTGCCTTTTAGACTAGGGAATACTGGTCAGTTGCCTTTAAGACCAGTCATGTTGCAGAGTCGTTGTGCCCCTTTAATGCAAAGTCGTCGCCCCTGTGTGAGCCGGCCGGGTGGACCAAGATGGCCACCGGGAGTTGCAGAGGTGATAAAATCTCGCAGAGAGCGAGATGCGCCAATTCGGGGGCGGAGCCAGAGGCACGGTGTGGGCGGAGCCTCGAGACTTCCATGAATAGGCCCAAGCCGGGGCCTAAATTTCTGCAGCCAGCGGGAGCAATACCAGCGGTAAAAGTGAGGGGCGTTGTAGTGGCTGAGAAAACTGAGGGCTTCCGTGCCAGGCGATAGGCACCAGAAAAGCGGGCAGAGCCGCCTTAGGGCGCCATAGTGCACTTCCGGGGTGCGGCCTACACATTGGCCAGGTGCTAAATTTTTGCAGCCGGCCGGAGTGTTACCTCAGGGAGGTGGGCCACAGGGAAGCTGCCTGTGAGCAAGGGGCCCACCGCTGACAGGATCCACTCACCATCGGTGCGTGTCCCAGCATGGAGCCGCTGCGGATGACTGCAGGTCAGGTATTGTAGCGTGGACGGTGCAGGGATAGAGGGATAAGCCTCAATCCATCATCCCTTTGTTAGGGAGGTGGAGAGGAACCGTCCGTCTCCTTGTGCCATCCGCTTTAACAGTAGTGGGACAGTGGGGGCTGCTCGGACGCCAAAGAGAGGGGCCTCTGTACATCCACGGAGTTCAAGGCCCCGGGTGGACAGGGCCAGTTGTCCGGCAATAGGCCTGGCTGGGGAAGAGGGTACGTGGAGGCGACACTCCATGTGCTCGTCTGTTGATGGTGCAGGGAGATCGGTGCCCTTGAAGGGGCCCGTCGCCCCTAAGAATCTGCCCAGGCTTGGCATCCCACATCGCAGGAGAGGATACGGAGAGGCGACACACTCCATGCTCACCTGTTGATGGTTTGGGGAGATCGGAACCTTGAAAGGATCCGTTGCCCCATTCGTCCGTGGAAAAAATAAAATAAAAAATGTAAAAGGTGAAAGTAAAATAAGAGAGTTTTGGGTCTGAATAGCAACCCGTCCGTGTGCCTCCTACGGACACTAAGCAAGAACTGGTTAGCTGAGAGCCGGCAGGAGGGTGTACACTGCAGAGGAGGAGATCACTTTCTTTGTATCACTTAGTGTCAGCCTCCTAGTGGCAGCAGCATACACCCACGGTCTGTGTCCCCCAATGAGGCGAAGGAGAAATATCAATTTCAAGATATTTCCTTAACATTAGAGAATAAAGCAGTAATTATTTCATCAATCACACAGCTAAATGATCTGGAGAAGAAACACGCAATGTTGGAAATGAATGCACGCAGCTTGCAGCAGAAACTGGAGACTGAGCGTGAATTGAAGCAGCGACTCCTTGAAGAGGTATAAGGGCTATCTCCATATATATCTCAGAGCCTTTAGGTTTTTAGACCACTGAAATGTCCTGTTTTATGTGAGCAGCAAGCTAAACTTCAGCAGCAAATGGACCTTCAAAAGAATCACATCTTTCGTTTGACTCAAGGACTTCAGGAAGCTTTGGATCGAGCAGACTTGCTGAAGACAGAAAGAAGTGACTTAGAATATCAGCTGGAGAACATGCAGGTAAGGATTTTGTGGCATAGTTTGAAGGTATCATTGGTCAGTTCCCTGGTGGAAGACGTGGTATTTCATCCCTTAGGCTCTCTACTCTCATGAAAAAGTAAAGATGGAGGGGACCATTTCTCAACAAACTAAACTCATTGACTTCTTGCAAGCAAAAATGGATCAACCGTCCAAGAAGAAAAAGGTGAGCGTTTTTGTACAAAAGCATTCAATAAACATATATGCTTTTAGTATGTTTTTTTTCTTCACCAACTTGAAGCATTTTTACAAAATTAGTAGCCTGTGTTGCAGGGTTTATTTGGCAGGCGCAGGGATGACCCCAATCAAACATCACAAATACCTTTGCAGTACAATGAGTTAAAGGTGGCACTGGAGAAGGAGAAGTTACGGACAGCGGAACTTGAGGAAGCGCTACAAAAGACAAGAGTAGAGCTGCGATCTGCCAGGGAGGAAGGTAAGATGGTCATTCTTCATTGATTAGTGGGTGCTCCCTTGGCTTCTATAATGTTTAGTCAAAGCCAACATAGCAAATGGAATAGAAACCATTGTCTCACAATGCTCAATGTGAAAAATGAAAAATTGAGAAAGTTTAGCTCATAAATTGGCCAATTCATGTGTACATTGAAGCCACGTTAAGGCATTTCTCGTTTCCAGGACCTAGCAATGCCTTTCCTCTCCTAGAATAAAATCTTCATCTGTATGGGAACATGAATCCTCTGTTAGACTAAAATCTATATCTCGGTGGAGGGATAGTGGTCCTGCTGTGGTTTAATCAATTTTAATTAATGAACAGTCTCTAGTACCTACAGAGGTTTACCTATTGATATGTATGATGAATGCATCTTGTGATCACTCAGCATATATTTTTATGTTTGTGAATGGGCTTTTTAGTGTGCATTTTTCCCTATTATGCAGCGGCACATCTGAAAGTGGCTGATCATCCACTTCCATCTACACCGGGAACAGCAAGGCAGCAGATTATAATGTCTGCACTGGTCAGGTCTCCAGAGCATCAGCCAAATGCGGTCAGCTTGCTGGCCCCTCAGTCCAGTCGTAGAAAAGAATCCTCTGCTCCTGAAGGTGAGAACGTGTGGAGCAAATGTGCCAGTAACTAATTATGGTGACAAAAGAATAGAACACCAACAAGGGTGACACAAATAGTTAAATTTTATTAAACAAATAGTAAACAGACAATTTAAAACCAGAATAAAATAGGGAAATGACAATGTGAACCACAGGCAGGAGGCACCACAGGAAAAACAGAGCCCAGTCAGGTTAAACCAAAATATTATAACTACTCAGCAATTACCCGTACATCTACAGAGTCACAAAGAAGTCCAAAAGTGCTAGGAGGGCTGTAGACCACCCCTACAACTAAGAGTAGCAAAGTACCAGTACGGTCAGAGATAAAACTCATATATTACCTGCTAGGATGCTGTAAAACTGTGGCGCCACCTGTCCCCTACGCGCGTTTCGGCGCTATTAGCCTTCTTCCGGAAGAAGGCTAATAGCGCCGAAACGCGCGTAGGGGACAGGTGGCGCCACAGTTTTACAGCATCCTAGCAGGTAATATATGAGTTTTATCTCTGACCGTACTGGTACTTTGCTACTCTTAGTTGTAGGGGTGGTCTACAGCCCTCCTAGCACTTTTGGACTTCTTTGTGACTCTGTAGATGTACGGGTAATTGCTGAGTAGTTATAATATTTTGGTTTAACCTGACTGGGCTCTGTTTTTCCTGTGGTGCCTCCTGCCTGTGGTTCACATTGTCATTTCCCTATTTTATTCTGGTTTTAAATTGTCTGTTTACTATTTGTTTAATAAAATTTAACTATTTGTGTCACCCTTGTTGGTGTTCTATTCTTTTATGATCTAAGGCTAATTTAGGCACCTTCTGTTACTTCTGCACCGCTTCTTGTTTCCTAGGTGCAGGTCTTGCATGATCTGATTCATAATTATGGTGACAGTCTAGTCTCTTATTTTGGAACTAGATGGTGGTCCGATTCTAACGTATCGGGTATTCTAGAATATGTAGGTAGTATATAGCACAGGCTACGTACTATATTGCACAGTGACGTAGTATATAACACAACCGACGTAGTATATAACTTAGCTACGTAGTATATAACATAGCCACGTAGTGTATTGCACAGGCACGTAGTATATTGGTCAGCCACATAGTATATAGCAGAGCCACGTAGTATATTGTAGAGCCACATAGTATATTGCACAGGCACGTAGTATATTGCACAGCCACATAGTATATAACACAGTCACATAGTGTATTGCACAGCTACGTAGTGTATTGCACAGCTATGCAGTATATTGGTCAGCAACATAGTATATAGCAGAGCCACGTAGTATATTGTAGAGGCACGTAGTATATTGTAGAGGCACGTAGTATATTGCATAGCTACGTAGTATATTGCACAGCCATGTAGTATATTGCACAGTCGATGTAGTATATAACAGAACCGACACAGCCACATAGTATATTGCACAGCTACGTAGTATATAACACAGCACATAGTATAATGGACAGTCACGTTATATATTGCACAGTCACGTTGTATACTGCCCAGCTACATAGTATATAGCACAGAGATGTAGTATATAACAGAGCCCACGCAGTATGTAACACAGCCCACGTAGTATATAGCAATGTGGGCACTATATGCGTGGCTAAAAAAGACTTAAAATAAAAAATAAACATATACTCACCTTTCGAAGGCCCCTTGAAGTCCTGGCGCCTGTGTGCGGTGCACGCGGCAGCTTCCGGTCCCAGGGTTGGTATGAGCGCATGACCTGTGATGATGTCGCGGTCACATGACTGTGACTTCATGGCAGGTCCTTCTCGCATAGCATCCTTGGTACCGGAACCTGACGCTTGCACTGCCGAGGACAGCGCGCGATGTCGGATGGTGAGAACAACCTTTTTTTATTATTATTATTTGTAACATTAGATCTTTTTACTATTGATGCTGCATACGCAGCATCAATAGTAAAAAGTTGGTCACACAGGGTTAATAGCTGCATTAACGGAGTGCGTTACACCACGGTCTGTTAACGCTGGCAATAACACTGTGTGAGCGCTCAGCGCTGACTGCAGGGCAGTAAAGCAGCGACCATTTCGCTGCCAGACTATGGCCGTCGCTGATTGGTCGTGGCAGTGGTCGTGGGCGTTTTGCCACGACCAATCAGCGACTTGGATTTCCATGACAGACAGAGGCCGCGACCAATGAATATCTCTGACAGACAGACAGAAGGACAGACGGAAGTGACCCTTAGACAATTATATAGTAGATTATCTGAATTACTGACTTGATGTATATCATGAAAGAAACCAACTCTCTTATTTTGATTTCTGCAGAATTTAGTCGTCGCCTTAAAGAACGAATGCATCATAATATTCCGCACAGATTTAACGTTGGTCTTACTATGCGGGCAGCCAAATGTTCTGTATGCTTAGACACTGTGCACTTTGGGCGCCAAGGAGCTAAGTGTTTAGGTAAGAAAAATTGTAATATTTCACATGACCATAACACATGAGACATTAGTAAGGGCTTATAGACACACTCGTCATTTCCCGAGCAGAATTTTTAATATCCATTTCTATTTGTTTTTCCATAAGAATGTCAGGTCATGTGTCACCCAAAGTGTTCCTCCTGCCTCCCAGCTACATGTGGCCTCCCTGCAGAATATGCTACACACTTCACCGAAGCCTTTTGTAGAGAGAAGATGAATTCCCCTGGAATGCAAATGAAGGACGTGACTGGCTCTCTGCGCCTGGAAGGCTGGATGAAGATCCCACGGTATGTCACACGCATGCATGGGAAGCTAGTCAGACAAATGGGTTCCTGGCAGCAGCTTACCACCACCCTTTCCCCATTAATGACAGGTCCCTCTCTGTATGCATGTATAAGGAGAGACCGGTCAGTAATGGCAGCGGGCGGGGACAAGCCACTGTAGACTGGCCCCTTGGACTAGTCTGATATCTTATAGACTTTGCTGTTACTGTAAAACTCAGCTGACAATTTGCATTAAAAAACACATTTAAAAAAATGCCTAGTGTGAACTTAGCTCTAAATAGGTCCCAGAAGTGGGCTCTCCATCCATCAGACATGCAATATATGGAATAAGCTTTGTACCTGTGAATGTCGTCTTCTTTTACTATACTGTGTTTAAAAGCACAGCTTTTTTTTGGTGCTGTATGAGGGCATGTTTTTGCTTGTTTTTGCTGGACTACCCAATACATAAAATTTATTGACTACTATTGTGTTTTTTTGCAACAGAGGCTGAATCAATAAAAAAAGCAGTAATATTGGAATTAAGTTTTTATCTTTTGTATTTATGTTTATTTTCATTTAGTTCGTCAGTGTAAAACTGATAGGCAGCCTATTAGATTCTGCTTTTGTCCGGAGCCTAATAGACATCTGTGCGTTGGTTGTCT
Source organism: Ranitomeya variabilis (assembly GCF_051348905.1). NCBI lineage: Eukaryota > Metazoa > Chordata > Amphibia > Anura > Dendrobatidae > Ranitomeya > Ranitomeya variabilis. The sequence continues at coordinate 276,070,771 of NC_135232.1, forward strand.
TTTTCTCTGATTTTGTCCTCATTGTGCTATACTGAGATAAATTATTATGGATGCTATAATTTCTTATTCTTAATATCTCAGCATTTACTTTATCTACAATTTAATTTTTTAGAAACAACAAACGAGGGCAGCAAGGTTGGGACCGAAAATACATTGTTCTGGAGGGATCGAAGATACTAATCTACGATAATGAAGTAAAAGAAGGTAATCATTGCATCACTTAAAAAAAAAAAAAAAAAAGAATGCTGAGCTTTTTGTCTTATGCATGTAAGTCACTGCCTTTTATACCAAGTGGCTGTTTCTTTACACTTGCTTATACACTGGTTAGTCTTATTCACTACTGCTATTTCTATTTAACGTACTAATTAGTTTGAATCTTTGGATTATTGTCTGCAGGAGGACAGCGTCCTATAGAGGAGTTTGAGCTTTGTCTTCCTGATGGTGATGTAACGGTTCATGGAGCAGTGGGATCCACAGAACTTGTAAATACGGCAAAATCAGGTGAGAAGCTAAAACCTAAGTGCAGAACTGCAGAAGATCAAGTATAATATACAGTAGATATATAGATAAATTCGTGGAATTTTTAAAATCACATCATCAAAAGACATGTTACTGATATGCAAATGATGAAAAACTGGAAACCAGATTTTCAAAACATTTGATATATTCAGTATTGAGTATGAGCGTCACAAGCAAAAATACAAGCACTTTCACGTCTTGGCTGCAATCAGTGAGGTTAAAAGTGCTGTCCACTACTCTTCCCAACAGTAAAATAATAATACCTTTATTCACCTTTTGGCACTGTTCTACCAGGGCTCGCTTGACATTAGTTAGTGAGCCTAACGGTGGACACCGTGTCTGACACATACAAAATCCATACATTATAATTGGGTATTCAGTGAAGTTCACCTGGTATTAACCATAGCCAGGTCCTCTGCACATACTGAGCCTTTGGTGTAACTGTGGGTGGAACCCTACAATCCTTTTCCTATAAATCTTTAGCACATTGATGAAGGTCTAGATGACCAAAACGTTTGTGTATGTATTAATTTTTGGATCACATAAAACCACAATTTCTCAACTACCCATTGTGTGCGAAGTTATCTACACAAGATTATACGGTTTGGGAACCTACTTGTGCATCGGTCTTCATAGTTGTGCTAACACTTTATTATTACTAGTATTCCGTACACTGTCCAGCTGTAGCCAAAGATGAATTGGTGATATTTGTAGAAAGAATATTATGCTGCCCTGTAATCACTGGTCATGCCCAGCCCGCGTGCTTTAACAGTTGTCTTACAATGCTCTAACAGATGTGCCATACGTGATGAAGGCGGAGTCTCACCCGCATACTACTTGCTGGCCGGGACGCACTCTTTACTTGTTAGCACCTACTTTTCCTGATAAGCAGCGTTGGGTCAATGCCTTGGAGTCGGTGGTTGCTGGTGGAAGAGTATCTAGAGAGAAAGCAGAAGCTGATGCTGTAAGTAGAAGAATAACAATTAAAACATATTTATTTTTGCTTTTACCACTTTGATGTTACATGTTCGTCATATTTATATTTGTCACTTCATTAACCAGCTAAAACATAGTTATGAAAATCTGCCCATAAGTCTAAAGAAATGTCCCTTCCATCAGTGACAGGGAACCATCCGGTAGACTGATGCAACACCAAATGACTGAGAAATTTTCCTTAAGACAAAATTTAACATGTATTTACCTTTTCAATAAAATTAGGCTTTGGATCACTTAAACATTTTCAGCATGGAGAAAATAACCCTGTTTTTCCTGTGATAAAAATATGCTAACACGTTACAGGCAACCTTTTGAACAACAGTAGATATTTGTTACCTCTCTGTGATACACATTTTCTTCCTTGGAAATCTATTTTTGGCTTTTCAATCCAATACGAACTGTGATCAATAGTAATTGGGACATAACTATTGGTACTTAGCCGTCCACATTTATTTCTATCGTATAAGCAAGCAGTATGTGACCGTTACATGTGTCTAAAACTGTTGGATGCTCTATTTTATATCATATTTTAAAGTTACCCAAAGTAGACTAGCTCCTGGGCCGATGCTTACAATTCTTCTCCGTGTGCACTATAAAGCACGACTGATGAGATTTTTTGACACCAGGTAGATACAGCAGTTTGGCTCAGATAGAGGTGGGCAATGGTTCGTCAAGTAGAGCGCCGCACCCTCACTGTTTATACTGGCTACACATGTCCTCTGTGGCTACTGGAGGACATTGTGGATGCAAAAAACGAAGCCTGGAGAATCAGACTGCTCCATTTCAGCCGGAAATTCAGCTGATCTCGCAGACTAATTTTCCTGGAATTTGATCTACTAATGTTGTGTTGGCCCCTTGGTGAATCACTGCTATCAAGGACAGCCATCATTTCTTCCAAAGTGCACAAGGGCAGTGAATATGATATAACAATAGCCCCTATACTCATCAGTTAAATTCCCCACCGCCACAGCACCACTGCTCATCGGTGATGGTCGCTTCACCCCAACCTTCACATGTCATATATTCAAGTGAGCGCTGGAGACAATCAGCAGTGCATGGGACACTCTAAAGACCCATCTAAGGTCAAAACTGGCTGGGTTCTCAAGGAATTGAATTAGATCAGGTTTTCCTCTTTTTGTTGTTCAGACTGAAACAAAAAAAAATAGTTTTTACAAGTTGCTTTTTTTTATTTGCTCCTTTAAATCGTAACTGCAATTGTCAACCTGAGGTCTTGCCTGTATTGCAGTTCGTAGAGAAAGGAAAATCAGATCTCGTTACACTTTCTGTAGCGCAGCCTTGTGCGTGTCTTTGTGGGTTAGACGTGTATCGAAAAAAAAAAAAAAATATATATATATATATATATATATATATATATATATATATATATATATATATATATAATTCAGATCAGTATAAACAAGTTTGTTATATATTCCTCAACATTTTACCTAGGTGTAACCTGTGGAACCATAAAAATAAATGAGATGTCATTATTATTATGGTGTCATTTTCCAGTAGTGTAGTGTTTGTGTGTTGCACGTTTTGTTAGCTCCAGTGGTATTGGCAGTATGTGGGTATGGGATTGGCCACTTTGTGTTAACATTTCAGTAAATATGTTGGAAACCTGATTATGTGCGGCGGCATGCTTTAAGATAGTTCCTTACTTTGTGAAGCCATGCCCACTTGTATCTGCTTTACAGACTGCCCACCCTGAGCAAAGCCACCGATGGAGAGAATTGTGACCAGACACTTTCATCAGTGGCCGCCACTGAAGAACACTGTGCATGCGCTATTCTCCCATTTTCCCATTTTTTTAATGCAGGTTGCTTTTGGATACATTCCCCTTCATCTGTGGCCATGTCCGACATAGGAGTGCCCCATAGTGCGTGGCATAGGAGAGATCAGCGCAAATAGGGTCTTATCCGAGAAATACAGTGAGCTTTATACTCAGATTATAAACTCACCTGTTCAATCTGTTAAAAACGCATGTAATGTAGAAAGATCAGCTGCAGCGGATCCACGGGTCAGCGAGCGACCATCAGACTGTAAAGGGAGTTAGTGGACAAATTCCGCTCTGCCAACAGTATGCGAAGTAAAGGTGGTGGTTTTTTTCAACGCGGTTTGAAGTATATAATTATACACTTGGAAACGCATTGAAATAAACCACCACCTTGTACCATACTGAGATATACGTCTCCATTCTGTCGGCAGCGTAGAGTTTGTCCGCTAACCCCCTTTTCAGTCTGACATAGTGCGTGGAGGGAGTTGTATTAAGAAGGGGGCCTGGATTACCAAAGTAAAAAACTGATGCTGATTTAATATAGCAATATGCTGGATTAATAAAGGGCACTCATGTCTCCAACCTATTTGTTAAAATAATCATTGAGTGGCCCACCCCTTTAATATTACAGGTAAGCATATTCTGTAGTTTATTACTTATATCGCCACGTATTGTATTTTTTTGCACATTTAAGGTTGCTTGATAAGTCTTTCTAAATTAAAAATGTTTAAAGGCATGACATTTAATAATTTAAAAAAATACAAAATAAGTCACCATAGATAATCTGCTTGATTGTAAAGGTCTGTTTTAGTTATATACTGCTTGCTTTTAGATCAATCAATATGGCCGATATTTCAGCTTCTGACTACTAAATGTGTCTAGTAATGTAATGATATTGCCGCATTCTGAAACTGCTGAACAGCGTATATAATGTATAACATTAGAAACAGTCAGCAGCGCAGAGTGAATGATTACCAGACCCAGCCCGTAGACAAGAGACTTCTCATCTCATAACCCCCCTTTAAGATAGCGGAAAAACAACTTATGTGAAAGCTGTAATAATGGCCATATTAATTTTCACTCTGCTTCCGCAGAAATGGCTGAAAGGAGTCCTGTGTTTAGCAGAAACCATTCCTTTACTCCGTGTGATGTCTAGTATGGCAGCTATTCCAATAAGTGGGACTGGGGTATAATGCCAAATTCATCCTATCAACAAGTGGGAAAATGTAGTCTATTTTACTTGTAATGCTGCCCAAACCCATACATTTAGGGACGGCTGTTTAACAAATAAGTCACGATCGTCCAACACTTCTAGCAATAAAGCTTCTGAGAGCTAATGATATGACTACTGGTATATGGCGGCACAAAGGCTGACTGCAGGAGTCCTATACAGCGGCAATTATTTGAATGGCTGCCACAAGTGTACAGTCTCTGCATATCTAGACAGTATAGACTTGTGATTGCTTCTAACTGCTGCCCCCCTTGTATAAGTTTAGTATGTAACTGTATGTTGCTCTTTTCATGACATCAGGATGAGTATTTTGGAGGTGACATGTTTTGTAGAAAAGGTAATTATCACACAGATGGTCTTGACACAAGTCTGTTGTGTTTGTTACCTCTTGTTACACTAGCGGCTGCGTTACTCGCTCTCCTTATGTGTCATTGTCACTTTGTGTCCCACCCTATTGGTGAAATATCAATGTGAAAGTAGCATGGAAGTTTTTTTTTCTTTAAATCTCATTCTTGAATGATGTTCTTTGCATTACACAGGCGCAGTATATATGTAAGCTTAGATCATGGCATTCTGTGGACTTACGGTATTTTGTTTCCCTTTACGATCACAGAAATTGCTTGGAAATTCCCTTTTAAAACTGGAAGGGGAGGATCGGCTGGACATAAACTGCACTATACCTCTAACAGAGCAGGTAGGCATGAATGCAGAGTACACTGTGCCATGCAAAATCTGCACTGGGAAGTAAGGAGCCCCCAATATACATTATAGCCTCATTGTATTACGTATGATCTTACCTTTATGTATCTAATGCATTGCTTGCGCACATTACACCAAATCAGAGACCACGTGAAACCTCTCATGTGGAGAGTACATCATATTGCTCATTCCTTATTTTTAAATAAATATATTATACTAGATGGTGGCCCAATTCTAACGTATCGGGTATTCTAGAATATGCATGTCCACGTAGTATATTGCACAGCCCACGTAGTATATTGCCCAGCCACGTAGCATATTGCCCAGTGACATAGTATATTGCCCAGTGACGTAGTATATTGCCCAGCCACGTAGTATATTGCCCAGTAACGTAGTATATTGCCCAGGGACGTAGTATACAGCACAGAGCCACGTAGCATATTGCACAGCGACGTAGTATATTGGCCAGTCACGTAGCATAATGCCCAGCTATGTAGTATATTGTCCAGCCACGTAGTATATTGCCCAACCACGTAGTATATTGCACAGCGACATAGTATACAGCACAGAGCCACGTAGTATATTGCCCAGTGACGTAGTATATTGCCCAGCCACGTAGTATATTGCCCAGCCACGTAGTATATTGCCCAGCCACGTAGTATATTGCCCAGTTACGTAGTATATTGCCCAGTGACGTAGTATATTGCCCAGTGACGTAGTATATTGCCCAGTGACGTAGTATATTGCCCAGTGACGTAGTATATTGCCCAGTGACATGGTATATTGCCCAACCACGTAGTATACAGCACAGAGCCACGTAGTATATATTGCACAGCGACGTAGTATACAGCACAGAGCCACGTAATATATTGCCCAGCCACGTAGTATACAGCACAGAGCCACGTAGTATATTGCACAGCGACGTAGTATACAGCACAGAGCCACGTAGTATATTGGCCAGCCACGTAGTATACAGCACAGAGCCACGTAGTATATTGCACAGCGACGTAGTATACAGCACAGAGCCACGTAGTATATTGGCCAGTCATGTAGTATATTGCCCAGCCAGGTATGTCACAGGTTAAAAAATAAACATATACTCACCTTCCAGGGCCCCTTGTAGTCCTGTCACCTGCTTCTCGCGCAGGACCTGTGATGACGTCGCGGTCACATGACCGTGTCGCGGTCACATGACCGTGACGTCACGGCAGGTCCTTCTCGCGCAAGACCTGTGATGACGTCGCGGTCACATGACCGTGACGTCATGGCAGGTCCTTCTCGAAGACCATCCTTGCCACCTGATCCTGCCGCTTGCATGGAGCGGTCACCGGAGCGTTGCGAGGAGCGGGAAAGGTGAGGATATAATAATTTTTTTTATTATTATTATTTTTAACATTAGATGTTTTTACTATTGACGCTGCATAGGCAGCATCAATAGTAAAAACTTGGTCACACAGGGTTAATAGCGGCGGTAACGGAGTGAGTTACCCGCGGCATAACGCGTTCCATTACCGCCGGCATTAACCCTGTGTGAGCGGTGACTGGAGGGGAGTATGGAGCAGGCGCCGGGGAGTAGGGAGGGACTAATCGGACTGTGGCCGTCGCTGATTGGTCGCGGCAGCCATGACAGGCAGCTGGCGAAACCAATCAGCGACTTGGATTCCATGACACAGAGGCCGCGACCAATGAAAATCCGAGACAGAAAGACGGAAGTGACCCTTAGACAATTATATAGTAGATCTGTCCTTGCATTGTACATCACAGCGTGCACCTTTCTTTGCAGATTGTTCTGGTCGGAGCCGAGGAAGGCCTGTATGCTCTGAATGTGTTAAAGAATTCTCTCACTCACATTCCTGGAGTCGGGGCAGTGTTCCAAGTTCATATCGTGAAAGAGCTAGAGAAACTCCTACTTATAGCAGGTAACTGCATGATTAAAAAAAAAAAAAAAAAATGATAGATAGATAGATTTCAGATTCTGCTTATTACACTCAAACTTATAAAGACGTATATCATAACTTGGTTTGAAATCTTTTTAGGTTCACAATACAAACTGCATACATTACATAAAGCTCAAAAGACCGGTTGAGGCTGGTGTACTTACATTGAAAAATTACTGTCAGTTTTCCAGCCTGTTATTAAAATACTCACCTTAACATCAGGATTGTTTTTTAGCCATGAAGACATGGACTTTTAAAGTTAATCCACCAGCCTTATCAGGTCTAAGATTTATTGAGTAATGTAAGCAGCTTGTATTCTGAACTCTTTAACCTCAATATACAGGGTTAAGAGAAAAGCTAAGGCAACAACGTTACTTTGAACATCACATCTATTTACGATCAATATGATTATTGTGACAATACTGCCAATATAATCTGCACCCACTGGATTATAGGTTGTAAATGGCATGTGACTTTTCCATCATAGTCCACAATATAAGTAACGTGACTTGCTTGCGATTGGCTGCCTCTACCGATTGCCAAGCTGAATGAGCAGTTAAAATCAAAGTTAAACAACTTTCTGTAGAGTCCATCTTCAGTCTTGGCTATTACAAGCTCCCAGGTGAGTTCTTCTGTTCATTCAATTTAGTGGTTCCTAGGGGTCTCAGCTTGTCACTATGACATGTCAAAAGTTTTCTAAAAAGCATTAATTACTACACTTTTATTCTCGAATTTTTCACCTACTTCATAAAGCAGTATCCATCTGTAGTACATGTATCTGCCTGCCATTTAAAGGTATAGTTAAACAGACATTGCTGCCTTTTAAAAGGTATAGTTACACCGAGCTGATAGCCATTTTAAGGGATAGTTAACTAATCAAGGTGAAATGCATTAAGTAGCCTTGTCTATGCAAAACCTTAATAGAGGGTTAAGTCAAGAATTTTGTGGGCATCTTTTATCCATGCATACAAGTCGTGAAAGAGTGGCACACTCAACCAGCTAAGCTGTAACAGCATCAAATGCATTATATGTGTTAGCAAGTGAACGCCTGAAAAGTAGGATATTGTATTGTTCTGTTATGGGACCGGCTCTCTGATTTGAAATGATTTGGCACAAAGCCAGATTAACGACATGTGCCGTACATGTACAGAGCATGTTGTGTCTCTCACTTTGATATCGGCTCCGGCACTGAGCCCACATCTTTACTGGCACATGTTAGCTGATTTGAGCAGCTGACATGTGCTCCTAACAGCTGCGTGTGGAATCGCGATCCATCCGCTGCGGTTAACCTGTTAAATGCCACTGTCAATCTCAGAGGTACGTTACTAATCCCGCCTATCGATGCCCATGTCACATGACTGCAGGTCACCGATGGGGTTGGCATGACAACCTGGGGTCTGCAGCCGACCCCTGTGGTTCTCATTGCCGGATTGCTATGAGCACCGCCCAGCGGTTTGCGCTCATAGCAAGTGACCATTTCTGCTACATAGAGCAGGGCACAAGCAATCGTATGATCGCGTCTTCTAGTCTCACATGGAGAATATTGAAGCAAGTAAAAAGTGAAAAAAAAAAATTCTATAAAAAGAATTAAAACGATCGGTAAACGGAGTAGCGGAAAGAAAAAGTAAAAATGCCAGAATTACAGTTTTTTGGTCCCGCAACATTGCATTAAAATGCAATAACGGGTAATCAAAAGATCGTATCTGCACCAAAATGGTATCATTAAAAATGTCAGCTCGGCACGCAAAAAATAAGCCCTCACCCAGCCCCAGATCACGAAGAATGGAGATGCTACGGGTCTCGGGATATGGCTTTTTTTTTTTTTTTTTTAAATAAACTTTGATTTTTTTTCCCCCACTTAAATAAAAAAACAACCAATACATGTTTGGTTTCTAGGAACTATTAATGACCTGGAAAATCATACTGGCAGGTCACTTTTAGCATTTGGTGAACATGGTTAAAAAAAAAAAATCAATTGTTGAATTGCACACTTTTTCACAATTTCACCACACTAGGATTTTTTTTCCCCGTTTTCCAGTACACAACAGGGTCAAAACAATGGTGTCGTTCAAAAGTACAACTCGTCCCACAAAATACAAGCCATCATATGGCCATATTGACTGAAAAATAAAAAAGTTATGGCTCTAGGAAGCAGGAGAGCAAAAACAAAAAATCACATACAAAACTGAAAATGGGCTGCAGCGTGAAGGGGGTTAAAAGGGTTTTCCACCACTTTGATAACGAAGACCTGTCCTTGGGATAAGTCATCAATATCCGCTTGATCGTGGTCTGACACATGGTATCACCATCCATCAGAGGTTATTAGCTCTGGCAGGCGGATGTAAACGGGCAGAGGCCTGAGCAGGAAGCTTCGCTCTATACACTGCCTCGTGGCCACTGCCGGTTACCATTGATTGGCCTCTATAATATATAGATGCTGAGCTGTAGTAGTCGGCAGTGACCACCAATCAGTGTATGGAGCTAGGCTGTTCTACTCCATACACTGTTACTTCCAGCTTCTGACTGATCAAACAGTGGATCACTGGGGGTGCGTGGTGGCAGATCCCTAGTGATCTGACTTTGATGACCTATCCAAAAGATAGGTCATCAATATCAACATGGTGGACAACCCCTTTAAGGCTCCCACTACTTGTTCCAAGCTGCAAGTACGGATACCCAGCAGCCTCCTTATCTAACTCCTGAATGTTCCTTATATTTGTAGGAGAAGAGCGTGCATTGTGCTTAATTGATGTGAAGAAAGTGAAGCAGTCCCTGGCCCAGGCCCACCTGCCTGCACAGCCGGAGGTTGCTCTCACCGTGTTTGAGGCCATTAAAGGCTGCCATCTATTTGCTGCTGGAAAGGTAAGTGACAGTATTATGGGACTGCAGATCTTGTATGTGTTTCCATAAATTGGCCTTGTAATCCTGTGTGTACAAGCTTGGCGTAACAAAATGTAGGGGAGAAGACTGAAGGAATGCCTTTACAACATTAAGAAAGTGGGTAACACTGCACTTCGCTTACTGAAGGATCAGGTGGTTAGTGAGGTGATTTCTTTCACATATATTAACCCCTACGTATGATGTTTGAATTATTTTCCTTATATAGATACATTCTGTGAAATCCGTGTCCTGTAATGCATTACTACCCTTCTATAAATGTTTGCTGCAGTAATATCACATCTACTTGCAAACATCTCCTGCTGAAATAGTTGTTTCCATTGCTTTAGTTAAAGGAAACTTTTGCTAGATTTTTTTTTTTTTTACCCTAAATCACCTACAAATCTTCATACTGGTGAACTTTAGGTAACTACCCATGCTACTGTCGAAACAGTCATTTTGTAGAAAGGAAGTTTCCATACAGTATGAAAAATACTGGCGCGAAGGCAGGTGGTATGGACATTGATGAGCCTATACTGATCTGCCCTAGAAGCATTGCAGGGACAACCTCGTGTCTTATGGAGGCAGCATACAGTGAGCGTCTGCTGGTCTGTAGAGGCGTAATGGGCTTCCAAGACGCCTTAGGCTACGTTCACATTTGCGTTGTGCGCCGCAGCGTCGGCGCCGCAGCGCACAACGCAAACAAAAACGCTGCGTTTTGCGCCGCATGCGTCCTTTTTGGCCGAAAGTTGGACGCAAAAAAAATGCAACTTGAAGCGTTTCTTGCGTCCAACGCTTGCGGCCATGCGGCGCAAAACGCAGCACAACGCATGTCCATGCGCCCCCATGTTAAATATAGGGGCGCATGACGCATGCGGCGCCCGACGCTGCGGCGCTGACCGCAAATGTGAACGTAGCCTTAGTGAGGATTTTGCACATTTAGGGCTTGATCACTGTAGCATTGTGCTGTGTTTTCTTTTTATGGAAAAATGCAGCCTTTTACATTAGCAGCAAAATAAATGAGATTTCCAAAATAAGTTTAGCTTTTTTAAGCCTCAGTACATTTTTACAAAACCACAGAATGTAGATTATTTCAGCGTTTTTGCTGCATTTTTTTTTTTACCCATTCTGTTGACTGCCTAAATAAACAAGTCAACACATGTAATGTATGCAGCATTTTTCCTGCCAACATTCATTGTGTGAAATATACCCTTATTAGGATTTTATCATTTTCAATCAGTATTCAACATGTGTAACTTACTAGAAATATAGGATACATATACAGCTTTTATGCCAAAACAGTGGAGTAAAAACTTTGGTAAATTGGAAAATGTTGGCACTAATCGGAGTTGCTCCAAAATGTTCAGATTTTTGGTATTTAAATGCCAATTTCTCCTAGTTCCTCCAAAATGGGTGAAGCTGGGGTGGAATGTGAGCGTGGTGGGGCGGTGACACCATAGCCTGCCGAATGCATGATGAGCTCTAGGAGGGCTGTGTTTCCTACATTAAAATTCTCTCTCCAGTACCTGACTGGTGTGAGATTTCTGGTCTAGATGCTCCAGATTCATGGAGAGGCATGCACCACTTCATGAATAAGGAGCTTCTGACTCCACCACACCCCCTCATTAAGACCAGCGACAAAATCGATGGCCTTGATGAATCGTGGCCATGATTGTGTTTGTGGTTTTGTAAAAGTGTGACTGCATTTGTAGTACTTCTTGTAATTAGGTGTGTTGATAATGCTCCTGTAATTATACCATCAGTCTCCTATTACATAACCGAGAAGAAACTGACCCAGTACATTGTTGTTGGAAAACTGAGAAAGAAATGTATGTAGGAACCCAAATGTGGTATTTGTAACACTTCTGTGTTGTTGTAGATTGAGAATGGATTATGCATTTGCGCTGCCATGATAAATAAAGTGGTGATATTGCGATACAATGAAAACCTCAGCAAATTCTGCATAAGAAAGGTACGTGCCCAATTTGTTATTCTCTCCCTAAATGTTGATTTCCCACTTTTCGGTTATTGTCCCATATTTGGATATAGTCATTTTTAATCATGAACCAGTCACTTTAAAATTAGATGTAATGATCCCTTCAATAAAATGTATAACATGGCACTTTTGAAGTTAGCGTAAGCTCACATTTTTGTGTGCACATTCCGTTTCGGTGGTCTCTTTAGAGGAGACCTGGGCAAAGCGCGGCCTGCGGATGACATCCGACCCTCAGGCCATATGCCGTATATGGGGGGGGGGGGGGGATTTGTGGGCTTATACTGTATGTAAGAGGCTATTTGGGGCTCACACTGTATATAGGGGACTATGGTGGTCACGTTCTATAAGAGGCTATTTGGGACTCATGAAGCATATAACCAGCTATGTGTGGCCGATGCTGTACATGGAAGGCTATGTGGGGACTCACGCTGTATATATGAAGGCTCTGTGTGGCTAATGCTGCATATAGAAGGCTATATGGGTCTTTTGCTGTATGTAGGAGATTATGTGGGGCTCACAATGTATATATGGAGGCTATGTGGGGCTCATGCTGTATATAGAAGATTATGTGGGGCTCACAATGTATATATGGAGGCTATGTGGGGCTCATGCTATATATAGGAGGCTATGTGGGGACTGATACTGTATACAGGAGGTTATGTAGGGGCTCAAATGGTAAATGGGCTGTGTGTGAGCTCTTACGGTATATAGGGGTCTGTCTGCATACTTAAAAGCTCAATATTAAGTGATACAATTAATATTAATATCAATTAATGTTAATATTAATAATGAGCAGAATTCAGCCTATTGGTTTGGGCCTCCACAACAGTCATGGTCTTTCGGGAAAATTACTTGCCCACCCCTGCAGAGGAACAGGCAAACTGAATTCATGTCCAAAATGGATATCATTACTGATGCAAAAAGACGCATTGATTATAGGGGCAGTCAGGATACTTTTCGTGTCAGTCTTAAGAAGGAAGGCAAATCATGCACATGAATTTAATCCAATATGTGAACAGAAATGTGCACTAAACTGATTAATATAGAGAATAAATATGTAAAGAATAATCCACATCATGTTTTTATTTTTTGAGCAGTCTCCAAAAAAGGCGATTAAGGGAATCTGTTACCGGGTTTTTGCTACCTCATCTGAGAGCAGCATGATGTATGGGCAGAGACCCTGACTCCAGCAATGTATCATTTACTGGACTGTTTGCTTTAGTTTTCATAAAATGCTTGAATGCCTGGCTACAGGTTTCCTAGTCCTCTAGTGATGATCTCCTGATTAGGGTTGAGCGACTTTTATTTTTATAGGATCGGGTCGGGTTTCACGAAACCCGACTTTCTCAAAAGTCGGGTTGAGTGAAATCGGCCGATCCTATAAAAAAGTCGGGGTCGGCCGAAACACGAAACCCAATGCAGTGCAATGGGATACTATGGTTCCCAGGGTCTGAAGGAGAGGAAACTCTCCTTCAGGCCCTGGGATCCATATTAATGTGTAAAATAAAGAATTCAAATAAAAAATATTGATATACTCACCTCTCCGACGCAGCCTGGACCTTAATTCTTGGAATTTAGGACCTGCGAATTACGTCACGGCTTGTGATTGGTCGCGTGGCGGTCACATGGGCGGCCGCGACCAATCAGAAGCCGTGACGTCATCTAAGGCCCTGAACGCGCTCATTCGTAGGAAGGAAGGCTGCCGGAAAGAAGCCGAGGGTGAGTATATTCCTATTAGGTATATACTCCCCCTCGGACGCGCCCTGCTTCTTTCCGGCAGCCTTCCTTCTTAAGAATGAGCGCGTTCAGGGCCTTAGATGACGTCACGGCTTGTGATTGGTCGCGGCCACCCATGTGACCGCTCACGCGACCAATCACAAGCCGTGACGTAATTCTCAAGTCCTAAATTCCTAGAATTAGGAATTTAGGACCTGAGAATTACGTCACGGCTTGTGATTGGTCGCGTGGCGGTCACATGAGCGGCACGCGACCAATCAGAAGCCGTGACGTCATGGAAGGCCGTAAACGCGCTCATTTTAAGCAAAGAAGGCTGCCGGTTACCAGCGGCGATGTCCAGGGGCCTCCGGAGAGGTGAGTATATCAATATTTTTTATTTTAATTCTTTATTTTACACTTAAATGTGGATTTCGATACCGATTTCCGATATCGCAAACATATCGGAACTTGGTATCGGAATTCCGATACCAGATTCAGAAGATCGCCAACCTCATGGCCGACCCCACACAGGGGTCGGGTCGGGTCGGGTTTCATGAAACCCGACTTTGCCAAAAGTCGGCGACTTCTGAAAATGGCCGACCCGTTTCGCTCAACCCTACTCCTGATGATAAAACTGCAGCGAACATCCCAGTAAGTGAAACGTCTGTCTACACTATACTGATTTCAGATTAGGTGGCAAAAACCTTGTGACAGATTCCCTTGAAGTTGCGGTATTGTAAGTGACAAATGAAATGCAATAAATAGGTTTTTGAATGGACTAATAAATGAATGAGGAAGGATAAGAACTAGTGATGAGCGAGTATACTCGTTGCTTGGGTTTTCCCGAGCACGCTCGGGTGGTCTCCGAGCATTTTTTAGTGCTCGGAGATTTAGTTTTTGTTGCCTCAGCTGCATGATTTACAGCTGATAGACAGTTTGAATACATGTGGGGATTCCCTAGCAACCAGGCAACCCCCACATGTACTCAAGCTGTTTAGCAGCCGTAAATCATGCAGCTGCGTCAACAAAAACAGGATTTTTGGTTGCTTACCGTAAAATCTGTTTCTTGGAGCCTCCATTGGGGGACACAGGAACCATGGGTGTATGCTGCTGCCACTAGGAGGCTGACACTATGCAAATAAAAAAGTTAGCTCCTCCTCTGCAGTGTACACCCCACCGACTGGCATTATACTCTTCAGTTAGTGAGAAAGCAGTAGGAGAAAAATAACAAGGTTGAAAACCATAACCACAAACTTGAGAACTGTAAACGTGAGAACAGTCATAGAACATAAAACAACAGAAACCGAGAAACATTGGGAGGGTGCTGTGTCCCCCAATGGAGGCTCCAAGAAACAGGATTTTTGGTCGCTTACCGTAAAATCTGTTTTCTTTATCGCCTCTCATTGGGGGACACAGGAACCATGGGACATCCCAAAGCAGTCCCAAGGGCGGGAAGAAACAGACTTCCATCAGGCCAGAGGACTCACCACTGCCACCTGCAAGATCCTTCTGCCTAGGCTGGCGTCCGCCGAAGTGTAGGTATGGACCTTGTAAAATTTGGCGAACGTGTGGATGGAAGACCAGGTTGCCGTTTTGCAAAGCTGTAGGGCGGAAGCCCTGTGGTGCACCGCCCAGGAGGCGCCGACTGCCCGGGTAGAGTGAGCCTTGATCCCAGGAGGGGGCACACTGTTCTTGACCCGGTAAGCCTCCAGAATTGCCGTTCTGATCCAGCGAGCAATAGTCGCCTTAGAAGCCGGTTGGCCTCTGCGCGAACCATCAGGAATGACGAAAAGAAAATCTGTCTTCCGGAAAGTGGACGTTCTATCCAGGTAGATCTTCACTGCCCTGACGAGGTCCAGCTTGTTCAACGATCGCTCCAGAGGATGAGTCGGAGCTGGACAAAAGGAAGGTAGAACGATGTCCTTGTTGAGGTAGAAGGTGGAAACCACCTTAGGAAGAAAATAAGGCGGAGGCCTGAGGACCACCTAGTCCTGGTGGATGACCAAGAACGGAGGACGGCAAGACAGGGCCGCCAATTTGGAAACGCGGCGGATAGAAGTGATGGCCACAAGAAAGGCCACCTTCCAAGATAGAACTGACAGGGGGACCTCCCTGAGAGGCTCAAAGGGGGAAACCCTCAGAAGATCCAGTACCAGGTTTAAATCCCATGAATCCACAGGGGCCCTGTACGGAGGGACAGCGTGGGCTACTCCTTGAAGGAAGGTCTTACCCTGTGGTCAGGAAGCTAAAGTCTTCTGAAAAAGGATGGAAAGCGCAGAGACCTGGCCCTTCAGGGAACTAAGAGCTAGGCCCGAATCCAGTCCTGCCTGAAGGAAGGCCAAAATGGAAGGCAGGGAAAAGGACATAGATGAAACGCAGTTGGTCTTGCACCAACGGAAGTAAGCCTTCCAGGTACGATAGTAGATCCTGGAAGACGAAGGCTTCAGAGCCTGAATCATTGTGTGAATCACCCGGTCCGAAAGGCCAGACGCTCTTAGAACTGCGGTCTCAACAGCCACGCCATTAAACTGAGCGACCAAGAATTCGGGTGGCAGATCGGACCCTGAGACAGCAGATCGGGCCTGTCTGGAAGGCGCCAAGGAGCGTCCACGAGAAGATTGACGAGCTCCGCGAACCAAGCTCTCCTGGGCCAATCCGGGGCGATCAGAATGACCGGCACCCCTTCCGCTTTGATCTTTTTCAACAGTTTGGGAAGTAATGGAAGGGGTGGGAACAGGTAGGGCAGCACAAACTGTGACCAAGGAATGGCCAGAGCGTCGACGCCCACTGCAAGAGGATCGCGAGACCTGGAGATGAACTGCGGAACCTTCCTGTTCATTCAAGACGCCATGAGGTCCACGTCCCCCATCGAAGACAAATCTGATGGAAGACCTCCGGATGCAAGGACCATTCCCCTGCCGCGAGACCCTCGCGGCTGAGGAAGGCGGCGGCCCAATTGTCCACGCCGGGGATATGCACCGCGGATATCACCGGAACCGTTGTCTCTGCCCAGAGGAGGATCTTGGATACATCGGCCAAGGCCAAGGAGCTCCGAGTCCCCCCTTGATGGTTGACATATGCCACCGCCGTGGCATTGTCCGTCTGGATTCGGATTGGAAGGCCCCTGAGAATCCCTTCCCAGTGACGAAGGGACAGAAAAATGGCCCGGATCTCGAGGACATTGATCGGCAAGGTTGACTCCTGCGCCAGCCAGCGGCCCTGTACAGTCAGGTGGCGAAACACCGCACCCCAGCCGAGCAGGCTGGCATCCGTCGTCACCACTTGCCAGTGAACTGGAAAGAAGGACCTGCCCTGGGAGACGAGAGGTGACGTGAGCCACCAGTTGAGAGACCGTTTGACCAGGGGAGAGAGTCAGATCGGGCGGTCCAGGGAGAAGACAGACCTGTTCCACTGAGACAGGATGGCTTGCTGAAGAGGTCGCGAGTGAAATTGGGTGAAGGGAATCACTTCCAATGTTGCTACCATCCTCCCCAAAACCTTCATGGCCGATCGGAAGGAGGGAGACCGAGGGCCCTGGAGCACGCGTATGTCCCGACGAAGAATGGATCTCTTGTCTTCGTGAAGAAAGACCTTGGTCTGACGAGTGTCGAAGAGCATGCCCAGAAAGATGATGCGCTGAGAAGGAATAAGGCAGGACTTCTTCCGGTTGACCAGCCACCCGAAACGGGCTAGGGTGTCGAGAACGATGGACAGGCTTTCGTGGGCCTGAGAAAAGGACGGAGCCTTGATGAGGATGTCGTCGAGGTATGGAAACAGAACCAGGCCTCTGACCCTCAAGATGGCCATCAGCGCCGCCATGATCTTCGTGAAAACTCTTGGGGCGGTTGCAAGACCGAACGGCAGGGCGACGAACTGAAAATGTTCCTGAAGCACTGCAAAGCACAGGTATCAGTGATGTCCCGGAAATATCGGAACATGGAGGTAGGCATCCTGAATATCTATGGAACACAGAAATTCCTGAGCCTCCATGGAAGCAATTACTGAACGAAGGGATTCCATCCTGAAGTGCTTCAGACGAACTCTCTTGTTCAGCAATTTGAGATCCAGAATGGGACGCACCCTGCCGTCTTTTTTCGGTACCACAAAAAGGTTTGAATAGAAACCTGTGAACCGTTCTTTTTCTGGGACGGGAACAATTACCCCGGCTTTGAGGAGAGAAGTGATGGCTGCGAAGAAACCCAGAACTAGAGCGGGATCTCTTGGAGGTCGGGATTCGAAAAATCATTCCCGGGGTCGTGAAACGAACTCTATCTTGTATCCCGAGGATACAACTTCCCTGACCCATGCATCCTCTACTGAGAAGATCCAGACGTCCCTGAAGAAGAGGAGACTTCCGCCCAGCCTGGGAGGTGGGCTGATGACTAGCCGAGAGTCATGCCGAGGTGGTTCCTCCAGTCCTGGACCTGGAGGATCTACGCTGGGAGTAGCGAGGACGCAAGGAAGGAGTGGGCCTAAAGGATACTGTCTTCTTCTCTTGACGTGCCTGTGGCCTCTGTTGCTGCTGGGAGAAGGAATTTGATGCCGCGAAGCGACGAAAAGACCGAAATTGACGTCTAGGAGGAGGGCGACGAGGCTTGGCCTGGGGAAGAAAGGAACTTGTGCCACCTGTAGCATCCTTAATGATTTGGTCCAGCTTAGAACCAAAGAGACGAGACCCCTGAAAAGGCAGGCTGGTAAGGGACTTTTTAGAAGACAAATCCGCCTGCCAGGCCTTAAGCCAAACGGTCCGGCGGATGGCAACCGCGTTGCTGGACGCCTGAGCCGCACAAGACGCGGCGTCCAGGGAGGCGGAGACCAGATATTCACACGCGTGAGAAATCTGGTTGGCAAGTTCCGCCAGCTGTCCAGATGGAACCCCGTCCAGAATGCCCTGACGGAGCTGTTTGGCCCATTTGGATATGGATTTTGAAACCCAAGTGGAAGCAAAGGCCGGGCAAAGACTAGCTGAGGCCGCTTCAAATGCTGACTTTGCGAAAGATTCTATGACTCTATCGTTAGAATCCTTCAGAGATGCTCCGCCGGACAGTGGAAGGACCGTGTTGGTGGACAGTCTGGAAACTGGAGAGTCCACCGAAGGAGAAGCAGTCCAATTATCGGTGACCTCTGGAGAGAAGGGATATAAAACGCCAAGTCGCTTTCCTCTCTGAAAGCGTCTGGTCGGATTCTCTCTTTCTCTGGTCATAATCTCCTCGCATTCCGGGTGAGGAGCGAAAAACTTGGAAGGTGGTTTAGCCCGTCTAAACGAAACCGCCTGATCTGCGGGTTCTGTAGAGGACTCCTTGATGCCACAGGTTAGATTTATCGCTCCAATGAGATTCTGAACCATATCCCTCATGGTAGTGATTTGGTTCGAATCCAGCTCCGAAACATCCTCCGAAAGCGCATCAGAGAACGCCTCGCCTGACTCAGGAGCGGAGGATCGGGAGGACACCGACCGCAGAGGAGGACCGAGTGGCGAGATGGAGCAAGAAGAGGACTCAGACCGACGTTCCTGTCTGGACCTTTTGCGGCTAATCAAGGAAGGCTCGGGCGGAGGCTCCTGCGACCCGCTGGCTACTGCGGGGGTCTGCAGAGGTAATCGGTCCAGCACGGACACCAGGGTTTGAGACACCCGTGTTAGATCGGCCACCGATTTGTGACAGAGAGGAAGCCCAGCCTGGGATGGGGGTATCACTCTCGGGCAGATCGGCCGGGGGATCCTGGGCAGTGGGAACAATCGGGTTGCTGCAGGCCTGACAGAGCGGAGAGGACTGACCTGCCACCATCCTCCCCTGACCTCAACCCCATTGAGAATTTCTGGAGCATCATCAAAAGGAGTGTCTATGATGGCGGGAGGCAGTTCACATCTAAGCAACAACTCTGGGAGGGAATTCTGTCCACATGCAAAACAATTGAAGCAGAAACCATCCAAAAACTGACAGATTCAATGGACGAGAGTTCAGAAGCTTGTTTCGAACAAGGGGTTCTATGTGCAAATGTAACATCACCTAGAATAAAGTTTTCACTTGAAAACTGTTTGATTTCATTTTGTAATAAGCTGATAATGCTTATAACTTCACAATTGACCATTTTTTTTGTTCAAAATAAAAAAAGGTTGAAAACTCTGCTGTGCATAATAATTTGGAACATGCATTTTGAGTGTTTTTTTTTTTTTTTTTAAAGATACTGTTTTCATAGGCAGTTTTTTCCAAAACATTGCAATTATACTAGAATAGTAGATGACTGGAAAATAACAATGACTGCAATTCAGATAGGTAATTTAGAGAAAATATGAGGAAATATTATTTGCATAATAATTTGGAACACAGTGTAGAGTTAGACATATTGAAGAGGTCCCTGAAGAAAATGCCAGCGGGTTAGGGGACAGTGGGGCAGAGTGGGGTGTCAGTCTGCAGTGCAGAGCTACTCACGGCAGACAAGAAAACGGATACCAGGTTTCTGCCGGCCTGGATGTCCCGCTTGCGGTGGATCTCCGGAGGAAAAAAGTGGAGCTCCTGCGCTGCGGCTTCTGGTGCTGCAATCCGCGCAGATGGTGTGCTGTGCCCCCAGAAAAGAGTGCTCTGTGGAGCTCTTTGGCGAAAATGAGGGGCACGTGTGGAATCTCCTGTGAGTCAAGCAGCTGTGTGGAGGAAGGGGCGGAGTCAGCTGAGATGGCGCCGGTGGGCGGATAGTGCAGGGCACAGTTTGTCGGGCGGGAAAAAAGCCAGCCCGAAGAAAGCAGAAGTGGAGGAGCGCGGTACCGGAAGTAGGCCCCGGCGGAACCCGGAACCTAAATTAGAGGCCGGCGCCGCCGGTAAAAGAGACCGCGGCCCCGGAGAAGTGCAGAGCAGCGCTGCAGCCTGCCAGGGCCGCCCGAGGGAACGGAAGTGTCGGGCCGCGGCGCCGGAAGTAGGCCCCGGCCGGGACCTAAATTAGAGGCCGGCGCCGCCGGAGAGAGGATCGCGGCACCGAAGCCCGCAGGGAGTAAGTAGCGCGGTGGCCTTGGCAGGCACAGGACGCATTGCGGACGCTGGGATGCCCCTGTAAGAGGAGACATTGTGGCCGCCGAGCAGTGCGGCTGCAGGGAGAGCACTGAGGCCCTGATGAAGGGGATTGCTCAGGAGGAAGCGCGGCGGCCTGAAGGGCCACCGCGCAAAGAGATACTGCTCGTGTTGGTGCCCCTGGGATCCCTATTAACAATAAAGGTCATCGCCGCCATAAGAAAATCGTGCAGCACATTTAGGGACTTCTACTCCCCCACACTGCGAGGGAGGGCAGGGGAAGAGCTTGGAAAATTTAGGGGAAATACTCACCTAAACATCCCACGCAGTTACTAACCTGAGGGGAATGAGACGTCCACGGAACTGTGATGGACGTCCTCGTCTCCTCCAACTGACAGGCTCTGGTGGGTGAGTGGGTGGGGGACGGTGCCAGGACCGGACTTCTAAGCACGCTTGTGTGCTAGGCTCTTGGTCCTGGAGAGGGATCTATGAGGATACGGAGTGGCAGTACACGCCGTACTCATAGTCCGTATTATGGGACTACAGGTGTGACTGTTCACCCTGTATCCCTCCGGGAAAACCTGAAAAGAAACGACGCACATTGAGGTAGATAAGGGTCTAATGAAAGACCCGTGTCCACCTCCTACTTGACACTAAGCTAAACTGAAGAGTATAATGCCAGTCGGTGGGGTGTACACTGCAGAGGAGGAGCTAACTTTTTTATTTGCATAGTGGCAGCCTCCTAGTGGCAGCAGCATACACCCATGGTTCCTGTGTCCCCCAATGAGAGGCGATAGAGAAAGCTAAATCTCCGAGCAGTCACAAATACTCGGAGACCACCCGAGCATGCTCTGGAAAACCCCAGCAACGAGTACACTCGCTCATCACTAATAAGAACATAATCAAAACATATATAATATTTGAAAAAATAATATGTGACGTTGTGTGAGTCTCTTTCTAAAAGATACCATCCTGCCTAAATTTACACTTAAACAAAGAGTTAACCTTAATTAGGAAATATCACTGTGGGAGGACCAAGGAGTAATAAATCTATGGGATTAGGTACATTTTTCAAGCCTTTTTAACCCTTATGTGGGAATGTGATAAGTTAATTAGACCAGTGCTTTTGTTTTAGTTTGAGAACCACATTCAAATCTGAGAGATGGTCAAGAATCATAGAATGATGGCGTTGGAAGGGACCTCAAGGGTCATTGTGTCCAACCCTCTGCTCGATGCAGGATTCACTAAACCACAAGTGCCACAATCAGGCAAGCAACCCCACAGAGAAAACTAGATACAGTAGTTCCCAAAACAATATGATTCACAGAAAGAAAAAAATTACTACATAGAAAACATAGTTTATTAGATATGGGTTAAAAGTCTACTGAGTAGTAGTAAGGCCTACTAGGGTAAGGCTAGGGCCAACCACCGTTGAGCAGGGGCACCATTTGTACATCAGGGGTGCCAACCCTCGCGGCTAGGCAGGATACAGTTTCCCTTTAGGGCACTGTAGACTATATATTTTCCCGCAAAGGTCCACTATGGGTTTGGGATATACCGAGACGGATATCTAGATCTTAACTATTTTTGCCTACTGAGTAGACTTTTAACCCTTATCTAATAAACTGTATATTTTCTATCTAGTATTTTTTCTTTCTGTCAAGCATCTACACAGTAGTGACACTCAGAGCCCATCATTACAGGTATGATGACATTACAGGTATGGCTTCCCCTAACTCAACCCCCATAAGTATATGCATATCCAGATCTTCTCTTCTGTGGAGGCTACTCGTAAGTCACCATCCAGATACCTTCTCTTCATAGTCGGTTGCTAATGCACCAAGCTGGCAGATAGCTGAGAGCCACACATCTTTGGTTCCAGAGGCACATGTGTCTCCCAAGCTACAGCTTGGATTGGGAACCCCTGGTGCATATCAAATGATAAAAAAACCTACAACCTTGATTTAAACTGCTTTACTTTGATGGTTCTATTAAAATAGGAAAGAGTGCAGAAACAACTGATCTCTTATTGAATGTAGATTTTAAGATCTTTACAAAAATGTTGTCTAAAGGATTACAGGAATTTGATATCTGCCTATATTCATGTCATTCAGCATCAAAGTTATGTATGGTTGTGCTGAAAAGTTTACATACACCGGCAGAACTTTTGCTTTTTGGTCTTTTTTCAGAGAATATGAATGATAACACCAAAACTTTTTCTCCACTCATGGTTAGTGGTTGGGTGAAGCCATTTATTGTCAAACTACTGTGTTTTCTCTTTTTAAATCATAATGACAACCCAAAACATCCAAATGACCCTGATCAAAAGTTCACATACCCTGGTGGTTTTGGCCTGATAACATGACCAGAAGTTGACTCAAATGGATTTGAATGGCTACTAAAGGTAACATCCTCACCTGTGACAAATGCCTGGTCTTCTCGCTCCAGCTCTTACACAGCCCACTCTGCTCAGCTCCCCCAGCTGACTGACCAGTGAGCACATGGCCTAGTCCCAGTCCTGGCTATTCAGGTGCACCTAGTCAGGACCTGGAGTTCTAGGATTTCAACCTTCGACTATCTGGCTTTCCTGCAAAAAAAAAAAAAAAAAAATATATATATATATATATATATATATATATATATATATATATATATATATATATATATATATCTGAGTTCACTAGAAGGAGTGTTACACAGCTGCAGGAACAAGTAGATTTACAGAAAGGAACAAGAACATGTTTTGAAATAAACCTTTGATATTCTCAGCAGGACAGTGACGGGTCTAAGCATAGGAAACAGTTCAGAGCTTAATTTAAATGATTGAGTTTTTACCATCTGAGGTAAATAGCACATTTCCAGCAGAGTGGTACGCAATTAAAGATTAATCAGATGATTTTCTATGGAATATAAATTTCACCCTATATAAAATGAACCAAGGAAATGGATAAAATCTTTGAAAGCAAATAATATGGTCTGATTAATGCAAAAATGTCATATTTCAGAGACTGCTAAGATAAGGAGTGTATGCTGAGTTTAAGTAGACGCATCGAGTTGTGACTTAATCAAAAGTGGAGTGGTGGTATTACTATAAACTATGAGCTATTGCTAGGAAGTTTGGAAAGATGGCGTCCGAATCATCATTTGGGGTTTTTTTAAGATCTTTTTACTTTGTCTTATGGTATTCGTTGACATTTTTTGTTTTGCAACAAATTCTTAAAATTGGTGGCAAAATAAAATAATGCTCTTTATTTTCATCTTTAACTGTTTTAGCATGTTCTGGTAAAATGTTGCCAATTTTGCACCAAAAATTTCAGACATACAGTACAGACCAAAAGTTTGGAAACAACTCATTCAAAGATTTTTCTGTATTTTCATGACTAAGAAAATTGTACATTCGCACTGAAGGCATCAAAACTATGAATTAACACATGTGGCATTATATACTTAACAAAAAAGTGTGAAACAACTGAAAATATGTCTTATATTCTAGAGTCTTCAAAGTAGCCACCTTTTGCTTTGATTACTGCTTTGCACACTCTTGGCATTCTCTTGATGAGCTTCAAGAGGTAGTCACCGGAAATGGTTTTCGCTTCACAGGTGTGACCTGTCAGGTTTAATTAGTGTGATTTCTTGCCTTAGAAATGGGGTTGGGACCATCAGTTGTGTTGTGCAGAAGTCTGGTGAATACATAGCTGATAGTCCTACTGAATAGACTGTTAGAATTTGTATTATGGCAAGGAAAAAGCAGCTAAGTAAAGAAAAACGAGTGGCCAGTCAGTCCGAAAAATTGGGAAAACTTTGAAAGTGTCCCCAAGTGCAGTGGCAAAAACCATCAAGCGCTACAAAGAAACTGGCTCACATGAGGACTGCCCCAGGAAAGGAAGACCAAGAGTCACCTCTGCTTCTGAGGATAAGTTTATCCGAGTCACCAGCCTCAGAAATCGCAGGTTAACAGCAGCTCAGATTAGAGACCAGGTCCATGCCACACAGAGTTCTAGCAGCAGACACATCTCTACAACAACTGTTAAGAGGAGTGTTTGTGCAGCAGGCCTTCATGGTAAAATAGCTGCTAGGAAACAACTGCTAAGGACAGGCAAGAAGCAGAAGAGACTTGTTTGGGCTAAAGAACACAAGGAATGGGCATTGGACCAGTGGAAATCTGTGCTTTGGTCTGATGAGTCCAAATTTGAGATCTTTGGTTCCAACGACCATGTCTTTGTGTGACGCAGAAAAGGTGAACGGATGGACTCTACATGCCTGGTTCCCACCGTGAAGCATGGAGGAGGAGGTGTGATGGTGTGGGGGTGCTTTGCTGGTGACACTGTTGGGGATGTATTCAAAATTGAAGGCATGCTGAACCAGCATGGCTACCACAGCATCTTGCAGCGGCATGCTATTCCATCCGGTTTGCGTTTAGTTGGACCATCATTTATTTTTCAACAGGACAATGACCCCAAACACACCTCCAGGCTGTGTAAGGGCTATTTGACCAAGAAGGAGAGTGATGGGGTGGAGTCACCAGACCTGAACCCAATTGAGATGGTTTGGGGTGAGCTCGACCGCAGAGTGAAGGCAAAAGGGCCAACAAGTGCTAAGCATCCCTGGGAACTCCATCAAGACTGTCGGAAGACCATTCCCGGTGACTATCTCTTGAAGCTCATCAAGAGAATGCCAAGAGTATGCAAAGCAGTAATCAAAGCAAAATGTGGCTACTTTGAAGAACCTAGAATATAAGACACATTTTCAGTTGTTTCACGCTTTTTTGTTAAGTATATAATTCCACGTGTTATTTCATAGTTTTGATGCCTTCAGTGTGAATGTACAATTTTCTTAGTCATGAAAATACAGAAAAATCTTTGAATGAGAAGGTGTGTCCAAACTTTTGGTCTGTACTGTACATAAAAACACCCTATGGGGGAAAGGACTAGAGGACATTCGCAAAATAAAAAAAATGTTGCAATTTTTTAAAAAGTCGTAATGGTTGAATTAGTCAAAAATATCTAGAAACTAAAACACAAGTAACATAGACTTTAAAAACAAAAAGGCGCAAATTAAAAACACTTGCAAAACACCAAAAATTAGACAAAAAAGGTAAATATGCAAGATTAAATCAGGACATTAAAGTTTTGTATAACTGTTAGGAGAAAATAATAAAGATATAGTATACAAGCAAAAAATGAGTGTATTATGTTTTATAGTGTTCCACTATGTAATTGTTGATTTCTCCACCACTCCGGTGGTCCTGGACTGTCGTGGTTTACTCTGCTGCAGCAATGCTGTGCCCGTAGACCATCGTGACTGATGCCGCCAGTTATTGCCCTCGGTGGTGATGCTAGGATGTATGGCACAACAATTAGAGGGGTGTTCAGACATATCTTCACTGTAGCAAAGTAAACAAGTATCAGTTATGTTTTTATTTTAGCGTATTTCCTGCCTTTTAGACTTTAGAAATGTTTAAACCTTTTAACAATTCTTGTCTGAAATGTCAAATTTTGTTATAATGTAGGAGATTGAGACCTCGGAGCCCTGCAGTTGTATCTATTTTACCGGCTACAGCATCATTATTGGAACCAACAAATTCTATGAGATTGAGATGAAACAATACACTCTGGAAGGTGAGGAATTACATGGTGACTAATTCAGACTAAATCAACTCAATCAATGCTGAGAAATATTATCTCCAACCGTATTACTGAGGGGGATGTCCTGAACAATTCTATTTCCTTCTAGGGAAGCTTCTAGATCCATACCAACCACAAGAAAACTTGGTGTAGGGAGGCGGCAACACATTTTCTAATCCTTGCCAAGCACTGCACTGAGTCTCACAAGTCCTGACTCTTTTGCTCTGCATTCTTGAGCAGGTTTTGCCTTTGGCTATCCCTGCTGTAAAAGTTTTGCTGCTGCTGTGTTCTGGGGAACCATTGTTCGGAAACACTGGCCAAGGGTTTCGTATGTTGGCCACTAGTTGACCATATTAATATGCATGTGCCCAGGTATCGTTTTTCATGTAGAGTTTATGGAGCAAAACTTGAACTGTGATTGATATTTGTGCGCTATAAGGCAATATTTTCTCTGCATATTAGAAAAAAAAAAAGCTCTGAAATGTGTGACACTAATGAAGGATTGGGAACAAGCTGTTTTTAGAATATTGAGTGATTCATAGTAACATCTTACATAAAATCTCAACTATAGAGGATATTGAGGTACTTTACAGCACATCTCTTGGATTTTTTTTTATGTTCTTGCTGGAGTGATCTCACTAATGTCGTTTCCCTGCCGTAGTACCAGCCGCCATCATCTGGTCTTCCTGGCGCCACTTCAGTCCTGTTTTTGAAGCTCTCATAGACCCATTGGGAGCTTTTGACTGCAGCTTCTGACTGGCTGAAAGTCAGAGGTAACCGTCACAATCTCTTAATGTAGGTCTGTGAGCGCTTCGTTCTGGCCTCATTCTGGCTCTCATAGACTTACGTTGAGTAATGACCTCTGATTCACCCAGCAAACACTGGAGTGATCTGGCAGGTTACAACTCGTAAGTATACTAGAAGGGGCAGGGAACATGGTTAAATCACTTCAGCGGTGGAATAAAAAAATAACCCACCGGGGTGGTGTTTTAAGATACAACTATAGAGGCCTAGTCATTTAAAGGGCGAGTTTCTATTATGTCAAAATATCTGAGAGGCCTACAACGTGCACCAGATATATAGCACCAACATATTCAGCAGCACCGTGAACTGAACTGATGAAGAACAATAATGTCAATAAGAATTCACTGTTTTTTGTTTTTGTAGAATTTCTGGATAAAAATGACCATTCCTTGGCTTCTGCTGTGTTTGCCTCCTCATCCAATAGTTTCCCTATTGCTATAATGCAGGTGAACAGCACAGGACAGAGGGAAGAGTACTTGCTGTGTTTCCATGGTAACAGCCTGATTTTAATATTTTTTTTATTACATTGGACTTCTAATGCAGTCAGTATTCTCGAATGGAGGCATCACAGTCTGTAATTTTATCTTGTAGAGTTCGGAGTGTTTGTCGACTCGTATGGAAGACGCAGTAGAACTGATGATCTAAAATGGAGCCGGCTGCCTCTTGCTTTTGGTAGGTTTACTAGTTACAGCTTTTTTGTACGCTTGTAAAGAACAAAGCACTGCATAATTCTTACTAGGATGTATAGTCCTTAGATAGCTTTTTTTTTTAAGGTTTCTTTATAATTTCTCACAGTAGAAATCTTGTCTGGAGCCTGCGAAAGGAAAAACAAAAAAAGATAAATTTTAAAGCATTAGGTTTTTGTCTTGTTTGCTTTTTAGCATACCGGGAACCATACTTATTTGTGACTCATTTTAACTCCTTGGAAGTTGTTGAGATTCAGGGACGTGCTGCTCTGGGGTAAGTCCTTTCTCATATACAGGACATTATTTCCATTATTATGTGTCTTTGTCAATTGTCATTATTTCACATTGCAGAGCTCCAGCCAGGGCTCATTTGGATATTCCAAACCCACGTTATTTGGGACCAGCCATCTCTTCCGGAGCCATTTATTTGGCATCGGTGTACCAGGACAAGCTCCGAGTGATCTGCTGCAAGGGCAATCTGGTGAAAGACAATGCAAGCGATCTCCATCGAGCCCCTTCCACTACACGGAGGTGGGTTGTTTGCACAAGTACATACCTAAAGGCTCATGGGACTGGGTGCAAAAGTTCAATTTGCTTTACCCCCAGTTTGAGTCCAGTGGCTTACAGTTATCAGCCTGCGGTAGCTAGATGAGTGGCTTCATGAGTCAAAAGGGAATAAAGGGGCGCATGTGGGAGGGTGACTAAGAAGTTGCCGAGGATTTCATCTGACCAATAGAGGCTATAAGCTCATTTTTTACAAAAGTCTTTCCAAGGTTGTTGCCTAAACTGATAATGGGTATGTAATTCTAAGTGGGATAACTTCTCCATCCTAGCCAGCTGTGCAAAGTAGAGGTACAGAACAGTGGGATTGGTGATTTTGCCATTGTCAAGAGGTCTCTCTATTGGGTTCTGGGGATTGATCTTGTTAGGAGGGCCATATGTTTAGGAAATTTAATTTTCAGGGAATACTACCACGGCCTGACTAATGTCATACAAGAACTCCTGAATGTGTGACTAAGGCTACGTTCACATTTGCGGCCAGCGCCGCAGCGTCGGGCGCCGCAGCGGCGCCGCATGCGTCATGCGCCCCTATATTTAACATGGGGGCGCATGGACATGCGGCGCACTTGCGTTTTGCGCCGCATGCGTCGCTGCGGCGCCCGCGTCGGGGCGCAGAGGACGCAGCAAGTTGCATTTTTGCTGCGTCCAAATTCAATGAGAAAAACGACGCATGCGGCGCAAAACGCAGCGTTGTGCATGCGTTTTGCTGCGTTTTTGTTTGCGTTGTGCGCTGCGGCGCCGACGCTGCGGCGCACAACGCAAATGTGAACGTAGCCTTCGATGTTTTTATTTCTTCACTCTCAACCAAATGTGTTGATATGTTGAAAGTGGGTGAACTTTCAGAGCAGGAGAGCGTATGAGATTTTATGGTAATAGCCCTGGTGTCTGGCAAATGCTCTCTATACCATCTCTCATGTTTTTGTATCAGGAACACATGCAGAGTTTTTGCTCCAGATTTTTTTTTTTTGCATACAGTACGCACATTTTTACATGCATTTTTGGTTGTGTTTTTTTTTATTTTCAGGGCTGGAGGAGTTTTTCAAGTGGTGTTGGTAAGGGGTTCTGTAAATGCGGTGGTCTAGTCTAAACTGCCACCTCTGCTAAACCTATAGCGACTTCATTGAAAGAGGAGATATTTACACAAATTTTTATGTGTGCACTTTGTGAAAGGTATTTAAAGTAAATTTACAATGTTCTCTTGTGTGGCAGCCCGAATAAGAGAGGCCCTCCTTCATACAATGATCATATAACTAAAAGAATAGCAGCCAGTCCAGTACCAGGAGAAGTCCAAGGTCTGGTTCGTGAACCCAGTACACCACATCGTTTTCGAGAGGGAAGGACAGAGATACGCAGGGACAAGTCTCCTGGGCGACCCCTAGAAAGAGAAAAGTCTCCTGGAAGGTTGTTGAGCACCAGAAGAGAAAGGTCACCTGGACGATTATTTGAAGATAGCAGTAGAGGTCGTGTACCTGCAGGAGCTGTAAGAACTCCTCTTTCTCAAGTCAATAAGGTATTATAATAAAGCACATACTTCTGTACTTGTTGTTGAAATGGTAATCTAATATATATAGATGAAAATAAACGACATTTGTAGCCATTTTTCTCATATTAAATAATTGAGGCGGTTGGATAGTACATTCCACATTTTTTACTGATGCGGAAGCATACTATGCTTTTGATCCTTTCTTATTGGTTGGATTGCTGGGTATGTGTTTTATTTTGCTACAGGCCAAAAGATACCACATCAGTAGTATCGTGCAAGTCTGTCTGTTCTGTAGTTTTTGCGGAGAATAATTTTCACTTAATGTATGGCTATGGACACCTTTTGGAGCCCTTCTTGTAGACTGAAATGGATGTTTTTTCACTAAAAATCATTTTTGCAATTGGGTTCTGATGATGAGCGTCAACTGTTTGTATTTTGCAGGCTGCATGTATTCTCATACACAGCAGGCTGCTCAGTCCTATGCAGTGTGACTCTGACGACTGAGAATCTCTCTGCTCTCCTGAATGTTAGCTGGCATCTATTACAAACAAATAGGATATAAACAAGAAGTCCATTAGTGAGAGCAGTGAGGAGGGGTCTGAGATTTCACACTTAACAGGACTCCTCTGTATGCAGTATATGAACATATAAGACAAATACTTGACCATTTTTTTAATAAAACACAATTACAAAAAATGATTTTTAGCCAATAAAGAATCAATCATTCTAGTAAGAAATGCCCCCAATGTCTCCATAGCCTTAAAAGTACATGCCATTCTGGTACATTGCCATCTGGTGAGCTAGATTGGTAAACAGCTAAAATACCCCTCTTTGCTAAACAGTGCTACATTACTTACACATACAGTTATTAGATATATGAAACTGAAATAGCTGTTGCAAAAAAAAACACAATTTTTATAAAACATTAAGCTTAAGATTAATTGGGGTGCCCAAACTTTTTCATATAACTGTAACTTTCTATCAATATATGAAAAAAGCAATTCTATAATATTAACACAATGTATTTGGATATAATATTGCACACACACATGTGGTAACGTAGTCAAAAACTTAAAAATTTTCAAAATCCCCTTCACTGTGACCTGACAGTTTATAAGGCTCTAGTCATGTGGAAATCTGATACATTCCATAATAAATGCAAACTAAGGGTAAGTTCACACAGGGCGTTTTTGCTGCTTTTTTTTCTGCAGCGAAACCCGATCTTCTTGGCAGGAAAGAAGCTGCGTCAAAAATGCAGTTTTTGGTTCGTTTTTTGTTGCGTATTTAGTGCGTTTTTTTTTTCTCTTTGTCCATGCTAATGTCCTTGGATCTTCAGCAGCAAAAACGCAGCAAATAATGATACCTGCATTTTTGCTGCTTTTTTTTCAACACCCATTCAAGTCAATGGGTAAAAAACGCCAAAAGAAGTGACATGCTCTATGTCCAAAAAACTCGGCAAAGCACAAAATACTGATCACACAAAAAACCAATGTGTGTGCATGAGATTTCTGAAATCTCATAGGCTTTGCTGGTATTGTAAAAAGCAGCTGAAAATTAGCATAAAAAACGCAGCAAAAACGCCCTGTGTGAACTTACCCTAAAGCTTAAGGGTCCAATGACTATAATGTTCCGTCTGGTTTTGTTTGCACGGCGTGCAGCACAGGTTTATTTCCACTGTATATGTCTTCCACAGGTTGCACATAACATTTCTTAAGAGTAAGTTGTAAAGCCCAGCAGATTTTCTGTCCAGATGAAAATCTGCTGTTTGCTAAGATTTTTCTGTTTGAGATACGAAGTTTGGCATACTCTACAATAGTTCCTAAGGTTGTAAGATTACTGAACTTAGTGATTGGCTGCAGCAGTGATGCATGATTTTGACATGTCACCGCTGCAGTCAAAACACAGAGTCCCAAGCAGAGGCAGGGAGCCATCTCTGGACCCAGTGAGGTTGAATATGTGCGCTTTTTAAAAATTATTTTAGAGTGTTTGGGGTCCACTTTTCTGCGTGTGAAAACCCTGCCTACCTCTCAAATTTCATAAATGCCACGTACTGATGTGTAATGGGACAAGAAATGCCTAAATTCTTTAGGGCTTATAATAGGGCTTGCCTTCCCCCAACATGCCCATTAGGCTTCGCTTAGGGCTTATCTTCCCCAACCGGTGAAGCGATCCCGCCATGCCCATTAGGCTTAATATCCGAAATTTGAGCAGATAGGAGACCATCCGTTTACCCAGGTTTACAGTAAGTGACAGTATAAAGGTGGACAGGGCTCTATTGGGATCATGGGTACAATATAAGTATTTACATATTATGCTGTACAATTTTAAAAGCGGTTCTATGGGACAATAAAGGGGTCTTCCAGGCTGAAATGAAACTTCTGCAGTGACTCTGTGTGATAGCAGAAGGGTCTGTCACAGTCCACCTGTATTCCCTGTGCAGGTGGGTGGTAACGTGACCACTGCAGTCACATATGCCCTAGTCTCATCCAGCTTCTCTCAGTAGAAGAGAACTGAGAGAAGCGTAGAAGTCTAGCCAACATGTGACGGCAAGCATGCGAATGCCATTCATAAGGTCTAGTGATGAGCGAGTGTACTCGTTGCTCGGGTCTCCCAGAGCACGCTCGGGTGATCTCCGAGTATTTGTTAGTGCTCAAGATTTAGTTTTCCTCGCCTCAGCTGCATGATTTACGGCTGCTAGCCAGGCTGAATACATGTGGGGATTCCGTAACAAACCGACATTCCTCACAGGCATTCAGCTTATCTGGCAGCCGTAAATCATGCAGCTGAGGAAAACTAAATCTCTGAGCACTAGCAAATACACTCAGAGGTCACCTGAGCGTGCTCCGGAAAACCCGAGCAACGAGTATACTCGCTCATCACTAGTAAGGTCACATTATCACCCACTTACATGGGGAATACTGAGGGAAGGGTGACAGTATGTGCGTCGCACACGGTCACAAGACCGGCACTGACTGCAGACTTTTAATTTCAGCCCGGACAACCCCTTAAAGGGATTACGTCACCCATTAATGTAATTAGGAACTAGTTTAGATTTTCGTTTTTAATACTTTTTCCACTTTTACCATATAAAGACTTGTGAATTTACATTTCCTTCTATTTGCCAGCAGAGGGAGTTAATATGAAAATGTACCAAAGCAATCTATAAAACTATGGCTATAAATGTGCTCTGGCTCTTTCCCTGCTGCTCATCTGACACTTCCCTTACCCATGTGGTTATCCAGGGTTAAAAACTATTTATACAGTAGTAGCACTGTAAGAAATGGTGTACAAGCAGCAGATATTTAAACTGTATATCTTCATTTCTAGATATTTCACAACATAGGAGTGGTAACTGTCATGCTGGACCCCAAACAGGTTCACTATGGACCGCAGTAGATTAGTGGACAGATTTTTGTCCTCTCCTCTTAGGTTTGGAGGTATCTAATCTCTGCGCAGCTGCCAGGTCTAAACTAGGCTTGGCTCCTTCTATAGCTCCAGTCAGTCTGTGTATGTGATGGCGTATGCTCACCTCACAGCTGATATAGCTCCAGCACAGAAGATTAACAACTGTCCCCACTGTCCTATGCCCTGAGTGTACCATACATAATCAGTGTAGGTGTCACATTATATAGGTGCTATAATATGTGCGAGCACCTTTGTAGAAGAAAAATGTTTTGTTCTTATATAGAGAATCTGTCAGGCAGTTTGTGCCCCCTAACCCATGAGCAGCATGAGACAGAGCCTGGCTGCATGATGGCACCAACTTGTATTATTCACTGAAACGCTCTGGGGTTTCTGAGAAAATATACTTTGAAGATCTGGCTGGTGACCATTGCCAAATATCAGCCTAGACAAGCACCACCCCCAGCCGAGTCTTCCTAACGTTCGAGATGATTGATTGACAGGTCTCTCCCTATGTACACTCGAGGGCGATGCCTGTCAAACACTTGTACTGCTTGGAACAGCTGGCCAGGGTCAATGCTGGACTGATCTCCAGCTATGTTCCCTGGCTGGATCTTCAAAGTATATTGTTTCTGAATAGCAGGTGCGTTTCAAGTAATATACAGCTGCTTCTCACAAAATTAGAATATCATCAAAAAGTTAATTTATTTCAGTTCTTCAATACAAAAAGTGAAACCCATATATTATTAAGAGTCAGTACAAACCGTGATCTATTTCAAGTGTTTATTAATGTTGATATTTATGGCTAACAGCCAATGAAAACCCAAAAGTCATTATCTCAGTAAATTAGAATAATTATCAAAAAACACCTGCAAAGGCTTCCTAAGCATTTAAAAATGTCCCTTAGTCTGTTTCAGTAGGCTCCACAATCATGGGGAAGACTGCTGACTTGACAAATGTCCAGAAGGCAGTCATTGGCACACTCCACAAGGAGGGTAAGCTACAAAACGTCATTGCTAAAAAAGCTGGCTGTTCAGAGTGCTGTATCCAAGCATATTAATGGAAAGTTGAGTGGTAGGAAAAAGTGTAGTAGAAAAAGGTGAACAAGCAACCGGGATAACCGCAGCCTTGAAAGGATTGTTAAAAGGCCATTCAGAAATTTGGGGGGAGATTCACAAGGAGTGGACTGCTGCTGGAGTCATTGCTTCAAGAGCCACCACACACCGACGTATCCATGACATGGGCTACAAGTGTCACATTCCTTGTGTCATGCCACTCATGACCAATAGACAACGCCAGAAGTGTCTAACCCAGGCCAAGGAGAAAAACAACTGGACTGTTGCTCAGTGGTCCAAGGTGTTGTTTACAGATGAAAGTAAATTTTGCATTTCATTTGGAAATCAAGGTCCCAGAGTCTGGAGGAAGAGTGGAGAGGCACAATCCAAGCTGCTTGAGGTCTAGTGTGAAGTTTCCACAATCAGTGATGGTTTGGGGAGCCATGTCATCTGCTAGTATAGGTCCACTGTGTTTTATCAAGACCAAAGTCAGCGCTGCCGTCTACCAGGAAATTTTAGAGCACTTCATGCTTTCCTCTGGCGACGATTTTTTTGGAGATGGAAATCTGATTCTCCAGCAGGACTTGGCACCTGTCCACACTGCCAAAAGTACCAATACCTGGTTTAAAAACAACAGTATCACTGTGCTTCATTGGCCAGCAAATTCGCCTGACCTTAACCCCTATGGGGTATTGTCAAGACACCAGATCCAACAATGCAGATGAGCTGAACACTGCTATCAAAGCAACCTGGGCTTCCATAACACCTCAGCAGTGCCACAGGCTAATCTCCTCCATGCCAGGCCCCATTGATGCAGTAATTGATGCAAAAAGAGCCCTGACCAAGTATTGAGTGCATTTACTGAATATACATTTCAGTAGGCCAACATTTCGAATTTTAAAATCATTTTTCAAGCTGGTGTTATAAAGTATTCTAAATTACTTTTGGGTTTTCATTGGCTGTAAGCCATAATCATCAACATTAATAGAAATAAACACTTTAAATAGATCACTTTGTTTGTAATGACTCTATATAATATGAGTTTCACTTTTTGTATTGAAGAACTGAAATAAATTAACTTTTTGATGATATTCTAATTTTGTGAGAAGCAGCTGTATGTGGCTGCAGTCGTGTAGCCAGTATGAGATTCATGCTGCAGGTGGTGTGAGCAGGATGATTCGAGTGACTGGTTCTCTATTATACAAATAGTCATATTTCCTTTACTAGTAATAGCCTAGAGCAGGCCATTGATGTGTTATCGTTTATCACACATTTTAGAGGTAATCTGTCAGCGGGATTTCACCCTTAAACTACTTATAAGGACATATAGTTCTTTCAAAGACAAGGGTAGCAATACCTTTACATGGACAGTCTATTCCTCCATCACTGACAGCCTATGTGCTATGTGACTTCAGAAAAAGGAGGCATCGGGGAATAGAGCTGGAGTGACAGACTTCAGATCTACAGCCTCAAATCAATTCAGACGCCAATTTCTAAGTAATGGAGGAACTGATTGGCCATGTAAAGGTATTGCTGGACTTGTCTTTGGAAGAGCTACATGCACATATACATTGTTTGGGGGTGAAATCCTGCTGACAGGATCCCCTTTATGCTCAGGCATGGGTCAGGGTGTCTTTTTAGTTGGAATATATTTGAGGGGCCCATATACGTTATTGTCCAATCCTACATACGGTACTTATTTCTTGTGTGTATGGTTAGCCTGAGTCTGTGGTGACCAACACATGCTATATTAGATAAGACAAATAAATCAGATTTTATCTTTTTTTTTTTGTTTTGTGTTTTTTAGGTTTGGGACCAGTCTTCAGTGTAAATGAACAGGACACTCCAGCAACAGATAAATGACACAACACTGGGGAATATCTTTATGTCTGCTTTCCACAGGCATATGCTTTTTCTATTCTGATTGTTTGTAGCAGACCAGAACTCTTGTGCTATGTGAAGACCACCAACCATCTGCAGCTCTGCCTCTCATCACTTCTAGCCATGTTTCGGTTTTCTTCCTCCATTCTGTAGGCGACATTCTTATTTTTGTTACAGTAATAGGTCATTTTGCCTCTCTGCAATATACAACTGATGTAGAAGGTTTGGTTACATTTGCTAAATGATAAATTAATATTTTAATAGTAAATTGAAGATTTTAGACAATAACTCCTTTCTGCTAAGAATTCTTTATGGAGCTTTGCATTAATTCTAACATCATGGGTACAGGCACAGCAAAGCCAATGCTTTCACATAAAGGCACTATACAAACACGTATTTATTCACCGGTTACTATGTGATGTTTCTGTTCTGCTAACTTCCTAATGCTTTTGCTACCTCACTTACAAGTCAAAACTTGCTTTATAAAACCATCACATTAATGTGCCAGGAGTAACATGTCTGAAAAGGTGCTAAATATTTTGTAGGTGTCAATGATCAAGATCTTATATTGGATTCTCATTTTTCAATTGAGAAAGTTTGTAACCTGCCCACTTCTGATAACATGTGTATATGTGGTAAGCTGGACTTTGACTATGTATATATATATGTATCTATATATTTCTGTTTCTCTATTATGCATAACTGCATGAAAGATCGATCACCCTGGAAGCCTCCTGATTTACGTAAATGTAACAATCAATATGTTTAATAGGGCAACGCTAATTGAATTAATTGGGTACTGCTAATGCCCAGTCGAAATTTCCTGGAGATGTCTGTCCCTTCCAATGCTTCCTTCCCTATAAATGAGGATTGTACATACTTTAACACAAAGTTTATATTCATAAAATTGAATATGTTTCTACTTTTTTAAGGTAAATTGTGCATTTTTGAATTTTGCCTTTTGTGAAATGTGTGGAGGGCACAAACAGGCGAGGACCCCAGTCCTATCCACTGATGTATGAGCGTCAAGGGTGATTGTAAAGTGTGGATTGCTTGATTTTTATTATGCTTTGCTGCTCTTTGCTAAGAAAAGAATAAATGCACTAACTTAATTAACATTTGGCCTTGGGGAAAAATATTCTAGGTTGCTGAAAGGCTTCACGCGTGGGTTTTACATTTATTTACATAAGAATGCCTAAAAATGGAAAATCTCTTTCCCATGATTCAGGAACACAAAGTAGACATCTTCGGTTTGGCATGTAAACTGTACGTATCTGCCAGTTCTACGGGATGAAACATTCAGTTGACAAAATAAGAGATTTTTGTCATACCGTGGAAATTTAGCTTTAGAAGAGCCTAGTCAGTACATCAAACCTCAATTTCCCCAACTCCACAGCACTGTCTCACTACTGAGCATGTGCATAAAGTGCAGCACAGATTTATCTCACCTTAAAGCCCAGATCCTTAGATCAGGAACAGACATTTATAGGACATTTCATAACTTTCCCAAATTCTTATGAAAACATTTACAGCACAAAGTGTACTGTACCCAATTTATTATATATTTTAGGAGTCCCTACGAGAACATTCAGGGACCAAGATTACTACTGAAGCAAAAAAATATTAAAGTGCAACGTGGTTAATCGGTTCACAAACACGATATGACTTTTCACAAACTAACTTTGCCAAGATATGGAGAAATCATCCTCAACAAACGTAAAGTGAGGGATGGATAGTGATTATGCAGCTATAACACTTGTCCTCAAGTCTACACAAGTTGGAGGACACCCAACTCTACACCCATGTCATCAAACTGGATCTGATTACCTTGCACCCATACATCAGCTAGGGGAGATCTTTGTTCTTGAACATTATTGCAGCAATAGACGTTAAACACAATAATTTATACTAAGAAGAACACGGATTATTATTTTTAAATGGATTGACAGCCTTCCCCCATCCTTTATTTCTCTATATGAAACTTATATACCAGATATTGGTATATAATGTTATAATAAAAATATATTTTCACTTTGAGAATTTATTATTCCAGAAAGTGAAAGTTTGCCGTGGACATTTAGGCTTTTGAGTCTGGGTTATGGGTGCTAGTATTTACCTCATCACTTGTATACTTTTGCCAACACAGTGCTTAGTTAGGCTTTCTTCATATAATTGTGTGAATGCTGTATATTTTGTGCAAAAACATGATTGACTCTCAAACTAAGAGTTTTTATTCTTTTTTTTTAAATAAAATAGCTAGCATTCACAAGAGCTGGACATACAGTATAATTGTATGAATAAAACCTCTCAACTCCTGGGAAACATTGTGAAGTAACTGAAAACATATAGAATTGGGAAAAGTTAAATAAATTACTGTATAAGTTAGTGATGGAATGCTAGCCCTGTAAATGGGTATTTTGGCGTCGCTCCCATCTGCATTGGGAGGTGAGCATTGTCATCTTATCCCCACAAAGCTGATTCTTCAGCAACATGTTTGCTGCACCTGGCCAATTGTAATAAAGCTGATCGAAACGATACCGATCATGCACGTATCCTGGCAGGTATGTAGAGGACTGCACATAATCACTCCCCTCCCAATGCAGAAGTGAGTACTGCCAGAATACCTTTGTAAAAGTTCACACTTGCGTTTGGCTGGTCTGGGTATGGCTGCATACTTCCTCCCTTAAGCTCCGCCTACTTCTGTATGCGGACGTAGGCGGAGCTTAAGGGAGGAAGTACGCAGACCAGCCAAACGCAAGTGTGAACCCGGTCTTAGCCTAAGAAAGGAAGCTTGGAATGGGTGAACTCTTCCTCTCCACTGTCTCACTGCTCTAACACATTGTGAGACTTCCCACTTCTGAGCTGAGAGATACCAGTGAGTAGCAAGAAAACACAGGTGACATCGGATTAACTGTCTTACTTCATGCTGGATTTAGTTACATAAGTAGTAATGAAAGATTGATTGCAGTGCATTATGGAGCAGCAGATAGAAAATAAGCATAGGTGAATCATGGCAGTCTTCCCTTCATTGTGGCTGCTCTGGGCATTGTGTTTATATATTGAGACACTCAGAATAACCTTGAGGCTATGTGCACACGTATAATGGTCCTCTGCGCATTTTTCCGCAGTGGATTTGATAAACCTGCAGGGAAAAAACGCTTCGTTTTTTCTGCGGATTTCACTGCGATTTTCTATAGGAGCAGCTGTAAAACCGCTGCGGAATCCACAGAAAGAAGTGACATGCTGCGGAATGTAAACGGCTGCGTTTCCGCACGGATTTTTACGCAGCATGTGCACAGCGTTTTTTGTTTCCCATAGGTTTACATTGTAATGTAAACTCATGGGAAACTGCTGCGGAAACGCTGCGGATCCACAGCGTTTTCCGCATGGTGTGCACATACCCTAAAAGCTGCTCTTTACTTTTGCAGACTTCCTTTTTTTATATGCACCTATGCCCTCTTGTGGATAAAAGCAACTAAATCTTCCCTCTTTTATCTTGGCTTTACCCCTTAAGGTGGTTTGCACATTAATGACCCGGCCAATTTTTTACAATTCTGACCAGTGTCACTTTATGTGGTAATAACTCTGGAACGCTTCAACGGATCCCACTGAGTGTTTTTTCGTGACATATTGTACTTCATGATAGTGGTAACATTTCTTCTATATAACTTGTGTTTATTTGTAGAAAAAAAACCCGAAGTTTGGCAAAAATTTGGAAAATTTTGCAATTTTCAAACTTTGAATTCTTATGCCTTTAAATCACAGAGATATGTCACACAAATTAGTTAATAACATTTCCCACATGTCTTCTTTACATCAGCACAAAACAGATTTTTTTATTTTTTTGGTTAGGAAGTTAGATGGATTAAAAGTTGACCAGCGATTTCCCCTTTTTCTAACAAAATCTACAAAACCATCTTTTTAGGAACCACCTCACATTTGAAGTGACTTTGAGGGGTCTGTATGATAGAAATACCCCAAAGTGACACCATTCTAAAAACTGCAAACCTCAAGGTGCTAAATACTACATTCAAGAAGTTTATTAACCCTTCTGGTACTTCATAGGAATCTTTGGAATGTGGAAAAAAATATTGAACATTTAACTTTTGTCCACAAAAAAAATTTACCGTATTTATTTATTTAGCCCCCCAATGTTTTTATTTTCACAAGAGTAACAAGAAAAAAAATTTACACCAAAATTTGTTGTGCAATTTCTCCTGAGCATGCCAATACCTCATATGTGAGGGAAAACCACTGTTTGGGCGCACGGCAGGGCTCGGATTGGAAGGAGTGCCATTTGACTTTTTGAATGCAACATTTGCTAGAAAATTGGCAGACGCCATGTTGCATTTGGAAAGCCCCTGATGTGCCTAAACAGTGGAAATCACCCAAAAGTGACACCATTTTGGAAACTAGACCCCTCAAGGAATGTATGTAGATGTATGGTGAGCACATTGAACCCTCGGGTGCTTCACAGAAATTTATAACCTTGAGCCATGAAAATAAAATTAATAATCACTTTCCCCACAAAAATGTTATTTTAGGCCGTTTTTTTTTTTCTGTTTTCACACGGGTAACAGGAGAAATTGCACCATAAAATTTGTAGTACAATTTCTCCTGAGTTCGCAGATACCCCATATGTGAGGGGAATATTACTTTTGATGCACACTGCAAAGTTCAGAAGGTGAGATGCGCCATATTGGTGTTCAGATTTTGCTGGAATGGTTTGAGGGTGCCATGTCACATGTGGCAGAGCCCCTGACGTGCCAGAACAACAGAAACCACCCATATGTGAACTAATTTTACAAACTACACTGCCCAATGAATTAATCTAGGAGTGCAGTGATCATATTGACACCAGATGTGCCTTACAGAATTTTATACCATTGAGCGGTGAAGAAAGAATAAATTAAATTTTTACTACTGAAATGTTATTTTAGCCCCATTTTTTTTTTTTGTAGGGGCTAATAGAAAAAATGTGGACCTCAGTTTGTTGTTAAAAAAAAAAAAAAAATCCTGACGGTGCCAATACCCTACATGTAAATCGGGAAATATTTTTCAGGAACAGTGCAAAGCTCAGAAGGGAAGCAGCGTAATACTATAGTGCAGATTTTACTGTTAGGCCACGGTCACACTAGCAGTATTGGGTCAGTATTTTACATCATTATTTGTAAGCCAAAACCAGGAGTGGAACAATCAGAGGAAAAGTATAATAGAAACATATGCACCACTTCTGCATTTATCACCCACTCCTGGTTTTGGCTTACAAATACTGATCAAATACTGATAGTGTGACCGTAGCCTGAGGCTACGTTCACACGATCAGGATTTCCATCCTTTTTTTTTCCTGCCCGTTTTTGGAAAACGGCAGCTAAATTCCGCAGTGAATTTGAGCTGCGTTTTCTGATCCTTTTTCTTCAGCGTTTTCCACTGCGGGTTTCCAATAGCAGTTTCCTATTGGAGCTGCTGGAAAACCGGTGCGGAATCCGCTGAAAGAATTGACATGCTACTTCTTTTTTCCGCTGGAAAATCCGCGCGGATTTTCCAGCGGAAAAACGGATCGTTAGCACAGCGGTTTTGGTTTTCCATTGGGTTACATTGTACTGTAACCAACATGGAAAACTGATCCGGATCCGCAGCTGAAAATCCGCTACGGATCCGGATCAAAATCCGGATCGTGTGAACGTAGCCTTATGGTTTGCGGGTGCGATGACCCACTGGGAGAACCTCTGAATTGCCAGAACAGCAGAACCCCCGATAAGAGACCCCATTTTACAAACTACATCTCAACAAATTCATCTAGGGGTGCACTGATCATATTGATGTCAGAATTTTATACCATTGGGCAGTGAAGAAAAAAAACTACATTTTTTATCACCAAAATGTTGTTTCAAGCCCAGCTTTTACATTGTCACACAAGAAGCGGGTAAAAATTGCACCATAATTTGTCCCACAATTTCTACTCAACATGGCAATGCCCCATATGAGGCTGTACAGGACTAAGCCATACAGAGGGACTGGGGAGGGATGGAGCGCTATTTGCCTCCTGGAGCGCAGATTTTCCTAGAATAGTTTGCTGACTCCATATACAGAGCCCCTAATTGCTGGAAGAGCAGAATCCTTCCTCAAGTGACCCCATTTTGGAAATTATACTTCTTTGGGAATTTATAGGTGTAGTGACGATTTTACACCATGGGTCCAAGCAGCATTGAATGTTGACGAGTGAAAATTGCAAACTGCCGTTGTAGTGACCAGTACACTGTAGTGACCACTATATTATGCCCAGCTCATGCTTCTGGAGGCAAGCACCCATAAATTAGGTTGGCTCTCATCGCTTCAGAAATGCCAAACATGTGGACGCTAAATGTGATTTAGACACACTGGGGCTCACAAGGGAGGGGTGAATTTGGATTCGGGCGCACTGAGTTTCTTTTGAGGAGCCATATTGCTTTTCCAGAGCGTTTGTACTACTAGTAACGTGCAAGCCTTCAATATTTCCATTAACAGATTACAGACCTGAGTGGGGGCTTGCTATTTTTGTGGACTGAGTTGAAGCTTTTATTGGGAACATTTTACATAACATTTAGGATCACATTTATTCGGTGCTCTATGTTAAGTACTTACTTTGGGGTTTCCATGTAAATCTGAGTGACATGACAGATGAAACCCCTGAGCGATCCATTCACTATGACTTCAGCGATGTCCTTTTCAGAAGTGCACAAAACTGTGGCTGACTGTACTCTTATGCACGCCTAAAAAGACAGACGCTGCCGTATCACAGGTGCTATGGCATCCACAGTGCCTCCATCTGCCTCATTATAGGGAATCTTCTGCCAGGGGTTCTGTTTGAATCACGTATTTCAGAGGTTTACAGAGACCCCGGTGTAAGCGTGTAAGGATCTTTAGGAGGCAAAATTAAAAAAAAAAAAAAATCAGGTGAAAAATTGTTTTTTTTATTCTTTACGCCGTTCCTCATGCAACTTTTTATTCTTCAAGTCGGTGTGATTACAGCGATACCAGATTGATCGGGTTTTTATGTTTGGCTGCTGTCACACACTAAAAGACGCTTTTTATTGCAGAAACTAGTTTTTGCATCACCATATTTTCAGAGCTATAATTTTTCCATATTGAGTCATGTAAGAGCTTGTTTTTTGTGTGACGAATTGATGTTTTTATCGGTACTATTTTCAGACATTACATTTTTTGATTGCTTTCTATTCTGTTTTTGGAAGGCGGAATCAACAAGGACCAGAAATTCAGAAATTGTTATTTTTATGTCTTTCCACGTGTGCCAAAATTGATAAGGCAGTTTTATTCTTCAGCTCAGTACGATTACAGTGATACCCCATTTATATATTTTTATGGCGCTTTTAAACAATAAAACTATTACAGAAAAAAAAAATTTTTGCATTGCTTTATTCTGAGAGCTATAACTTTATTTTTCAGCTGATGGAGCAGTATAACTGCTTGTTTTTTTGCGGAACAAGATGACGTTTAGCAGTACCATGTTTGTCTTTTTGATTGCTTTTTATACCACTTTTTATTTGGTGGTATAATAAAAAAAACGCTAAAAACAATGCTTTATGTTCGCTAAAGTGATTAGCAGAACATTTTTATAGGTCGTTGCGGCAATACCAAATATGTGTACTTTTATTGTTTATTTTTTTCATAATTTAGTTATGGGTCCAATATATTTGATTTTTTATTTTTGGATTTTATTTTTGGTTTGTCCCACTAAGGGGCTTTTTTGCAGGCTGATTGTTTGTATGCATCACTATGCTACGTACACTGTCAGCGCTGCACTGACAAAGTTGATCCATCATGCTCTGAGCATGATCAAGCAACTTTCCTAGCTTTGATGACCGGGATGTCACCATGGCAACAATCTGGACCATACGATGACGTTGCAGTGTCTCCGATCCAAGGGCAGAGGGGCCTTCTTCCTGCTCCCGGAATGTTGCAATTGAGTTCCAT
This sequence comes from Ranitomeya variabilis, assembly GCF_051348905.1. Lineage (NCBI taxonomy): Eukaryota > Metazoa > Chordata > Amphibia > Anura > Dendrobatidae > Ranitomeya > Ranitomeya variabilis. Next base: position 276,114,993 of record NC_135232.1, read on the forward strand.
CGCAGTATTTAGGGGATTAAAGTGCCGGGAACGGCGCAGGACTGCTCCTGGCACTAAGCGTCAGCTGTCAGAATCAGATGACACCCGGTGGCGATCACGCGCGCACAGCCTCTGGTTGCGGGATCATATCCCACGGACGTATGGATATGTCTTGGGTGAGAAAGGGGTTAAAATACACAGAAGCAATTTTTATACATGGCACATGGTGATAAGTAACAATATTTTGCAATAAAGTTCAAGCTCCTGCCATGAGATGTGAAAAATTACTTCCTGAGCTACGTTTCGCTGCCCATTGGGATGCATTGATGAATTAATTATAAATATTCCAAAAGCAAAAACACTGATCACCGTGCATTAGAAGTGAATCCTTTTTATATTGCTGTGGATGCCGTTCCTAGGACTGCTGACCAGCAGTAAGTTTTTGGGATGCATTTGGGGGGGGGGGGGGGGGGGAGCTAGATCGGCATATCCAAGAACAGGTAAAATTTGTAAACTTTATTCCATAATGATTAGAAATGTAAAATTTTCACATCCTGATGGTTTAAAAAAAAAAAAAAAAAAAAAAACACTGACATGTTTCTGGCGCCCTTAGTCAGAGTATAACCAAGTACCATAGCAACACAAATTGAAAAGAAGCATCCATCAATCATGTCAGACATCCATTACAATTATTGCAAATGAACAACATAGCCAACTGTCTAAAATACAAATAAAACAATATATCAGTGCATATTGTGCCATTAATGTAGAATATAGTTTAATTGCCACATTCCTATAGTTCAGTCCACAGTTTTGTATTTAATTTGATAATCCAAAGAGATTCCCAAAAAAAAAATAAAAAAAAAAAAATCTGCTGCTAACAACCACCTCAATTGGTGTTCCTATCGTATTTGTCTTAAAGGGAACCTGTCACCCCCAAAATCGAAGATGAGCTAAGGCCACCGCCATCAGGGGCTTTATCTACAGCATTCTGTAATGCTGTAGATAAGCCCCCGATGTATCCTGAAAAATGAGAAAAAGAGGTTAGATTATACTCACCCAGGGGCGGTCCCGGTTCTGTTCGGGTCCGATGGGCATCGCGGTCCGGGGCCTCCCATCTTGTTACGATGACATCCTCTTCTTGTCTTCATGCTGCAGGACCGGCGTACTTTGCCCTGTTGAGGGCAGAGCAGAGTACTGCAGTGCGCAGGCAAAGGTCAGAGAGGCCCAGCACCTGCGCACTGCAGTACTTTGCTCTGCTCTCAACAGGACAAAGTACGCCTGCGCGTGAAGACAAGAAGAGGATGTCATCGTAACAAGATGGGAGCTCCTGCACCCTGATGCCCATCGCAGCGGGACCGCCCCTGGGTGACTATAATCTAACCTCTTTTTCTTACCTTTCAGGATACATCGGGGGCTTATCTACAGCATTCTATCTACAGCATTACAGAATACTGTAGATAAGCCCCTGATGCCGGTGGGCTTACCACCGATAATGCCCCCTTTCTTTTACAGTAAGCTGTGGAGGCAGATTCTCAGGGAGACTAGTGTCTGAGCCAAAAATCGTAACTGCTCATTTACATATTGCAGAGAAATCCACGTTTTTCCTAAGTGTATTTTAAGCATCATCATGTGGACATTAATTTTCAAATGATTATGGAATAAAGTTTAAAAAAGTACAAAACTGGTTACGGTAATTTCTCTGCTCATATCGTGGCCATATCAGACTACAAGGATCCATTCACCATTCAGATCTTATATAGCATCAGCTCCCTATTGCCATTGGTATCACTTTTGCTCCTCTGGTAAAGTGAGTAAAACCCATGTCACTGTGATACGGACATAAATAATCTGCTCTGCTAATGATATCATTGCATATTTTGTCCCCCTTCACCCGGTTTTTATGGGTTCGAGGACAGTAACCATCACTTTGGTTGGCAGGTGACTCATTGGCAGAGTCCCCTTGGTGATTGGTCAGTCATTACACCATGACATCCGCAGTTGGGACTTGCCAGCTTTTACTTGGCTGCTGTACAGGACAGCAGCCAATGAGAATTCATCAGTAAGGGATAGCAGTCACTCATCTGCGATTGCTACAATTCGTCTCTCAGCACAGCACCATCATAGAGTTCAGACACCCACCATATTAAGCTCATGATCCAACTGTCCACCTCACTTCCTTCTGTTGTCAAGGTGAGCATCTAAAATAAAGTGTCTTTTGCCAGGTTCAGGTTGTTTTATACAACATAACTAAAAAAAAAAAAAAAATAGCAGTTTAGTGTGATTAGGGATATCCGGCCCTTCTTCTAGGAGTTTTTTTATTGTTTGTAAAGAACAGTTTTAGACTTCAATTCTGCATGTGTCAGTACGATTGGTGACCGCTGTCACCGATTGCTAATCAGGCCTTTACTCATTGGATCTTTGTGGTTTTTTTTTTTTCTTTTGTTCTTCAACCTTTTCCCACATATCGTGCTTCAAACATAAAGATACCAAATGTAAATTTTTGTTGAAGAAACAACAAGTAGAACACAATTGTGAAGTTGAATGAAATTTATTGGTTATTTAAATTTTTTTTTGGAAAGTCAAAAACTGAAAAGTGGGGCCCCTTTACTTTTAGTGCTGCAAACTCACTCCAGAAGTTCATTGTGGATCTCAGAATGATCCAATGTTGTCCTAAATGCCTAATGATGATAAATATAATCCACCTGTGTGTAATCAAGTCTCCGTATAAATTCACCTGCTCTGTGATAGTCTCAGGGTTCTGTTTGAAGCACAGAGAGCATCATGAAGATCAAGGAACACAACAGGCAGGTCCGTGATACTGTTGTGGAGAAGTTTAAAGTTTTGGAAATAATTTTGTATCCAAATCCGGCTTTAAACATCCCAAGGAGCACTGTGCAAGCAATTATATTGAAATGGAAGGAGTATCGTACCACTGCAAATCTACCAAGACCCGGCCGTCCCTCTAAACTTTCATCTCAAACAAGAAGACTGATCATAGATGCAGCGAAGAGGCCCATGATCAATGTGGATGAACTGCAGAGATCTACAGCTGAGGTGGGACAGTCTGTCCAAAGGACAACAAATCAGTCATACACTGCACAAATCTGGCCTTTATGGAAGAGTAGCAAGAAGAAAGCCATTTCTCAATGATATCCATAAAAAATGACGTTTAAAGTTTGCAACAAGCCACTTGGGAGACGCACCAAAAAGTGGAAGAAGGTGCTCTGGTCAGATTAAACCAAAATCGAACTTCTTGGCAACAATGCCAAACGATATGTTTGGTTTTAAAGGCAAAACAGCTCATTACCCTGAACACACCATCCCCACTGTCAAACATGGTGGTGGCAGCAACATGGTTTGGGCCTGCTTTTCTTCAGCAGGGACGATGGATAGAGCCAAATACAGGACCATTTTTTAAGAAAACCTGTTGGAATCTGCAAAAGACCTGAGACTGGGAAAAAGATTTGTCTTCCAACGAGACAATGATCCCAAACATAGCAAAATCTACAATGGAATGGTTCACAAATAAACGTATCCAGGTGTTAGAATGGCCAAGTCAAAGTCCAGACCTCAATCCAATTGAGAATCTGTGGAAAGAGCTGAAAACTGCTGTTCACAAACGATCTCCATCAAACCTCACTGATCTAGAGCTGTTTGCCAAGGAAGAATGGGCAAGAATTTCAGTCTGTCGATGTACAAAACTGATAAGAGACATACCCCAAGCGACTTGCAGATGGCGCAACAAAGTATTAAGTTAAAGGGGCCGAATAATATTGCACGCCCCACTTTTGTTTTTTGAATTTCCACAAAAATTTTAAATGACCAATAAATTTAGTTCAACTTCACAATTGTGTTCCATTTGTTGTTGATTCTTCACCAAAAATTTACATTTGGTATCTTTATGTTTGAAGCATGATATGTGGGAAAAGGTTGAAAAGTTCCAGGGGACCGAATACTTTCGCAAGGCACTGTGTATATTATAAAAATTTTGTCTAGTTTGATTAGTGATCAAAATTTCAGTTCTGCATCCTTGAAGCTGATTAATGACATCACTAATCAAAAGGTCAGGTTTGCATAATTTTTTTTCCTTTTTTTTTTTTCATAAAGAATTTTTAACCCCTTTACCCCCCAAGGGTGGTTTGCACGTTAATGACCGGGCCAATTTTTACAATTCTGACCACTGTCCCTTTATGAGGTTATAACTTTGGAACGCTTCAATGGATCGCGGTGATTCTGACAATGTTTTCTCGTGACATATTGTACTTCATGTTAGTGATAAAATTTCTTTGATATTACCTGCGTTTATTTATGAAAACGGAAATTTGGCGAAAATTTAGAAAATTTCGCAATTTTCCAACTTTGAATTTTTATGCAATAAAATCACAGAGATATCTCACACAAAATACTTAATAAGTAACATTTCCCACATGTCTACTTTACATCAGCACAATTTTAGAACCAAAATTTTTTTTTTGTTTAGGAGTTAAGGGTTAAAAGTTGACCAGCAATTTCTCATTTTTACACCATTTTTTTTTTTAGGGACCACATCTCATTTGAAGTCATTTTGAGGGGTCTATATGATAGAAAATAACCAAGTGTGACACCATTCTAAAAACTGCACCCCTCAAGGTACTCAAAACCACATTCAAGAAGTTTATTAACCCTTCAGGTGTTTCACAGGAATTTTTGGAATGTTTAAATAAAAATGAACATTTAACTTTTTTTTCACAAAAAATTTACTTCAGCTCCAATTTGTTTTATTTTACCAAGGGTAACAGGAGAAAATGGACCACAAAATTTGTTGTACAATTTGTCCTGAGTACACCGATACCCCATATATGGGAGTAAACCACTGTTTGGGCGCATGGTAGAGCTCGGAAGCGAAGGAGCGCCATTTGACTTTTCAATGCAAAATTGACTGGAATTGAGATGGGACGCCATGTTGCGTTTGGAGAGCCCCTGATGTGCCTAGACATTGAAACCCCCCACAAGTGACACCATTTTGGAAAGTAGACCCCCTAATGAACTCATCTAGATGTGTTGTGAGAGCTTTGAACCCCCAAGTATTTCACTACAGTTTATAACGCACAGCCATGAAAATAAAAAATCCTTTTTTTTTCCACAAAAATTTTTTAGCCCCCAGTTTTCTATTTTTCCAAGGGTAACAGTTGAAATTAGACCCCAAAAGTTGTCCAATTTGTCCTGAGTACGCCGATACCCTATGTGGGGGGGAACCACCGTTTGAGCACATGACAGAGCTCGGAAGGGAAGGAGCGTCATTTGGAATGCAGACTTAGATGGATTGGTCTGCAGGCGTCACATTGCGTTTGCAGAGCCCCTAATGTACCTAAACAGTAGAAACCCCCCACAAGTGACCCCATATTGGAAACTAGACCCCCCAAGGAACTTATCTAGATGTGTTGTGAGAACTTTGAACCCCCAAGTATTTCACTAGTTAATTACGCAGAGCCGTGAAAATAAAAAAATCCTTTTTTTTTTCCGCAAAAATTATTTTTTAGCCCCCAGTTTTGTATTTTCCCAAGGGTATCAGGAGAAATTGGACCCCAAAAGTTGTTGTCCAATGTGTCCCGAGTACGCTGATACCCCATATGTTGGGGTAAACCCGTTTGGGCGCACGGGAGAGCTCGGAAGGGAAGGAGCACTGTTTTACTTTTTCAACGCAGAATTGTCTGGAATTGAGATCGGACGCCATGTCGCATTTGGAGAGCCCCTGATGTGCCTAAACAGTGAAAACCCTGCAATTATAACGGAAACCCTAATCCAAACACATCCCTAACCCTAATCCCAACTGTAAATGTAATCCAAACTCTAACCCTAACTTTAGCCCCAACCCTAACTGTAGCCTTAACCCTAGCCCCAACCCTTGCCCTAACCCTAATGGGAAAATGGAAATAAATACATTTTTTTAATTTTTCGCTAACTAAGCGGGTGATGAAGGGGGGTTTCATTTACTTTTATAGCGGGTTTTTTAGCAGATTTTTAAGATTGGCAGCCGTCACACACTGAAAGACGCTTTTTATTGCAAAAAATATTTTTTGCGTTACCACATTTTGAGAGCTATAATTTTTCCATATTTTGGTCCACAGTCATGTGAGGTCTTGTTTTTTGCGGGACAAGTTGACGTTTTTATTGGTAACATTTTCGGGCACGTGACATTTTTTGATCGCTTTTTATTCCGATTTTTGTGAGGCAGAATTACCAAAAACCAGCTATTCATGAATTTCTTTTGGGGGAGGCGTTTATACCGTTCCGCGTTTGGTAAAATGGATAAAGCAGTTTTATTCTTCGGGTCAGTACGATTACAGCGATACCTCATTTATATCTTTTTTTTTTTATGTTTTGGCGCTTTTATACGATAAAAACTATTTTATAGAAAAATAATTAGTTTTGCATCGCTTTATTCTGAGGACTATAACTTTTTTCTTTAACGCTGCATGGTGTCTTGTTTTTTGCGGGACAAGATGACGTTTTCAGCGGTACCATGGATATTTATATCCGTCTTTTTGATCGCGTGTTATTCCACTTTTTATTTGGTGGTATGATAAAGCGTTGTTTTTTGCCTCTTTTTTTTTTTACGGTGTCAACTAGTGAGACATTTTTATAGGTCGGGTCGCTACGGACGCGGCGATACTAAATGTGTACTTTTGTTTGTTTTATTTAGATAAAGAAATGTATTTATAGGAACAATATATATATATATTTTTTTTTTTTTACACATGTGAATATTGTTTTTTTTACACTACAACATTGCCCCAGGGGGGGCATGATGTTATAGTGTAAGATCGCCGATCTGACACTTTGCTGTGCACTGTGTCAGATCGGCAATCTGAAGTGCACAGATCCTGGAAGCTTCCCGGCGCCTGCTCTGAGCAGGGGGGTCTCAGGGAAGCACGCAGGGAGCCCTCTCCCTGCGCAATGCTTCCCTATACCGCCGGAACACTGCGATCATGTTTGATCGCAGTGTGCCGGGGGTTAATGTGCCGGGGGTGGTCCGTGACTGCTCCTGGCACATAGCTGACACTCGGCCGCGCTCCCCCCGGGAGCGCGGCCGATCGCGCTGGACATACTATCCCGTCGGTGGTCATACAGGCCCACCCCACCTCGACGGGATAGTACGTCCAATGTCAGAAAGGGGTTAAGCACCATTCCAATGGCTTGGTTAGTGCAGCCCAGGAGTGGTGCTACAAATGTGAGAGCCCTGGACCTAATATACTCACCCCCTGCTGTCCTCAGCTCCCTCGTGGGGAATCTTGTGACCATAACTTTTGACTAACCAAAAATCAGATAATGGTCATAAGCTCGCAGAATACATCAATGAGAGCCAGAACGAAGTTCTCAGAGACTTGCATTGAAAAGGGACTTCCAGCTCAGCAAACATTTCAGCGATCCAACAGGTCACAAACTACTAGAGCCCAAACAGTAGTGCTGCTGAGAACAGATGAAACCAGTAGCTGGTATGCAAACTTACAGTAGTTGCACCACTCTAGTACTGCAAGATTTAACAAAAAACACACTGGAATGGTGCTTTAAAAAATATATATATATTTGAAGTTTAGTTATATTGAACTAGATTGCCGTTCTGTATTGGTCTTCAGTCATCGATTTTTTTTGAGTACTTTGTGGCGGAGTTGTAATCATGATTAAATTATTTTTGGAGCAAAACTGATTCTAAGTTTCACCTAAAAATGTTATCTTCATACATGTGATGTCTGTGTAATAAAAATAGATTTATGTTTCCAGACTGATGAGGCATGCGCTATGCTAGTACTTATACAAAGTGCCAATGATATTCCGTATGTTTACATCATCGCTATTTTACCTTAAACGCCATTAAAAAAAAACCCAGTGTGAATAAACCCCAAGTTGGTTTCTCAAGATATCATTGTGTCATCCCCATCAATGAAGAAATTATCATCATCAGATCCCTGAAATTTTTGGGAATGCCAGGGATCCAACAACACCTGGGTTCTAGGAAAGACCTTTCAAATCAGTTTAACAGGTGAACTAATATATGCACAGAGTACCAGTAATTTTTATCCCAAAATCTCACATCTACACATGCCAAACACCATAGGAAGACCTGATACACTTGTAAAGATATGGAAATTTCAGGTCATTTTGCTCAGAATAGAGCTGGTTAAAAATATACACACATACATCCAAGATTTGCCTTTTGGAGTATGTATTTACTATATTCAGCAGCATATCTAGTCAGCGACATGCACCACCTTGGAATAACATTTCTGGCACTATGCAGTCAGAAAATAGAGTAATGTTTCTGGAGTAAGAAATGCTGGCACCAATGATAAATATGATGGATGGGTATAGCTATGCCCCAGCTCCTTCCCAGCTATGCCAATTTTGGTTAAAATCGTGCACCTTTCTTTAAAGAATTTTATGCCAAAAGAAACACTTGGATGAATCGTATTCAATATTTTGGTTTATACATTACAAAGATAATGCCCACTCAAAAGTGAACCCATGTATGACTGATTTTAAGATTATGTCCATGATTGGTCATTTCAGTATCACATTTGTTGAGAAATATATATCTTATCAAAACATTTACAAGTCTTTGGTTCACTTTAAAAGGGGTTATCCGGTCTTGGGTTGCAAGTCTGCAGTCACTGTTACTTCAGACTTGTGAATCCACACAGCACATTTATGAAGTGCTGTTTGCATTCTTTTGGTAAAGCTCCCACACCAAACAATTCTATTTACAAACGTGGTCACTTGCTGAATAGACATGCACAGCTTCGCTCAGTACAAGTGTACTGAACATGGCAGGACAAGTCTAGGTTGTATTCAGAATTAATTCACATTTATACTCTAAAGTGATTCCGATTAACCATATACAGTTTAGCTGTTCTAGGATTTTCCTGACATTTTCTTAGTTGCATTTAACATTGAATGCTATGGTCCAGAAACCGCTTAAAACACAGCATTGTTGAAAGTGATCAGTCAGGAGAATACAAAAAATAGATTTCCACAGTATTAGACATACCATGGAATATGAAGATGGTCATCAAGAAGGGGATTACATTTTGGCACAATGACATTAACTAGAACAGTAAAATAGATCAGCTGACCGAACTATATCTATATATATATATATATATATATATAGATATAGTTCGGTCAGTTGATCTATTTTACTATATACTATTTTCTGACTTGAACGTCCCGCCCTTCTCCAGGTTTTAATTACATCTCAACACAGTTGGTTCTGAGCCTCCTATATAAGTAGGCTTTATCCTGTTATTAGCCATAGGTAAGTGTTCACATTAGGCAGTCAGCTCAGATACCATAGGTAAGTGTTCTCACCAGGCAGTCAGTGTAGTTACCCATTCGATCTGAGATTACCTTGACGTTTTGGTGAATGGGCTCACAATGTTTGCAAATCTTGTGCTAAAAATCTCATGTGTTTGTTCATAAAGTTCATAAGCCAGTATGCTATTCACATATTTCACATTTCCTTAGTTTTTAGCACAGACGAAGGTGGCCATTGATCTATTTTTGTATTAACTAGAACAGGACATACCTCAAAATTTAAGTAAAGACAAGGAAATTGGTCCCAGAGGCTGCCAAGAGCAACATTAAAGGAGCTGCAGGAATTTCTGGCAAGTATTTGTTGTGTACTTTGTGACAACCTCCCTAATTCATCTGTCTGAAGGAAAAGGCTTATCTTCCCACCTTATCCCACAAGTCAAAGAAAACCAGCCAATCCTGTGTATGGCCAAAATCTACATCAAGTATGCTTAAAAAAAAAAATCACAACATGTAGGAACACGTGCGGTCATTTATTTTTTCCTTAACGGACAGCACTCAGTGAAAAATACAGTCACGTGAACCCTAAAAAAAAAAAAAGTGGAAAAAGTTTTGAAATAATTGTTTTAAATGTTTATCTTTCACATGGCAAAAATCTGGCATTTCAACAGGTGTGTGGATCTCGAGGCCGAACCATGAACTCGAGCACATTGGCGTTCAGTCTGGATGCCATCCGACCTACATCTGGAGTACTCCAGTGAAGGCAGATCTGATGGAAGACTTCCGGGTGATGTTCCACTCACTTGAGGAAAAACCCTGACGGCTGAATATGTCTGCCGCCCAGTGTTCTACTCCAGGGATATGTACTGCCGAGATCACCGAATGATAGATCTCGGCCCGTCAGAGAATGTGAGGTACCTCGGCCATAGCGCTCGACTGTGGGTACCTGCTAGATGATTGACATATGGCACAGCAGTGTCATTATCCAATTGAAGTCAGATGGGGTGACCCGCCTGAAGGCAGTGGACCTGCTGTAGGATTAGCCGTACAGTTTGGATCCCCAGAGCAATGATCGGGGGACGAAGACTAGCATTGGTAATCACTAATAACCATTAGACCAGGAGAAGGCCCTGGATGAGGAAGGAGCTCACAGACTACCCTTTGAAAGCCTGATTGACTTGCTGAAAATGAGTGGAGCGAAGGAAACTGCTTCCATTGTCGTCACCATTTTTTTCCTCATAACCCTCCTAGCGAATCGAATGAACTGAGTGCGCGAGCTCCCTGTTGAAGGGCCACGACCGTGACTCGAGATAGAATTACCATCCTTCTGGAAGTGTGCAGGATCATCCTCAAAAAGGATCTGCTGGGCTGGAAATCAGGAAAACTTGTCTAAGTTTAGCTGCCAGCCCAGGTGAGAGAGTATCGCAAGTGATACAGATGACTCAGCGTAGTCCTGGAAAGGCGGCTAGAAAGTCGACCAAATAGGGCAGGACCACCACGCTACTATGGTGCCAGAGGAACATGACAACTGCCATGACCCTTGCGAACACTCGGTGCGGTAGCCAGGCCAAAGGGCAAGGTCGTGACTTGAAAATGCTGTTTGCGAATAGAAAGGCGAAGTAATTTTTGTAGAGGGGAAAAATAGGAATGTGAGGTTAAGAATCCCGAATGTCGATGGATGCCAGAAACTCCACCTTTTTCTGTTGAAGTAATGGCTGAGCCGAGGAACTCCATCCGAAAAAGGAGGACCTTGTCAAAGGTTGTTAGAAGTTTGAGGTCCAGGATCGGTCTTACTTTTCATTTCCCCTTTTTGGAACCAAGTTTCCTTAGATCTAGGCTGTCCTGGACAACCGTTCCACTGCTGGTTGGGTCTGTAGAAAAAATATGATCCCTTGTTAGTCTCCCGCTCAGAAGATTTGATTGGCCAGCTCTACTGTCTTCGGGGAAAGGTTACTTGTGTGAATCGAAGTAGTTAAGGTCTCTGACCAGGAGACCATTGCTCAAGCAACCCATGTGGCGGCTAAGGAAGGGTAGAGCGCTGAAGCCGCAAGACGGAACAAACCAGATTTGCTATCTAATAGTCTGTTGTATTTTTAATTGATGACCATTGGGCAGTGATACTGGTAGGTATACCACAAGAGATTCTACCCGGTTAGTCTGCCAAGTGGCAGAATGCGGGGCTGCATCCAGCAGGTCAGGAAAAAGCCGTCTCTTGCCATCGTCGCTCTCTTTTGACGGTGCAGAGTAGAAAATTAGAAACCCTCGATCCACCATCCTCTTAACAGGGAAGTGGAGAGGAATCGTCCGCCTTCTTGCATCATCCACTAAATAGTGGTGATGCAAAGGAGGGTGCTCGGACGCCAAAGAGGGGTGCCTCTGTATATCCCCAGAGTTCAGGTCCCCGAGTGGACAGGGCAGGTTGTCTGGCGTTACGTCTGGATGCAGTAGAGGATACATGGAGGCGACACTCCATGTCCTCGTCTGTTGATGGTGTGGGGAGATCGGTGCCCTTTAAAGGACCCGTCGCCCTTAAAAAATCAGACCAGGCATGGCATCTGACTTAGAGGCTTCTGTCCAGTGAATCGCTTATCCGGACTGAATGGCAAATGCTCTACGAGGGAGTTTAGTCTCTTTATGAGGGACACTGCATAGTCTACAGCAGCACCAGAGTCCTCGTCAATGTACCGAGATTGGTTGATGGTATAAATAGGCGAGTCCATCCTTTTCTGAAACTCTGGCAAGTCCAGGTCCTAGGCAATATCCGATCCATATTCAGAGCCTTGTTGTCATCAAATAATTGGTGAGAGATCAGGAAATGAAAACTTCCGTTTTCTAGATGCCTGTACGTTTATAGAATACTTGCGGCCCCTGCTAGCCGACGGCTCCCATGTAGGATAGGGACCATGTATATCAGTCCTGCGAGCACTCCGAGCCACAGAGGGATTCAATCTCTTGGTCAGATAACCATGGATTGCGGTCAGTGATTAAGTCCACTGAGGGGAACTAGGTACTCTGCGATAAACTGGGATCAGCGGCGGAGGGCTCCTAAGCTCATTAGGTGACCGGCTTCGGATTGATCATGTGCCCTTAACCCCTTCATGACCGTGGGATTTTTCGTTTTTCCGTGTTCGTTTTTAACTCCCCTCCTTCCCAGAGCCATAACTTTTTTATTTTTCCGTCAATTTGGCCATGTGAGGGCTTATTTTCTGCGGGACGAGTTGTACTTTTAAACGACATCATTGGTTTTACCATGTCATGTACTAGAAAACGGGAAAAAAATTCCAAGTGCGGTGAAATTGCAAAAAAAGTGCAATCCCACACTTGTTATTTGCTTGCCTTTTTTGCTAGGTTCACTAAATGCTAAAACTGACCTACCATTATCATTCTCCAGGTCAGTACGAGTTCATAGACTCCTAACATGACTAGGTTATTTTTTACCTAAGTGGTGAAAAAAAAATTCCAAATGTTGCTAAAAAAAAAAAAAAAAAAATTGCGCCATTTTCCGATACTCGTAGCGTCTCCATTTTTCATGATCTGGGGTCGGTTGAGGGCTTATTTTTTGCGTGCCGAGCTGGCGTTTTTAATGATTCCAATTCGGTGCAGATACGTTCTTTTGATCGCCCATTATTGCATTTTAATGCAATGTCGCGGCGACCAAAAAAACGTAATTCTGGCGTTTCGATTTTTTTTCTTGTTACGCCATTTAGCGATCAGGTTAATGCTTTTTTTTATTGATAGATCGGGCGATTCTGAACGTGGCGATACCAAATGTGTAGATTATTTTTTTTTATTGATTTATTTTGATTGGGGCGAAAGGGGAGTGATTTAAACTTTTATATATTTTTTTTTTTCAAATTTTTTTTAACTTTTTTTTTTTTTTTTTTTTTTTTTTTACTTTTGCCATGCTTCAATAGCCCCCATGGGAGGCTAGAAGCAGGCACAGCACGATCGCCTCTGCTACATAGCAGCGATCTGCTGCTCGCTGCTATGTAGTAGAAAATCAGGTGTGCTGTGAGGGCCAACCACAGGGTGGCACTCACAGCTACCGGCGATCAGTAACCATAGAGGTCTCAAGGAGCCACAGACACAATGTGGGCGTAGCCTTGAGACTTCCGTGAATAGGCCCGAGCCGGGCCTAAATTTCTGCAGCCGGCAGGCGACACCAGCGGTAGAAGTGAGGGGCGTTGTTGCCAGGCAAGAAGCGCCAGAAAAGTAGGCGGAGCCGTCTTCGCGCGCCATAGTGCGGGCGCAGCTTCCGGGATGCGGCCTACACATCAGCCGAAGCCGGGGGCTACATTTTTGCTACTGGCTGGAGTGTTACCTCAGGGAGGAGGGCCACAGGGAAGTGGCTGAGGCCGCTTGTCAGCATGTGAAAATCCCGCTGCAGATGGATCCACTCTCCATCGGAGTGCGTCCCGGCATGAAGCTGCCGCGGATGTGGGTTTCAGCGCTGTTCTGCTGCAGGTCAGGTATTGCAGCGTGGACGGTGCAGGGATAGAGGGGTAAACCTCAATCCACCATTCCTTTGTTAGGGAGGTGGAGAGAAACTGTCCGCCTCCTTGTGCCATCCGCTTTCACAGTGGTGGGACAGTGGGGGCTGTTCGGACACCATAGAGAGGGGCCTCTGTACATCCACAGAGTTCAGCTCCTGGGTGGACAGGGCCAGTTCTCTGGCAGTAGGCCTGGCTGAGGAAGAGGGTACGTGGAGGCGACACTCCATATGGTCGTCCGTTCAGGGTGCAGGGAGATCGGTGCCCTTGAAGGGGCCCGTCGCCCCTAACAATCAGCCCAGGGGTGGCATCCCACGTCGCAGGAGAGGATACGGAGAGGCGACACTCTCCGTGCTCGTCTGTTGATGGTTCGGGGGGATCGCATCCTTTCAAGGTCCCGTCGCCCCATTCGTCCGTGGAAAAAATAAAATCAAAAATGTAAAAGGTAAAAATAAAATAAAAGAGCTTTGGGTCTGAATAGTAGACCCGTCCGTGTGCCTCCTACGGACACTAAGCAAGAACTGGTTCAGGCTTGAGCCAGCAGAGGGTGTATACTGCAGAGGAGGAGCTAATCCTTTCTATGTTTACTTAGTGTCCTAGTGGCAGCAGCATACACCCATGGTCTGTGTCCCCCAATAAGGCGAAGGAGAAAAACTTTCCCCCCCCCCCCCTGCAGAGGTCATGTTTCAGTCAGGGGGGCGGCACCCGTTCAGTCACCGCGCTGAGTATACAGAGTTGTGGCTTTAACCCCACCCCCAATGGAGAATAAATGTCAGTTAGGGCCGGGGACGCGGTTACAGCCGCCATTATGTATCCTCAAAGCGGTGTATGAACCGGAGCCACGCCCCTGACTGAAACCCAAACGCTGCCGAGGGAATAAAGTTTATTTTCTCCCCACAGCATTCGGCTAAGAGGGAAGCGGGGGGCGCCAGGCAGGATAGTAACTTTATAAACCGGTAGATTAACTGTTATGATCCAGTGGTAGGATCTCAAAACTGACCTGATACATATAACCAGAATAATAGGACAAGTTCTGGGGATGTGGAAGCTATACTGACCGCAATCCTGATCCTATCCAACACACTAAAGGCAGCCGTGGAGCGTTACCTAAAAACCTAGACGCCTCTTCACAGCCTGAGAAACTGACTGCCCCTAGAGAGAAAGCAAAGACCTCACTTGCCTCAGAGAAATAACCCCAAAGTTATAGACAGCCCCCCACAAATAATAACGGTGAGTTAAGGGGAAAATACAAACGTACAAACGTAGAAATGAAACAGGTTTAGCAAATGAGGCCCGCTAACTCTAGATAGACAGGAAATAGGAATCTGTGCGGTTAGTACAAAAACTATCAAAAATAAACCACGCAGAGAATACAAGAACCCCCACACCGACTCACGATGTGAGGGGCGCACTCTGCACCCCAGAACTAACCAGCAAGCAAAAAAATCACATAAAAGCAAGCTGGACTGAACTCATAATATACAGAGAAACGTTTTCAAGGAAATAATGAGCAAAATGAACAAGCAAACTTAGCTTCTCCAGCAGGAGACTGGTCACAAGAATATTCAGGAGAGCTCAGAATCAGGACTGAATACACCGACAGCAGGCAACAAATGAAGGTCCAGGTGAGTTAAATAGGCCCAGCATAGAAGGAAATGAAGCAGCTGAGCCCAGCCATATCGCTAAAGGCCACCAGAGGGAGCCCAAGAACAAACTCACACAGTACCACTTATGACCACAGGAGGGAGCCCGAGAACGGAATTCACAACAATTAACCCCATATCTGCAAGTTAATAGCATTCTTTTTCTGGTCACAGGTTCCCTTTACATCCACCGTAGTAACCAAAATGGAATAATTCTGGGAAATCTTACATTTTAGCACCTCCAGAACGAGCTAACTGGTGCCTGGACATTGTCCTAATAAAAAGGAGACTCCACAATCCACATAGTATCCCCTTCATTTCTAAGTTACGCACACTATGGCCACATATGGGAACATTTTTAAAAACCTGCATAATCAGCATTAAATATGATCTTCTGTGTTACAGAAAAACAAGGATTAAATACTGAAAGTGGTCTTAAAGAAAAAAAAAATAATAATAATAATATGAAAATGTTTAAATATCATGTCAAGTTTGTGTCAATTCCTGTGGACTAGCTGAAGCAGACTTGGGCAAATTGCAGCCCACATCCAGGTTTCTGGCTGTTACAGTCTGGTCCACAACAGCTGAAGGGCTGGAAACACTGACTGCCCACTCCCTACCTGAAGTCCCAATTTCCTGAGGATGCAGAGAGCTTTCAGTACAATAGTGGAGGAGAGAGCCGCTGGCCCATTCTTCCACCATACAGCGTGTGTGACAGACAGCAGACGGGATGACTTCACCAAGAGCATAAGCCATACAAATATCCTAACTGTGTAAGAGTATCTTTTGTGCACATACATAACATACCACACAAAACTACAAACATGAAGGTGTGTTTTATATGTTTATATACTTTTTTTAAAGGAAAATCCTAAATATAGATAAATACACTGTACAGCAAAAAAAGAAAAAAAAAAATCAGTTCTATCCTATACTTTTTAGTCTTGGGGCACTTAATCATGGATACACATGCATGGGTCTGGACATGTCATTTAAGGGAATCAGCAGGTTTTGGCTTTTTCATCTAAGGGCAGCATGAGGCTGAGACACTGATTTCTGCAATATGTCACTTATTCGGCTGTGTACAGTTTCAGTACAATGAGTGTTTTATCAGCAGGAGATTATCATTGCTTGACTATGTGCCCATGTGCACCCTGGCCACCACCGATTAGCAGTTTACTACCAATATACAATATACAGAGATGCTAGTCAAGGGCATGAGAGTGGTTAGCTCTGCCACATCGTAAAAACTCTATCACAACTGCTGCCTAAGTTATACAAGTGACACATTGCTCAAATTAATGTCCTTTTTCTACATTATGCTGCTCTCAGATGAGGTAGGAAAACACCTGGTGACAGATTCAGATTAAGTGTATCCTACGTGAAATTTTAGGCTATGTGCACACGCTGCAGATTTTGCTGCGGATCAGCAGCAGTTTTCCATGAGTTTACAGTACCATGTAAAGCTATGGAAAACAAAATCCGCAGTGCCCATGCTGTGGAAAAAAAAAAACACGTGAAAACGCAGCAGTTTATGTTCCGCAGCATGTCAATTCTTTGTGCGGATTCCGCAGCATTTTACACCTGCTCCATAATAGGAATCCACAGGTGTAAAACCGCACAAAAACTGCAGTAAATCCGCAGTGCGGTTTACCTAAATCAGTGTGGAAAAATCCGCACACCATTCCGCAGCGTGTGCACATACCCTTATTCTTGTGAAATAAGAGTACAGACAAATCTAAAATAGAACCCAACATCTTTGAACTTCTAGTCTGCAGAGCTACCTAATGACAGGAGCGATCTACAGAGCCAGTATTCCAGTAAGAGCCCTACATGCCAGGCTTCAATTGTCTACCATTTGGATATACATTTTCTCAATTGCTCTCGCTTCATTGAGGAAAATGGAAACTTTGCCCACTACGGTCTGTGGATCTGGATTGTGGACCATCGTAATGCTCAATACAATAGTGACAGATATAACGGAGTTTGAAAAAATTTAATATTTAAAAAAAAGTCGGAAAAGGGTGTAAATAGAACAGTCTATTGATGCAGCTCATATTGGCTTGTACAACAATGTGGTGACATATTTCTTCTTGTAACGGTGAGTAGCACTTAAGACCATCACGCCATCCTGAAAGAAGAGAACGAAGATGTGAAGTTGTATTGTCAATGTGTCTTAAACACACTGGTATTAATGGGTTTACCTTGATGGAAAGGGCATACAGGTGATTTAACATAACATGATTTGGTTCTGGAAGCAAGGCTGGATCACACTGAAAAACAGACATATGTAGAGTTAAAGTCAGCACTGCGAGCTGATAAAATTAAGACCTTATTTGTGGTATGTGATTGAGCCATGAATTTAAAGAGAACCTGTCATCCCCAAAATCGAGGGTGAGCTGAGCCCACCAGCATCAGGGGCTTATCTACAGCATTCTGGAATGCTGTAGATAAGCCCCCGATGTATCCTGAAAGAGGAGAAAGAGAGGTTAGATTACACTCCCGATCTGGTCTGATGGGCGTCGCGGTCCGGCACCTCCCATCTTCATCAGATGACGTCCTCTTATGGTCTTCACGCTCCGGCGTACTGATTTGCCCTGTTGAGGGCAGAGCAAAGTACTGCAGTGCGCAGGCGCCGGGCCTCTCTGACCTTTCCAGGGCGCCTGCGCACTGCAGTACTTTGCTCTGCCCTCAACAGGGCAGACAAAGTATGCCTGCGCCGAAGCGTGAAGACCAGAAGAGAAGGTCATCCTATGAAGATAGGAAGCCCCGGACCAGACCACGACGCCCATCGGACCGGACCGCCCCTGGGTGAGTATAATCTAACCTCTTTTTCTCATCTTTTAGGATACATCGGGGGCTTATCTACAGCATTACAGAATGCTGTAGATAAGCCCTGATGCCGGTGGGCTTACCTCGATTTTAGGGGTGACAGGTTCCCTTTAAAACCACAGATCCTATCCCACTTGCTTCCTAGAAATACAAGATTATTCACTTACTTTATGAAATGTGCTGGCAAACCAGGCTTTCCTCATTCTTCCAATAC
The DNA here is from genome assembly GCF_051348905.1 of Ranitomeya variabilis. Classification (NCBI taxonomy): domain Eukaryota; kingdom Metazoa; phylum Chordata; class Amphibia; order Anura; family Dendrobatidae; genus Ranitomeya; species Ranitomeya variabilis. The sequence goes on from NC_135232.1 coordinate 276,133,442, forward strand.
GTACCGTATATACTCGAGTATAAGCCGACCCGAGTATAAGCCGACCCCCCTAATTTTGCCACAAAAAACTGGGAAAACTTATTGACTCGAGTATAAGCCTAGGGTGGAAAATGCAGCAGCTACCGGTGAATTTCAAAATTAAAAATAGATGCTCCATACCGTTCATTATGGCCCCATAGATGCTCCATATAAAGCTGTGCCATATATAATTCTCTGCACCGTTCATTATGGCCCCATAGATGCTCCATATAAAGCTGTGCCATATATAATTCTCTGCACCGTTCATTATGGCCCCATAGATGCTCCACAAAGCTGTGCAATATATAATGCTCTGCACCGTTCATTATGGCCCCATAGATGCTCCACATGAAGCTGTGCCACATATAATGCTCTGTACCGTTCATTATGGCCCCATAGACGCTCCACATAAAGCTGTGCCACATATAATGCTCTGCACCGTTCATTATGGCCCCATAGATGCTCCACATGAAGCTGTGCCACATATAATGCTCTGTACCGTTCATTATGGCCCCATAGACGCTCCACATAAAGCTGTGCCACATATAATGCTCTGCACCGTTCATTATGGCCCCATAGATGCTCCATATAAAGCTGTGCCATATACAATGCTCTGCACCGTTCATTATGGCCCCATAGATGCTCCACATAAAGCTGTGCCATATACAATGCTCTGCACCGTTCATTATGGCCCCATAGATGCTCCATATAAAGCTGTGCCATATATAATGCTCTGCACCGTTCATTATGGTCCCATAGATGCTCCTTATAAAGCTGTGCCATATAGAATTGCTTTGCACCGTTCATTATGGCCCCATAGATGCTCCATAGAAAGCGGTGCCATATATAATGCTCTGCACCGTTCATTATGGCCCCATAGATGCTCCACAGAAAGCTGTGCCATATACAATGCTCTGCACCGTTCAGTATGGCCCCCTAGATGCTCCACATAAATCTGTGCAATATATAATGCTGCTGCTGCAATAAAAAAAAAACAACAACAAAAAAAAACAACGACATACTCACCTCTCTTGCTTGCAGCTCCTCAGCGTCCCGTCTCGGCGTCTCTCCGCACTGACTGTTCAGGCAGAGGCGGCGCGCACACTAGTACGTCATCGCGCCCTCTGACCTGAACAGTCAGAGCAAGAGGATGCGAAGATAGAGCGGCGCCCGGCGTGTGGAACGCGTACAGCTAAATATGACATACTTACCTGCTCCCGGCGTCCCTGGCTCCTTATCCCGGACAGATGGTCTCCGGGTGCCGCAGCCTCTTCCTCTGTCAGCGGTCACAGTTACCGCTCATTAGAGAAATGAATATGCGGCTCCGAGTCCATATTCATAACTTTAATGAGCGGTACCATGTGACCGCTGAACAGGGGAAGAGCTGCGGCACCGAAGACCGTGGGACGGGCAGGGGGAGCGCCAGGACTAGGTGAGTATGCGACACGCTCTCTCCCCCCTCACCCGCCGACCGTGACTCGAGTATAAGCCGAGAGGGGCACTTTCAGCCCAAAAATTTGGGCTGAAAATCTCGGCTTATACTCGAGTATATACGGTAATTTCAAAGTACAGCCCGGTGTCGGACTGGGGTGCCAAGGGCCCACCAGTAACCAACCCCAGGGCCCACTTAACTACATGCAAATATGATATTTTCCTCAATCACAAATTTATACAACAATGAACTGGGGGGAATAAGTGAATTAAGATGCTGCCTTTGTCTGTACATTGTGATGCAATATACTGTGCCAAATACTGCTCATATAAGAGTGTGATGGTCCACTCTTGCACCGGGGTCCACCGGAGGATTCTCCTGTGGGCCAGTCCAAGCCTGAGCCCATGCATTTCTGGTTGTACCCTGAACACTCACTATGTTAGCCCTTGTTGACAGTTTTATGGCAAGTGTCCCACAAATGTAGCGATGCTGAAAACAGCATGTGATGAGACTGAATAAAGCATACAGTGTTTAGTGGTTAACCCCTTAAGCCCCGAGGGTGGTTTGCACGTTAATGACCAGGCCAATTTTTACAATTCTGACCACTGTCCCTTTATGAGGTTATAACTCTGGAACGCTTCAACGGATCTTGGCGATTCTGACATTGTTTTCTCGTGACATATTGTACTTCATGTTAGTGGTAAAATTTCTTCGATATAACTTGCGTTTATTTGTGAAAAAAACGAATATTTGGCGAAAATTTGGAAAATTTCGCAATTTTCCAACTTTGAATTTTTATGCCCTTAAATCACAGACATATGTCACACAAAATACTTAATAAATAACATTTCCCACATGTCTACTTTACATCAGCACAATTTTGGAACCAAAATTTTTTTTTGTGACGGAGTTATAAGGGTTAAAAGTTGACCAGCAATTTCTCATTTTTACAACACCATTTTTTTTTAGGGACCACATCTCATTTGAAGTCATTTTGACGGGTCTATATGATAGAAAATACCCAAGTGTGACACCATTCTAAAAACTGCACCCCTCAAGGTACTCAAAAACACTTTCAAGAAGTTTATTAACCCTTCAGGTGTTTCACAGGAATTTTGGGAATGTTTAAATAAAAATGAACATTTAACTTTTTTTCACACAAAATTTATTTCAGCTCCAATTTGTTTTATTTTACCAAGGGTAACAGGAGAAAATAGACCCCAAAAGTTGTTGTACAATTTGTCCTGAGTACGCTGATACCCCATATGTGGGGGTAAACCACAGTTTGGGCGCATGGCAGAGCTTGGAAGCAAAGGAGCGCCATTTGACTTTTCAATGCAAAATTGACTGGAATTGAGATGGGACGCCATGTTGCATTTGGAGAGCCCCTGATGTGCCTAAACATTGAAACCCCTAACAAGTGACACCATTTTGGAAAGTAGACCCCCTAAGGAACTTATCTAGATGTGTGGTGAGCACTTTGACCCAACAAGTGCTTTACAGAAGTTTATAATGCAGAGCCGTAAAAATAAAAAATCATATTTTTTCACAAAAATGATCTTTTCACCCCCAATTTTTTATTTTTCCAAGGGTAAGAGAAGAAATTGGACCCCAAAAATTGTTGTGCAATTTGTCCTGAGTACACTGATACCCCATATGTGGGTGTAAACCATTGTTTGGGCGCAGGGCAGAGCTCAGAAGGGAAGGAGCGCCATTTGACTTTTCAATGCAAAATTGACTGGAATTGAGATGGGACGCCATGTTGCGTTTGGAGAGCCCCTAATGTTCCTAAACATTGAAACCCCCCACGAGTGACACCATTTTGGAAAGTAGACCCCTTAAGGAACTTATCTAGATGTGTTTTGAGAGCTTTGAACCCCCAAGTGTTTCACTACAGTTTATAACGCAGAGCCGTGAAAATAAAAATTATTTTTTTTTTTTCACAAAAATGATTTTTTTAGCCCCCAGTTTTGTATTTTCACAAGGGTATCAGGATAAATTGGACCCCAAAAGTTGTTGTCCAATTTGTCTGGAGTACGCTGATACCCCATTTGTGGGAGGGGACCACTGTTTGGGCGCATGACAGAGCTCGGAAGGGAAGGAGCGCCATTTGGAATGCAGACTTAAATGGATTGGTCTGCAGGCGTCACGTTGCATTTGCAGAGCCCCTGATGTACCCAAATAGTTCAAACCCCCCACAAGTGACCCCATATTGGAAACTAGACCTCCCAAGGAACTTATCTAGATGTGTTGTGAGAACTTTGAACCCCCAAGTGTTTCACTACAGTTTACAACGCAGAGCCGTGAAAATAAAACATATTTTTTTTCCCACAAAAATGATTTTTAGCCCCCCAAATTTTTATTTTCCCAAGGATAACAAGAGAACTTGGACCCCAGAAGTTGTTGTTCAATTTGTCCCTAGTACGCTGATACCCCATATGTTGGGGTAAACCCCTTTTTGGACGCACGGGAGAGCTCGGAAGGGAAGGAGCACTGTTTTACTTTTTCAACGCAGAATTGGCTGGAATTGAGATTGGATGCCATGTCGCGTTTGGAGAGCCCCTGATGTGCCTGAACAGTGGAAACTCCCCAATTCTACCTGAAACCCTACCCCTAACCTCACCCCTAACCGTTTACTGAACATTTTCTGACAGTCATAAGTGCCACGTATTTAAGTGCCACGTATTTAAGTGCCACGATATTTAAGTGCCACGATATTTAAGTGCCACGATATTTCAGTGCCACGTATTTCAGTGCCACGTATTTCAGGCACTGAAAAATACGTGGCACGTAAATACGTGGCACGTAAATACGTGGCACGTAAATACGTGGCACTTAAATACGTGGCACTTAAATACGTGGCACTTAAATACGTGGCACTTAAATACGTGGCACTTAAATACGTGGCACTTAAATACGTGGCACTTAAATACGTGGCACTTAAATACGTGGCACTTAAATACGTGGCACTTAAATACGTGGCACTTAAATACGTGGCACTTAAATACGTGGCACTTAAATACGTGGCCACTGAAATATCGTGGCCACTGAAATATCGTGGCACTTAAATACGTGGCCACTGAAATATCGTGGCACGTATATACGTATATAAACGTATATTTCAGTGCCACGTATTTCAGTGCCACGTATTTCAGGTTAGGGGTAGGGTTAGGGGTAGGGTTAGGGTTTTTTGTTTTTTTCTTGTGTTTTTCTATAAAAACGCATGCGTTTTACCGCGTTTACATGCATTTTTTCACACATGCGGTTTTTTTAAAAAACGCATGCAGATAAAAACGCAAGTGTGAAACCAGACTAAAAGACGCTTTTTATAGCAAAAAAGTTTTTGCGTCTCCACATTTTGAGACCTATAATTTTTCCACATTTTGGTCCACAGAGTCATGTGAGGTCTTGTTTTTTGCGGGACGAGTTGACGTTTTTATTGGTAACATTTTCGGACACGTGACCATTTTTTATCACTTTTTATTCCGATTTTTGTGAGGCAGAATAACCAAAAACCAGCTATTCATGAATTTCTTTTGGGAGAGGCGTTTATACCGTTCTGCGCTTGGTAAAATTGATAAAGCAGTTTTATTCGTCGGGTCAGTACGATTACAGCGATACCTCATTTATATCATTTTTTTATGTTTTGACGCTTTTTATACGATAAAAACTATTTTATAGAAAAAATAATTATTTTGGCATCGCTTTATTCTGAGGACTATAACTTTTTTATTTTTTTGCTGATGATGCTGTATGGCGGCTCGTTTTTTGCGGGACAAGATGACGTTTTCAGCGGTAACATGGTTATTTATATCCGTCTTTTTGATCGCGTGTTATTCCACTTTTTGTTCGGCGGTATGGTAATAAAGCGTTGTTTTTTGCCTCGTTTTTTTTTTTTTCTTACGGTGTTTACTGAAGGGGTTAACTAGTGGGCCAGTTTTATAGGTTGGGTCGTTACGGACGCGGCGATACTAAATATGTGTACTTTTATTGTTTTTGTTTGTTTTTTTTAGATAAAAAAATGTATTTATGGGAATATTTTTTTTATTATTATTATTTATTTAGGAATTTTTTTTTTTTTTTTTTTACACATGTGGAAATTTTTTTTTTTACTTTTTTACTTTGTCCCAGGGGGGGACATCACAGATCGCAGATCTGATAGTGTGCACAGCACTCTATCAGATCCGCGATCATACTTTCATCGGAGCAGGCTGCAGCTTTCATCTGCAGCCTGCTCCGACCCGGAAGTGCTCCCTGCAGGACCCGGATACAGCCCCTCGGCCATTTTGGATCCGGGGCCTGCAGGGAGAAGACGTTCGGTACGAGGTGAGACCGATCGTCTCAGGGAAGCACGCAGGGAGCCCCCTCCCTGCGTGATGCTTCCCTGTACCGCCGGTACACCGCGATCATGTTTGATCGCGGTGTGCCGGGGGTTAATGTGCCGGGGGCGGTCCGTGACCGCTCCTGGCACATAGTGCCGGACGTCAGCTGCGATATGCAGCCGACACCCGGCCGCGATCGGCCACGCTCCCCCCGTGAGCGCGGCCGATCGCGTATGACGTACTATCCCGTCACCGGGAATTAAGGCCCACCCCACCTCGACGGTATAGTACGTCATACGGGCTTAAGGGGTTAAAGAGAAAAGAAAAAAAAAAAAAAAAAAGTCATAGAAAATTGTCACAAGCAAAACCGAGTTTAAATTTATCAAAAATGGTGCAGTTGCCCTAGGCACTTTAAATCAGTTTTCCAAAGGATCAATGGAGGAAAAATTGAAATTCCATTGAATCCTAAAGGCAACTGCTTTATTTTCCTTTGCTTACAGAATGTTGGAGATTTACCAAAATGGGTGCAATGTCCAATTTCCCTATGGAACAGAAGCAAAAATCTGCTTGCCATCACCTGACTGCTCTTCGGTTGGAGTACAATAAAAAGAACACAGCACAACAGCCCCTTACTTTGCTCATGATTTTTTTGTTTGTTTACTAATAAAGAATGCTATTAAATACATCATAAAAAGTCAAAATCTACCTAAAAAGATGAATACTTACAGAAATGCCAGTGTCTTTGTTAAGGATAACTTGAAGTAGATGAGGTGGAAGGATAGGAGGGGATTTGTTACGTTCTTCTAGCTTACAGCTGTATGGATCTTGCAGGTATGGACCAGGCGGGGAGCTAGACAATTCTGGGTAAACAGAAGCAAGTTACTCGAAAAAGTCAAATTCTCTCCTGGGGCATTACAGTTTATATATTAAAAAAAGCAATTTGTTAATCACATGTTACAGAACAGTGTTCAGTTCAATTTTGCTAAAATCAAAACAGCACTTTAGAACACTGGACTTTATACAGTCATCATTTACAGGTCCACATGTACAGTTTTATATTAAAAGTGGAATGTGAAAAATTATGACAGAAAAGACCTACCAGACACATCGGAGCCTTTCTGAGAATCTACCATTAAGGCATCAAATACTTCAAAATCGGTTTTCTTCACAGTAATAACGTTGTTTATAGTGCCGAGCTGGCTGGTTGTTACCGGCTACAGAAAGGTACAAACAACAGGAAACATCACGGAGGATTTACTACATCTGTCTTAGGATTAGATGCACTTTTTAAGACCATAAAGTGGCTTATAATGAATGATAAATTTGGCGCGTTAAAAAAAAACAAAAAAAAAAACAAAAACACAGTCTAGCCTAATTTTACACAACATAGTTGGCTCAATCTACTCCAGAAAGGTTCATCAAATAGCCATATTCCATGGCAGCCAAGTCAAAAGTCACGACCCCTTTTCAAGCAAAAAGGAGAGAAAAAAAAAAAAAAAAAAAGTGTCTAAAATACATAGTAAATATGGAGATCTCTCCATGGGATATACATTTAGCATAAATAAGGTACCTGCCATGCAGGACAGTTTTTGGTTTCAAAGAGGTGGTCCACTAATTTTACATTGATGGCCTATCTTTAGGATAGTCAATGTCTGATCAGCCAGGGTCTAACACTCGGCACCCCCACGGTTCAGCATCGGTGTTGGCAGCGGCCGGATGTACTCACTTGCCGAGCTGCTCTGTACTTGTAGTGGCCATGGATGGGTACTGCACATGCACCTACTATTGATTTGAATAAGAAGCGGATGTTCAGTACCCTGCAGCAGGTACAAGTAGACAGAGCAGCTCGCTAAGTGAGTAAATCTGGCCGGCGGACGCTGATGACAGCTGATTGGTGGGGGTGTCGGACCCTGGCCGATCATTGATGACCCATCCTATCTCCATCAATATAAAAGTAGTGGACAACCTCTTTGGCCACAAATTGAACACATTTGGCTTAAGAAATCTCCCTCATTGTCAAAACTAGGTTCCTATTCACTTCACCTGACCTCTGGGAACAAAAACTGTAAGGGTATGTGCACACGTCAGGATTTCTTGCAGAAATTTCCTGAAGAAAACCGGAAATTTTCTGCAAGAAATCCGCTTTTTTTGCGGTTTTTTTTAGCATTTTGCAAGCATAATTAGCTTGCAGAATGCGAAGATTTTCCAAGCGATCTGTAGCATCGCTTGGAAAACTGATTGACAGGTTGGTCACACTTGTCAAACATAGTGTTTGACAAGTGTGACCAACTTTTTACTATAGATGCTGCCTATGCAGCATCAATAGTAAAAGATAGAATGTTTAAAAATAAAAAAAATTAAAAAAATGGTTATACTCACCTGCAGGCGTCCGTTCCTATAGATGCTGTGTGTGTTCAGGACCTTCGATGACGTCGCGGCTTGTGATTGGTCGCTGAGCGGTCACGCGACCAATCACAAGGCCGCAACGTCATCGCAGGTCCTGAACACAGACCATCTAAAGGAACGGAAGCATGCCTCCGGGGCCATCGAAGGTGAGTATATCACTATTTTTTATTTTAATTCTTTTTTTTTTACCAATTATATGGTGCCCAGTCCGTGGAGGAGAGTCTCCTCTCCTCCACCCTGGGTACCAACCGCACATAATCTGCTTACTTCCCGCATGGTGGGCACAGCCCCGTGCGGGAAGTAAGCAGATCAATGCACTCCTAGGTGTGCGGAATCCCCGCAATTCCGCATTTTTAATGAACATGTTGCTTTTTTTTCCCCGCGATGCGATTTTTTCGCGGAAAAAAATGCAACATTTGCACAAGAAATGCGGAATGCACTGTAAATAATAGGAGGCATATGTTAGCTTTTTTTCGCGTTTTTATCACGTTTTATAGCGAAAAAAACGCGAAAAATACTGAACGTGTGCACATGGCCTAATGCTGTAGATAAGCCCCCATGTAACCTGAAAGATAAGAAAAGCAGGTTAGATTATACTCACCTGGGGGGGGGGGGGCATCCGGTGGGCGTTGCGGTCCGGCGCCTCCCATCTCTATGCGATGACGTCCTCTTCCTGTCGCGGCTCCGGCGCAGGCGTACTGATTTGCCCTGTTGAGGGCAGAGCAAAGTACTGCAGTGCGCAGGCGCCGGGAAAGGTCAGAGAGGCCCAGCACTGCAGTACTTTCCTCTGCCCTCAACAGGGCAAATCAGTACGCCTGCACCGGAGCCGCAGCGTGAAGACAAGAAGAGGACGTCATCGCATGAAGATGGGAGGCGCTGGACCCGGACCGCCCCTGGGTGAGTATAATCTAACTTGTTTTTCTTATCTTTCAGGTTACATCGGGGGCTTATCTACAGCATTACAAAATGCTATAGATAAGCCCCTAATGGCGGTGGCTGCAGCTTGTATACGAAAAATGAGGTGACAGATTCCCTTTAAGTGTGTACGAGATGAAAATGTTTCTTTAAAAGTAGCATCCGTATTCAATCTGTTTACTCAGCAGTTATTAATCTTTTACAGGACTGTTTACAGTTTCCCGTAATGCGGCTATTAAAAAAATCGGATGCCATACTGATGGTCCATAACCATTTGATTTTTTTTCCCCCTTGCACTATACAGATTTCATAGTCAAATTGCAGAACGCTGAATACAGCCAAGAAAAAATACGCAGATCTGCACCGCCTCGAGTATCATTGGTCTGCGTGCAATGTGATTTTTTATCCGATATATACGCTTGTGTGAGCGATCACTCCCTCATTAAACTTGCTGAATTTGGCCAAAAGGAAAGGTCTTTACTCAATTACCTCAGCAGGGTCATGTGTCCACTGGCCGTCAACAAAAAACTTGTACTGGTGGTCACCTTCTGGCAGGTCCAATATTGCTACAAAGTTGTTATGGCTGGAACATAATGAAAGGTGAATTAGGTGCAATGATACATTGTATAGCAGCTAGTCCTAAGTACAAGGATAGGAAGAAGAGATTGTATAACACTATTATCTATTGGTTAGTGCTCAGCCAAGCACTAATGGTGCAATGTACGACGAGCATTTCTGAAACCTATTTGAATAGGGAAGGACAAAGGTTTATTTACTACACGTTCTTTAATCTCTACTCAAGTGAAAAACAACTTTTTAAACTCTTTTATACATACAAGAAAAAAAAAAAAAAAAAAGAGCAGGTACTTGCCCTCCTGGGGTCCTGCACGTTGGCTGCAGGCATGAGGTAGTCTACATCTGCAAAGCCCCATCACTGCTGCAGCCACAAGGTAGAGCAATGGCAGAGAGCTGGCGCTGGACTATTAAGGCTAGGATAGAAAGACCACTTTGTGTTGCCATCATGCAACCCATAGGTATGGAATATACAGTGGATACGGAAAGTATTCAGACCCCTTTAAATTTTTCACTTTGTTTCATTGCAGCCATTTGGTAAATTTAAAAAAAAAAGTTCATTTTTTGTCTCAATGTACATTTGCACCCCATCTTGACTGGAAAAAAAAAAAAAAAAAAAAGCAAATGTAGGCATTTTTTGCAAATGTATTAAAGAAAAACTATTAGTGACACCCATACTCTTAGATCAGGCAGGTTGCCCAGTGCTAACCAAAGCATCCTGTGTGAACAGAGGCCACAGTGTACAGAGCCATCTGGGCCCAACTGCACCCTGAAGGGTAAAGTGCAAAAAAACACATAGCAATATATGTGAGGTATTAGTTGATATTATGGCCAAAATATGGAAGCGCGAAAATGTGGGGACCCTTGACGTGGGTTGCGAGCTTCCATGTTTTGGCCAAAATATCAACTAAAACCTCACATATACCTCACTATGTGTTTTTTTGCACTTTACCCTTCAGGGTGCAGTTGGGCCCAGATTCCGCTGTAAACTGTGGCCTCTGTTCACACAGGATGCTTTGGTTAGCACTGGGCAGCCTGCCTGATCTGAGAGTATGGGCGTCACTACACTGTGTTCCAAATTATTATGCACAAAGTTTAGGAGTGATAAGGTTAGAATTTTTTTGTTTGTCATTTAAACTCATTGATGGTGATGTGTGTCAGGGCTCTCTATATCACTGAAAGCAATTGCAGATACCTGTGCAAATTAGTTTGGCAGGTGTGTCCAAATAAAGGCAAGACTACTTAAGAAGGCTGTTCCACATTATTAAGCAGCCTACATTTTTGGCCAAAATGGCAAAGAAAAAGGATGTGTCGGCTGCTGAGAAGCAACAAATTGTGAAGTATTTAGGTCAAGGCATGACTACAATCAACATTGCCAAGACACATTGTGATCATCGCACAATCAAGAGGTATGTAGCTGATCCTCAGCACACACGTGTGCGTGCTGATAAGGAAAAATTGAGGACTCTCCAACAGGCAATTGCGTAAGGTTAAAAGAGCAGCTGCAAAAATGCCTTGTCATAGCAGCAGACAAGTTTTTGAAGCTGCTGGTGCCTCCAACGTCCCCAGAACAACAAGATGCAGGGTCCTTCAGAGGATTGCAGCTGTGCGTAAGCCATCCTGTCGACCACCTCTATCCACTGCACACAAGCAGAAACGGCTCCAGTGAGCCAAACGATACATGAAGACTGACTTCCAAACTGTTTTATTCACCGATGAGTGCCGTGTAACGCTCGATGGTCCAGATGGATGGACTGGAGGATGGCTGGTTGATGGACACCCCATGAAAACGCGGCTAAGGCGCCAACAAGGAGGAGGTGGAGTAATGTTTTGGGCTGGAATTATGGGGAGAGAGATTGTCGGCCCCTTTATGATCCCTGAAGGGGTAAAGATGAACTCCATAATCTATGTGGAGTTTCTAAAACAACACTTCCTGCCATGGTTCAAGAGGAAGAACCGTGCTTTCCGCAGCAAGATCATTTTCATGCATGATAATGCATCGTCTCATGCTGCAAAAAACACATCTGCATCTCTGGCTGCTATGGGCATAAAAGAGGACAAACTTATGGTGTGGCCACCATCTTCCCCTGACCTCAACCCCATTGAGAACCTCTGGAGCATCATCAAAAGGAGTGTCTATGATGGCGGGAGGCAGTTCACATCTAAGCAACAGCTCTGGGAGAGTATTCTGTCCACATGCAAAACAACTGAAGCAGAAACCATCCAAAAACTGACAAATTCAATGGATGAGAGAGTTCAGACGCTTCTTTCGAACAAGGGGTCCTATGTGCAAATGTAACATCACCTAGAATAAAGTTTTCACTTGAAAACTGTTTGATTTCATTTTGTAATAAGCTGATAATGCTTATAACTTCACAATTGACCATTTTTTTGTTCAAAAGAAAAAAAAAAAAAAAGTTGAAAACTCTGCTGTGCATAATTTGGAACATGCATTTTGAGTGTTTATTTATTTTTATTTTTTTCAAAGATACTGTTTTCATAGGCAGTTTGTTCCAAAACATTGCAATTATACTGGAATAGTAGATGACTGGAAAATAACAAAGGTCTTCGGACCGAAACGTTGCCGCAGAAGGCAGAATAAATATGTGAGCTGCTTTTCACTATCCGATGTGGCGCTGTCCTTTTCTTCAGTCTGGATTTGGAAAATAACTGACTGCAATTCAGATAGGTAATTTAGAGAAAATATGAGGAAATATTATTTGCATAATAATTTGGAGCACAGTGTAATAGGCTGTAAGCCCGATGCTCTACATCACCTGTATATGAATAATGCCGCATACAGATTAGTATCTTTTGTGCACTAATATACCAAGCAGCCACCCCTCCTCCATGGATTGGTAGTCTGAGAGCGGCTGTTTCATCCGTATTGCTGCACCTGTGTTGCCGCCATCTTTAATCGGGTCCACTGCACCCTGATACTGATGCCTGGTAAGCATATCTGCCTTTTTCCTGGTGTGTTTTTTTTTTTTTTAATTTTTGGAGAATTTCAAAGTCCTAAGTGTCGGTGAGCTACTTATTGACTGAGTGTACATATTGGATTGCAAATAAATATCACCTCTCTTCATATAATACACACATACAGAAGTATCCCATTGTAGTATGGTAATGATCAGAAATGAAGGTTTTTAGAAGGAAAAAAAAAAAAAAACCACACCCCCCAACAACCACCACCACCACCACCACCACCCCCCTCAAACAAATAAACCATTGTGTGGCAATACAGACAGAATAATATAAAAATAAGTAAGAGGTAGGCTTTTGAACTTAGGGCGACTGCTTTATTTTTTCTCTCCAAAAAGGCCCAACGTAGTCAATGTATGCTCTGGACATCTTTGCACCACTTTGTTTAGTAATTTAATCCTATATTTTCCACCATAATAAATTGGACTTAAATGTAAACTTTCTTTATTTGGTCTCTGCAGAGTCACCTATATATGCTGCATAGTTAGCGGCAGAATTCTTCCCAGGGGTAGAGCCATCAGGCTGGCTTGCTGACAGCTCGGCTCTAGACCAACTTCTCCTCTAATACAAAACACATGCAATTGTAGAAAAAATAAAATGATGCAAGGAGTCTAGGCCTATTCAAAATGTTTGCAATGCCCGAAATAGAAAAAAGGTAGCACTCACCCTCCGATTGAAGTTTTCCTTTATTCAAATCATTGGAATAGCGGGTTCAGCTGGAGAACTTCTGGAAATGACGGCTGTTTCGCGCACAATGTGCAAGACGAGTTTCATGCACAAAATCCTTTGAAGTGCATTGTGCGCAAAATGGCAGTCGTTTCCAGAAGTCCGCCACTATCCTCCTGCTGAACCCGCTAATCCAATGATTGAATAAAGGAACTTTTAATCGGAGGGCGAGTGCTACCTTTTCTTCTATTTTGGACATTGTAATCACAAATGCCTTTTTCTGATATGCACCTGTACTCCGACGGTTGATGGTGTTTTGCCGACAGGCTGAATAGGTTGGACATAGCAGCTTCAGTGCTGGGAATTCTGCTACACGTTTTTATTCAAATGTTCCCACAGACCGAACAATTCTCAGTTTTTATAGATTTTCACACCGGCTATCCTCCAATAGAACAACGTTACTAATAGTGAACGACGTACCTCCTTATGAGAGGAATCTTCCCCCAGTTATTAAATGACCCAGATAGGTAAATTTCCTTCCCACCGCCAGTCCAGCGAAACACAGTTGGCCGAGCCTGTGTCGGAGCTTTATCATTTACTTCTAAATCATGCTGCCATGCTAGAAATTCATCCTTCTCCAGCGGTGCCTGTGACAAGAACATCAGTTTTAACAAAATAGCTGACAGATGGGTATTACTTGCAGGTAGAACTTTGTTCATGGCTTTCCTTTAACCCTCCGTCAGGGGCAATATGTTTCATAACGAGTTTAGGGGCATTGCGCCTGTCCGGCACAGGCTAGAAAATTGGCTATATTTTCCTTTTTTAAAAATTTCAATGCTCTAAAAGTGATCAGTTACCTTAATAGAAATGTAATAAATGAGAATACACATAATCAGGTGGAAACAAAATGTTTAATAACCAGAAAAGTACTATGTTTCTATGTCTTGAGCATCCTCCTCACTCTCTCCATCTTGACCTGTATCAGACACATCTGGACATTCTTCCACATCATCTTCTGAAGCAATGTCACTTTCTTCCCCTAAATCTTCTAGCTGTAAGGGGTCTGTCTCATCATCAATCAGTATATTTTGCACTTGCTCAACGTGAAGGGCATTGGACAAGTCAAATATTCTCCTCGCCATTTCAGAAGAAAAGCTGAAGAGAGAATATGTGTTAGGGCGCAATGTGCCTGAGAAGCACACTGTTATTTCTAACAAAACCTTTTATGACAAATCCACAAATTTAGCACTAGCTATTCATAAAACAAGCTAAAAAAACAATTGGGATGAATAAAAACAGCAAATTCTAATCGTCAAATGTGTGACGCGTTCAGGGGCAATGAGCCTGAGAAGCCAAAACACTGATATCTGATCTCCTGCAGCTCTGCAGCACAAGAGGCTTCTCAGGTTTCACACAGCCTTTAGGCCGTGTGCACACGTAGCATATTTTTTGCGGTTTTTCGCTATAAAAACCGCGAAAAAAACGCTTACATTAAGCATCCTATGTAATAGTCTTAGTTACTCACCGGTTAACGGTGTTTTTCGGAGTCCATGACAGCACTACGGAGAGAGGGGATCCGCCCTTCAGGAACAGGAAACCTACAGATACATAAGGGCGGCACCTCTCCCACGCATCAGTTGGTTTACAGAGCACAAGAGGACCACCAAGGTTAATAGCATACATAATAAACAATGATACAAATAACTAACTATTCACTACCCGTGAATTATATAAATAAAGGAAGAGGTGTACACCCAGAACTTAAGAAGACGGGAGGGTATGTACAGGTGCTGTCATGGACTCCGAAAAACACCGTTAACCGGTGAGTAACTAAGACTTTATCGGTCGTCCATGACAGCACTACGGAGAGAATTACAGAGAGTAACTAACTAGGGAGGGACTACAGCTTGCAGCACCCTTACACCAAACGAAAGGTCAGAAGAGGCACCCAAGTTCAATCTATAATGGTTATAGAATGTGTGTGGAGAAGACCAAGTAGCAGCCTTACAAATTTGGTCGATCGACACCTCCAATCTTTCTGCCCACGAAGCCGCCATAGCTCTAGTGGAATGCGCTTTTAGACCTTCAGGCGCCGGCTTGCCCTTTGAGATGTATGCCAGCGAGATAGCCTCCCTGATCCATCTAGCTAAAGTAGATTTTGATGCCCTGTGACCCTTCCTACTACCCTGATAGATAACGCCCTATTCGTGTCCTATCTTCCAGGGATCAGTTACTGCCAGATATTCCAGGATACATCTTTTTACATCTAAAGTGTGTAGCTTCCTTTCCTTATCGTTAGTAGGATTGGGGAGGAAGGATGGAAGAACTATTTCCTGTGTTCTGTGGAACCTGGACACTACTTTAGGAAGATATGCTGGATCAGGGGATAGTATCACTCTATCATCCCTAAGCTGCATGTAAGGGGGAACCCTGGATAATGCTTGGATGTCGCCTATCCTACGCGCCGATGTTAGGGCCACCAGGAAGGCTACTTTAAGGGATACATTTTTAATAGAGGCTGATGCAATTGGCTCAAATGGGGCCTCTGTCATGGCTGAGAGGACTAGGTTCAGGTCCCATGGCATGACCCTATTCTTCACCATTGGCCTGGACCGTTTTGTCGCTCTGATGAATCTGCTGACCCAGTGATTCTCAGCAATGTTGCAGCCAAAGAGGGCCCCTAAGGCTGATACCTGCACTTTAAGTGTATTTGGGGATAACCCCATATCTAACCCTTTCTGTAAGAATTCTAAAATCTGGTCTATTGGTATTGACTGACCAGCTATTACCCCCGAGTTTTGAAGGAACCTCTTCCAGATCCTAACATAAATCTTTGTGGTGATTATTTTTCTGCTCTTCAGCAGAGTGTTAATGAGGCCCGGAGAGAACCCCCTATCCTTTAACAGCGCCCGCTCAAAATCCACGCCGTCAGATGAAGGCCAACCGCCCGAGGATGGTAGACTGGGCCCTGGGACAGGAGATCCGGGATGTCTGGCAAGACCCATGGGTCGGATATCGACATAGCCCTCAGGCATGGAAACCACGTCCTTCTGGGCCAGAAGGGGGCAATTATTATCACTGTGGCTTTGTCCTTCCTGATTTTCCTCACCACCAGAGGAAGTAGAGACAGGGGAGGAAAGGCGTAGGCTAGCCTGAAGTTCCAGTCTATGAGGAGGGCGTCTACTGACAGAGGATTTTCTCTGGGGTTGAGAGAGCAGAATTGTGCCACTTTCCTGTTTTCTTTTGTGGCAAACAGGTCTATTTCTGGTTGACCCCATCTTTCCACGATGAGGTTGAAGATGGAGTCGTTCAGGGACCACTCCCCCTGCCTCAATGTGTTGCGGCTTAAGAAATCCGCTGTAGTGTTTTCTGCCCCTCTTATGTGAAGAGCCGTCAATGAGAGAAGATGTTGCTCTGCTAGATGGAATAGACGATCTGCTACGCACATTAGGGATTTGGAACGAGTCCCGCCTTGGTGATTTATGTATGCCACGGCGACCCGATTGTCCGAGAATACCCGCACGTGGTGGCCCTGTAGATAGACAAGGAGTGATTTAACTGCCTGTTCCACAGCCGTTAACTCCTTTAGGTTGGAAGACATTTCTATCTGATCCCGATCCCAAAGCCCCTGGATCAATGTATCCCCCATGTGAGCCCCCCATCCAGAAGGGCTAGCGTCCGAGGTGACTATACGAGTTACATTATATTCCCAGGGGACCCCTGTGGACAGGTTCTCTTGGACTAGCCACCATCCGAGGGATATAATAGCGTCTTGGGATAGGGTCATCAGGCTCTCCAGACATCCCCCCCAACCTTTTTTGTTGTAACAGCACCTCGCCCTGAAGTATCCTCGTATGATACTGGGCCCATCGGACCGCTGGAATACAGGACGAGAGAGAGCCCAACAGAGACATGGCTCTTCTAAGGGACATGGTGGGGTTTTTAGAGGCATTCAGCACCTGAAGGTGCAAGCGATCAATTTTCTCTTGAGGCAAACGGCATTCCTGAACCTGGGAATCCAGGGTCAGGCCTAAAAATCGCTGCACCGTCATGGGCTGTAAGCGTGATTTTTTGACATTTAGCATCCACCCCAGACGCTCCAGAGCAGACATCACTTTATGTAACTGTTCCAGACAGTGATCCGCCGTTTTACCTACGATAAGGAGATCGTCCAGGTAGGGGATTATTAGAATGTTGGACTCATGCAAGTGAGCCATAACCTCCGCCATAACTTTGGTAAACACTCGAGGGGCGACCGATATACCAAAGGGGAGGGCCCTATACTGGAAGTGTCTGATTACCCCATCCAACCTTACCGCCACCCTCAGGTATCGTTGGTGACCTGCATAAATGGGGATATGGTAATAGGCGTCCTTCAAATCCAATACTACCATAAAGCAGTTTTTAAACAGCAGCTTTATTGCGGTGTTAATAGTTTCCATCTTAAATGATTGGACGGTCAGGAAATTATTAAGAGCCCTAAGGTTAATAATTGTTCTGAAGGAGCCATCAGGTTTACTTATTAGAAATAGAGGAGAGTAGAATCCTCTACCCTGTTCTCCTTCCGGAACCTCTGACAGGACATTCTTACTGAGCAGGTCGTGAACTTCTGCTTCCAGGGCCGCCTGTTCTGCTGGAGAGGACCTGAGTGGGGTAACTCTGAAGAAGTTCTGAGGGATGGAGGAGAACTCTAGCCGCAGACCCGTAGCTATTAACCCCAAAATCCAATCACTACTGGAGATTTTGGACCAGGCCGGGTAGAAGGCAGATAGTCTACCTCCCACCGGGGCGACTAGTCATTGGGGTGGTTTTTTGACCTCACGGGATGGCTCCTGACGTCCTCCACCTCCAAACATAAATCCAGTACCTTTCTTCTTTTTCTCATCCCATCTGCTCTGGTCTCTGGCTGGTCTCCTCCGAAAGAATCTTTTCCCTGTGAAGGGACGCCTGTAAGAGGTAGCTGGTAGATTGGGAAACTTTTTCTTCTCATCTCCAGCTTTCTCCAGCAGTTCGTCTAGGACTGGACCAAACAGGTATTCCCCTTCGCATGGGATAGAGCACAGACGGGATCTGGATTGAAGGTCACCTGGCCAACATTTCAGCCACAGGGCCCTGCGTGCTGCGTTTGATAGTCCGGCCGCCCTAGCCGCCATTCTTGCCGAATCCGCAGATGCGTCCGCGAGAAAGGCAGCGGCATTCTGAATTGTTGGCAGGAATTTCAACATAGAGTCTCTGGAAACACCGCCTTCCAACTTAGACCCTAGCTGATCCAGCCAGACCATCATCGATCTGGCTGCACATGTCGCAGCTACAGCAGGTCTCAGGGCACCCGCCGACATCTCCCATGTCCCTTTAAGGAATGAGTCAGCCTTCTTATCGAGAGGGTCCTTTAGGGAAGCCATGTCGTCGAAGGGGATAGATGATTTTTTAGACGCCTTAGACACCGCTGCGTCCAATTTCGGCGCCTTATCCCATGTATTCACCATGGGGTCCTCAAAGGGATATCTGCGTTTAAAGGCAGGTGGAAAAGAGCCTTTCTTCTCCGGTTTTTTCCATTCCCTTTTGATGAGGTTCTGGACCTTGTCATTGAGCGGAAAAGACCTACGTTTTTTAGGGTCTAGACCGCCAAACATTAGGTCCTGTGTAGAGAGTTCTGGCCTTTCATCAGCCACCCCCATGGTGGATCTAACTGACTTAATAAGTTTGTCCATTTGGTCCAATGGGAAACAGAACCGGTTAGACTCCTCTTCCGAAGAGGACGCTGAGGAGACAGAGGCGTCTGACTCATTCTCCCTACTAGGGCCAGCGGACAAATCCGACTCTGAGGCGCTAGGCTCCCTTCTTCTTTTGGAAGACTCCCCCCGGGACAGGGATTTCAGGGAATCTTTCACCTCCTTCCTGATAATCTCCCTAAGGCTTGATGTGAAATCAGGAGACTCTTCCGCCACCTATGGGAGCGGAGAAAAAGGCTATGTAATTTATCTGGCGCTACCGCTATCAGTGTTCCCATCAATTTATTTCCTACCGTCTGCCGTACACACGACTGACAAAGTCTCTTAGGGTAGGCGTCTGGCAAAGGGCAAGCGCATAGCGCGCACTCCTTGTTTTTTGATTTACCAGCGCTTTTTTTCCCCTACGGAAATAAACATAGGAAAAGACTGCATCAGGGTACATTCACGAAGATCTCTTACCCAGGCAGTAGCGGTAGGTACCGGATTACTGGGGGGTCGGTCCAGATCCTTCTGCTTAGATCTGCGACTGGTCTGGTTACTGCGTCCGCGGGTCTTCAGCTGGGGGTTCGCATGGGACTTCTCCGAGGATCCATCCTGCTCCTGCTCCAGCAGACCGACGGCAGCTTCCGGCTCATCCATAGCTGCAGATGGGCTCACAAGCAGTGCTGCAGCATTTTGTTTGGCTATAAATAGCCCTCCCCCGGATCCGGAATCAGTGCAGGTGTGTGGCCAAATCCACCCCCCCGACTTGCAGGTGACTGCTCCACCCCCCCCTGCACCCAAACGCCCCCCCCCCCCCCCCCGCCCCCGCCGCATGCAGGACAGCGGCGTTTTTAGAAAAAAACCGGCCGGCGTTTGACTTCCGGTTTTGGCCCCGCCCCCTGCGCGTCACTTCCGGTTTCGGGCAGAACGCTCAGAAACGTGCCCGGAAGCCTGGGAACGGCGCCGCCGGACCCCCCAGCCGCCCCCCCGCTACGCCACCGCCGCTTCCACGGCCGCAGCCCAGCGGTGACCGCGGCAGAGGCCGGCGTCCGACCCCCAGCTCCGGTCCCGAATCGAAAGGAGCACACAGGACGCCGCGCTGCACCGCACCGACGGGGAGAGTGGGGAAGACCGAGGCCCAGGGGGGAGAGCGGACCCCGGGGGGGGACATACTCACCTGCTGACCACTGGGGATGGACCTCCTCCGGACGTCGCTCCACACTGCACCGCTCACTGTCGTGGAGCCCTACCCGGACCCACCGTGGCGCTTCCAGGGACCCGCACTGCCCGAGGTAGGAGACCCCCTCGCTACCTGGGTCGGACAGCCGGCCTGGGTATTGATAGGAGAAACGAAGTCGTATCTGCAGGGAATCCTGT
Organism: Ranitomeya variabilis; assembly: GCF_051348905.1. NCBI lineage: Eukaryota > Metazoa > Chordata > Amphibia > Anura > Dendrobatidae > Ranitomeya > Ranitomeya variabilis. The sequence goes on from NC_135232.1 coordinate 276,153,847, forward strand.
CCTCCAGGAACAGGAAACCAACTGATGCGTGGGAGAGGTGCCGCCCTTATGTATCTGTAGGTTTCCTGTTCCTGAAGGGCGGATCCCCTCTCTCCGTAGTGCTGTCATGGACGACCGATAAAGAATGCATTCCGCATTTTTTGTGCACATGCTGCATTTTTTTCCTGAGCGGAATCGCATTCCAGAAAAAAAAAGCAACATGTTCATTAAAATTGCGGAATCGCGGCGATTCTGCACCCATAGGAGTGCATTGATCTGCTTACTTCCCGCACGGGGCTGTGCACACCATGCGGGAAGTAAGCAGATCATGTGCGGTTGGTACCCAGAGTGGAGGAGAGGAGACTCTCCTCCACGGACTGGGCACCATATAAATCGGTAAAAAATAAAGAATTAAAATAAAAAAAAAATAGTCCTATACTCACCCTCTGATGGCACCCGAAGTGTTCCCGCCTCTCCGGTGCATGATCTCTAGTCCGTTCCTATAGATGATGTGGTTCAGTACCTGTGATGACGTCACTGTCTTGTGATTGGTCGCGTGACCGCTCATGTGACTCACGCGACCAATCACAAGACAGTGACGTCATCGCAGGCCATTCACTGCACTCCAGCTATAGGAACGGACGCCGCTGAGGTCTGAAGGTGAGTATAACCATGTTTTTTATTTTTTTTAAACATTCGATCTTTTACTATAGATGCGGCATAGGCTGCATCTATAGTAAAAAGTTGGTCACACTTGTCAAACAGTATGTTTGACAAGTGTGACCAACCTGTCAGTTTTCCAAGCGATGCTACAGATCGCTTGGAAAACTCTAGCATTCTGCAAGCTAATTATGCTTGCAAAACGCTAGTTTTCTGCGGGTATATGCATGCTAATTCTGCATGCGATATACCCGCGGCAGGAGGCGCAGAATTGCCGTGGCAATTTCTGCGGCAATTCTGCAACGTGTGAACTTAGCCTTAAAGTTAGGAAGGTACTGGGAGGATGGTGTTTCCCAGACAAACCACTGAAAATAGAGAAATTAAACTAAGCGAGCTGCGCCTGTCAGATCAGTTGCCCCTGACGGAGGGTTAAACATAATAAAGTCATAGCCTAAAAGCCATCATTAAATACATATGATCTGCAGGCAGATTTATGACCAGTGAAATTCACAAGGAAGCACATCTGAAATTGTGATGTTGGTGGGAATAATCATAAAAAGGGCAGTAAGCGATGATTCTGGAGAGCCAAGATCGGAGATTACAGGGGAACGTTCTGTTACACAAAAGGGTTTTTTTTAAGTTACAACCGTACAGCTACGAAAAAATAAAATTTTGATCCTTTCCTATACTACAATTTATAAAAGGAAAATACTGTAGGCATCCAAAGTAACATTATGTGGCGGACAACTGTACAGTAGGGAATAGGCCAGCACACTCACATGAAATGACTGCACTATGGACAAAATAGCCTCACAATTGAGAACAGTGACCGTAAATGACTTGTAATATATTTGCCTTAATTACTTTGCACGGTTACATTTAAGCTATGTGCACACGTCAGGATTTCTTGCAGAAATTTCCTGAACAAAACCAGACATTTTCTGCAGGAAATCCGGGTGCGGTTTTTTTTTTTTTCTTACAAGTTTTTTGCTGAGGTTCCCAATGCAATATAGTGGGAAATCCTCGAAAAAACCGCAAAATTAATTTTACATGCTGCGTTTACCGCAATGCGTTTTTTTCACGGGAAAAAAAACGCAACATATGCACAAAAATTGAGGAATGCATTCTAAATGATGGGATGCATATGTATGCGTTTTTATCGCAAAAAATCTGGAACGTATATACACAGCCTTCGTGTTCACATGTATAGTTGGAAGCTGCAGTCACAATTCTGCTAGTGGCTATGGGAAACAGTCAACCAGGTTGTGGTCAGGCACACCACTAGGTGCTCACTCACACGTGATTCTCTGCGAATCGCTTCAACTGACACTTTGCTCAAACGCTGAACCGAATTTGATCCGAGTGTCAGCTTGCTGTGATCAGATTATCTTGCAGCCCATAATCGTAGCACAGTTGAGGTGAAGATGGAGAACATAATTTCTCCATCATCTGGGTCCGCAGATGTAGGACTGCACTCGCATGACATCCAAGTGCAGTCTGATGTTTTACCGACACCTATAAAATCAATTGGGCGAGTCATGAATCGCAGAGCCACTTGCAGCCTGCTTCAACTTACCGTACTTTCCAGGACGTCCCTCCTGACAGTACCATCAGGAGGTTGTCCTTCTTATACTTGATAGGGATAGGAACACACAAGAGGTTAAAAGGCCCTCCCTCCACCACCCTCTCCGTGTTTTTCCTGTCCCTATAAGGGACGGACGCAGAAGAGGATTACCTTTCATCATCTTGGGAGCAGGAGATCAGGTGGCCAGACACAGGAGGATCGGGCTGGGATCCTCGTCTTCTCTCCCCTTTCTCCTGCTGGAGGCTGACACCCCACTGATCGAGGGGTCCATCGGCCTGGTCCACGCTGGCAGTGGACCCTGAAGTGAGCAGCTTCCTCTCCTGAGGGGCTCGCGCGACACGTCCCGGGGTGTATTTCATGGCACAGGAGAGAGACTTCCAGATTCTAGGAGGACGCATGACCTCTAGTGGCCGGCGTGCGTTCCACCGTGGAACGCATGTCGTCTATTTGAAAATGCGGCACCAAACCCTAGGAATTAAAGGGGAACCGCCTTTTTCCCCTGACGATTCAGATGGAAGACAGGTGAGACTAAGATATGGCAGGTAGGAAGCTGATGTTTCAGTGCATCAGGTCAGCTAGCTATGGAAGGACAATCCGTTAACCGGTCTGATACTCCTACTGAAACCCCTAGAAGGACCATGGCTACATCTATGCCTAAAAAGGAAGGGGAAGAAATGTGCCATGTGTAACGGAAAACTACCCGACGCATATGGGAAGCAATTATGCCCAGAGTGCATCCCGAAAGTGGTCAAAGATGAATGCTCCTCATTTATGACGGACATAAGGACCATAATAAGGGAGGAGGTTCAAAGTACCGTTTCAGAGTTTGTTGCTCCGCATTCCTCCCGGGTGGGCCCTAGACCAAAAAGACCACAGTGGGAGATGGAGTCCAGTTCTGAAGGGGAGGAGGTTTCAATCACTGACAGAACAGGAGGAAAGCGAGGGATTTGTATCAGGCCTCCCAGAAGAAAAAGGAAAAAATAAATAAATAAAAATATATCTCTTTACTTGGGAAGATACGGACGCTATATTGTCTGCTGTCCGAAATACTATGGGAGTAGACGATACTTGTCAACCTCTTTCCTCAGTACAGGATGAAATGTTTGACGGCTTGAGATGCCGTATGAATAAAGTATTTCCTGTCAATATACACATTAAAGCCATGATTCTAAAGGAGTGGGAGGAGGTGGAGAAAAAAAAAACAAAAAAACAAAATCAAACTCACTATCCCAAGAAGTTTTTAGGTCACCCATTTGAAACTGAGGACATTAAATTATGGGAAGAAACCCCGAAAGTTGATATCCCATTAGCCAAGGTAGCAAAGAAAATGGCTATCCCCTTTGAAGACTCCTCATGCCTTAATGGTCCTATGGATAGAAAGGCAGACGGTCTTCTAAAGAAGCCATGGGAGTCCTCAGCTGCTGTAATTAAAGCAAATATAGCCTCAACCTCGGTAGCCAGGTCCATGAATACAGTTGGCAGACCTAGAGACCCATTTAAAGAATAAGACCCCAGAGAAGAGATTCTGGAATCTATGCCGTTGCTTAAAATGGCAACAGCTTTTATGGCGGATGCCTCAGCGGAATCCATTAGATTTGCCGCAAGGAATGAAGCTCTAACAAATACAGCAAGACGAGCAATATGGCTAAAAACCTGGTCAGGGGATTGTAACTCAAAGAATAAATTATGCTCCATCCCCTTTTTCGGGCCTTCGAGTTTTTGGTCCAGTACTGGACAAAATGCTGGAGAAAGCTTCAGGACAAAAAAGGTTTCCCAGAAGAAAAACCTAAGAAAGTTGTGTCCTTTCGTAGACCATACTCCCATCAGAAACCAGAGTACAAAGGAAAGGAAAGACGGGTAGATGGAGCTACCTGAAAGGCGGTAAGGGAAGAAGTACCCTTTCTGGTTCGTCAAGTAGTTCTCGAAGGCAATGACGCCAGGCTGGTAGGGGGGAGGCTTCAGAAGTTTCTCCCAGCTTGGTTAAAAAAAAATATCCCAAAAAAATCCATGGATACTACAGAAGGTAGCGGAAGGCTACAGAATTGAATTCATACAGTTACCCCAAGGAAGATTCCATCCAACAGCGGTCCAGTCTCCCCAAGTTACCAAAAGACTGCTATCAGACGGTAGAGAAATTAATACGTTCTGGAGCAGTGGTTCCCAAAGCAGAGAGGTCTGGGGTACTATGCGGGCCTTTTCTCAAATCAAAAAACCAGGGTGAGATTAATCGCACGATACTAAAAACTTTAAATTTCTAAACAGATGGGTTGCAAACAAAAGATTCAAGATGGAATCTATAAAATCTACAACCCCACTAATTAAAACAGAACATGGTAATGAGCACGCTAGATTTGAAAGAAGCGTACCTTATGTACAAATTCATCCCTACAGCCAGTGATATCTGAGATTCACGCTGATAGAAGGAAAATAAGCACGTCATTACCAATTCAGATGCTCCCCTTTGGTCTTTCCTCGGCACCATACATTTTTTCCAAACTGATGGCAGAAGTGATGGCTTTTCTCAGGGAGCAGGAAATAGTGATTGTCCAGCATCTGGACGATTTCCTATTGATGGAAGAGTCCCCCCAGCTGCTCAGAGACAGTTTAACATCAACCATCTTATTAATAAACAACCTAGGTTGGATAATAAACTGGGAGATTTCAGACCTAGTGCCAGGGAAACAAAAGGTTTTCCTAGGAATTCTCCTGGATTCCGAGAGACAGATGCCCTTCCTACCAAAGAAAAAGCAGGAAGAACTAAGAGTCAAAGTCTTAGCCTTTAAAAAGAAATATCAGGTGTCAGAGACGCTATGAGAATACTGGGACTGATGACAGCTTCTATTCCAGGAGTCCGGTGGTGTCAATTCCACTCAAGGCAATTGCAACATCAAATGCTGCCAACTTGGAACAGAAGGATGGATGGTCTGGACAAAAAAAATAAATAAAATAAAACTATCAACATTGACACATTTTTAAAAATCTTTGATCTGGTGGACGTCCACAAGCAACCTGAAGAACGGGTTTATGTGGACACAGTCCCCATTCTTATTAATTACCACAGACGCAAGCGGCAGAGGCAGGGGGGCACAGGTGCAGGATCAGTACATACATAGCGTCTGGCAAAGTTCATATCCTCCCGGATCACCCAACCTCTGAGAACTGCAGGCGGTCTGGGAGACGCTAAGCTGGAGCAGACCAAAGCTAAAAAAACAAGCACATCCGTATTTTATCAGACAATGTTACTACAGTGTCCTTCCTCAGGCATCAAGGGGGCCTAAGACACCACAGTCTACAATCATTCGCACAAAAGATCTTCCTTTGGGCAGAGAAGATGGTGCCCTCAGTGACAGCAATACAATTGAAGGGTTCCCAAAATGTAGTGGCAGTTTTCCTCAGCCAGGAGACAATCCAGCAGTCGGAGTGGGAGCTGAACTGAATACGGTCATATAATACGCTAATCGGGTACTCCCCGAATGGACCTGTTCGCCACAAAGAAAAATTCAAAGACAAGAAAATTTAATTTCTCGAAATCAGGGAGACAGACCAACAGGGGTGGATGCCCGATCTCAGAAGTGGGACATGGGCCTAGCATATGCTTCCCCCCCCCCCCCCTTTACTCTAATCCCAGCAATTCTGAGGAAAGTATGAGAAGATCAGGCCACAATCATTATGATAGTACCCTTTTGGCCCAGAAGAAGTTGGTTTCCCCTTCTCAGGAAGATGGCCATAGACGACCCTATCATCCTTCCAAAGAGACACGATCTACTGTTCCAGGGACCGATTCACCTTCCCAAAGTGAAGAGCTCCTACAGCTGTCAGCCTGGATCCTGAGCAGAAATGTTGAAGTCGAGGGGTCTCTCAGATGTGGTCATAACGACTATTCAGAGTAGTAGGAAACCAATGACTTCGGACATATATGTAAATATGGAAAAATATTTGGTTCAGAGTTTCCTGAAGCGGTGACAGAACTTTCTAATCCTGACGTTCCTAAAATTCTAGAGTTTCTACAGGCAGGATTTGAAAAAGGCCTGAGGCCTAGTACTCTTAAAGTACAGATCTCAGCCTTAAGTGTTTTTATGGACTACCCACTGGCATCCCATCCCTGGATTGAGAGTTTTGTAAAAGCCACAGGCAGATTAAGACCCACAGTTAGGGCCTATGTCCCACCATGGGATTTGAACATTGTCCTAAACGGTCTGTGTAAACCTCCATATGAACCATTGGAGGACTCAAACAAAATCTCTCTCCCTTAAAGCTGCATTGCTTGTGGCCATAACTACAGCCAGATGGATTGGGGAAATACAGGCATTTTCCATAAAAAGCCCATACCTAAAAATTTTAGAGGACTGCATTATCCTTAGATTAGACCCCGCTTTTCGGTCAAAAGTTGGCATCCCCTTTTCACATGAGTCAGGAAATAGTTTTGCCTTCCTTCTGTCAAAATTATAAGGATGATCGGGAGCAGTCTTTTCACTCTCTAGATGTCAAAAGGATAGTCCTCCGATACTTGGAGGTCACAAAGGACTGGCGAATAGATTGCAATCTGTTTGTACAATTTTGGGGGAAAAATAAGGGGAAAAAAACGCATCAAAGGCAACAATGGCTCGATATATCAGGTTGATTGCTGATCTGACCCACACAGCTGAAGGAAAATCACCCCCAGTCAATGTTAGAGCTCACTCCACGAGGGCAGTAGCCACATCTTGAGAAGAGCAAGCGGGTGCCTCGGTGGACCAGATCTGCAGGGCCACAACCTGGTCAAATCTAAGTACCTTTTGCAAACACAATAAATTGGATGTGTTAGCAGGCAAAAAAAATAAATAATTGACCTTCGGGAGGAAGATCCTCCAGGCAGTAGTCCCACCCTAAATGTATCCTCTGGGACTCTCCTGATGCTGTCAGGAGGGACGTCTTGGAAAGTAGGCATTAGACCTACCGGTAATAGGCTTTCCAGGAGTCCATCATGACAGCACCAATTATATTCCCTCCCTTTAAATAATTTCTGATATGTGATGATAACGTATGTAGAAGGAATGTGAAATAAAACAGTTGCATCCATCCTGGTGTGGTACTTGGAATATCACTGAGAGGGTGGTGGAAGGAGGGGCCTTTTAACCTCTTGTGTGTTTCCGTCCCTATCAAGGATAAAAAGAACAACCTCCTGATGGTGCACTCATGATGGACTCCTGGAAAACCTATTACCGGTAGGTCTAATGCCTACTTTCTCAAGCAAAAATAAATAAATAAACCACACTGATCAGTGCTGCCCAATAGTATAAATAAGCAAAAAACCAAGGCGCACCACACCAATATGAGCACATTATATCCACAATATAAAAAATACAATACGGGGTACAAGTGAGTGATGAATCACTAGTAGTACACATGAAGAAAAAAATATCACTCCCAGAAATGCACACCACGTATAAGAATGAGAGACATGATACTGGAAAAGCACAAGATTCTATTGAAACACTACATAAAACATAATTAAAAACAGCAAACAAAAAGCCCTGTCCATAGCAAACAATGCAAGGTACAATGATACGTACAAACAACAGTAAAGCTATAACATGCAATGCTATACACCTGCCTATACCCTAGATAGAGTAGGAGCAATATATGATTCAACTAAGAACACTAAACTGGCCAGGGAATGTAAATCCTACACCATCCTGTATATGACAATGGGCATATGCCCCACCAGGCACCTAAACAAGTACAATAACCTGCGCGGCTCATGGGACACTAATAAGCATGTAATCCAGACAAACTGGGCTGTAAGGGAAATCCCAAAAGGACATGCTAGCAGTAAAAAAAAGTGCAGAGACCGCCCAGCAGAGTGCCAAAAAGATGCTGGGACAGAAGTTACCCAAAGCAAGATGGTGGCCAGGAAGAAGTCCATGGGTGAACCGGCAAGTAAGCAGGACTAGGGCCAATGCAGCCCCACGCGTATCGCCCTCTCAAGTAGGGCTTCGTCAGGGGAAGTTGTTTGCTGTTTTTAATTATGTTTTATGTAGTGTTTCAATAAAATCTTGTGCTTTTCCAGTATCATGTGTCTCATTCTTATATGTGGTGTGCATTTCTGGGAGTGATACTTTTTTTCTTCATGTGTACTGCTGCCCAATAGTATAACACTCGTCCTCGTGCTATACGATCAGACATTGGATAGCACTCGTCTGATTTATACGTGAGCGAGCTCTAACAGTTTAACAGAGTTCCTATATTGCTCTGTGGCAGTATGGATTAAATCGTTCCTTCATTAGAAAGTTATTTAACAACCCTTGAAGGATGTGTGGATGGGGATCAAGAGCTGCGCTCTCTCCACATGCAGCAGATACAAGCTATATTAAATAGTCGGCAGCTGGAGCAGAGTTCCGGCCTAGGCTTTTATCCACTTAAAAGATGCTGTTAAAGGAGTTTCCCCACAAACAAAAATTCATTTTAATCAATAGATCTTGGAATAATAATTTCACCAATTGGATGTGTTTAAATAAATTGTTCCTGTGCTGAGATAATCTTATAAATGTGCCCCTGCTGTGTACTGTGTAATGGCCGTGTCTGACCGTACAAGGACATGTTCTGATCATACCACATACTACTCTTTTTGCTTCCTCCGCTGCCCAGGAGCTGTGATATGATCAGACCATGTCCTTGTACGGTCAGACACAACCATTACACAGCAGGGGCACATTTATAAGATTATCTCAGCACAGGAACAATTTATTTAAACACATCCAATTGGGGAACTTATTATTCCAAGATCTATTGATTAAAATGAATATTTGTTGAACACATCCAATTGTGAAATTTATTATTTTAAGATCTATTGATTAAAATAAACTTGTTAGTGAGAAAACCCCTTTAATCTCTGAAAGCAGCACACACACACACGAGCGCGCAAGCTCTCATCAGGCCCCTGCATCGCATTGCGGGAGCCAATGGGTAAGGGTACCGTCTCACAGTGGCACTTTGGTCGCTACGACGGCACGATCCGTGACGTTCCAGCGATATACTTACGATCTCGCTGTGTCTGACACGCTACTTTTACAATGGTAACCAGGGTAAATAACGGGTTACTAAGCGCGGCCCTGCACTTAGTAACCCGATGTTTACCCTGGTTACCCGGGTGCTGCAGGGGGACTTCGGCATCGTTGAAGACAGTTTCAACGATGCCGAAGTCGTTCCCCTGATCGTTGGTCGCTGGAGAGAGCTGTCTGTGTGACAGCTCCCCAGCGACCACACAACGACTTACCAAGGATCACGGCCAGGTCGTATCGCTGGTCGTGATCGTTGGTAAGTCTTTTAGTGTAACGGTACCCTTACTATGACAGCCGGGGGATTGCTTAAGACTTCCAGCATGGTCATCTTGGTACTACTTAGCCACAGCTTTTAATAGGAGAGTTTAGGCTTTTTATAGGCACTGTACTGCAATACTGTGGTATTGCAATATAAAAGCGATCAGACAATCGGTACATAATGGGAGATTCCTGGCAAGTTATAATAAGCAACATCCAGAACCTGGAGTCTATAGATTGACATCCCCAACATGCCCCCCAGCACATGCATCTTTCTAAGCAGGAACTACACATGAGAGACTTTGGGTAAGGCCACATTCACACGTTCAGTATTTTACATTAGTATTTGTAAGCCAAAAATCTGAAGTGGGACAATCAAAGGAAAAGTATAATAGAAACATCACCACTTCTGTATTCATCACCCACTCCTGGTTTTGGATTACAAATACTGGGGTAAAATACTGAATGAGTGAACGCGGCCTAAGGGGTTGGCCATTACACTCAAGACAAAAAGCCGTGTCACCTAAAAGCACCACTCCAGCAGTTTGTTTTTTATTTCAGTGCTGCAGTGTTGCCATGAAGGCATGTTCCCTGCCCGTAGTAACATACTCAGCAGCCGCTGTCTTCTGCTCTTGCGCCATCTTGTTCCCGCAGCTTCGGACTGACTGGGAGCCAGAGGTAACAGACACAAGCGCTCAGTGTAAGTCTATGAGACTCGTTCTTGCTCTCATACAATTACATTGAAAAGTGACCTCCATATCACAAACACTGCAGCGATCCAGCAGGTCACATCCTGCAGAAGACGGCTGAAGCGGCACTGACAACAGGCGAAGACGGCGGCTGGCAAGTGCAATAACATTAGTGCCAACATTCTTACTCTGAAACAAACAAAAAAAAAAAAATAGGAATAGTACCTTAATGTCTTAAGCACACATTAGAAATCATGGCACAAGTGTGAACATACCAAGTAGAATATTCAAAGTGGTGATCATCATTACCCTAGAAATGAAACTACAGTGGGTACGGAAAGTATTCAGACCCCTTTAAATTTTTCACTCCTTGGTTCATTGCAGCCATTTGGTAAGTTCAAAAAAGATTTTTTTTTTCCCTCTCATTAATATACACTCTGCACCCCATCTTGACTGTAAAAACACAACAAAACAGAAATGTAGTAATTTTTGCAAAATGTATTAAAAAAGAAAAACTGAAATATCACATGGTCATCACTATTCAGACCCTTTGCTCAGTATTGAGTAGAAGCACCTTTTGAGCTAGTACAGCCATGAATCTTCCTGGGAATGATGCAACAAGTTTTTCACACCTGGATTTGGGGATCCTCTGCCATTCTTCCTTGCAGTTACTCTCCAGTTACGTCAGGTTGGATGGTGAATGTTGGTGGACAGCCAATTTCAGGTCTCTCCAGAGATGCTCAATTGGGTTAGGTCAGCTCTCCGGCTGGGCCAGTCAAGAATGGTCACAGAGGTGTTCTGAAGCCACTCCTTTGTTATTTTAGCTGTGTGCTTAGGGTCATTGTCTTGTTGGAAAGTGAACCTTCGGCCAAGTCTGAGGTCCAGAGCACTCTGGAAGAGGTTTTCATCCAGATATCTCTGGACTTAGCCACATTCATGTTTCCTTCAATGGCAACCAGTCGTCCTGTCCCTGCAGTTGAAAAATACCCCCATAGCATGATGCTGCCACCACCATGTTTCACTGTTGGGATTGTATTGGGCAGATGATGAGTAGTGCCTGGTTTTCTCCACACATACTGCTTAGAATGATCACCAAAAATGTCTATCTTCGTCTCATCAGACCAGAGAATCTTATTCCTCATAGTCTGGGAGTCATTCATGTGTTTTTTTAAGCAAATTCTATGCAGGCTTTCATATGTCTTGCACTGAGGCTTCCGTCATGCCACTCAGCCATAAAGCCTGACTGGCTGAGGGCTGAAGTGATGGTTTACTTTGTGGAACTTTCTCCCATTTCCCTACTGAATCTCTGGAGCTCAGACACTGATCTTGGGGTTCTTCTTTACCTCTCTCACCAAGGCTCCTCCCACGATTGCTCAGTTTGGCTGGAAGGCCAGGTCTAGGCAGACTTCTGGTGGTCCCAAACTTCTTCCATTTAAGGATTATGGAGGCCACTGTGCTCTTAGGAACCTTGGCTACTGCAGAAATTTTGTTGTAACCTTGGCCAGATCTGTGCCTTGCCACAATTCTGTCCAGTTCCTTTGACCTCATGATTCTCATTTGGTCTGACATGCACTGTGAGCTGTGAGGCCTTATATAGACAGGTGTGTGCCTTTCCAAATCAAGTTCTATTAGTTTACATTTCTGTTTTTTTTTCAGTCAAGATGGGATGCAGAGTGTACATTAATGAGGAAAAAAAATTAACTTTTTTGAATTTACCAAATGGCTGCAATGAAACAGTGAAAAATTTAAAGGGGTCTGAATACTTTCTGTACCTACTGTACGCCAGGGAAGCTCCCAACATGCTAAACAGCTCCATCGAGGACCATTAAAATATGATCAAATTGGTGCTAGTAATTGAATTATGAAAGAAAAAAAAAAGAAAAAAAAAAAAAACCATTAGAACATTAATCATGCAGGTAACAAATCTGTCAAGTGATGAACACAAACTAATCTCCCAAAAAAGATTTTTGGAATTCCATCATCGGTTATCATTTTACAAGATAAAATAGCCATGTCAAAATTAACCAAGTCTGCATGAGAGCCTCTGATGCAGAGGTGAACAGAACTGACAGAAGCCAAAAGACCATCCTTTTCTGTAATAGATTTCATTACAGGGAGTGTATTATACTGAAAATCTATTAAAGGGGTTGTCTAAGCTTGGGACAAAAGTCTGCCATTACCCTATGTGACTACAGATAGAATGCAATGCACATATTGGCACGATTCCCTGGCATTCCTGGTGCGACTAGGCGATCATGTGACCTTAGGCATGCGATTTGCATACTTGTGTCAGCTCAGCTTCTCTCATTACAACAGAATTGAGAAAAGTCAGGTGAGACTAGTCGCCACCCACTGGCATTCATGTCAAGTGAACGCCGGCTCACTCCTGGAATACCTGGGAATAGTGAGGGTATGTGCACACGATGTGGAAAATGCTGCGATTCCGCAGCAGTTTCCCATGAGTTTACATTACAATGCAAACCTATGGGAAACAAAAAACGCTGTGCACATGCTGCGGAAAAAAACGCGAGGAAACGCAGAAGTTTACATTCCGCAGCATGTCACTTCTTTCTGCGGATTCCGCAGCGGTTTTACAGCTGCTCCTATAGAAAACCGCAGTTGTAAAACCGCAGTGAAATCTGCAGAAAAACCGCGGTAAATCTGCAGCAAAAACGCAGCGTTTGTGCCCTGCAGATTTATCAAATCCGCTGCGGAAAAATCCGCAGTGGACCATTATACATGTGCACATAGCCTTACTGCACGGTGCCCCAATTCTGGAATCTAAAGTGAAAGTAGTTGCACTTGTCCCATAGCAGGACAATTCCTTTAAGCTCATGAGGCATTGGTTGAAAGGATGCCAGGGATGGCTGTCAGAGGTGGAAAGCGTGGGGTCGGCATGCCTCCGTTCCACCCTTTGAAGCAGATGTGTAGTCTTTTTGGTAAGTTGTGCCAGTTTTCAGTTTGGTTCCACTTAAGTTCATGTCTTACCATGTGTTTTATCCTTTTGATTTATGGAGCACCAATACTGAGATGGGGACTTACCACTGGGATTGGAGTAAGTTATGGCGCTTGGGGTCTATTCTATACATGTTCAGTTTTACGTTTGTTATTTTCACGGCTCTGTGTCTTACTTTGACAGAATAAGCTTTGTTATATATATTTTTCAGCTTAGCTCTCTGCTGCTGTAATCATGAGCAGTATACAAATCTTATCTTCAGCTGTCGTCCACATTATTTGGTGTTCGGCTACATCATACACTGCTGATATATGGTGCCACCCACATCCTTTGCTTGGCGTCTATCACCCACAGACCATTATAATATCTCTTTATCAGATGTTTTCTACAGGATCCTGTATATAGGGTATAGTGCGCTATTCCATACGTCATTCTTTGACGTATGGTGATGTATATTGGCCTGACGGAATGCAAAGGCCAATTTCACATGGCATTGGCACAGTGCATTATGTAAGCTCTCAGAGCACACGTTACACTCATCCCTATACCCACATTCACCCAGCAGACGCCAGCTTGGTCTCAGAGCACATGTCACACACATCCCTATACCCACATTCACCCTGTAGATGCCAGCTTTGCCTCAGAGCATACATTACACACATCCCTATCCCACATTCACCCTGTAGATGCCAGCTTGGTCTCAGCACACGTCACACACATCCCTATACCCACATTCACCCAGCAGACGCCAGCTTGGTCTCAGAGCACAAGTTACACACATCCCTATACCCACATTCACCCAGCAGACGCCAGCTTGGTCTCAGAGCACAAGTTACACACATCCCTATACCCACATTCACCCAGCAGACGCCAGCTTGGTCTCAGAGCACAAGTTACACACATCCCTATACCCACATTCACCCAGCAGACGCCAGCTTGGTCTCAGAGCACAAGTTACACACATCCCTATACCCACATTCACCCAGCAGACGCCAGCTTGGTCTCAGAGCACGTCACACACATCCCTATACCCACATTCACCCAGCAGACGCCAGCTTGGTCTCAGAGCACGTCACACACATCCCTATACCCACATTCACCCAGCAGACGCCAGCTTGGTCTCAGAGCACATGTCACACACATCCCTATACCCACATTCACCCTGTAGATGCCAGCTTGGTCTCAGAGCACATGTCACACACATCCCTATACCCACATTCACCCTGTAGATGCCAGCTTGGTCTCAGAGCACATGTCACACACATCCCTATACCCACATTCACCCTGTAGATGCCAGCTTGGTCTCAGAGCACATCACACACATCCCTATACCCACATTCACCCTGTAGATGCCAGCTTGGTCTCAGAGCACATCACACACATCCCTATACCCACATTCACCCAGCAGACGCCAGCTTGGTCTCAGCACACGTCACACACATCCCTATACCCACATTCACCCTGTAGATGCCGGCTTGGTCTCAGAGCACGTCACACACATCCCTATACCCACATTCACCCTGTAGATGCCAGCTTGGTCTCAGAGCACGTCACACACATCCCTATACCCACATTCACCCAGCAGACGCCAGCTTGGTCTCAGAGCACATGTCACACACATCCCTATACCCACATTCACCCTGTAGATGCCAGCTTGGTCTCAGAGCACATGTCACACACATCCCTATACCCACATTCACCCTGTAGATGCCAGCTTGGTCTCAGAGCACGTCACACACATCCCTATACCCACATTCACCCTGTAGATGCCACCTTGGCTGAAGGTCAGGCTTTGTCTTTTTAGTGAACAGCGCGGACACTGGGCTGTGCAGTTCCATATGGAGGCATAGCAGAGCTCACAGGTACAGTGTACATTGCACTGACCCCATTTCCTCTTGCCTGGCTACTAGGAGGACCGAGCAGTCCACAGTAGGTGCCTGGCAGCCACAGTGCTGTTGTAGAGCCAGCTAGCGCCCCGTGTGCTGTCGGGACAGCAGCTCCCTCACTGCCAGGTGTCTGTGCCAATCACTGTCAGCAGGAGCCAGCTGCCTCCCTGCTGCCCACACAGCTTTCACCTTGCTCTCCTCTGCCGGGTACATGTCCGCGTCCTCAGGACTGTCCATTAGTATTTTGGCTCGGTCCTCTCCCTTTGTGGCGCTCCCGCCGCTGTCCCTTCGCCCCTTTAGGGGTCCAGGTCGCTCGCTGCTGGTGTTCCCCATGTTCTCTGCAGGACAAACTACGCCGAGGACTTTGTTTATGGTCCTGCCGGCTTCCGCTTCCGGTTTCCGGCCGCGGTACGCAGTGCGGTTCACGCCTCTCTGCCGCCAGATAACTAGTTGTGCTGGGACAGTGAGGCAGACTTATATGAGCGCGGTGACGTCACCAGCTGCCTGCTCTACAGTGACCATGCTCCTGACTGTGTGTCTGATCAGTAGTCACCCAGAGTGGGCATTGCTCTGTGTCCAGGCAACCAGCATAATATCTACAGAATTGTGCCAAACTTCATATTTTATGTCATGTATGCCTGCTATGGAAGTCTCTGCATCTGAAGATTTTTGTCTTTAAAATCAGTGACTGATGGATAGTAGAGAGCCCAGAGAATGTCACATCACAGCAATAGTGTCACTGGCTAATAAAAAGGAGCGCTTCAGCTGCCGTCTGCTAGATGGCGATCCTCTGGGATCTCGTATAGCGGTTATAGATTACTGCTGTGGCCTGTGCACCACCTCCTGCAAATAGTTGATTTGCACCTACTCATAAACATTGGGACAGATTTATCAAAACTGGTGCAAACAAAACATGTTGCTCGTAGCAACTGCTTGGATGCTAGCGCTCAGAATTCTCAGGCCGTTTCACCCCTTTGAGACCGAGCCTGTTTTCACCTTCCTGACCAGGCACATTTTTACAATTCTGACCACTGTCCCTTTATGAGGTTATGACTCTGGAACGCTTAAACGGATCCTGGTGATTCTGAGACTATTTTCTCGTGACATATTGTACTTTATTAAGAGCAAAATGGGTTAGCGCAGAGTAATCCTATAGACAGGTATTTGCTGCAAAACTTCCACAATGTCGATAAAAACAACTGAATATACTACATGGTTTGCGCAAAAAAATACCTTGTCAGAGAAATTAACAACATTATTATAAAATCCCTAAACCATTAGAATAAGCCTATCGGCAAATGATAAAAAGCCATATAAAATAGGTACAGAGAAAAAAAGTCCCAAGATTCAAGTTAATTAGCTCCAGAGTAAATAAGGTTGAAGCGATTGATGCATAGAGTCCCCCAAGCTAGATGAATTTAAAACAGCTGTATAAGGTGGTAGTAGGGTTACCTCTGAAGAACAGATGCTGGAATCCGTGCTCTAAAGGTCCTCTCTATACCGTCGAGATGATAGAGTCCATACTGTAAAGTTCCTTTCTGTGGAAAGTAGCAGCCAGAGAAAAAGAAAAAAATGCTAACAGGAGCGCGGTCCTGGCCGGTGACACACACTCCCTCCCTCCCATTATGTTTATCTTTATAATGCTTAGACAGTGGGTGCCCCATGAAATGATTCTTAATATTTCTCAGATGTTGGTTTATTCTCACATTTAGTGGGCGTTTTGTGTGACCCACGTAGATTTTATAACGGGCATTTTAGAGAATAAATCACCCCAGGGGTGGTACAGGTGATAAAATCCCGAATTTCAAATTCATTTACCCCATTGGTGATAACTGACTGTTTAGTGGTCCTCAATAATTTGCACACTTTACAATTTCGACACGGGAAAAAAACACATATATTTCTGCCAATACGCTGGCTGAAATTTCCAAACTGATTATAACAAGGTATTGATGGGGCTATTGCATTCCCCAAATTGTGTTTTTAAAGATAAATCTGGGATTGGGAGGAATTGTGTCACCGATAATTTTATCTTCCCTTAGTAAATCCCAGTGTTTCCCAACAATTTTTTTCAAAATGTGTGCATTAGCGTTATATTGGACAATGATAGGGATGTCATTCAGAATATCAGATTTTTCTCTATCTTTCTTACCACCACTTATTAAGTCATTTCGTGACTTTGTGGTTGCCATCTGTCTAGCATTTAATAAATGGTTTATATCATACCCCTTATTTAAAAAAATTGATAGTTAATACATCTGCCTCCACCTCAAAGTCTTGGGGGCGTGAACAGTTTCGGAATGCACGAGTGAACTGGTTCCTTGGCACATTTAAAAACCAGCCGGGGAGATGACAACTGTCTTTAGAAATATAGTTATACGACTCAGTAGGCTTACGGTAAGTGCAAGTATGAATAATATCATCTTTTATAAAAAATTTCAAATCGAGAAAATTAACCATCTCCGTACTGGTTGTAGCAGTAAAATTTAAAAAATATGTATTTTTATTAATATCATTTAAGAATTTTGTCAGGGATTCAGAACCACCTGACCAGATGAATATGACATCATCAATATAACGATGCCAGAGGACCAGGTTCTCACACAGCCCGCTCCCCCCATAGATGGCAGTATTCTCCCAACTGCCAACGTAGAGGTTGGCGTAGCTGGGCGTGAACCTGGTCCCCTGGTTTTGCGCAAACCATGTAGTATATTCTACTTTATGATAGCAGTAAAATTTCTTCGATATAACTTGTGAAAAAAAACAGAAATTTGGTGAAAATTTAGCAATTTTCAAACTTTTAATTTTTATGCCCTTAAATCAGAGAGTCATATCGCACAAAATAGGTAATAAATAACATTTCCTACATGTCTACTTTACATCAGCACAATTATGGAAACAATTTTTTTTATAGGAAGTTATAAGGGTTAAAAGTTGACCAGCGATTTCTCATGTTTACACTAAAATTTGCAAAACCATTTTTTTAGGGACCACATCAAATTTTAAGTGACTTTGAGGGGCCTATATGACAGAAAATACCCCAAAATGACACCATTCTAAAAACTGGCCCCTCAAGATGCTCAAAACCACATTCAAGAAGTTCATTAACCCTTCAGGTGTTTCACAGGAGTTTTTGGAATGTGGAAGCAACAAATAAACATTTCTTTCACAAAAATTTTCCTTTAGACCTATTTTTTTTACTTTCGCAAGGGTAACAGGAGAAAATGGACCATACAATTTGTTGTGCAATTTGTCCTGAGCATGCCAATACACCATACATGGGGGAATACTACTGTTTGGGTGCACAGCAGGGCCCGGAAGGGAAGGAGCGCCATTTGATTTGATTTTTTGAATGTAAAATATGTTGGAATAATTAGCGGTTGCCATGTCACAATTGAAGATCCCCTGATGGGTCTAAACAGTGGAAACCACTAACAAGTGATTGGAAACTAGACCCCTTGGGGAACTTATCTAGATGTGTATTGAGCACCTTGAACCCACAGGTGCTTCACAGAAAGAGCCGTGGAAATAAAAAAAATCACATTTTTCCCAAATAAATCTTTTTTTAGCTCCATATTTTGCATTTTCATAAGGTTAGCAGGAGAAATTGCTCCATACAATTTGTTGTGCCTCTTCTCCTGAGTATGTCGATACCCCATATGTGGGGGAGAACCACTGTTTGGGCACACAGCAGGGCTTGGAAGGGAAGGAGCGCCATTCGACTTTTTGAATGCAAAAGTTGATGGAATAATTAGCTGACACCATGTCCCACTTGGAGAGCCCCTGATGTGCCTAAACAGTGGAAATCCCCACAAGTGACCCCAATTTGGAAACTAGACCCGTTTGGGACCTTAACTAGATGTGTATTGAACACCTTGAACCCCCAGCTGCTTCACAAAAGATAATAACGTTAAGCCGTAAAAATAAAAAAAATTACATTTTACCCCCAAAAATCTTTTTTAGCTACAAATTTTGTAAAATTTTTTGCGGGACATGGTGACGTTTTCAGCTGTACCATTTTTATTTAAATCTGTCATTTTGATTGCGTTTTATTGCACTTTTTATTCAACGGTATGAAGATAAAGCATTGATTTTTGCATAATTTTTTATTTATGTTTTTGTGATGTTCACTGAAAGGGTTAACTAGTGGGACAGTTTTATAGATCGGGTCGTTACGGACCAAATATGTGTACTTTTATTTTTTTATTTATTTACATAAATGTATTTATTGGAAAAATATTTATTTATTTTTTCTTTATTTGGGGATTTTAAAAAAATATATTTTTACACATTATAATATTTTTTAAACTTTATTACATTGTCCCAGTATGGGACATCACTATATAATGTCAGATCGCTGACCTGACACTTTGCACAGCACAGTGTCAGATCAGCAATCTGACAGGCAGGGAAGTAGGCATGCCGACACCTGCTCTCAGCAGGCGCTCACAAGCCACCTACCTGCAGGGCCCAGAAGGACCCCAAAGCCATCTTGGTGCTTGGGCTCGCCATAGAGACCATCAGAATAATGCGATGACATCGCATTATTCTCATAGAAGCGCGCAGGGAGCCCCCTCCCTGCGCAATGCTTCTTTATGTTGCTGTCACTACAGACAGCGGCATCAGAGGGGTTAAATGCCCACGATCGCTGCTAGCACTGATCGTGGGCATTGCTGCGGGGTGTCAGCTGTGACTTACAGCTGACACCCGCACACGATTACCAGAGCATGTCGCGAAGGGGTTAATTACATAGTTAATACAGTTGAAAAAAGAGAAATGTCTGTCAAGTAAGTTCAACCAAAGGATGGGGAAGGATAAAGAGAATTTTGAGACAAGCGGTCTGACTGGTTCCTTTGTACAGAGCCTCCATTTTTCTTTAATCTACAATTTATGAACCTCCCTGTTGCTTCGATGACCCCTTCTCAATCTGTATGTTTCGCCCCCCCTGTAAAATAATAACTTATACTCATCTCCGGTGTCCACGTCGTTTCAGCCGTGTCAGCACTGGCTCTCCTGAGGCTTGTGTGACATTGTTATGTCACATGATCCCTGCGGCCAATCAACGCTGGTTTCACTCTCCCCACCATTGGATAAATCACATACATCCAGAGGAAGTGAGAGCTGCTGCATTTTGGAGGTGACAGACTCCCTTTAAATGATTATATAGGTCACCAGTATATATACACACAATCAAAGATATAAAAAAAAAATACTCAAAAAGATCAAATAAATATGAGGAGAACTTGAGTCATAATGTATCTCAAAATATAAATATTTTATTAAGGGTAGATATTTACCACAGACTAAATACAAATACATATAATAGGATATGATAAAATAGTGTGATCCCAAAAAAAGGAGTAGTAACAGTCACAGGGTGGATCAGGACAACATATTATGCTAAATAATTGCATATACAGTACATGTAGAAATCAATGCACATAAGCAATGTAATTTAAACAGGTAGGACAATCAGTCACTTGTTTGTACCAAGACTAATCAGTTCCACCTATAACTATCACCATGTTTAGTGCTAGCATGCATTGCTAAAAACAATTACAATGTATCAGACATAAGTAGCAGAAGATATGCATCAATAAATCAAGGGTTAATTACCCATATTGTGTCTCCTCTTGTCCACGATGTGACCGCAAACCCAACGTACATTTCGCGAGTATAAAGACTCGCTTCCTCAAGGGGCGTTGCCTCTTTCCGTAATGTCCTACCCATACTGCACTTCTCCATAATATCCCCCACACAGTGCCCCTCTCCATAATATCTTCCCACACACTGCCCCTTTTCATAATATCCTCCCCCACACTGCCCCTCTCCATAATGTCCTTCCCCACACTGCTACTCTCCATAATGTCCTACCCACACTGCCCTCTCCATGATGTCCACAACAAACTGCACTTCTCTATATCTCCCCCCGCACACTGCCCCTCTAAATAATGTTTCCCACACATTGCCCATCTCTGTAATATCCCCCATACTTGCCCTTCTCCATAATATCCAGGGGCTGGCTGGCACTTTTCAGCCTGGGGGGCAATCACAAGGCAGTGGCCCACCTCTGCCCTGCTTATCTCTGGCACTGCATTAAAGCAGCAGAGATAACAGGCTTTAAAGACAGGCTGGTACATAGATATGGGAACAGAACAGAGCTTGCTGCATAGATATGGGAACAGAACCAAGCTTACTGCCTACATAGATACTGTAACAGAAGCAAGCTAACTACATAGACACAAGAATGAAACCAAGATTACTACGTAGATAAGGGAACAGAAAGGAGTTTACTACAGAGATGTAGGAGCAGAACCGAGCTTACTACAGTGATAAGGGAGCAGAACAGAGCTTACTACAGAGATATGGGAGCAGAACCGAGCTTACTACAGAGATAAAGGAGTAGAACTGAGCTTACTATAAAGCTATGGGAGCAAAACCAAGCTTACTAGAGAGATATGGGAGCAGAAATGAGCTTAATACAGAGATATGGGAGCAGAACTGAGGTTACTACAGAGATATGGAAACTGAAAGGAGCTTACTACAGCAACCCCCACATGAACTTATGCTGGCTAACAGATGTAAATCATTCAGCTGCGGCGCTAAAAACTAAAACTCCGAGCACTAGAAAATACTCGGAGGACACCGAGCGTGCTCAGGAAATCTCGAGTAACGAGTATATTTGCTCATCACTACTTACTACAGAGATATGGGAGAAGAACTGATCTTTACAGAAATATAGGAACTGAAAGGAGATTACTACAGAGATATGAGAGCAGAACAGAGCTTACTACAGAGATAAGGGAGCTGAACCGAGTTTACTAGAGAGAGATAGGGAAGCAGAACCGAGCTTACTAGAGAGATATGAGAGCAGAACTGAGCTTGCTACAGAGATATGGAACAGAACCGAGTTTACTACAGAGATATAGGAGCAGAACCAAGTTTACCACAGAGATATGAGAGCATAATCGAGCTTACTACGGAGATATTTGAGCTGAAGCAAGCTTACTACAGAGACATGGGAGCATAAACGAGCTTATTACAGAGATATTTGAGCAGAACCGAGCTTACTACAGAGATATGGGAGCAGAACAGAGCTTACTACAGAGATATCAGACCAGAACCAAACTTACTACTACAATAAGGGAGCAGAACCAAGCTTACTACGGATATATGGGAGCAGAACCGAGCTTACTACAGAGATATGGGAGCAGAACCGAGCTTACTAGAGATATTGGAGCAGAACCAAGCTTACTGCAGAGATATGGGAGCAGAACCAAGCTTACCACAGAGATATGAGAGCAGAACCGAGCTTACTACAGAAATATTGATGCAGAACTGAGCTTACTACAGGGATATAGGAGCAGAACCGAGCTTACTACAGAGATATGGGAGCAGAACAGAGCTTACTACAGAGATATCAGACCAGAACCAAACTTACTACTACAATAAGGGAGCAGAACCAAGCTTACTACAGAGATATGGGAGCAGAACCGAGCTTACTACAGAGATATGGGAGCAGAACCGAGCTTACCAGAGATATTGGAGCAGAACCAAGCTTACTGCAGAGATATGGGAGCAGAACCAAGCTTACCACAGAGATATGGGAGCAGAACCGAGCTTACTACAGAAATATTGATGCAGAACCGAGCTTACTACAGGGATATAGGAGCAGAACCGAGCTTACTACAGAGATATGGGAGCAGAACTGAGCTTACTAGAGATATGGGAGCAGAACCAAGCTTACTGCAGAGATATGGGAGCAGAACCAAGCTTACCACAGAGATATGGGAGCAGAACCGAGCTTACTACAGAAATATGGATGCAGAACCGAGCTTACTACAGAGATATGGGAGCAGAACTGAGCTTGCTACAGAGATATGGGAGCAGAACTTAGCTTGCTACAGAGATATGGAGCAGAACTGAGCTTACTACAGAGATATGGGAGCAGAACTAAGCTTACCACAGAGATATGGGAGCAGAACTGAGCTTACTAGAGATATGGGAGCAGAACCAAGCTTACTGCAGAGATATGGGAGCAGAACCAAGCTTACCACAGAGATATGGGAGCAGAACCGAGCTTACTACAGAAATATTGATGCAGAACCGAGCTTACTACAGGGATATAGGAGCAGAACCGAGCTTACTACAGAGATATGGGAGCAGAACTGAGCTTACTAGAGATATGGGAGCAGAACCAAGCTTACTGCAGAGATATGGGAGCAGAACCAAGCTTACCACAGAGATATGAGAGCAGAACCGAGCTTACTACAGAAATATTGATGCAGAACCGAGCTTACTACAGGGATATAGGAGCAGAACCGAGCTTACTACAGAGATATGGGAGCAGAACTGAGCTTACTAGAGATATGGGAGCAGAACCAAGCTTACTGCAGAGATATGGGAGCAGAACCAAGCTTACCACAGAGATATGGGAGCAGAACCGAGCTTACTACAGAAATATGGATGCAGAACCGAGCTTACTACAGAGATATGGGAGCAGAACTGAGCTTGCTACAGAGATATGGGAGCAGAACTTAGCTTGCTACAGAGATATGGAGCAGAACTGAGCTTACTACAGAGATATGGGAGCAGAACTAAGCTTACCACAGAGATATGGGAGCAGAACTGAGCTTACTAGAGATATGGGAGCAGAACCAAGCTTACTGCAGAGATATGGGAGCAGAACCAAGCTTACCACAGAGATATGGGAGCAGAACTGAGCTTACTACAGAAATATTGATGCAGAACCGAGCTTACTACAGGGATATAGGAGCAGAACCGAGCTTACTACAGAGATATGGGAGCAGAACTGAGCTTACTAGAGATATGGGAGCAGAACCAAGCTTACTGCAGAGATATGGGAGCAGAACCAAGCTTACCACAGAGATATGGGAGCAGAACCGAGCTTACTACAGAAATATGGATGCAGAACTTAGCTTGCTACAGAGATATGGAGCAGAACTGAGCTTACTACAGAGATATGGGAGCAGAACTAAGCTTACCACAGAGATATGGGAGCAGAACCAAGCTTACCACAGATATGGGAGCAGAACTGAGCTTACTACAGAGATATGGGAGCAGAACCGAGCTTACTACAGAGATATCAGACCAGAACCAAACTTACTACTACAATAAGGGAGCAGAACCAATCTTACTACAGAGATAATGGAACAGAACCGAAGTTACTAGAGAGATATGGGAGCAGAACCGAGCTTACTACAGAGATATGGGAGCAGAACCGAGCTTACTACAGAGATATCAGACCAGAACCAAACTTACTACTACAATAAGGGAGCAGAACCAATCTTACTACAGAGATAATGGAACAGAACCGAGGTTACTAGAGAGATATGGGAGCAGAACCGAGCTTACTACAGAGATATGGGAGCAGAACCGAGCTTACTACAGAGATACCAGACCAGAACTAAACTTACTAATACAATAAGGGAGCAGAACCAAGCTTACTACAGAGATAACGGAGCAGAACCAAGTTTACTACAGAGATATGGAGCAGAACCGAGCTTAATACAGAGATATGGGAGCAGAACCGAGCTTACTAGAGATATGGGAGCAGAACCGAGCTTCCTGCAGAGATAACGGAGCAGAACCAAGCTTATCACAGAGATATGGGAGCACAACCGAGCTTACTACAGAAATATGGATGCAGAACCGAGCTTACTACAGAGATATGAGAGCAGAACTGAGCTTGCTACAAAGATATGGAGCAGAACTGAACTTACTACAGAGATATGGGAGCAGAACCAAGCTTACCACAGAGATATGGGAGCAGAACTAAGCTTGCTACAGAGATATGGAGCAGAACCGAGCTTACTACAGAGATATGGGAGCAGAACCAAGCTTACCACAGAGATATGGGAGCAGAACCAAGCTTACCACAGAGATATGGGAGCAGAACCGAGCTTACTACAGGGATATGGGAGCAGAACCGAGCTTACTACAGAGAAATCAGACCAGAACCAAACTTACTACTACAAAAAGGGAGCAGAACCAAGCTTACTACAGAGATAACGGAACAGAACCGAGGTTACTAGAGAGATATGGGAGCAGAACCGAGCTTACTACAGAGATATGGGAGCAGAACCGAGCTTACTACAGAGATACCAGACCAGAACCAAACTTACTACAACAATAAGGGAGCAGAACCAACCTTACTACAGAGATAATGGAGCAGAACCGAGGTTACTACAGAGATAAGGGAGCAGAACCGAGCTTCCTACAGAGATATGGGAGCAGAACCAACCTTACTACACAGATATGGGAGCAGAACCGAGCTAACTACAGAGATATGGGAGCAGAACCGAGCTTACTTCAGAGATAAGGGAGCAGAACAGAGCTTACTACAGAGATAAGGGAGCATAACAGAGCTTGCTAAGTCTACTACATAGATACGGGAACAATACGAAGCTTACATCATACATATGGTACCAGAATCTAGAGTACTACGATACAGTACCAGTACTAAGCTTACTGCTTAGATATGGTACCATAACTGAGCTTACCTTCAAACATACAACTCCAGAAACATGGACATGTAATCACAAAGTATGGGAGGGGCATTGCTAGGGTCCTAAAAGATCAGGGGTCCAAGCCCCAAAGTGCATGTTTCCCCATATGACCCCCCTTTAGCCATTTAAAATAGCATCTGTGCATATGTAATTACAGTATACCACTGATGCTAGCCAACAACACACAATGCAAAGACCAATATTATCAAAATTAGTACTTTAAAAGACCAAAACAATAAAACTACCATCACCACTACACAGCGAATACATAACATAATAATATGACCATTACAGTACAGACCAAAAGTTTGGACACACCTTCTCATTTAAAGATTTTTCTGTATTTTCATGACTATGAAAATTGTACATTCACACTGAAGGCATCAACACTATGAATTAACACATGTGGAATTATATACTTAACAAAAAAGTGTGAAACAACTGAAATTATGTCTTATATTCTAGGTTCTTCAAAGTAGCCACCTTTTGCTTTGATGACTGCTTTACACACTCTTGGCATTCTCTTGATGAGCTTCAAGAGGTAGTCACCGGGAATAGTTTTCACTTCACAGGTGTGCCCTGTCAGGTTTAATAAGTGGGATTTCTTGCCTTATAAATGGTGTTGGGACCATCAGTTGTGTTGTGCAGAAGTCTGGTGGATACACAGCTGATAGTCCTACTGAATAGACTGTTAGAATTTGTATTATGGCAAGAAAAAAGCAGCTAAGCAAAGAAAAATGAGTAGCCATCATTACTTTAAGAAATGAAGGTCAGTCAGTCCAAAAAATTGGGAAAACTTTGAAAGTGTCCCCAAGTGCAGTGGCAAAAAACATCAAGCGCTACAAAGAAACTGGCTCACATGAGGACCGCCCCAGGAAAGGAAGACCAAGAGTCACCTCTGCTTCTGAGGATAAGTTTATCCGAGTCACCAGCCTCAGAAATCGCAGGTTAACAGCAGCTCAGATTAGAGACCAGGTCAAAGCCACACAGAGATCTAGCAGCAGGCACATCTCTACAAAAACTGTTAAGAGGAGACTTTGTGCAGCAGGCCTTCATGGTAAAATAGCTGCTAGGAAACCACTGCTAAGGACAGGCAACAAGCAGAAGAGACTTGTTTGGGCTAAAGAACACAAGGAATGGACATTAGACCAGTGGAAATCTGTGCTTTGGTCTGATGAGTCCAAATTTGAGATCTTTGGTTCCAACCACTGTGTCTTTGTGAGACGCAGAAAAGGTGAACGAATGGACTCTACATGGGAGCGCCGCTGACAGCAAGCAGGACACGAGCTTACACAGGCCACTCCATATTGTGACGGCCCTCATAATCAGGCTCCATTCACCTGGGACACAGAAACTTTATCTGGCCCTACAACAAGGTTATGCCTGGAAGGGATCGTTTACTTACCCTTTACCACTGCCACTGTTGTGTATGTATATATACCAAGGATCAGAGCAACCCCATGAATAAGACTCGGGAGGGTCGAAACGTTGGGTTCTCTATACAAGTATTATTGTGGCAAAACTTCTGTCTATCGTGTTTAAATAAATTTGGCATATACCCTTTTTTGCATCATACCAGAATTGAGTGTGCGGTGAATTTCTCTACATGATTGACTAGACCACACGGTCCGTTTCACCAGCACCTCCGTGTCCCTGACTCGAGTGCACACCATTATTCTTACATTTATGGTTCCCATCGTGAAGCATGGAGGAGGAGGTGTAATGGTGTGGGGGTGCTTTGCTGGTGACACTGTTGGGGATTTATTCAAAATTGAAGGCATACTGAACCAGCATGGCTACCACAGCATCTTGCAGCGGCATGCTATTCCATCCGGTTTGCGTTTAGTTGGACCATCATTTATTTTTCAACCAGACAATGACCCCAAACACACCTCCAGGCTGTGTAAGGGCTATTTGACCAAGAAGGAGAGTGATGGGGTGCTACGCCAGATGACCTGGCCTCCACTGTCACCAGACCTGAACCCAATCGAGATGGTTTGGGGTGAGCTGGACTGCAGAGTGAAGGCAAAAGGGCCAATAAGTGCTAAGCATCTCTGGGAACTCCTTCAAGATTGTTGGAAGACCATTCCCGGTGACTACCTTTTGAAGCTCATCAAGAGCATGCCAAGAGTGTGCAAAGCAGTCATCAAAGCAAAAGGTGGCTACTTTGAAGAACCTAGAATAGTCATGAAAATACAGAAAAATCTTTAACTGAGAAGGTGTGTCCAAACTTTTGGTCAGTACTGTGCCTCTACATAACAAAACACTCTATACAAAGACCCAGTAGCGTAACTACCGGGGGGCAGAGGGTGCGGGCGCCCCGGGCCCGGTGCTCTGAGGGGGCCCACCCGGAGCTACGATACTGTAACTGCAAACCACAGCTTCATGAGAAGCATGCCCATATAACAGTTATGAATAAATAACATGTAATACAATAATATTAAAGGGCCATAGCAGACATATCTATGGGATAATCGCTACCTCAAGATAAACTACCATAGAAAAAATACAATCAAAAACACCCAACACAATTTGTAATAAAAAATATACAAATACTTTATTAAATATAAATACAACACAATATAATGAGGCCAGGGATGGAAGTAGGAAAAAACTCAGGTCACAATGTGCACCAAGAAACGGCCAGGGGTACAAGCATGTGGACCATGTAAATAGAAACAGTTAGTATCTAGGTTCCAAAAAAGGACTCCTAAAATTGGCCATGGCAGGAAAAGAATACCCTGATAGGGAATAATTCTAAGAAATACAACAACGCTGGCTGCTATTTAAGATGGAACATAATTACCTGCACAGGAACAAAATAGACCACGGTCCACAGCGTGTACCCACCCCAACGCGCGTTTCGGCGTGATGAGCCTTTCTCAAGGGGTAACAAGTAAAGGGAAGTGACGGACATAAAATAGAAAACAGCCACCAATTACTGCTCGGTGCATCAGCTGAGTAGTATCATGACAATCAATATGTGCTGGAAAGGTGATGTCATAAGTGCGCACATTAACCATGTTACCATGGAGATGGATCACGCTAGACCGCGCCGACATGTGATCTTAACAGGGCAACACCGCCCTTCAAATACCACCTCACATGGCCGCCACTACTGAGTCCCGTCCACCAATAGTGACGCGTACATCACCGAGGCAACACAGGACGCTGAGCGGCGCCGGCGTCTGACGCCAGGAGGGAGGGAAAAGTCCCTCACTCCCCAGCGAAGGAATATACTGATACTGTAACTGCGCGCACCGATACAGTTACATTCTGCGGCAGAGCAGGGAGAATCGATCTCCCTGCTCTGCCGCTATGGGGCCCTGAGTAGGCGGGGGGGCCAGGTGCCAGCAGTGGGCCCCCTGCTGTCATCAGAAGATCAGCTGTACCGGCATTTAGCCGATACAGCTGATCGCATTGATGGGAGAAGGAGCGCTGCGCTCCTCCCATCATCCCCCTGTCAGTGTCGGCGTCTGACGTCGCCGACACTGACAGCGGGCGCGATGACGTCACTGCCCGGCGCTCACTGTCAGGAGATCAGCGGGAGCAGCGCAGGAACTAGGAAGAAGAGAGGTATTTTTGTTTTTTTTTAATGGATGCTGCTGCCTTATTACAGGGTCTGACTGTGGGGGCTGCCTTATTACAGGGTCTGACTATAGGGGTGCTGCCTCATTACAGGGTCTGACTGTGTGGGCTGCCTTATTACAGGGTCTGCCTGTAGGGGTGCTGCCTTATTACAGGGTCTGCCTATAGGGGTGCTGCCTTATTACAGGGTCTGATTATAGGGGTGCTGCATCATTACAGGGTCTGACTATGGGGGCTGCCTTATTACAGGGTCTGACTATGGGGGCTGCCTCATTGCAGGGTCTGACTATAGGGGTGCTGCCTCATTACAGGGTCTGACTATGGGGGCTGCCTTATTACAGGGTCTGACTATAGGGATGCTGCCTCATTTAGAATTTAGAGGGCACAGACAACCACACAGCAGGTGCAGTAATAGGGACACATAAAGCAGCAGCAGCTCATTATTGGGGTATCAGGAGCAGTAATAGGGACACATACGGCATCAGTGGCTCAGTATTGGGTATCAGGTGCAGTAATAGGGTCACATACGGCAGCAGCTGCTCAGTATTGGGGTATCAGGAGCAGTAATAGGGACACATATGGCAGCAGCTGCTCAGTATTGGGGTATCAGGTGCTGTAGGACACATACGGCAGCAGCGGCTCAGTATTGGGGTATCATGGGCAGTAATAGGGACACATACAGCAGCAGCGGCTCAGTATTGGGGTATCAGGGGCAGTAATAGGGACACATAAGGCAGCAGCGGCTCAGTATTGGGGTATCAGGTGCAGTAATAGGGACACATACGGCAGCAGCGGCTCAGTATTGGGGTATCAGGTGCAGTAATAGGGTCACATAGGGCATCAGCGGCTCAGTATTGGGGTATCAGTGGCAGTAATAAGGACACATACGGCAGCAGCGGCTCAGTATTGGGGTATCAGGTGCAGTAATAGGGA
Source organism: Ranitomeya variabilis (assembly GCF_051348905.1). NCBI lineage: Eukaryota > Metazoa > Chordata > Amphibia > Anura > Dendrobatidae > Ranitomeya > Ranitomeya variabilis. The sequence goes on from NC_135232.1 coordinate 276,183,950, forward strand.
CACATATGGCAGCAGCGGCTCAGTATTGAGATATCAGCAGGATGAGACGTTTGTGCAGGTTGGGAATAGATGGTGATGGGGCTGGAATATGAAAAGTTAAATGTGTCTTTGTTGTATTCTCTGCAGACGAGTTGTAGCTGGAAGAAGTTGTCATGTCGGTCAGGGCCAGATGGAAAAGACGGGAAAAGTGATGATTCCATCAGAAAGGGTGTCAGTGGTAAGACATTATCTGTAACTGTGCAGTGATCTCTTACATGTTCTGTAGGGCTGGTATCTACCACTGACCATATGGCTGTACTATCCATATTGGTCTTTATGTAGAGATTATCTTCAGTAACAGCACAGTCATCTGCTGAGGTTCTCCTCCAGTATTAGGGCTCGTCACCGAGTTGTAATCAAGGTTACCTGGTTAGGGGCCCACTCAGAAGTTTTGCCCCCCCCCCTGAACCAAAATCCTAGCTACGCCTCTGCAAAGACCAATGACACCACCATACACCTTCTACTACATAATGACCGAAACACATTAAGCTGTTACTAAATAAAAAAAATAAAAACACTACTAAAAAGAGCAATATTACCACCTTACAGTAACCGTATATTGGTAGATACCAGTCCCACAGAACATACATGTGATTACAGTACAGTTTAACTTACGCATGACGTTCTTTCTGATTCAGGACATTCACTTTTCCAGTCTTTTCCATCTGGCCCAGACCTCCATTACCACTTCTCCAGCCACAGCTTGTCTGCATAGACTACAACAAAAACACATTTTCAGCGACATCGCCATCTATTTCCAACCAACAAAAACTTCCCACTCTGCGTGCACTTGCGATGTGGAACACTAACCCCAATATTTTAAAAAATGTGCCATTATTAGGATTACTCCCTCCCCAAAAAAATGAAAGTGTCCCATAGAAAGTATTAATGCCCCTACTGTGCAAAGGCCTGTATTCTATATAATATCCCAAGTGCCCCCTTCCAGCAACAAGTACCCTTGAGTGTCCACTTAAAGTTAATTATGCCCCCCAACAAAAATAAATAAATAAATAATGGAACCTGAGTGCTCCTAATAATGTCCCCTTTTATAACAAACTAGCTGAAGAGCCCGGCGTTGCCTGGGCATAGTAAATATCTGTGGTTAGTTATAGAACCTCACTTCTCTTATTTTCCCATCAGGCCTTTCATTTAGCACCTCACTTCTCTCATTTTCCCATCACGCCTCTCATTTTCCCCCTCACATCTTTGATTTTCCCCCTCATATCTCTCATTTTCTCCCTCACGCCTCTCATTTTCCCCCTCTCTCCTCTTATTTCCCCCCTCACTTCTCTCATTCCCCCCTCACTCCTCTCATTCCCCCTAACACTTGTCATTTCGACCTCACATCTGTAATTTTCCGATCACTCCACTATTTTCCCTCACTCCTCTCATTTTGCACTCACACCTTTTCATTTTCACCTCACACCTCTCATTTTCACCTCACACCTCTCATTTTCCCCTCAGTATATACATGTTTGTCATCTCCCTTATATATAGTATACACCTGTATGTCATCTCCTGTATATAGTATATACCTGTATGTCATCTCCCCTGTATATAGTATATATCTGTTTGTCATCTCCCCTGTAAATAGTCTATACCTGCTGTATGTCATCTCCTTCTGTATATTGTATATACCTATGTGTTATCTCCTCCTGTATATAGTATATACCTGTATGTCATCTCTTCTGTATATAGTATATACCTGTATGTCATCTCCTCCTATATATAGTATATACCTGTATGTCATCTTCTGTATATAGTATATGCCTGTATGTCATCTCCCCTGTATATAGTATATACCTGCTGTACTGTTATGATCCTAGTGGCTGAGGATCACAAAACGGACTAGCTAAGTTTATGAACATAGACACGAGCTCTAGGGAGGTGGTAACTGGACTGACCGCAAATCTGATCCTAACCAACACACTAAAGGAAGCCGGTGAACGTGCCTAAAATCCTGGACGTCTCGACGCAGCCTGAGAAACTATCTACTCCTGGAGGGAAAGTAAGACCTCACTTGCCTCAAGAGAAATCACCCCAAAGATATAGAAAGCCCCCAACAAATAATAACGGTGAGGTAAGGGGAAAATACAAAACGTAGAAATGAAAACAGATTCAGCAAATGAGGCCCACTAATACTAGATAGCAGAAGACAGGCAGGGAACTGTGCGGTCAGTAAAAAACCCTATGCAAAATATCCACGCTGAGAATACAAGAACCCCCACACCAACTAACGGTGTGAGGGGAGAAACTCAGCCCCCTAGAGCTACCAGCAAGCAAGGAAATCACATATTAGCAAGCTGGACAAAAATAAACCAAGAAACATGTGACCACTGATGGTCAAAAAATGAACCAAGCAAAACTTAGCTTCTCTTGAAGAGACTGATAACGAAGGACTGCAGGAGAGCTCCAAAATAGCACTGAAGACATTGACAGCAGGCAACAACTGAGAGTCCAGGTGAACTAAATAGGAAACCAGCTAAGAGATAACGAGACAGCTGATCCTGCCTCAGACCTGAAGAATGACACAAAGAACCACCAGAGGGAGCCCAAAGACAGCACTCACATAGTACCAGTTGTGACCACAAGAGGGAGCCCAAAAACAGAGTTCACAACAGTACCCCCCCCTTGAGGAGGGGTCACCGAACCCTCATCAAAACCCCCAGGGCGATCAGGATGAGCCACATGGAAGGCATGAACATCAGAGACGACAACCCAGGAATTATCCTCCTGACCATAGCCCTTCCACTTAACCAAATACTGAAGCCTCCGTCTAGAAATACGAGAATCCAAGATCTTCTCCACCACGTACTCCAATTCGCCCTCAACCAGCACCGGAGCAGGGGGTTCAACAGAAGGAACCACAGGCACCACATACCTCCGCAACAAAGACCTATGGAACACGTTATGAATGGCAAACGACGCTGGGAGGTCCAAACGAAATGACACCGGGTTAAGGATTTCCAAAATCTTATAAGGACCGATGAAGCGAGGCTTGAATTTAGGAAAGGAAACCTTCATAGGAACATACCGAGAAGACAGCCATACCAAATCTCCAACAAGAAGTCGGGGACCCACACCGCGACGGCGGTTGGCAAAGCGCTGAGCCTTCTCCTGTGACAACTTCAAATTGTCCACCACATGGTTCCAAATCTGCTGCAACCTATCCACCACAGAATCCACCCCAGGACAGTCAGAAGGCTCAACTTGACCCGAGGAAAAACGAGGATGAAAACCAGAATTGCAGAAAAAAGGCGAAACCAAAGTAGCAGAACTAGCCCGATTATTAAGGGCAAACTCGGCCAATGGCAAAAAAGTCACCCAATCATCCTGATCAGCAGAAACAAAACATCTTAAATAAGTTTCCAAGGTCTGATTAGTTCGCTCGGTTTGACCATTCGTCTGAGGATGGAAGGCCGACGAAAAAGACAAATCAATGCCCATCTTAGCACAAAAGATCCGCCAAAATCTGGACACAAACTGGGATCCTCTGTCAGACACAATATTTTCAGGGATGCCGTGCAAGCGAACCACATTCTGAAAAAATAGAGGAACCAAATCGGAGGAGCAAGGCAACTTAGGCAAGGGCACCAAATGGACCATTTTGGAAAAACGATCACACACCACCCAGATGACAGACATTCTCTGAGAGACTGGAAGATCTGAAATAAAATCCATGGAAATGTGCGTCCAAGGCCTCTTCGGGACAGGCAAAGGCAAAAGCAAACCGCTGGCACGAGAACAGCAAGGCTTAGCCCGAGCACAAATCCCACAGGACTGCACAAAGGAACGCACATCCCGCGACAAGGAAGGCCACCAGAAGGACCTAGCCACCAAATCTCTGGTACCAAAAATCCCAGGATGTCCTGCCAACACCGAAGAATGAACCTCGGAAATAACTCTGCTGGTCCATCTATCTGGGACAAACAGTCTCTCTGGTGGGCAACGGTCCTGTCTATCCGCCTGAAATTTCTGCAGCACTCGTCGCAAATCTGGGGAAATGGCAGACAAAATAACTCCCTCTCTGAGGATACCAGCCGGCTCTGAAACTCCCGGAGAGTCAGGCACAAAACTCCTAGAAAGAGCATCAGCTTTCACGTTCTTCGAACCAGGCAGGTACGAGACCACGAAATCGAAACGGGAGAAAAACAACGACCAACGAGCCTGTCTAGGATTCAGCCGCTTGGCAGACTCGAGATAAATCAGATTTTTGTGATCAGTTAAGACCACTACACGATGCTTAGCTCCCTCAAGCCAATGTCGCCACTCCTCAAATGCCCACTTCATAGCCAACAACTCCCGATTACCAACATCATAATTTCGCTCGGCAGGCGAAAACTTTCTTGAAAAGAAAGCACAAGGCTTCATCACAGAGCAATCAGAGCTTCTCTGCGACAAAACAGCCCCTGCTCCAATTTCAGAAGCATCAACCTCGACCTGAAAAGGAAGAGAGACATCAGGCTGACACAAAACTGGAGCCGAAGAAAACCGGCGCTTCAGCACCCGAAAGGCTTCCACGGCCGCAGGAGACCAATTAGTCACATCAGAACCCTTCTTGGTCAAATCCGTCAAGGGTTTAACCACTCCAGAAAAATTAGCAATGAAGCGACGGTAAAAATTAGCAAAACCCAAGAACTTCTGAAGACTCTTAACAGATGTAGGCTGAGTCCAGTCATGAATAGCCTGGACCTTGACTGGGTCCATCTCAATAGTAGAAGGAGAAAAAATAAAACCCAAAAAGGAAACCTTCTGTACTCCGAAGAGACATTTAGAGCCCTTCACAAATAAGGCATTAGCACGCAGGACCTGAAATACCATCCTGACCTGCTTCACATGGGACTCCCAGTCCTCAGAAAAGACCAAAATGTCATCCAGATACACAATCATAAATTTATCCAGATATTCTCGGAAGATGTCATGCATGAAGGACTGGAACACAGAAGGAGCGTTAGAGAGTCCAAAAGGCATCACCAAGTACTCAAAATGGCCTTCGGGCGTATTAAATGCTGTTTTCCATTCATCCCCCTGCTTAATGCGCACAAGGTTATACGCACCACGAAGATCTATCTTGGTGAACCAACTGGACCCCTTAATCCGAGCAAACAGATCAGACAACAATGGCAAAGGATACTGAAATTTGACCGTGATTTTATTTAGAAGACGATAATCTATACAAGGTCTCAGAGAACCATCCTTCTTGGACACAAAAAAAGAATCCTGCACCAAGAGGGGAGGAGGACGGGCGAATATGTCCCCTCTCTAAAGACTCCTTTATATAGCTCCGCATTGCGGCATGTTCTGGTACAGACAAATTAAAAAGTCGTCCCTTAGGGAACTTACTACCAGGAATCAAATTTATAGCACAATCACAATCCCTGTGAGGAGGCAGGGCACCGGATCTGGGCTCATCAAATACATCCTGGTAGTCCGACAAAAACTCAGGGACCTCAGAAGGAGTGGAAGAAGCAATTGATACCAAAGGAGCATCGCCATGAATCCCCTGGCAACCCCAACTTGACACAGACATAGCTTTCCAATCCAGAACTGGATTATGGGCCTGCAGCCATGGCAGACCCAACACGACAACATCATGCAAATTATGCAGCACAAGAAAGCGAATCACCTCCTGATGTACAGGAGTCATGCACATGGTCACTTGAGTCCAATATTGAGGATTATTCTCAGCCAACGGTGTAGCATCAATTCCCCTCAGTGGAATAGGGAATTCCAAAGGCTCCAGGACAAAACCACAGCGCCTGGCAAACGACAAATCCATCAGATTCAGGGCAGCACCTGAATCCACAAAAGCCATAACCGAGTAGGATGACAAAGAACAAATTAAAGTAACAGACAAAATGAATTTAGGCTGTATAGTACCAATGGTGACAGGTTTAGCGATTTTTTTAACGCGCTTAGAGCATGCTGAGATAACATGAGTTGAATCACCACAGTAAAAGCACAACCCATTTTGACGTCTATGATTTTGCCGCTCAATTCTGGTCAGAACTCGGTCACATTGCATAGACTCAGGTCTCTGTTCAGAAAACACCGCCAGATGGTGCGCAGATTTGCGCTCCCGCAAACGCCGATCAATCTGAATGGCCAAAGCCATTGAGTCATTCAGACTTGCAGGAGTGGGGAACCCCACCATAACATTCTTAATGGCTTCAGAAAGACCTTCTCTGAAATTTGCAGCCAGAGCACACTCATTCCATTGAGTAAGCACTGACCATTTCCGAAATTTTTGACAATACACCTCAGCTTCATCCTGGCCCTGAGAAAGAGCCAGCAAGGCCCTTTCTGCCTGGTTCTCAAGATTAGGTTCCTCATAAAGCAGTCCAAGCGCCAGAAAAAACGCATCCACATTCAGCAATGCAGGATCTCCTGGCACCAGAGAGAAGGCCCAATCTTGAGGGTCGCCACGCAACAAGGAGATAACAATTCTAACCTGCCGAGCGGAATTACCAGAGGAACAAGGTCGCAAAGATAGAAACAATTTACAATTATTCTTAAAATTCAGAAACCTAGATCTATCTCCAGAAAACAACTCAGGAATAGGTATCCTTGGCTCTGACATAGGGCTATGAACAACAAAATCCTGAATGCTTTGCACCCCTGCAGCAAGATGATCCACACTAGAAGTCAGACTCTGAATATCCATGTCTGCAGCTGAACACAAAACCACCCAGAGATTAAGGGGATGAGAGAAGCTGGACAGACTGCAGCAAAGATAGAGAGAAAAAAAAAAATTGTACTCAGGGCTTCTCTTATCCCACTTCTGCGAAGCATTAAACACCTTTTTGGCCTGCTGTACTGATATGATCCTAGTGGCTGAGGATCACAAAACGGACTAGCTAAGTTTATGAACATAGACACGAGCTCTAGGGAGGTGGTAACTGGACTGACCGCAAATCTGATCCTAACCAACACACTAAAGGAAGCCGGTGAACGTGCCTAAAATCCTGGACGTCTCGACGCAGCCTGAGAAACTATCTACTCCTGGAGGGAAAGTAAGACCTCACTTGCCTCAAGAGAAATCACCCCAAAGATATAGAAAGCCCCCAACAAATAATAACGGTGAGGTAAGGGGAAAATACAAAACGTAGAAATGAAAACAGATTCAGCAAATAAGGCCCACTAATACTAGATAGCATAAGACAGGTAGGAAACTGTGCGGTCAGTAAAAAACCCTATGCAAAATATCCACGCTGAGAATACAAGAACCCCCACACCAACTAACGGTGTGAGGGGAGAAACTCAGCCCCCTAGAGCTACCAGCAAGCAAGGAAATCACATATTAGCAAGCTGGACAAAAATAAACCAAGAAACATGTGACCACTGATGGTCAAAAAATGAACCAAGCAAAACTTAGCTTCTCTTGAAGAGACTGATAACGAAGGACTGCAGGAGAGCTCCAAAATAGCACTGAAGACATTGACAGCAGGCAACAACTGAGAGTCCAGGTGAACTAAATAGGAAACCAGCTAAGAGATAACGAGACAGCTGATCCTGCCTCAGACCTGCAGAATGACACAAAGAACCACCAGAGGGAGCCCAAAGACAGCACTCACACAGTACCAGTTGTGACCACAAGAGGGAGCCCAAAAACAGAGTTCACAACACTGTACATCATCTCCTCCTGTATATACTTATGTGTCATCACCTCTTTTATATAGTATATACCTGTATGTCATCTCCTCCTGTATATATATTATATACCTGTGTCATCTCCTGTATGTAGTACATACCTGTGTGTCATCTCCCCTGTATATACAGTAGTATGTACCTGTATGTCATCTCCTCCTGTATATAGTATATATCTGTGTGTCATCTCCTCCTGTATTAGACCTCGTTCACATGTTTGGTCAGTATTTTTACCTCAGAATTTGTAAGCGTACGGAGACGGTAATATGGCGTGCGGTCACCCAGGGAATTAGGGATCACAAATCTAAAGCCATATGATTTGTATTGCTATGAACTGGTATAAACTGAATACTGAAGTTATATGCATTTATGTGAATTGGACTTTAATGCTGTGAAGAAACACATTAAAAGAGACTTTTGTGTTTGAACTTTGTGGGTCACTGCCTCTTCACTGCGTACGATGCAACTACAATCTTAACATATATATATATCTATACACACACACATTATGAAGGTCCTCACATCCACCATACCTCACACAGCCGCTCATCATGCCCCCTTCTCCACACAGCCCCTCATCACCCCATTCCCCTCACGGCCACTCCTCATCCCCCATTCCCCACACAGCCCTTCATCATCCTCCCTTCTCCCCACCCAGCCCCTCATCAACCCCCATTCCCCACACAGGCCCTCATCACCCCCATTCCCCACACAGCCCCTCATTATCCCCCCATTCCCCATACAGCACTTCATCATCCCTCATCACCCCCCAATCCCTACACGGTCCCTCATCATTTCCCAATTCCCCTCACAGCCCCTCATCATTCTCCCTTTTCCCCACACAGCCTCTCTTCACCCCCCATTCCCCACACAGCACCTCATTACCTACCATTCCCCACAGAGCCCCTCATCCCCCACAGCCCCTAATCATCCATTCTCCCCACACAGCCCCTCATCACCCCCCATTCATCACAGTCCCTCATCATCCCCCCATTCCCCACACAGCCCCTCATCACCTCGCCATTCCCCACACAGCCCCTCATCCCCCACAGCCCCTAATCATCCCTTCTCCCCACACAGCCCCTCATCAACCCCCCTTCCCCACACAGCCTCTCATCACCCCCAATTCCCCACACAGCCGCTAATCATCCCCCCATTCCCCACATAGCCCTTCATCATCCTCTCTTCTCCCCACACAGCCCCTCATCACCCCCCATTCTCCACACAGCACCTCATCATCCCCCCATTCCCCAAACAGTCCCTCATTACCCCCATTCTCCACAGCCCCTCATCATGCTCCCTTCTCCCCACACAGCCACTCATCACCCCCCATTCCCCACACAGCTCCTCATCACCCACCATTCCCCACACAGCCCCTCATCCCCCACAGCCCCTAATCATCCCTACTCCCCACACAGCCCTCATCACCCCCATTCCCCACACAGCCCCTCATTATCCCCCCATTCCCCATACATCACTTCATCATCACTTCTCCCCACACAGCCCCTCATCACCCCCCCATTCCCCACACAGTCCCTCAACATCCCTACATTCCCCACAGCCCCTAATCATCCCTTCTCCCCACAAAGCCCCTCATCACCCACCATTTCCCACACAGCCCCTCATCATCCTCCCTTCTCCCCACACAGCCCCTCATCTCCCCCCATTTCCCACACAGCCCCTCATCACCCACCATTTCCCACATGTCTGCTTTACATCAGCACAATTTTGGAAACATAATTTTTTTTAAGGAAGGTTTAAGGCTTAAAAGTTAACCAGCGATTTCTCATTTTTACAACAAAATTTGCAAACCATTTTTTTATGGACCATCTCACACTTGAAGTGACTTTGAGCCGCCTATATGACAGAAAATGCCCAAAAGTGACACCATTCTAAAAACTGCACCCTCAAGGTACTGAAAACCACATTCAGGTGCTTCACAGCAGTTTTGGAAATGTTTAAAAAAAAAAAGGGTTTTAAAGGGTTGATTATGACTTGTAGGATCGCTACTTCCAAATGTGATGCTATAGAGTTCAAGTCCTCTTTTCTCTGAGGAGACAATTTGCATATTAAATTTCCCAGAGGAGCATTGCACGGTGAATAAGCCTCCTTACTTTGACAAGCCAGAGCTGGTATCTCACTCTCCACAAGGAGAAACCTTACCCCATAGACCCCAGTCCAGAGCCTCTCGCCTAGCCAAATCGCACTGATAAGGGCCAACAGCCTGAAACACCATGCCTGCGAATTGAGATACTGATTTGGCATTTTATCCTAAGTCATATTGCAAGACCCGTTAAAGGGTTGATTGTGACTTGTAGGATCTCTACTTCCAACAGGTGGCGCTATAGAGTTCAAGTCTTCTTTTTCTCTGAAGAGGCAATTTGCATATTAAAAAAATGAACATTTAACTTTTTTTCACAAAAAATTACTTCAGATCCAATTTGTTTTATTTTACTAAGAGTAACAGGAGAAATTGGACCCCAAAAGTTGTACAATTTGTCCTGAGTACGCTAATATCTCATATATGCAGGTAAACCACTGTTTGGGCGCATGGCAGAGTTCGGAAGGGAAGGAGTGCCGTTTGACTTTTCAATGCAAAATTGTCTGGAATTGAGATCGGACGCCATGTTGCGTTTGGAGAGTCCCTGATGTGCCTAAATAGTGGAAACCCTCCACCATTTTGGAAAGTCGACTCCCTAAGGAACTTATCTAGATGTGTAGTGAACACTTTGAACCCCCAAGTGCTTCACAGAATTTTTATAATGTAGAGCCGTAAAAATAAAAAATCATATTTTTTTCACAAAAAATATATTTTCGCCCCTAATTTGTTATTTTCCCAAGGGTAACAGGAGAAATTGGACCCCAAAAGTTGTTGTGCAATTTGTCCTGAGTATGCTCATACCCTATATGTGGGGGTAAACTTTTACTTTTCAATGCAAACTTGCCTGGAATTGAGATCAGATGCCATGTTGCATTTGGAGAGCTCACAAATTCTAACTCCAACCCTAACCCCAACACATCCCTAAACCTAATCCTAACAACCCTAACCTTTACCACACCCCTAACCCCAACACACCCCTAACCTTAATCCCAACCCTAACCATAACGCTAACCACAAACCTAACCCAACACACCCCTAAACCTAATCCCAACCCTAACCATAACCCTAACCACAAACCTAACCCTAATTCCAACCCCAACCCTAACCCTAATTCCAACCTTAACCCTAATTCCAACCCTAACCCTAATCCCAACACTAACCCTAATCCCAACCCTAAACCTAACTTTAGCCCCAATCCTAACCCCAACCCTAACCCTAATGGGAAAACCATAATTATTATTATTATTATTTATTTATATAGCACCATTGATTCCATGGTGCTGTACATGAGAAGGAGTTACATACAAGTTACAGATATCACTTACAGTAGACAAACTTACAATGACAGACTGATACAGAGGGGTGAGGACCCTGCCCTTGCGGGCTTACATTCTGCAGGATTATGGGGAAGGAGACAGTAGGTTGGGGGTTGCAGGAGCTCCGGTGTTGGTGAGGCGGTAGCTTCAGTAGTGATGAGGAGGCAGCGGGGTCAGTGCAGGCTGTAGGCTTTCCTGAAGAGATGTGTTTTCAGGCTCCGTCTGAAGGATCCGAATGTGGTGGATAACCGGACATGTTGGGGCAGAGAATTCCAGAGGATGGGGGATATTCAGGAGAAGTCTTGGAGGCGATTGGATGAGGAGCGAATAAGTGTGGAGGAGAGAAGGAGGTCTTGGGAGGACCGGAGATTACGTGAGGGAAGATATATGGAGATTAGTTCAGAGATATATGGAGGAGACAGGTTATGGATGGCCCTGTAGGTCAGTATTAGTAATTTGAACTGGATACGCTGAGGGAATGGGAGCCAGTGAAGAGATTTGCAGAGGGGGGAAGCGGAGGAGTAGTGAGGAGAGATGGATTAGTCAGGCAGCAGAGTTAAGGATGGACTGGAGAGGTGCAAGGGTGTTAGCAGGGAGGCCGCAGAAAAGGATGTTGCAGTAGTCAAGGCGGGAGATGATGAGGGCATGCACAAGCATTTTAGTAGATTGAAGGTTGAGGAAAGGACGGATTCTGGAGATATTTTTGAGCTGGAGGCGACAGGAGGTGGAAAGAGCTTGGATGTGCGGTTTGAAGGACAGGGCAGAGTCGAAGGTTACTCCGAGGCAGCGGACTTCCGGTACGGGGGAAAGCATGATGTCATTGATTGCGATAGATAGGTCAGGTAAGGAAGATCTGTGGGATGGAGGAAAGATGATGAGTTCAGATTTGTCCACATTGAGTCTGAGGAAGCGAGAGGAGAAGAAGGAGGATATGGCTGATAGGCACTCTGGGATTCTGGACAGCAGAGCGGTGACGTCTGGGCCAGAGAGGTAGATCTGAGTGTCATCAGCATAGAGGTGGTACTGGAATCATGGGACTTTATGAGTTGTCCCAAGCCAAGTGTATAGATTGAGAAGAGTAGGGGTCCTAGAACAGAGCCTTGGGGGACTCCAACAGAGAGAGGGTGGGATGAGGAGGTAGTGTGGGAGTGGGAGACGCTGAAAGAGCGGTTGGAAAGGTACGAGGCGATCCAGGATAGGGCGAGGTCTTTGATGCCAAAGGAGGAGAGGATCTGTAGTAGGAGGCAGTGATCAACTGTGTCAAAAGCAGAGGACAGGTCTAGAAGGAGGAGTACAGAGTATTGTCCAGTAGCTTTGGCAGTAAGTAGGTCGTTAGTGATTTTGGTCAGGGCAGTCTCGGTTGAGTGATGGGGGCGGAAACCAGATTGCAGATTGTCGAACAACAAGTTAGATGAGAAGTGGGAGGAATAATAAATAGATGCATTTTTTTATTTTATTTTTCCCTAACTAAGGGGGTGATAAAGGGGGGTTTGATTTACTATTTATAGCGGGTTTTTATGTTTGACAGCTGTCACACACTAAAAAACGCATCACCACATTTTGAGAGCTATAATTTATCCATATTTTGGCCCACAGAGTCATGCGAGGTCTTGTTTTTTGCGGGACGAGTTGACGTTTTTACTGGTACCATTTTCGGGCACATGACTTTTTTTAATCACTTTGTATTCCGATTTTTGGGAGGCAGAATGAACAAAAACCAGCAATTCAGGAATTTCTTTTGGGGGGGCGTTTATACCGTTCCCCGTGTGGTAAAATTGATAAATCAGTTTTATTCTTCTGGTCAGTATAATTACAGCGATACCTCATTTATATCATTTTTTTATGTTTTGTTGCTTTTACACAATAAAAACTATTTTATAGAAAAAAAATATTTTTGCATCACTTTATTCTGAGAGCTATAACTTTTTCATTTTTCTGCTGATGGAGCTGTATGGGGGCTTGTTTTTTGCGGGACAAGATGACATTTTCAGTGATATAGGGAATGGGGGGATAATGAGGGGCTGTGTGGGGAATGGGGGTGATGAGGGGCTGTGTGGGGAATGGGGGCGATGAGGGGCTGTGTGGGGAGAAGGGATGATTGGGGCTGTGGGGAATGGTGGGTGATGAGGGGCTGTGTTGGGAATGGGGGGTGAGGAGAGGCTGTGTGGGGAGAAGGGAGGATGATGAGGGGCTGTGTGGGGAATTGGAGGATGATGAGGGACTGTGTAGGGAATGGGAGGTGATGAGGGATGATGAAGTGCTGTATAGGGAATGGGGGATAATGAGGGGCTGTGTGGGGAATGGGGGTGATGAGGAGCTGTGTGGGGAGAAGGGATGATTAGAGGCTGTGAAGGATGAGGGTCTGTGTGGGGAATGGTGGGTGAAGATGGGCTGTGTGGGGAATGGGGGATGAGGAGTGACCATGAGGGGAATGGGGTGATGAGGGGCTGTGTGGAGAAGGGGGGTGATGAGGGGCTGTGTGGGGAATTTGTGTGGAGAAGGGGGGATGATGAGCGGCTCTGTGAGGAATGGTGGGTGTGAAGACCTTCATAATGTGTGTATGTCTGTGTATATATATATATATATATATATATATATATATATATATATATATTATACACAGTGGGGAAAAAAAGTATTTAGTCAGCCACCAATTGTGTAAGTCCCCCACTTAAAAACATGAGAGAAGCCTGTAATTGACATCATAGGTAGACCACAACTATGAAAGTCAAAATGAGAAAACAAATCCAGAAAATCACCTTGTCTGATTTGGCAAGATTTATTTTGCAAATACGAGGCATTGTCCCATCACTACATCATGTCAGATCACTGATCTGACACTTTGCATAGCACAGTGTCAGATCAGCAATCTGACAGGCAGTGTAGGAGACTTGCCGGTGCCTGCTCTCAGCAGGTGCTGACAAGCCACCTCACTGAAGGACCCCACCACCATCTTGGAGCCGGGGGTCTCCATGGAGACCACCGGAACAATGTGATCGCATTGCGTTGTTCCGGTGGGAGCACGCAGGGAGCCCCCTCCCTGCGCGATTGCTCTCAATGCCGTAGTCACTACTGACAGCAGCATCAGAGGGGTTAAATGCCCACGATCGGCGCTAGCACCAATCGTGGGCATTGCTGCGGGGTGTCACATACAGCTGACACCCGCACGCGATCGCCGCAGCGCTCACCGTGAGACCGCGCGATCGTGCCGCCGTACTAGTACTGCTCGGGGCAGACATGCAATTCCCGCAGAGCAGTACTAGTACGGCTAGATAGTGCATTTGTTTGGAGGCCTGGGCAGGTAAGCATCTCTGCCTTTTTTCTGGTGTTTTTTTTTAATTTTTTGGATGATTTCTAAGTCCTCTTTTTGTGTCGGTGAGCACTTTTTTGAAGTGTTTGAGCTCATGCGATCGCATGGAATCATATGAAATTATTGAATAAAGCAGTATAACCATATTTAACAGATTGCACTTTTGGATGAAAATAAATGTCATTTTACCAACAAAATATTAAAAAAGCTGCATACTGCAGCAGTCCTATACTTTCTACTCATATATTTAATTTTTCTTACATATTTCATCTTAACCTCAAACAAAAGCCTTATAAAAAACACAGCTGTCAATGTCACACATTCATGCAAGGACTAAAATCTCATTAGACTTGAATCACTATAAGAATTATCATGCTCGAAGCAAAGCTTTGACTTGAGCGGATCTGCTAAGAGGATTAATAACTGATTAATAATATCTTCTTTTGGTGATGTAAAGATCATTTGGTCTCATAGACCAGTTTACACTGACAGATTACCAAATATCCTTACACAGGATATTGGTAGCTACAGTAGTAATAATCAATAGCTATAATGGGAAGGAAAATCAGTCCTGATACTGCGGAGGGATGTAATATAGATATATATTTTTTAATTTGTTAGTTTAATTTTTTTTAATGTTGTAGCAATCCCATTAATCTAACAGTTATCCCTCCGTATCTCCTTCACCACCTTGAGTTTTTCCGTTTTTGGGTTTCCCTTTTTTGCTCTCCTTCTTCCCAGAGCCATAACTTTTTATGTTTCTCTCTACAGTATATGGCCATATGATGGCTTGTTTTTATTGTGACGAGTTGTACTTTTGAGCGACACCATTGATTTTGCTATATAATGTACTGGACAACGGGAAAAAAAATCAAAGTGAGGTGAAAGTGCAAAAAAAAAGTGCAATTCCACAATTGTTTTTTTGTTTTACCATGTTCACTAAATGCTAAAACTGACCTGCCATTATGATTGTCCAGGTCATTATGAGTTCTTAGATACCAAACATGTATAGGTTCTTTTTTATTTAAGTGGTGAAAAATAAATCCAAATTTCTTAATAATAAAAAAAAAAGTTGCCATTTTCCGAGACTCATAGCGCCTACATTTTTCAAGATCTGGGGCTGTGTGAGGGCTTTTTTTTTTTGTGCACCGAGCTGACATTTTTATTGATACCATTTTGGTGCAGATATGATCTTTTAATTGACTGTTATTTAATTTTAATGCAATGTTGCGGTGACTGAAGAATCATAATTCTGGCGTTTGACTTTTTTTCTCGTTTCGCTGTTTATCGGATTAATTCTTGTTATATATTGATAGATCGGGCGATTCTGAACGTGGCAACTTTTATATTTTTAAAAAAAAAAAAACTTTTTTTTTTTACATTTTATTTACTTCAATAGTCTACATGGGAGACTAGAAGCTGCGATCGTCCAGAATCTACACAGAAGACCTAAAATTCTCACTTGTTATCAGCGTTGACCACTGGGTGGTGTTCTTACAAATCTGGCAATGAAAGCCACAGGGGTCCATCACAGACCCCGGGTTGTTATGCCAACCCATCGGCAACCAACGTTCATGTGACACGGGCGCTGATGAGTGGGGTTAGTGACGCACTACCGGCGCGGGCATGTTAAATGCCGCTTTCAGAGATTAACAGCAGCATTTAACAGTCGCGAGTGGATCGTGATTCCACCCGTGGCTGTTGGGGGCATATGTTAGCTATTCAAATCAGCTTACATGTGCTGGAAAAGTTGCGGGGTCACTGCCGGAGCCCGCAGCAAACAGGCGGAGCCCACCTTAGACTTAACTATACATCTAAGGTGGGAAAGGGGTTAATAGTAGATATGTAGATAGACTGTAGAAAAATTTAGTGACAGATTCCCTTTTAAACATTAAATCTGAGCTCCGATTGGTTGGCATGAACAACTAAGACATTTTTTCTGTTACAAATTTTTCATAAAAGAGAGCCACATATTTGATACAGGAACTTATGTTTTTTATTATGCACTTAGTAAGCTTTATTTATATCAGACTCAAAACAACTTGTGTTAAGCTCTGTGTTGTCTATTGACTGTTATTGCTGATACACAGTAATTGTTATTACTTACAAACGATTGGATTAGTATCGCTTTGATCTGCTGCTGTTCATGTAGTGGTAGCTTTAGCTCTGATTGCCATTTGATGACACAGTGCTACTTCCCCAAGTGCATACTTGGCCCCAGGATTTGTGACTACGTTCTTAAGATACTGGACGTGTTTTAGTTCTAATCCTTTTAACTCTACACCAGGCAGTTGCTGGTCATTGCATGGTCTTGTATGGCAGCAAACTAATCATAAAGTAAATAATCTTAATGGAAGGCTTTAACATTATTTGAATGATTTTAGGACTTGCATCTGACATGTTTTCAAAATATCAAAATATTCGGTGGAATAAAGAGGGAATCTGTCAATATGATCAACCTTCCTAACCGTCTACATGGGCATGTAGGTCATAGGAAGCTGATTACAACGATACGTTGATATCTGCAATCCGATTTATTCCACAGGAATACACATATTTTTTAATATGTAAATGAACTGTTAACATTTATGATCTGGACACAGACCTTCGGGAGAGTCTCCCTCCAGGGCTTATTTTAAATGAATTAATAGAGAATCGTGTGCACTACTAAGGAAGGTGCCGTAGTAGGATCCCACAC
The DNA here is from genome assembly GCF_051348905.1 of Ranitomeya variabilis. Lineage (NCBI taxonomy): Eukaryota > Metazoa > Chordata > Amphibia > Anura > Dendrobatidae > Ranitomeya > Ranitomeya variabilis. Next base: position 276,201,061 of record NC_135232.1, read on the forward strand.
CATGAAGTAATAAAAATAAACTAGTCACTCAACTTAAAGATGAATTTTTTGACTTTTAATGTAGGCAAAACGTTTAGACCGCATTTGGCCTTTATCAATTACAAACTATACAGAAGTGTCAGGGATTCGTGGGAATTCTGTGGATTTTTAGTTTGGCACGTTTCGGTATGGTCACTTTCTTAAGGCTCGAGCTGACAAGCAGCGGACGCTGCGTCTTTCTCCAGGCACGTGCACACATTCAGGACCCCTGGCTTGTTTACCATGGGGGTTTTTCCTCTTTAAATGCCCCATACCCTTATGAAAGTGACCATACCGAGACATGCCTCAATAAAAATCCACAGGATTCCCACGAATCCCTGACACTCCTGTATAGTTTGTAAGTGATAAAGGCCAAATGCAGCCGAAAAGTTTTGCCTTGACTACATTAAAAGTAAAAAAATCATCTTTAAGTTGAGTGCCTAGTTTATTTTTATTATTTTAAATGAAGACATAGATGTGAGACATATAAATCAGGAGAGCAGACTGTCAGTCATTACATGTCTCACACTGGTAGGGCCTCCTTTCATTTAAAATAAACTCTGAAGGCAAATTCTCAGGGAGATCATTGTCCGGGGCATAGATCTTAACAGCTAATTCACTAATTAAGAAAAATGCGGATTTCTGTGAAACAAGACTTCGGATCACAGATATCAAAGTATCATTTTATTCTTCTTCCTATCACCTATACATATATTCTTAGGAGGGCTGATCCAAGTGATAGATTGCTTTTAAATGGGTTCATTGCTTCTGGACAACTCCATCTGAATATCATCAAAGTGCATTGTAAAATAAGACTCCATACTTACCTCCTGGAACTGTGCTGTTCCTCCAATGTTAGTGGTATGTCCTCTGGAGGCCATGTGATATTATGTCACATGACTACTGCAGTCAATCAGTGACCACTGATCTGCTGCAGTCTTCAGTATTCTGTCATGGTGGAGGTCCTATCTAACACAATATTGAAGAGTTTATTATGTACCCTATTTACTGTTTAATAGGGGTTCTCCAGTACGAATAACTCTTCTAAAGGGGTCCATCTACTGGAATTTTCACTGATCCTATAATGGGGCCAGATATGGCAAAATACTGTCTTGTACTATAATGTGTTTGTAGACACTTTTTATACCGTACCTCGTCTGGTAAAAGATGTGTTCTCACTGAAAAGGGAAGGTGGGATGTTTTATGGAAGGAGGACAAGGCCTAATGTGCAACAATATGCATCAAAAAATGTGCCAGATTTATCAAAGATATGTTTAGAGGAGTGGAGGCATCATACAGTGTGTAGGCGGCTGTGGGGACATTATACTGTGTGTTGTGTTTGGGGACAGGGGCATAAGGGCAATCATACTGAATATTGGTGGCTGTGGGGACATCATGCTGTGGTGACTCACACTGTGGAAGAACTGTGGTAATCCTTTGTGGGTGGCTATGAGGGCATCATGCTGTGGAGGTGGCTGTGGTGACATTATACTGAGTGTGGAGGGCTGTGGGAACATTATATGTGCGAAGGCATAATTTTGTTGAGAGGGTTACTGGGGGCAAAACACTTTGTGGAAGGATCTGTTGATTATGTGGCAGGAGCTGAATAAGAGGAACAGTATGATTTACTGCTTTTTATGAAAGTCAATTATATGGTTTTGATTAGCTGCTACAGGTAAGGAGGACACATTGCAGCAAGCCCTATTATAACATGTGTTCGCAGTAGCAGTTGGTCAACATACTTAATTCTGCTCAATATTAAGTGATAAAATGTATATAATAACAATTAATAATTGAGACAATTGAAGTTTATATTGTTGGTTTGGTCCTCCGCAGCAGTCAAACCTGCCCACCCTAGATCTCCTGTACTACAGATGTATTCTTCCTTACACGCAATGCTTCACAGAGCCACTGTATGGCGATGCAGGCAGTGCTTGGGGCCGGAATGAATTTACACTAATGTACATTATAGAGCTTCAGATACATTGCCTTAAAAGTGTCTAATCTTTTAAAATAAACTAATAAATAAATTTGGTAAAATTGTGTGTATACTCCTTACACATCAGGGGATATTGTGATCCTAAAATGATTACATTTTAATTTACCCAACAGCAACTGAAGCAGGTTTGTCAATAACTGTATATTAAGAAAGTGTTATTTAAGCACTTCACCAATGTTTTCTAAAAATAAAAATGGCTCTATTTTATTTTTAGATATGGGCTCTACACACTATGCACATTTTTCATCCTTTGTATATATGTCTTCACTTATGTATGTATTCACTTTGTGTGTATGTCTTCACCCTCCTCAGCGCTTTCATATGTAGAGACATTGGCTGGGTGACTCATCTTTCTCAAGCACATCCTCAGCTTCAGTTTAATTCAGTGAGACAATGGCATTCACATATATTGAAGCTAATGGCATGGGTGTCCTATTCAGGTCATTTGTAAGGGTTGCCGAATTGAGCTGGATCAGGAAATGCTGCAATGAATAGTCTTGAATGCATTGAACAGAACACTAGGGAGATGTCTAACAAAGCTTCTAGTTCTAAACATCTTTAGAGTCCTCCTCCAGATTTTACGTCATAAGCGATTGTAACATCATGGCAGTTCAGTTTGTCTATACAGCTTGTTTTTCCTGTAAGCGTCATCATCATTAACTGTGTATTTTAAAATGAAAACACTTTTACAAGTGAGAAATTAAAAACCATATATTTAGAAGTCCCCGATCTAGAGTTACAGATCCAAATACAGAAACACTGCAGTCTTGCAAAATGCAGCTGTCTGAACCAAGTGGCAGGTGCTAATCTAAGTACGAGCTGAGGCCAGCACTTTAACCTGACCATCTGTCCATGTTCATAACAAGTGGGAAAACTTACAAGAACATCTCACGCTCCTTCGTAAGACGACATTCATATAAAGTTATTCTGTCTTAGGCAGATTTTTCAAAATTTTCAAATACAATCTGTTCAGTGGGTACCCTATTCAGGAAGTGCTTTTCTTTAATGGCATAATGGGGCTCCTTGTGTCCCACCCGTCATCTTGTCTAATTAGATGTGGTTGATTTGAAACATGATTCTTATGTAAAATCTAGATCTTGTACAATCCAGGAATCTCCTGTGCACGCAGAGATATACACAGATCTTAGGTTATGTCGATGTATTTATTTTCTGTTAATAATTCCCCTATTAAATAACTTTGGATGCCAAGCCTTCTTCTTTACAGGAAACTTTCTTTCTATTTTATATGACTTGGCTGAGTCTGCTTGTAAATCTTATAATGGAGAGTCCCTTTTATGAGGCCAAAAATAAATCTAATATTGGTTTTGGATAATAGGATAAAGATGATAATTTAAACTAGATGGTGGCCCGATTCTAACGCATCGGGTATTCTAGAATATGTATAGTAGTATATAGCACAGCCCACGTAGTACATAGCACAGCCCACGTAGTATATAGCACAGCCCACGTAGTATATAGCACAGCCCACACAGTATATAACACAGCCCACGTAGTATATGACACAGCCCACGTAGTATATAACACAGCCCACCTAGTATATAACACAGCCCACGTAGTATATAACAGCTCACGTAGTATATAACACAGCCCACATAGTATATAACACAGCCCACGTAGTATATAGCACAGCCCACGCAGTATATAACACAGCCCACGTAGTATATAACAGCTAACGTAGTATATAACACAGCCCACGTAGTATATAACACAGCCCACGTAGTATATAACACAGCCCACGTACTATATAGCACAGCCCACGTAGGATATATAGGACAGAGACGTAGTATATAACACAGGCCACGTAGTAAATAGCACATCCCACAGAGTGTATAACACAGCCCACGTAGTATATAGCAATGTGGGCACCATATCCCTGTTAAAAAAGACTTAAAATAAAAATAGTTATATACTCACCTTCTGGCGGCCCCGGATCCAGGCCAGGCGTTTAGCGATGCTCCTTGCAACGCACCGGTCCCAAGAATGCATTGCGGCAATAACACGTGATGATGTAGCGGTCTCACGAGAAATGCATTCTTGGGACCGGAGCGTCGCGAGGAGCGGGAAAGGTGCCGAAGGTGAGAATATAATGATTTTAAAAAAAATTATTTTTAACATTAAAAAGTTTTTACTATTGATGCTGCATAGGCAGCATCAATAATAAAAAGTTGGTCACACAGGGTTAATAGCAGCATTAACGGACTGCGTTACACCGCATTATGCCGCTGTGATTAGCAGTCCGTTTAACGGACTGCTAAAACCCTATGTGGCCGCTGACTGGAGGGGAGTATGGAGGGGGCACTGACTGGAGGGGAGTAAGGAGGGGCCAATTCTCTGCCGGACTGTGCCTGTCGCTGATTGGTCGTGGCCAGCCGTCCGTGACCAATCAGCGACCCGGGATTTCTGCGACAGACAGACGGAAGTACCCCTTAGACAATTATTTATATAGATGAATGTGAGTATAAGGGTAAGTCTCCACATGTCTGGATATGTTGGGGCCATCATTTTGTGGCAGTTGTTAGTATATAAAAAGTATGGGGTATATGCACCTTTTAAAAGTATTTGCTGCATTAAAAATGTGTCTTTTGCATGAAAAATTATGCATAAAAAAGTGTTTTTGATGTGTTTTTTTCCCCATTAATTAGAATGAGTGTAGAACACTGTAAAAAGGTTGAAAGAATTTGAAACAGATCTGAAACTGCTTCTAATCTGCAAGGGAAAAAATTAGTAACACGTGGATAAGATTTCAGAAAACTCATTGACTTTTCTGGGACAGTAAAATGCTATGTTTTTAGCGGGAAAAAAAAAAACGGAATACATAAGTGGAACAAAACATGACGTTTGACCATACCCTTACAGGTTCTTCTCCTGTTCCCGTTAGTGACGCCTTCCTCACAGACTGCACAGCTCTCCTTTCCACACAATGGCTTCTGGTGGAGGAGCATGTGACTATTTCTGTTCACCTGCCTTGTTCAATAGAAAAACACTTCACATGAGGAAGCAGTTAGAATTGGAGGAGACTGATGGGCAGGACTGGTCACATGCTCCTCCACCAGCAGCCATTGTGTGGAAAGGAGAGCTGTGCAGTCTGTGAGGAAGGCGTCACTAACAGGAACATTAAGTGTATGTTCACACATCATGTTTATTTTGGCACTAACAAGTAAAATAAAACCTGTAATACTTCTATATTAGTAAGTGCCATAAAACCATGTCCACAATACATTTGTTAAAATAAAGATAAAGTGGACAAACCCTTTAATTTCTTTTTTTACCATTTAAGATCCTTTAGGCTATTTGTTCTGGTCTATATGATTTGGACCTCTTAGAAACATAGGCCCGAAATAGCCTTCATGCTAGTTTTAATAGAACCTCATATCGTAAGTTGGTAAGTTTATATTCTATGTTTACCAGTAGGCTTCCTTTGTATTTTAGGGTTAGATGTAATCTTTTAACTGAGTGATACAATTTACCCATGAAGCAGCACAGGCAGATATAAACCTCAGGATTTCCATCACCCAACTCTAATACCAAAGGCTAATTTTCCATAGGAGCCAGTATTATATAAACGTAATAAAAAATATAAATTAGTATCTAAAGCGGCATCAAAATTTGTGGGTTCAATTGTTAACACCCATATATAAAAAAGACACATATACGGTACGTTTTTCTCATTATCTGACATGAAATCAGAATAAACCTTTCCCTTTTTATGTCAATTAGGATTACCATAATTATTAATATTTGCCAAATGCCAGAATAATGAGAGAGAGAATGTATTAAAGCATTTTTAGCCCACGGAGTATATAGCACAGACACGTAGTATATAGCACAGCCACGTAGTATATTGCACAGCCACATAGTATATAGCACAGCCACGGAGTATATAGCACAGCCCATGGAGTATATAGCACAGCCACGTAGTATATAACACAGCCCAAGGAGTATATAGCACAGCCATGTAGTATATAGCACAGCCCACGGAGTGTATAACAGCCCACATAGCATATAACACAGCCATGTAGTTTATAACAGCCCACAAAGCATATAACACAGCTCACATAGTATATAACAGCCCACGCACGCAGTATATAAAACAGCCCTCGTAGTGTATAACACAGCCCACGTAGTGTATAACACAGCCCACGTAGTATATAACACAGGCCACGTAGTGTAGAACACAGCCCACGTAGTGTAGAACACAGGCCACGTAGTGTATAACACAGGCCACGTAGTGTATAACACAGCCCTAGTAGTGTATAACACAGCCCACGTAGTTTATTGCACAGCCCATGTAGTATATTGCACAGCCCACGCAGTACATTGCACAGCCCACGTAGTACATTGCACAGCCCATGTAGTATATTGCACAGCCCACGTATTATATTGCACAGCCCACGTAGTGTATAGCACAGCCCACGTAGTATATTGCACAGCCCACGTAGTATATTGCACAGCCCACGTACTATATTGCCCAGCCCACGTAGTATATTGTACAGCCCACGTATTATATTGCACAGCCTACGTAGTATATTGTACAGCCCACGTAGTATATTGCACAGCCCACGTATTATATTGCACAGCCCACGTAGTGTATAGCACAGCCCACGTAGTATATAGCACAGCCCACGTAGTATATTGCACAGCCCACGTAGTATATTGCACAGCCCACGTATTATATTGCACAGCCCACGTAGTGTATAGCACAGTCCACTTAGTATATAGCACAGCCCATGTAGTATAATGCACAGCCCACATAGTATATTGCTCAGCCCATGTAGTATTTTGCACAGCCCACGTAGTATATTGCACAGCCCACGTAGTATATTGCACAGCCCACGTAGTGTATAGCACAGCCCACGTAGTGTATAGCACAGCCCACATAGTATATAGCACAGCCCACGTAGTATATTGCACAGCCCACATAGTATATTGCACAGCCCACGTATTATATTGCACAGCCCACGTATTATATTGCACAGCCCACGTAGTATATAGCACAGCCCACTTAGTATATTGCACAGCCCACGTAGTATATTGCACAGCCCACGTAGTATATTGCACAGCCCACGTATTATATTGCACAGCCCACGTAGTATATTGCACAGCCCACGTAGTATATTGCACAGCCCAAGTATTATATTGCACAGCCCATGCAGTATATAGCAATGTGGGCATCATATCCCTGTTAAAAAAAAAGAATTAAAATAAAAAATAGTTATATACTCACCTTCCGTTGGCCCCGGATCCAGGTGAAGCGGTTACCGACGCTTCTTGCGCGCTCTGGTCCCAAGAGTACATTGCAGTCTCGCGAGATGATGACGTGGGGGTCTTGCGAGACCGCTACGTCATCATCTCGCGAGACTGCAATGCATGGAGCGGTCACCGGACCGTCGCGAGGAGCGGGAAAGGCCGGTTCTGGATCCGAGGGGCCGACGGATGGTGAGTATATAACGATTTTTTATTTTTTAATTATTTTTAACATTAGATCTTTTAACTATTGATGCCGCATAGGCAGCATCAATAGTAAAAATTTGGTCACACTGGGTTAATAGCTGCGTAACCGGAGTGCGTTACTCCGGTAACGCAGGCATTAACCCTGTGTGAGGGCTGACTGGAGGGGAGTATGGAGCGGGCACTGACTGCGGGGAGGAAAGACCGGCCATTTTGCTGCCGGACTGTGCCCGTCGCTGATTGGTCGTTTCAATGGTTGTGGGCGTTTTGCCACAACCAATCAGCGACTTGGATTTCCATGACAGACAGAGGCCTCGACCAATGAATATCCGGGACAGACAGACAGACTGAAGTACCCCTTAGACAATTATATAGTAGATGTCAGCTCTGCTTAGCGTAGAGACAGGATGCAGCTGTAATGAGGAACAGTATTAGGTTTTACGTGTGTGCAGTTTTCAAAAAACTCAATGTCTACTTTGCAACAGTGTCTGTGATATTACCGTGCGTAACCAAATGTTTTAAAATCTTTAACAGTGTCGGTGCCTGTACGAGTAGTGTGCCTAAAAGATAATTTTGCTCTACCTTTGTGAGCAGGCCTAATGCTCATTAAAGGATGTAACTACTCATTCCAATTACAGAGCCTTTAAATTGTCATTTTGTCTCGAAATATCAACTGCTGAGAAGTGGTTAATTTGCTTGACTGCCACCTTGCTTGGATGTGGTACATGTTTCTGAAACTCCCTTTCCAGAATAGAACCTCAATTCTCCATTACTTGTGTGTACTCTGCAACCTCGCCTGTGAGCCGTTTGATATTGGATAGCTAAGGGTGCCTCCAGTTCCTTCACTTTGTGTTCCACCGGATCTCCTCTTAATCATGGCCCCAGTTTGAACAAACATGAAAATAGAAACGGAGTACAATTCCATTATCCCTAGCTGAAGTATTCAGGCGTGGTTGCCTGTTTTGAACACTCATTTTTTCAAGGGATACACTTCGGGCTCCCTGGCAAAGACATCCCAAAACAAAGGTGCTGGGACTGGCAGTAGCAAGACTCACGGCAGACCCCAGCTATATCCAGAATCAAACCATAAGCTTTTTATCTTCGACTGTTCTACTATACTCTACTAAAGATAAAAGTTTGGCTCTGTGGGTGAAATTTGTAGGCTACTTTTGTTGGGGTACTCTGTCCCATGGTCTGTGGTAACATTTTTTACTAGTCTGTTGGTACTGTAGCAAGCCTCGCTGCAGACCGCCAGCTCGATCCAAGATCATACTAACAACTTTTCATCTGTGGCATTTGTAACATACCATATATACTTGAGTATAAGCTGACCCGAGTATAAGCCGAGACCCCTAATTTTGCCACAAAAAACTGGGAAAACTTATTGGCTCGAGTATAAGCCTAGGGTGGGAAATGCAGCAGCTACTGGTAAATTTCAAAAATAAAAATAGATACCAATAAAAGTAAAATTAATTGAGACATCAGTAGGTTGTGTTTTTGAATATCCATATTGAATCAGGAGCCCCATATAATCATATAATGCTCCATAAAGTTCATGATGGGCCCCATAAGATGCTTCATATTAAAATATGCCCCACATAATGCTGCATAAAAGGTTAATTATGGCCCCATAAGCTGCTCCATAGAATATTATGCCCCATATAATGCTGCACAAAGGTTGATGACCCCATAAGATGCTCCATAGAATATTATGCCCCATATAATGCTTCACAAAGATTGATGGCTCCATAAGATGATCAATAGAATAATATGCCCCATATGCTGCTCCATAAAGGTTGATGGCCCCATAAGATGCTCCATAGAATATTATGCCCCATATAATGCTGCACAAAGGTTGATGGCCCCATAAGATGTGCCAGAGAATATTATACCCCATATAACGCTGCACAAAGGTTGATGGCCCCATAAGGTGCTCCATACAATATGCTCCATATAATGCTGCACAAAGGTTGATGGCCCCATAAGATGCTCCATAGAATATTATGCCCCATATAACGCTGCACAAAGGTTGATGATGGCCCCATAAGATGCTCCATAGAATAATATGCCCAGTATGCTGCTGTGATTAAAAAAAAAAGAAATACTCACCTCTCATCGCTGGGGGTCTGGTGCCTGAGTCGCCGCTGGCTCAGGCCCCCGGCACTTGCGATATTCACCTGTCCCCGTTCCACCGCCGCGCACCACACGTGGACAGGTGAATATCACATGGCTCACCCTCCCCCGTCATACTCACGCCCTCCTGGCGTGGTCTGTCTGTATGTCCCTGATTCTCCGATGGTCTCTGGCACGTGCCGGCAGCTTGTTCCTGTGTTCAGCGGTCACGTGGTACAGCTCATTAAAGTAATAAATATGTGCGCCAGGCCTATGAGAGTGGAGTCACGTCCATATTCATTACTTTAATGAGTGGTACCACGTGACCGCTGAACACAGGAAAGCTGCGGGCGGAGACCATCTGAGAAGCAGGGAAGTGTAGAGACTGCACAGGGAGCAGGTGAGTATGATGTGACAGCCGCCACTCCTGCCACTCTCTCTCCCCCACCGACCCCAAGGGACAATGACTTGAGTATAAGCCGAGAGGGGCACTTTTAGCCTAAAAAAATGGGCTGAAAATCTCGGCTTATGCTCGAGTATACACGGTATGCTACTGGAGCTGTTGGTATACTGTACCCCATTGTCTGAGTGTGAAATATTTAATTTCTCAGGGAAATGGGAAAACATACACTGTGGGTGAAATTTGTTATCAGCTTCTGTGAGATAAAAGTGGAAACCTGCTGTGTGGGTGAAATTTTTAACAGGACTGGCAGTAACAAGACTCAGTCTCTGTGAGGGCAATGTTAAAATTTTTATGTTATTTATTTACTTCATATTTTACCCTGATTTCTATGGTGACAGAACACCTTTAAGTTATTTTCCTATCCACATTTGTTTGAAGGGCAATTGTCATGCTCTTACCCCCATTTAGCTTCCTTCCTGACTATGACCATTTAACAGCCATGTTAAAGCACTGAAGTTTGGGTCCCAATTGACTTCTATTGGCTTTGGGGCCAAGTTCGAACCTCAACCAAACTGTTTTACTGGATGTTGGGCGAACATCCAAGGGTCCACTAAGACATCTGTCTGAAATTGTTTAGTGAATCCAGCATTGAGCATGAGGATGGACATGATGACCCTTGAAGGTCCCTTCCAACTCTAACATTCTATGATTTTATGATTCATCACTATTAAACACATTTTCAGATGATTAAAAATAATGTACAGATCACTGTCAATTTATAGAATAAACATTTAATCCTCTCAAGTACAAAGTTAAGAAAATCTACAAACCAACAGTTACAATATAAATACAGCAAATATATCAAAATAAATACATGGATACAGAGGACATTGCACTTTCGTCATTTCCAATTTAATTTGACTTGAAAAAGCATAGACATATATATCACTCCCGTAGGATACTTTATATATTGGAGATTACACCATGGAGGATGTATTGGAAATTTTAGCAAAGTGGTGTTAAACTTTATTGCTGTCTTCAGAAATCCTGAAGTCAGTCTCTTGGGTGCAGAATGAATTTGGCAGATTATCATTTAAGGGATACAATACTATGACAAATATTTGGCTGCCCTTGAAAGCTTTCTCCTAGTTTTAAAATGCAGCAAACATCATAAGATATGATTACAGAGAATATTATTTTACGTTATAGATGGTAAGCTCACTCCTCCTGTAACTGTTGAACTTTGTGTTATTTTGTATTGTCTTTATTGTCTGCACATGTCCAGGCTTAATTCTAAAGTGCTGCGGAATATGTTGTTGCTATATAGGTTACATTATTATTATTACAGTGAGCTGATAAGATTAGCACATATAAATATTTTATCATCCAGGAAACATTTTGCGCTCTGGACCTAGGAAAGTGTCATGTTTTCCATGATGAAAATTACAAGTTGTGTCTGTGTAATTTAATTTTAAAGTCTCTCACCAACAGAGTCTTCCCAATCCTTTTGGATATGGTAAAATGCTAACCAAAAAACTAGACAAATACTTCTTGAGTTTTAGACATTATCATATAGATGGATGATGATGTAAAAAATGATTTTTTTTTTTAGTGGCTGGAACCACAAATACAGTATATATGCAAACACACACACTGATAGATAATTTGCCTCCTCCATATCGTTGTCTTGGTGTTGAAGTGAAAAAAAAAAAAGTTGCTTCTTTCCTTTTGCAACCGCAAAGAGCCTGAGTGACGTTTAGTCAAATATAATCTTCATGCTTCTGTGTCGCCTTCAAACTGCATGCTGGAAAAAAAAGAAATATTAATAAATCATGAGATAGGGCCAACAGAGCACAAAAAGGCATCATTATTATAAATGGCATGGTGTAGGCAGGACTCTGTTACAAATTTGGCATTAGGTGTCGGGGCATCAAGTTAACCATCTTTTGCTAAGACTTCATCATCTTCCATCTGCAAGGACCATACAGGTACAGCTGATGAGTCACAAAGCAAAAATGCACTGCTACAGATACACACCCATTCATTTTGACTCCACTATTTAACTGAGAGCTGCCATTAAGACCACAACCTTGAAAAAAATACATGTTAGAAAAAGTCCATGGGCATGGGAGATATTCTACACTTCCAACACTTTAATGTTATATTCACAACATAAGAAGTCGAAAATATAAGCATAAGAGCATAGAGTAAAAACAAGTTAATTGGTGTACAACAGGAATGCACATTTTTTGGTCCAAGGGCCGCAATGCCAAACTGAATCAATCCCAACAACCGCAAAAAGATTAAAGGGATACTTACATGAATACATCACCAGAACCACCATCAGTACTTTAATATATCACCAAAACCAAGTGTTGAGTGTTTGAGGAAGACGGAGAAATTCTGCTCAGTTTCTAAAAATAAGTGTGAACATTTGCTAACTTACACTGAATTTTTGGAGCAGAGACTGAGCAGAATCTCGCCAAATCCTTCTCAATCTCAAAACAAACCAGGGTAACTGGGTAAAAGAAGAATTTTCTGGTAGAGATTTACTGTTTTCTCTTGATAATCTGATTTTTCTTGTCACCCCAGTAGACTTACGTTTTAAAAAAAGGTCAAGAGTAAAACTCAAGGAGTAGTTGTCACAAAAATCTTCTGAATTTAGAAATTATCCCTGTGGTAAATTCTCTAGGAAATGATTTCCGGCAGAACAGAACTATCCCATTGGAGATCAAGAACATTTTAACCCAAAATGTTAGCCCAAGTAGTGAGGGTGACATGTTCTCTCATCTCTAAAGCACTTCAAGGCTTGGTTGTTGTTTACATCTTCTACTTTCTACTCAAAAACCTTGGGCTGAAATTTCCATGGGCTTTGTTATAATTCTTCCTAAGGTGCAAGGGTTTACTGCCATGCTGGTAGTGGTTACCATTTTTCCAAGATGTATTGTTTTATTACATTAGGCTACTTTCACATATCAGTTTTTTGCCTTCAGGCATAATCTTGTCTATTTTTGAAAAAAACGGATCCGGTGCAAATTGTGAAAAACTGATGCGCCGGATCCGTTTTTTTGCTGGATCCGTTTTGGTTTACCGGACATACAATTCTGACTTCCTGTTCCAGGGATGAGAGAGAGAAACTCTCAAAAATTGAAAATGCAGGAACGGGGCATGCTTAGTGCGAAAAATCGGAATCGGTAGCCGGATCCAGTCAATACACCATACGTTTCATCTGTTTATCGCTGGAACCGTCGCTGGGCGTTTTTTCGCCGGACAGAAAAAAACGTACATATGGATGTTTTCTCCGTCCGCCGGAAAATAAATTTTGGACGGATCCGGCAAAAAACGGATGAAACGTGTGGCCATCAGGCACAATTCGGCGCTAATACAACTCTATGTGAAAAAAACGGATCCGGCGGAAAAAAAAATGGATCCGTTTTTTTCAAAACTCGCTAGATTGTTACTGACGGCAAAAACCTGATGTGTGAAAGTAGCCTTACCTGGACTTCCATCTGCTCTACAACTGGCCCAAGTGTTTTTAGAGAAATTTTCTTCTAGCTCCAAAGTTTTCCAATTATTATAGTTTCTGACTGTGCAACATATTTCCAGTTCTGGAAAGAATCTCAACATTTCCTTAAATATCTCCTTTGCCTATCACCCCCAAAGTAATGGGAAACTGAGAACATCAAGACATTTTATGGAACAATACTTTCAGATTTTCTCTCATTTTAAAAAAATTGGCCTTATTTGCTCCTTTGGGCGGGATTTGCCCACAGCAATTCCATTTATGAGTCTTAATAGACACCTTCCTTTGTCATAGTCTATGATCATTGGCTTATTTTCCTTTGTCTATTGCATCCAAAAGTAAACCTCCTGCTGTGAACAGTGTCTCTCAGGACATGCATGACATCTGGATTAAGGTGCAATCCAGTTTGACATCAGCTAATGCGAAAAAGTAATGATAAACACCGTTGGCCTGTTACCGACATTTGTACTCATGATAAGGTTTGGCTTTCCCTCAAAAACATTTGATTAAAGACTCTATGCAAGAAGCTGGCCCCTTAGTTTTTAACTTTATTCCAAATTAGTAAACAAATCAATCTGGTCACCTTTGAAACTTATCTTCAACTTTGAAGATAATTAATGCATTTCATATTGCCTTACTTGGTCCTTTGGTTTGCAATAATCTCTCCTCTACTGTAAAGTAAGCTCCTGATTCAACCACTCATCCTGATTAACTAAATTCTGAATTGTAAAAATGTTCGTGGATTGACTACAGTATTGAAAAAAAAGTATTGAATAAGACATTAATGCTCCAATTTTACCCAAGTTTTTGACCAAGCATCCTCTTTTTTGTTTGTTGGACTCTTAGTGGCCTCTAAAAGTAAAGTATTGTGCCTCACTTGTTCTACTTCCAACACTGGGTTTTGCTTCTTCCTTCTTCCTACATTCAACTCCCTCTGTGGTAAACCGTGCACCTCTTATTTCGTCATCCATGGTCTTATACGGCTCAAATGGCTGTGTACGTCCTGCGAGCATAAGTTGTAGCGCACAACGCTACTATTTGGTTCCCGTGAGTTAGGTCACACTCCCCACTTGGCTCTACTGTAGCTAGACATATAATTATCTTCTCAGCTAGTCCTGGCTGCTATATCAACTCTGCTGAATCAATATACCTGATAATTAATTTCTCTTATTCCTTTCTTACACAATTATGCTGCTCCTGTGTTGTTAGTGCGTTCCTGCAACAAGGCTCCAGACTGCCTACACATCTCTGCTGTTTCTGGGTGTTACCGCAATCCTGCAATAAGATACCAGATTACTTACAAAACTCTGATGTTCTTGTATGTTACCGCTCTCCAGCAATAAATTGCCAGATTGACTAAACTCTGCTGTTACTGCACTGCTGCTGCAAGATACCAGGTGGCCTACACTACTCTGCTGCTCCTATGTTGTCCGCAAGTGCTCCTTATCCTGATCTACAGCTTAGCGAATACACCTCACCAGGTGAGCCCTTAACAATTTTCCACCAGAAGTGGGATTGAATGGCCATACTCAAGTGAACAAAGGAGAAAGTTAGTGTGAGCTTGTTGCTGCTGCCTTGAGACCCCCCCAGCTGTACCTGTAGAGGGCAGAGGATTTGAATTCATTGCGATAGAGCAGTGAGCCTGCATAAGATCGGACCTGTGGATAGATTGGTTCTGCTTGATACATTGGAGAACTGGGACTATCTGTTGTTTATTATGGTCTAACTGTACCAGTTGCTGTCAGGATGCCATTATTCCATTTCAAACCCCAGACAGCCCCCAATAATTTTGTAACCTTAAGGTACCGTCACACTCAGCGACGCTGCAACGATATAGACAACGAGACGATCGCTGCAGTGTCGCTGTTTAGGTCACTGTAGAGATGTCAAACACAGCAGCTCCACAACGATGCAGGAGCGATCCTGTGACGTAGCGGTGACGCACTTATCGTTCTCACAGGTCGTTAGCTCCATTTAAAACATTGCTGGCATCGTTGCTTTTGCTGTCAAACACGACGATACACGCCGATCTGACGACCAAATAAAGTTCTGGACTTCTAGCTCCGACCAGCGATATCACAGCAGGATCCTGATCGCTGCTGCGTGTCAAACACAACGAGATCGCTAACCAGGACGCTGCAACGTCACGGATCGTTGTCGTTCTCGTTGTAAAGTTGCTGAGTGTGAAGGTACCTTTATTTAAAGTCAGTCTAATTGAACCAATTATGCATTCAGAATTGGGGGGCACAAGATCACACAATATCATCTGATGACAAGAGAGGGAGATAAGAATGTACCCACTCTGACACTGCCGGTGCCAAGAACAGGCACAAATCTACAGACTCCATCTTATCCCAATCTTCTTGGACTTGCTGAGAAGGGGCACGATTTGCCAGAAAGAAAGTGTGTTCTAAAATGCGGCATTGTGCTCCAAAAATGCACCAAAAATTTTAGCGTAAATTTCTGACTCCAAGCATAACGACTGTGGTTGTGTAAAATTTTGCACAAGGTTTAGTAAACAGCACTTTGATTAATCTGGCGTATTTAAAGACTGTCTAGTCTGTTTACATTGTCTAACAATAAGGCAATATTGATTATTGATTAATATCTTGGCGCTATAGAAATAATAATAATTTTATATGTCCAAGTTCAAGCAGAGCACGTATTCAAATGCTGAAATATAATTGATTGATTCTCCTGATTAGTAATATTGTAATAGTAATGTAAAGTATGGTGAGAAAAATGTGCTTACTGCAAAGACCTTGGTGTTCAGAATAAGGGTCCGATCATATGGTATACCCTCAGTGTTGTTGTGTCATCTTAAAGGTCATGTTTGATTTATGTTCCTGTAATAGTTTTTTAACTGAGTGACGAAGGCAATGTAATCGTTTGAAGGAATAGAAAACCCTATGATTACTGTTTGCTATACAATTTATCTTTAGTATGTTCTATTATTATAATTCTTTTTTAATTTAGCCAACATTTAGTTTTTATTGCTGCTGAGCAATCCAGTGTGTGTGGGGGTGCACTATAAGAAATTACATTGTGAGTGTGGCTCTGTGAGAGACATCATGGGTGAGGGGACACGGTGGGCAATCAAAATCTAGGAAGGGTGATGTGGAGGCCTAAAATTGTGGGGGTCACTGTGGGGGGATAATGCACTGTGGGGACATCATACTATGTGTGGGGAAGCTTCTCTGGGTCATCAGTCTGTGTGGGTGGGCACCTTTGGGGTTTTATACCACATTATGGGGGCATTATATTGTGTGGCGAAACCATTTAAAAGGGATTGTGTACTATGTTCTGTGTGAAAAATGGACAAGTGCAATCCAATAAAAAAATTGGATTGCACTCTGACTAATGTTATTCTATGATTCCCTACTCATCTGCGATTTTTTTTTTCTCCGCCCAGATTGGACTGAGAAAAAAAATCACAGGATGCTGCAATTGGCTATGTATGTCAGACGAGACTTGCCAATTCAAGTCAATGGGTGTGAGAAGAAAAAAAAGATCGTACGGCACACGGACCACTTCCTCAGTCGAGTACAGTAAATTCTCAGCGTAACCCGTCAAAATAAAATAGATAGAAAGATGTTAGTGACATTTATATAATTAGTGAAGTGCGTGTGTAGTTTAATGTACATGTAATTAGCTAATAATTCATTAACGTAAAGAAAAAAAAAAGGTGTGGGGACCCCCAAAATTTTAACCAGCTGAGGGGAAGCCGACAGCTGGGGCCTGATGTGTATAGCCTGGGAAGGGGCTAATAAACATTGAGCTTCCCAGGCTATTAATATCAGCTCACAGCTGTATACTTAGCTTTTACTGGTTATTAAAATGGGAGACCCCCCAAAAAATGATGTTCGCCCCCAATTATAATTAATAGCCAGCAAAGGCTATGGATACTGGCCCCCTCCCAGACTAAAAACATAATCTCTCAACCACCAAAGACATGGCGCATTCTTATGATGCGACAATTCTGGCACTTATCCTCCAGTCTTCCCACTTGCCCTGGTGCAGTGGCAAATGGGGTAATGTGTTTGAAGTTGATGTCAGCTTTGAATTGACAGCTGACATCAAACCCAGGGGTTAGTAATGGAGAAGCATCTATAAGACGCCCCCATTACTAACCCCGTAGTCAAATTGGCTATGAACTCTGCTCAACTTATTCATGGCACCACGAGACAATAATGTTGTGCTATTATGCCACCCCACTTGCCCCCGCACCAGGACAAGTGGAAAGAGCAGAGGTTAAGGGCCAGACTTGGCTCATCTTATGGATATGCCATTTTTGGGGCAGCTGTGTTGGCCCAAATATGGAAAAATTATAGCTCTCAAAATAATAAAACTTGTTTTTGCAATAAAAAAGCAGTCATACATAAAAACCTGTGTGATGCTATGACCCCTGTTTCAGGTAGGGGGCGCTGCATGGTCTCAGAATACGCACAGAGGCGTATTAAGGCCATAGAAATGAATGGCAGTCACAGGCATAACTATGGTGATGAGACAACATCCGGCATTAACGTAAATGGCTGGTATGTGTCGCAGAGGAAGATACTCTGTGCTGTAAGCCTGAAGGTTGTTCTGGGACCTTTAGTCCCACAAGTGTTGGTGTAGTTTTAAAGGGAGGCAGGGTTGGTCGGAGTGCTGGGCGGATCTGACTAACCATACACATCTCCCACCTATGGGAGTGGCTACAGCTTCATAATGTGACGAGGGTGGGGTTACATGGTTCTGAGTGTATAGACCTCAATGGTTCTTGGCTGTAAGGTCCTGTGAGAGGAAAGGCCTGGGTATTGGGAGGTCCAGAGTGGGGACCGGATCCCTGAAGGCCGTGATCCTGAATGGCCTCTGTGTTGGGAGGTCCTGTGTGTGGACTGGTTCCATGAAGAGCACGAGGTGAGGCCATGGATCTGCAAAGCCAGTGATGGCTTCTGTGTGCGGGAAGCTACCGACCTTCAGTGGGTCTGGAACCGACTGGTATGTGTCTGTCAGGCAAGTTGGTGATCCCCGTAAGGCAGCTTCTCCGGAAGATGTAATGAACTGTTCAGCGTACGGTCACCCATGATAACTGGACGAAGTGAGAAGTCTGGCGTGTTTAGTGTCTCTTAGATGAAGCCATATATGAAGTGATGTAATGAACTATTCGTGGTTGCGGTTTATGATACCTGAATATACCGGATAGACTGTTTTATGTGCAAAAAATGTTCCTGTGTGCATTTATCCTGTTGCCAAGCGAGTATTCTCCAACCCATTAGTGATCGCTGCATCACACCTGATACAAATCTGGTATCGCTGTAATCGCATGGACCTGAAGAGTAAAGTCGTCTAACCACTTATAAGCCCCAAAATGGTATAAAAAAACCATCAACTTGTCCTGCAAAAAAACAAGCCCTCACATGCTTTTCTCAATTCTTTTGCTGACAAAGACATCTTTTACTGTGTGACAGCAGCCAAACATAAAAACCAGATATAAATCTGGTATCCCCGTAATCGCACTGACCTAAAGACTAAAGTCGTCTAATAACTTTTAACACACCAGGAATGACGTAAAAATTAAATAAAACCAATTCTTCATCTGCTGTGGATTTGTTCATTCTTCCTCCCAAAGATTGCAGTAAGACTCGGCGCACATTTATCCTGCACTCTATGCTCAGTGCTTACACTGGAGTTTCTGTGAAAATCTCTGACATATGTGATTCAGAGCTAGATGGATCCCCCGGTGGAAGATTCCCTATAATAAGGCAGATGGAGACACTGTTGATGCTGTCTGGCCTATGATCCAGTAGTCTCCGTCTTTTTAGGCGCGCATAAAAGCGCTGCCGCCACAGTTTTGTGCTCTTCTGAAAAAAGGCATCTCTGAACAGAGGTAACTCTGCTGTCTCATCATAGTGAATGGATCATTTGAGGGTTCATCTGAATCACATCACTTGGAGATTTGATGGAAAACCCAAAGTAATGGCATAGCTTAGAGCTCAGGATAAATGTGATCCGAAATGTTATGTAAAATGTTCACAATAAAAGCTTCAACTCAATCCACAAAAAAAAGTCCCCACTCAGGTCTGTCATCTGTCAATGTAAATATAGGGGACTTCCACGTTCCTGGTAGCACTGGGCTATGGAAAAGCAAAATGACTCCTTACTCCCCAAAAGAAATGCAGCAAATTCTGAACCCTCAAATCCAAATGTCCCTCTCCCTTTTGAGCCCCACAGTGTGCCTAAACTACATTTAGCATCCACATGTTTGGTAGTTTGGTATTTCTATAGCAATGAGAGCCCATTTAATTTACAGTAGTGTGTCACCAGAAGTATGATCTGGGCGCAACGTACTGAACACTACAACGGCAGTTTCTGATTTTCAGTAAGCAACATCCACTCTTGGGTGTTTCTGAAAAACACCCATGGAGTCAAAATCATCACTACATTTGTAGATGAATTCCCAAAGGAGTATAATTTCCATAATGGGGTCACTTGAGGGGGGATTCTGCTCTTTTAGCACTTAAGAACTCTTTATATGGAGTCCTCAAAGTATTCAAGGAAAATCTGTTCTCCATTAGGCAAATGGTGCTCTGTGCATCTCTCCTGAATCTTGCCGTGTGGCTAAGCAATACTGTACAGCATGTAGCATATTTCTACTTTCATAAACAGAAAGGTGCCATTTTGGTGCCATTTTTAACCCATTTTCCGATGTGAAAATGTAAAATCTTGGGCTAAAACAAAATTTTGGTGCTAAAAATGTAATTATTTTTTTCTTCACTGTCCAATGGTATAAAATTATGTTACCCACCTGTGGTATCAATATGATAACTGCATCATTAGATTAATTCAATAATAGGTGTAGTTTGTAAAATGGTGTCTCTTATGGTGGGTTCTGCTTTTCTGGCACCTCAGGGGGCTCTGTAAATGTGACATGGCACCTTAAACCAGTCCAGCAAAACCTAAACTCGAATATGGTGCTTCTTCCTTTCTGAGCTTTACACTGTGCCTCAAAAGTAGTTTTTAACCACATATGGGGTACTGCTATACTCAGGATAAAATGCACAACAAATTTGGGGTTCCTTTTTCTCCCCTATTACCCTTGTGAAAATAAAAAAATTGGGCTAAAATATCATTTTTGTGGGAAAAATGTGATTATTTTATTTTCACGGCTATACGCTATAAACTCCTGTGAAGCACCTGGGAGTTCAAGGTGCTCAGCACATATCTAGATACATTACTTGAGGAGTCTAGTTTCCAAAATGGGGTCACTTGTAGGGAGTTCCTTTATTTAGACACATCAGGGGGTCTTCAAACGCACCATGACACCTGCAGACCAGTTCATCTGCATTCCAAAAGTTTTTCACCAAATGTGGGGCACCTGCACATTCAGGAGAAATTGCACAACAAATTGTATGGTGCAATTGCTCCTCGTACCCTTGTGAAAATGCAACATTTGTGGCTAAGAAAACATTTTTGCGGGAAAAATTAGATTTTTTTTAATTTTCATGTTCAGTGTTATAAACTTCTGTGAAGCACCTGGGGGTTCAATGTGTTCACCACACATCTAGATAAGTTCCCTAGGGGGGTATAGTTTCCAAAATTATGTCATTTGTGGGGGGTTTCCACTGTTTAGGCACATCAGGGGCTCTCCAAATGCGACATTGCATCCGCTAATTATTCCAACAAATGTTGAATTCCCTTCCGAGTCTTGCCATGCGCCCAAACAGTGGTTTTCGTCCACATATCGGAAATCTGCATGCTCCGGAGAAATTGCAAAGCACATTTTGTGGTCCATTTCTTCCTGGGATCCTGCAGTCCCTGGGCTGGT
This sequence comes from Ranitomeya variabilis, assembly GCF_051348905.1. Lineage (NCBI taxonomy): Eukaryota > Metazoa > Chordata > Amphibia > Anura > Dendrobatidae > Ranitomeya > Ranitomeya variabilis. The sequence goes on from NC_135232.1 coordinate 276,222,392, forward strand.
ACCTGGAAGTGTCCTGGCAATGTGAGGCTGTGGGCCCTGGGCATCAAGTTAATATAAAGACACAATATTTACAAAGTTGACTCTTATTTTTCAGAACTTCTGAAATTCGCCCCAGCATGTTGGATTTCAACTTCTGGACCAAATCCTAACTAATGGTAACCCATTTTTGTCTGTTCTTCGAGCTTATCACTATTTCTGTGGTTTTGTATGTCCACTGGTTCTTGAGAGCCACAGATTCTAAATAGACTTTCAGGTGTTTCCAAGCAATTGACTCAAAATTTCAATGTTTTGTTCACCGAGCTACTACTTTTGCCTTGTGACATGGTCTTCATCATGTTTCAAAAAACATAGTTCAACACCAAATTGGTCTTGAATGGTTGGGAGAAGTTGTTTTCTGAAAGATGTTTAGTAGTGATGAGTGAGCACTACTGAGTGAGACAGCAAATACAGTGGAATGTAGCCCTGAAATGCCACAATCTGTAGGCCACAGATACATCTGGCGTTTGACTGAGATACCAGACTCTTCAATATGTGGCCTGTATATTTATTTTTTACTGCTAAATAATGTTTAGATCTAGGGTAACACACCGCAAAAAAAGGAGAATGGAAGCCTCAAAAGCACACAGAAGGCCACAGATAGATGAGGCGTGTCACGGAACTGCCACACTCTAGTATATGGTTTTTTTTTTTACCAAGATAGTGTATAGACCTAGGGTATTAGACCAAAAATTGGAATGTATGCATGAAAATGAACTATTTTTAGACCACACATAGAACGGGCGTCAGACGGAGATAACAGACTGTTTCAATATGTGTCCTGTATTTGTTAAAAATTATAAAACCACAAAATATTGTATACACCAAGGGTAGCAGACCAAAACCTGGAATGTATACCTGAAAAGCCAAGATTTGAAGACCACAGATAGACCAGACGTGTGACTGAGATAACAGACTGTTTCAATATGTGGGATGTATTTTTTTAAATTTTCAAAACCACAAAATACTGTATACACCAAGGGTAGCAGTCTGGCAGACCAAAAAAATGCAATGTATGCCTGCAAAGCAAGGTTTTGGACACCACAGATACACCGTGACGGAGATAAGAGTGATCAAAATGTGTTCTTGATTTTTTTGGACCACCAAAATTGTGTCCATAAGTAGGCTATGACACTAAAATAAAACATTTGGAGTACTAAATTGTACAAACATTTCCCCATGGTGGGTACATTTTTAAAAAATATTTTATGGGCATCATAGACACCCTTTCCAAAAATCGGACTGGCTATAGCAGCACAGAACCCTTTAACCCTGTTGATTTAGTGGCGTGAATGAGGATGTGAATCCACCTATGAAAGAAAATAACAAAAGGGAGGGGTGAACACAGGTTCATAGATATGAAGCCAGAATTTTAAAAACAACAAAATACTGTATACACCAAGGGTAGCAGACCAAAAACTGGAATGTATGGCTGAAAAGCCAAGATCTGAAGACCACAGACCAGACGTGTGACTGAGATAACAGACTTTCATATGTGGCCTGTATTTTGTAAAAAAAAAAAATTCTGTATACAGCAAGGGTAGCAGACCAAAAAATACAATGTATGCCTGCAAAACAAGGATTTGGACACCACAGACACACCGTGCATCTGATGGAGATAACTGATCAAAATGTGGCCTTGATTTTTTTAGGACCACCAAAATTGTGTCAATAAGTAGGCTATGACACTAGAATAAAACATTTGGAGTACTAAAATTGTACAATATTTAGCGCAATGATATGCAATGTGGCCTACAAATTATAGTGCTAAATATAAGAACTGTGCTAAATATTTTTTTGCCAGCTAAAGATTTTTTGGTCACCAAAATGTTGTCCAAAAATGTTGGAAGACACTCCAAAAAAAACTATAGTACACAAAAGGGGTTTTGAAAAAGCTGTATGGCGAAACGCACGTCAGGGGCTGCCGGGTGAGGTGGGGTTAGCCCCCTAATAATCTAATGGGTAAGCAAGCATCATTGAAAGCACTTTGGGGTTTATTGGGCTAATCCATATTTACATATTGTGACATTTACCTTTGGATGCCTGTGGGATTATTTATTAGTTTGTATACTTGATGCTTGCATCCCAGGGATGAATTCGGTTGCCCTTCCCTAACCCGGCATACCGTCATGTTTCCTCTGTTTTATCTCCTGGTTTCCATAGATTGTCTACAGCATTTACAGTATATTTGAATATTTTTTATGTGTATTGTCATTAAATACATTTTGCATTATATATTTCTAAATATGTTGAATGGGACATTTTTGCTCCATTTCTTCTTGGTTATATACTTGTAATGCCCATACACGAAGTGCATGGGCTGACAAACATTTCCCCATCGGGGTACATTTTTGAAAACTATTTTATGGGCATCATAGACACCCTTGCACAAAAAACGAGTGACTTTTGCATTACGGAATACGTTCACCCTTGTGTTCGTATGTTTGTGGATGATGAGGATGAGGATAAGGAGGAGGATAACACCAAACAGACCAAATTAGGAAGCGTATACTTATGTATGGATGTGAAGAGGTACATGAGAATACACCTCCACAAAAAAGACAATGTATTTGAGGTTATATTTCGCTGCTTTCACTTGGTGGTGTACAGATGTCTTGCCCAATCCAGCCCTTGTTCATTTTTATAAGAGTCAGCCTGTCAGCATTTTCAGTTGACAGGCGTATGCGTTATTTGTTATAATTCCACCATCGGCATTAAAAACCCGCTCTGACAGAAGGCTAGCAGCAGGGCAGGCCAGGACCTCCAAGGTGTGGAGAACCAGTTCATGCCACGTGTCCAGCTTGGATACCCAATAATTAAAAGGCACAGAGGAATCCTGGAGGATGTTTGTATGATCTGCGAGGTACTCCCTCAGCATCTTCCCAAACAATGCACTTCTTGTGAATGCTCCCCTAGCCTCTGTGCCGGAACAATGAGAAGGTCTGTGAAAACTGTCCCAGAACTTTGCTATTGTTCCTCTGCTTGAGCTGGATTGTACTTCTGTCTCTCTCGCTTGGACTCCTTGGTTGTACAACAAACTCTGCTGCCAGTGTTCTCAGGTGGGAATTTTTTAAATTTTTATAGCGCCATTTATTCCATGGCGCTTTACATGTGAAAAGGGGCAAATATAGACAAATACATTAAACATGAGCGAAAAACAAGACACACAGTTACATAAGGAGGGAGGACCCTGCACGCGAGGGCTCACAGTCTGCAGGGGATGGGTGAGGATACACTAGGAGAGGGTAGAGCTGGTTGTGCGGCGGTTCAGTAGGTTGAGGATCACTGCAGGCTGTAGGCTTACTTTTATTTTTTAAGTAATTCTGCTACAAGGGCCCTCTGGCACTGCAACATTTTAGTATACCTGTCTGTCTCTGGAAGAAGAGATTGAATGTTCTCCTTGTAGCGTGGGTCTAGAAGTGTCACCAACCAATAATGAGTGTCACCGAAAATTTTAATAATGCGAGGGTCACGGGAAACGCAGTGCAACATAAAGTCAGCCATGCGTGCCAGACTGCTAACAGGCAAGACTTCCGTGTCCTCACCAACAGGATGACTGACCATGCTGTCCTCCTCCTCCTCCTCCTCCCTGTCCTCATGCCATCCCCGCTGAACATACGGTATGACAGCTGTGCTTGTAGTACCGTCTATAGCGCATGAAAGTAGCTCCTGTTCCTCCTCCTCATTGTCTACCAATCCACGTTGGGACGACATGAGGCTGGGCTGAGTGTAATCACCCTGTATGGTTCCTTGTCCATGTCCTCTTGCTCTGCCTGCAATGCATCCTCTTTAATTGTGAGCAGAGAGGTTTTCAGAATGCAGAGAAGCGGGATGGTGACGCTAATTATGGTATCATCGCCTATCCTATCCAACATATGCAGTGTAGAGTTCCAACACATGGGGACATCACACAGCAGTCAGGGAGTCGGAAGCTGTAAACGCTGCTGAAGCACGGCAAGGGTGGCTGAAGCTATAGCTGACTTTCTAAAATGGGCAGAAAGACGGCGTACTTTCAATAGCAGATCCGGCAGCTCTGGGTAGCTTTTGAGAAAACTTTGAACCACGAGGTAAAGTACATGGGCCAGGCAAGGTACGTGTGTGAGCTCACCTTGCCTCAGAGCTGCCACCAGGTTCTGGCCATTGTCACACATGACCATGCCTGGCTGTAGGTTCAGCGGTGTCATCCAAATATCTGACTACTCTTTCAGCGCGCTGTCCACAACTCTTCAGCATTGTGCGGTTTGTCACCTAAGCAGATTAGCTTCAGCACAGCCTGTTGCTACTTGGCTGAGGCAGTGCTCCATTGCTTCAAGCTTCTGACTGATGTGTTCATTTCAGAGATGGAGGCTGAAGAGGAGGAGGTGCAGGAGCTGCAGCTGTGGGGGCAACACGGATTTATGTAGGGCCCGCAATCCTCGACATGGGGAGAATGTGTTCCATCCCAAGGTCCGTCTGGGTCCCGGCTTCCACTATGTTAGCCCAGTGTGCCGTCAGTGAGATGTAACGTCCCTGCCCACAAGCACTTGTCCACGTGTCCGTGGTTAGGTGGACTTTCCCAGTAACAACATTGTTGAGGGCATGGGTAATGTTGTGGGACACATGCTGGTGTAATGACGGTACAGCACACTGGGAGAAATAGTGGCGACCGGGGACCCAGTACCTTGGGATGACCGCCGCCATCAGGTTGCGGAAAGCTTCCATTTCAACAAGCCTAAGAGGCAACATTTCGAACACAAGCAGGCGAGAAATGTTAGAATTTAGTACTGTGGCCTGTTGGCCTTTGGCTGGGTATTTCCGCTTGTGTTCCAATGACTGGAGTATATACAACTGAATGCTGTGCTGGGACAAGGACTTGGATGGGCTTGATGATGGTGCTGGTTGACTGTGGGCAACAGGTGCAGGGCCCGAGGCATCTTCACAGGCACGTTGAACTGGGGATTGGCTTCTACGCAAAACAATGGAAGAAGCAGTTGTGTCACCTGCAGACAGTGTTCCTGGAGCCTGGGGTTCGGCCCACAAAGTTGGGTGCTTTGCTGCCATGTGCCTAATCATGCTGGTGGTCAGTTTTGCTATCCCTGCTGATGCGGGTATGGCAGGTGCTGCAAATGGCCTGTTTGGGGTTATCGGCAGAGTCTTTAGAAAATAACCAGACTCGGGAAGTTCTAACAATTGGAATGGCATCTTCTGTCATGTTGGTGTTATGGGGAACGGATGCACGCCTTCTGTCTGTGGCCACCACACTGCTTCTTCCTGCCTGTTGAGGTGATATGCCTCCTTCCCCATGTGTGCTGATGTCCTTTTTCTGCATGTCTTCCTGCCAGGTTGGGTCAGTCACATAGTCATCCACCACCTCATCTTCCACATCAGCACCCTGCTTCTCCTCCTGACTTTCGCCTTCGTGTGACCGTGGCTGTTCAAATCTTTGGGCATCACTACATGCGAGTGTGGCGCTCCAGGGTCCTGGTCATCACAGTAGCATTGCTATCCTCATGGGGAGAGTGATGTTACATCTGGAAGCGATGAAGGATAACTCTTATCAGGTAACCACCATACACACAACATGTTCACACTACAGGCCACAAGGGCGAGCTTTTCATCCTATTTACTAGATGACTCCCCTATCTATATTGTGGTTTGGAGGGAAAGTTAGGGAGTTCGTGCCAGACAGCAGACTGGAGCAGTCTGAGGCAGGAAGAGAGCAGTCTAAAGGACTTGAGGGGCCATTCAGCCAGAAAGCGCTGAAGCTCCTGGACAGAGATAATACCAAGAGCAGAATATAATTGAGTGAGCGTGAAGGAGAGTGAAGCAAAGGAGAGTAATATCAGGGGAGACCAGCTAAGAGTAGGCTGCCTCCCTCTGAGGCGCAGATCCGATAGCCGGACCACCGAGGTTGTAAGGACTCTATGACTTACATCAGAGACCGGCAGACAGCTGAACTGCAAGTTACCTGTCCGCCTTGATACCCAGGAGACACAGTGACACCTATAGAGCCCGGGGCATGCTAGAGTCCCTGTAAAAAGGCTCAAGTCACCAGTTGTATGGGTTATGTCCTATCCTATATGAGGGACAGAGAGAGAGAGAACAACTGTGAGGACATAGGCAGTAAGGGACTACAACACCACCGCGCTTTGAGGAAGGCTGTTAACTCCCACCTGGTAAAAGGGGACTCTGGATTCGCTTCCAAGCTGGCCAGACCCTGCCTGCCCTCTGATCTGGTACCCTGGACTGTGGCCACCTGAAGTCTTCAGTAAACCAGGTAAAGACTGCAAACCTGTGTCCTCGTTCTTTACTGCGCCATTCACCATCTTCTATCTACACACCGGGAGCCCTGGGGATACACTTCACCTGTGGGAAGTATACCATCTAGCTGCCATAACATCACCCCAGAGGACCCCTTAAAGCAGCGTCGGTCCTCACTGACCGAATACTACAGGTGGTGTCACGAACATAAACTCTATTCAAATTTCCCCCTTTTACATGGGCGCCCAGGGCCACGGACCGGGTCACCGCCGTGACACGTCCCCTTAAGTACTGGACCCAGTACCGAGTACCCCATGGACCTGGCAGGCGACTCACGATCTCATCTGGCTACACTTCAAGTTGACCAGCCAAGAGTCCAGAATGAAAACTGAACAGCTCTTCAGAGTGTCCAAGTGTGGAATCAGTTGTCTCAGGGCACTTGGCTTGGTGGGAGGAAGGAGGATCAGGGTGAGTAATATCTGGTCCACACTCATGGCTACTCAGACTTGACCGTGTGGAAGTCATGGTGATGGTGATGGCTAAGTGACTAGCATTATGTGCTATCCAACCAACAACCGTTTCACATTGCTCTGGCTTCAATAGTGGTGTGCCTCGGTCCCCTAGAAACTGGGACAGGAAGGTCTAGCGCGAAGATGTGGGTCTTTGTTATGGCCCACTTTCAGCTTGGCCTCGTCCTCTGCATGCACCATCAGCATCACGTCCACTTCCCCATCCCTTGCCCCCTGCCTTGCCAATTTTAAATGGGCTACTGAAATATTTGAAAAGCTGAATACAAATGATTCATTTGGAGAAAACTTATATGTGATCAGTATGCCTGAAAAGCAAGTATTTGGAGATCACAGATACACCGAGCATCTGACGGAGATAACAGACAGTTAAAATATGTTTTTTGTTTTCAAATATTTTTTAAACAAAAAAAAAAGAGTAGACCAAGGCTGGCAGACAAAACAATGCAACGTATGCCTGCAAAGCGAAGATTTAGACACCACAAATGGTATATTGACGGAGATAACAGACTGCATATTTTTTTTTAATTTTTGAAAACACTAAATACGGAGTAGACCAAGGCTAGCAGACAGAACAATGCAACGTATGCCTTTTTGACACCACAGATACACCAGGCATCTGACGGAGATAACAGACTGTATACATTTTAAAATGTTTTTTTGGTAATTTTTGAAAACACTAAATACTGAGTAGACATAGGCTAGCAGACAGAACAATGCAACGTATGCCTGCAAAGCGGCAATTTTGACACCACAGATACACCAGGTGTCTGACGGAGATAACAGACTGTTTAATTTTTGTTAAATTTTTTTTCTAATTTTTGAAAGGTGTCTGATGGAGATAACAGACTATACATTTTTTAAATGTTTTTTGGTAATTTTTGAAAACACTAAATACTGAGTAGACCTAGGCTAACAGACAGAACAATGCAAGTATGCCTGCGAAGCGAAGATTTTGACAACACAGATACACCAGGCATCTGACGGAGATGACAGACTGTTTAATTTTTTTAAAATTTTTTTTCTAATTTTTGAAAACAATAAATACTAAGTAAACTAAGGCTAGCAGACAGAACAATGCAACGTATGCCTGCAAAGCGAAGATTTTGACAACACAGATACACCAGGCATCTGACGGAGATAACAGACTGTATACATTTTAAAATGTTTTTTGGTAACTTTTGAAAACACTAAATACTGAGTAGACATAGGCTAGCAGACAGAACAATGCAACGTATGCCTGCAAAGCGGCAATTTTGACACCACAGATACACCAGGCATCTGACGGAGATAACAGACTGTATACATTTTAAAATGTTTTTTGGTAATTTTTGAAAACACTAAATACTGAGTAGACCAAGGCTTGCAGACAGAACAATGCAACGTATGCCTGTGAAGCGAACATTTTGACACCACAGATACACCAGGCATCTGACAGAGATAACAGACTGTATACATTTTTACATTTTTTTTAATTTTTGAAAACAGTAAATACTGAGTAGACCAAGACTAGCTGACAGAACAATGCATTGTATGCCTGTGAAGTGAAGATTTTGACACCACAGATACACCAGGCGTCTGATGGAGATAACAGACTGTATACATTTTTTTTATTTTTTTTTATTTTTTAAAACACTAAATACTGAGTAGATCAAGACTAGCAGACAGAACAATGCAATGTATGCCTGTGAAGCGAAGATTTTGACACCACAGATACACCAGGCGTCTGACGGAGATAATAGACTGAATACATTTTTAATTTAATTTTTTTTTTTTGAAAGCAATAAATACTGAGTAGACCAAGGCTAACAGACAGAACAATGCAAGGTATGCCTGCAAAGCAAGGACTTTGACACCACAGATACACCAGGCGTCAGCCAGAGATAACAGACTGATCAAAATGTGGCCTTGATTTTTTTGGGGCACACCAAAATTGTGTCAAAATAGTTGGCTATGAAACTAAAAAAAAATTGGAGTACTAAAGTTGTAAGATATTTAGTGCAATGATATGTGATGCGTGGGGCGTACAACTCAGTGAGAAATATAAGAACTGTAGCTAAATATTTTTGGGCCAGTTACAGATTTTTGGGGCAGTAAAATGTTGTAAGACACTACAAAATATTAGATAGTACCAACAAAAAAAGGACAGATTTTTTGGCGCACTCACATCTGATGCCTGGGACAAAAAAAATGTAATTCTTAGATTTGCACAATCTTGTATTGCAATGACCTGGCTGTAGTCTGCAGCGTGACTAAGCAAATAAATGTAGAAAAAAGGGGGCTATGGGTTGCTTTATAATAAAATGAGCTGGTATAAGCTGCAAAAAAAAAAATTGCCACGGATAACTGCAGCTAGGTATATAGAAAATAAGCAGCAGCAGACAATAATGGAGCTTTTTGAGGTATGCAGTGAGATCTGTGCACTCACATACAGTGCCTGCAGGCCTTGCACTGATGTGGATATGTGCACATAGACTCCCCTGCCTACCTAGCGCTGCAGTCTATGTACCCCACAAATTAGCCCTAAAAAGGACTGTTGGTTTATCAGGATTTGTGGACTGAACACTAGCAGACCCACACTAACTATTAAAAGAACGTTTCTCATCCTATCTCAGCAGCAGCTCTCCCTACACTATCTGAGTCCACAGCAGAATGCAGCGAGCACGGCCGCGCCAGGTTTCTTATAGACCTGATGACGTTGTGCGGCCAGCCAGCCAATCAATGTAATACCACAACAAAGATGGCTGCGGCATTACAGTGCATTGCAGACAATCCCTGCATGGTCATTGGCATGGTCTAAAGAGCGCCAAAATTGCAGGGTGGAGACCCGAGCTCCCGCCGAATAATCCCGGAAATACTCGGTGCTCGCCGAGTACACCGAACATAGTGATACTCAGGGGAGTACCAAGTTGTGGCGAGCACGTTCGCTCATCACTAATGTTTAGTCACCATTCTTTATTCATGGCTGTGTTCTTAGATAAAATTGTGAGTGAACCCACTCTCTTGGAAGAAAAGTGAACCGCTCTCATAAAACGTCTAAGAATGCTTTACCATTAGTATTACCCTGGATTTATGGTAGCAATACGTTTGCAAGTGTCAAGAAGGGCTGCAGAGAATACACTCCTTTCTAGAATAAAGCATTACAGACAGGCTGACATTCTGCAGAAAGTACAGGAATCGAACTTGCAGAGGACAAAGTTAAAGTTATTCCCCCCCCCAGAGCCCCCTTCGGACTGTTTTGGACATCTGGAAGAATGATTGTATGGAGAAGAAAAGGTCATCGCTACTGTAAGTTCTGTGTCATACCAACAGTAAAGTATCCTGAGAAAATTTATGTGTAGAATTGCTTTTTATCCGAGGGAATGTGCTCACACACAGTATTACTTAACACGACACGATTTCCAGTCAAAGTGTGTTTTCCTCATATTGTAATTTAGAAACAGTTGTATAAGGCTCTTTGCTTGTTATGGAGGTTATGGCAAGATACAAAATGCATGTTTTAACTGCGGCCGTGCGCATGGCGTTGCGGCCCGCTGCGCCCTGGTGTGGACAGGCGTCTTTTGGCCCTGTGCGTGTGCTCCGGGAGCTTCTTGTTCCCTGCGCTGAGAGTGCCGCTGTGATTCGTCGGTAACCACCATGTGATTGGGGTCATTGGGCTATTTGAAGGTTCTTTTCGGCACCAAATGCCATCCCCTTGAGGAAGCGGCACGGCGCTACCGTGAAACGCGCGTCGGGGTCCACTCTCTGGCTGTATTCCCACCTTGCCCCTGATATTGGTAAGCCTGGTACTTGTATTCACTCCCTATTTATGTGTTATGGGATGGAGTTATATTTAATACACTTTTGTGGGGGATTTGTGTATGGGACCAGGGCTAGGTCTACTTAGACCATTGCTTAACAGCATTTGACTATATTAGATCATGGGGGTTGTTGATGCTTTTCTTTGTGGGGGCATCACTTGAGTGTGGGGGGAGGGGTCTTCAACATTTCTTGGCATCTTTGTGTATGTTACTGTATAATATCAACGAATTTCACTTTTTATTATGAACTATTTAGGAAATAAACTTTGATATTTATTGTTCATTGATGCTCTGTATTTTCTCCTTTCTCATACAGTATTACTTAAGAATACTGCTTTTAACCCCTTTACTACCTTGGACATATAGTTATGTCCAAAGTTGGCTCACTGCATTTGATGTACAGTTAACGCCAGAAGTTCACATTTACACTATATAAAAAGATATGTTTGCATGTTTTTCTCAATATCTGATATGAAATCAGAATAAAGCTTTCCCATTTTAGATCAATTAGGATTACCATAAATATTAATGTTTGCAAAATGCCAGAATAATGAAAGCGAGAATGTTTTAAGGGATTTTTATTACTTACTGCAAAGTCAAAAGTTTACATACACTATGATTACTATGCCTTTAAACAATTCTGGACTGTCCATATGATGATATGTGTTTGGAAGCTTATGATTTTTCTGTTGTTTTTTTTGCAACATCTGAGTTATTTAGAGACACATCTGTGAATGTATTTTGAATGCACACCTGAAACACAGTGCTTCTTTGTGTAGCATCATGGGAAAGTCTGAAAAAATCAGCCAAGATATCAGGAAGAGAATGATGGACTTGCACAAGTCAGGCTCATCCTTGGGTACAACTTCAAGATACCTGAAGTTGCCTCAGTCATTTGTACAATTATACGCCTGTAGAAACAAGATGTGAATATCCAGCCATCATACTGCTCAGGAAGGAGACGGTTTCTGAGTCCCAGAGATGAACGTGCTTTGGTCCTATATGTGCATCAATCCAAGGACAAATGCAAAAGACCTTGTGAAGATGGTGTCGGAAGCTGGTAAGTTTGTGTCAATATCCACAGTGAAACAAGAACTGTATCAACATTGGCTGAACTGCCACTTTGATAGGAAGAAGCCATTACTTCAGAAGAAGCATTAAAAATTCCAGATCAATGTTTGGAAATGCACACATGAACAAATACCTTAATTTTTGGAGACATGTCCTGTTGTCTGATGAAACTAAAATGGAACTTTTTGGGCTTAATGACCATCGTTACGTTTGGAGGAAAAAATGGAGAAGCTTGGAAGCCTAAGAATACCATCCCAACTGTGAAACACAGGGGTGGCAGCATAATGTTGTGGGGTAGTTTTGCTGCAGGAGGGGCTGGGGCACTTCACAAAATAGATGGCATCATGAGAAAAGAAGATTGTGCAATACTGAAGCAACATCTCAAGACATCAGCCAGGAAGTTAATGCTTGGGTGGAAATGGGTCTTCCAAATGGACAATGACCCGAAGCATACTGCCAAAGTGGTAGCAAAGTGGCTTAAGGATAACAAAGTCAATGTTTTGGAGTGGTCATCACAAAGCCCTGATCTCAATCCAATTGAAAATGTATGGGCAAACTTGAAAAGGCAGGTGCGAGCAAGGTGACCTACAAACCTGGATTAGTTACACCAGTTTTGGAGGAATGGGCCCAAATTCCAACCAACTAATGTGAGAAGCTTGTGGATGGATATCCCAAATGTTTGACCCAAGTGATTCAGTTTAAGGGCAATGGTACCAAATACTAATGAAATGTATGTAAACTTTTGACTTTGCAGTAAGTATTAAAAATGCCTTAAAACATTCTCTCTTTTTCATTATTCTGGCATTTGGCAAATATTAATAATTATGGTAATCCTATTTTACCTAAAATGGAAAATGTTTATTCTGATTTCATGTCAGATATTGAGAAAAACATGGATATGTGTCTTTTATATAGTGTATGTAAACTTCTGGTTTCAACTGTAGGCTCAAGTGCTGAGCCTGCATTTATCCCTGCACATGACAGCTGATCTGATCAGTTGTTATGTACCTATAACAGCTGGCTGTTAAAATGTTACATGCTGTCGTCAATCTCTGACAGCGACATTTGATTCACACTATCTGGAAGTGTGTTATAAGACACTCCCATCTGCGCCCCTGTCACGTAATTGTAGGGCACCGATGAGTTGTCATGACAGCTGGGGGTTTCCAGAAGACCCTTGAGCCTGTCATTGTAAATGTGCAATGAATGCCGGGCGGAGGCTGCCATTGCCATGTACTGCAGATGAGCTCCTATTCAAAAGAATAGGAATGCATATGCAGTACCTGGTAGCATCACTACACGTTATATAGAGCTATGCAGTATCACTTCAGTGTTTACACCCAGCTACTGATGGAGCTAATGACAGCTTATCGGTGGGGGTGTAATGTGTCAGGTTCCCACCTGAACACACATTAATGTCCTAATGTTAATATGATTAACCCAGAGAATCCATTTAAATTGAGTAAAAATGGCTCTAGAACTGGTGCTTTACTTATTTGTATTTACCTATTACAAACATTTTGTAGCAAATGCTTGCGGGAATTAGAATTAATTTTTTTAGAAAAAAGATTGATTTTTATTGTATGTAGTGCTGAAAAATAGTGTCAAAAAATATAAGAACAATGCTATATAAATCACAGAATAAGTATCTATAAAATGTTAAAAACGCAGGCAGACATGAATTTGATTTTTCTGTATTTGAAAATTCAGTGGAATAACTTGAAGCTCCTTGTCCCCTGTCCCCACGTAAATTCTCAGGAGCAAGAGCGTGATTGCTACCTCTGCACCCCCTATATAGTTATGCCACTGTAGAAACTTGATCCGAAGCTGCATATTTTTAGTTGATAATTATGATTGAAAGGAACTATTCATCATCATCAGTTCTTGAGACTCTTAAATCTGTTCCTTAAGTGTAACATGATTCCATATTGAAGAGTGACCTGCAGTAACTGATCTTGTCATTGGATAACCTGGCCTTTGCATTGAACTCTCATAAAATAATACCAGGTACTAAGGCAAAAGTGAAATTCAATGATGAAGATTCTTAGGTTTTTCTATCTACCTTACATTAAATGCAAAATGCAAAGTTTGACCTTTTTCTTTTTCATTCAATATTTTTTATTTGTGGTTCTGTTCCTTTTTAAGTCTTCGGTGTAATCCAATGAGCCTGTATCTAGAAGTGGAACATCTATTTTGAGAATCAAAACTTTTTTCAGAAGACCTTAAGGCCACTGTTCTCATAGAAAACACAGGAACATTTGGTCGAACCAAATATTTCTGTGTATGTAAGAATCAGGAGAGATAGCTATCGGGAGTTGGGAGAGATTGCTAATGTTTCCTTGTCAACTTTCAAAACGAACTATCATTTTAGCTGTCCAATCACAGTCCGCCTTTTTTAATATAAAGTCAGCCATGTTTGATCTCTTTTGACTGATATCCAGACAAAAGGTCTTTCTTTGTATGAAAGGAAAGAACTTTAGTCCATGAATGATCTGATTTTGAAGGCAAGGTAAGGTTTTTCATTCATTACCTGGTACCATTGAACATATATGGTCACTTTAAACTACTTTAACAGCCAATATGGATTTAAATGTGTATTAATTGTGTATGACTGTATGAATGTACTGATCATTCACCAGACAGTTGTTCAATCAATAGTTGTTCAACCATCAAACTGGTCTACTTATGTTCATAGCCATCAGTTGGCCAATCTGGATTTTTTTTCTGGACGACTTAAAATCATAGACAGCAAAAAAAGCATGAAAACCTTGGAAAACCATAATAAATCCTAAAGATTTTCAGTGATGTGTCCAAAGTCATAGTCCATTTATTTACAACAATACCACATCATGTACTCAAGAATAACAAATCGATCTGTTGACATCAACGTTTTCAATAAGTGCCTTGTTTTGCCAATATAATATCATTTAAGTTAATGGTAGTAACAGATCCCAGATATGTGGGGTCTGCTAGGTTCCCATTGCGGTTTCTGGCATTTTACTGGACAAAATATATTTTGTCTAGTATTTTCAGCAGATTCTACAAGGGTGTCTTCAACACAGATGTGATTAAAATAGTAATTACGGAACTCCGGAGGATGGTGCCCAAGTAGGATCCTACCCCATGTAAATCTTGTAAAAAACTTGGCACTCATGTAAATGTTGTAAGAAGATAATTTCATTGTGTGCAGGCAATCCAAAAATAAAAGAAGACGTTTCGGTCTTATAATGACCTTCATCAGTCAGACATATTGCAGCACACAAAAGGATACCCGTAATAACGAACGCTCTGGATCAGCATGCCACACTTCCTCAGCACATGCTGCTGATCCACAGCATTCCTTATTATCTGGATCCTTTTTCCTGCACACAATAAAATTATTTTCTTACAACATTTACCTGAGTGCCAAGTTTTCTGCAAGAAGTCCAAAACACAGATGTGAACAAAGCATTCTGTGTCTTTCCGAAATTGAAAATTTGAATGCAGCAAGGTTTAACATTAGCTCACTGTATAGTAAATGGTGCAGCTTCTATTTTGTAAAGCAAGATAGTAAAAAAGAGCAAGTAGTAGTCAAGGTGTTTGTTGTGTGTGGTGCCAGAAAGTATCATTTACAGCAATATGGTAGGATTTCTGTGAACAATATTATCATTACCTGTAGGAATGAATTGTATCTAAGGCCATGTTCACACTGCTCTTCTGCAATGTGTTCTGGGGATTCAGATAAACCCTAGACGAGGCCATAGACTACAATGATATGAATGGAGCGTGAGTAAATTGTTTGTTTTGTTTTTATACAGCAAGTAGCCTGCTATGTTTCTATGTTCGTCTGAAATGATGGACATTTTCAGAAAAAAATGCAAATGGTGTTCACTGGAATTTCACTTATAGGGCTCATTCTCACTTGCAATTAAATCGGGCGAATGCAATCCAAATGAAAATTGGATTGCATTTGGACCAATGTTATTTTATTATTGTGTTTGTCTGCGTTTTTTTTTCCAGCTCGGATCGTATCACAATCGGACTGGAAAAATAATTGCAGCATACTGAGATTGTAATCGGAAATCGGACTGCACTCAGCAATAGAAGTCAATGGGTGCGAGAAAAAAAACAATCGCACAGCACTCGGACCATGCGAATGCTGTCGGATTTTTAAACACAGATGTCTTTGGAAAAGCCCGCAATTCAGCAGCTGCGTACAGTAAAAACACAGCGTGACAGGTTACAATAGAACAGATAGAATAGATATATTCACATAGAATAGATAGATATATAGATGTCAGTGACACACACACACACACACATGTGTATATATATATATATATTATATATATATATATATACACACATATATAATATATATGTATATATAAATATATATATGTGTGTCCAGTAGATACGGAAAGTATTCAGACCCCTTTATATTTATCACTCTTTGTTTCATTGCAGCCATTTGGTAAATTCCAAAAAGTTCAATTTTTTCACATTAATATGCACTCCGCACCCCATCTTGACTGAAAAAAAATAGAAATGTACAATTTTTTGCAAATTTTATAAAAAAGAAAAGCTGAAATATGACATGGTCTCAGACCCTTTGTTCAAACACTCATATTTAAGTCACATGCTGTCCATTTCCTTGTGATCCTACTTGAGATGGTTCCACTCCTTCATTGGAGTCCAGCTGTGTTTAATTAAACTGAGAGCACTTGATTTGGAAAGGCACACACCTGTCTATATAAGACCTCACAGCTCACAGTGTATGTCAGACCAAATGAGAATCATGAGGTCAAAGGAACTGACCAAGGAGCTCAGTAGAATTGTGGCAAAGCACAGATCTGGCCAACGTATTTTCTGCAGTACTCAAGGTTCCTAAGAGCACAGTGGCCTCCATATTTCTTAAATGGAAGAAGTTTGGGACCACCAGAAGTCTTCCTAGACCTGGCTGTCCAGTCAAACTGAGGAATCGTGGGAGAAGAGCCTTGGTGAGAGAGGTAAAGAACAAGCCCAAGATCACTGTGGCTGAGCTCCAGAGATGCAGTAGGGAGATGGGAGAAAGTTCCACAAAGTCAACTATCACTGCAGCCTTCCACAAGTCGGGCCTCAATGGAAGCCTCTCCTCAGTGCAAGACTTATGAAAGCCCGCATAGAGTTTGCTAAAAAAACACATGAAGGACTCCCAGACTATGAAAAATATGATTCTCTGGTCTGATGAGACGAAGATAGACATTTTTGGTGATAATTCTAAGCGTTATGTGTGGAGAAAACCAGGCACTGCTCTTCACCTGCCCAATACAATCCCAACAGTGAAACATGGTGGTGGCAGCATTGTGCTATGGGGGTGTTTTTCAGCTGCAGGGACAGAGTGACTGATTGTCATTGAAGGAAGCATGAATGCCGCCAAGTACAGAGATATCCTGGATGAAAACCTCTTCCAGAGTCCTCTGGACCTCAGACTTGGCTGAGGGTTCACCTTCCAACAAGACAATGACCCTAAGCACACAGATAAAATAACAAAGGAGTGGCTTCAGAACAACTCTGTGACCATTCTTGACTGGCCCACCCAGAGCCCTGACCTAAACCCAATTGAGCATCTCTGGAGAGACCTGAAAATGGCTGTCCACCAAAGTTCACCATCCAACCTGACAGAACTGGAGAAGATCTGCAAGGAAGAATAGCAGAGGATCCCCAAATCCAGGTATGAAAAACTTGTTGCATCATTCCTAAGAAGACTCATGGCTGTACTAGCTCAAAAGGGTGCTTCTACTCAATAATTAGCAAAGGGTCTGAATACTTATGACCATGTGATATTTCAGTTTTTCTTTTTTAATACATTTGCAAAAATTACTACATTTCTGATTTTTTTCAGTCAAGATGGGGTGAAGAGTGTACATTAATGAGAAAAAAAATAACTTTTTTGAATTTACCAAATGGCTGCAATGAAACAAAGAGTGAAAAATTTAAAGGGGTATGAATACTTTCCGTACCCACTGTATATATATTACATAGATAGAAGAAAAGCCGGTAATTCAGCAGCCATGTAGAATAAAATCATAGCAGGAGCCGACAGGATAGAATTGATAGATTATATATAGTATCGTCTAAGGGGCGCTTCTGTCTGTTTGTCTGTCTGTATGTCTAGCTGTCTGTCTGTTTGTCTGTCTGTCACAGAAATCCCGCATCGCTGATTGGTCACAGCCAGCAGGCTGCGACCAATCAGTGATGGGCACAGTCCTACCACGAATTTGCCCCTTCCTACTCTCTGTCAGTGCCCCCTCCAGTCAGCGCTCACACAGGGTTAATGGCTGCGTTACACCGCGTTATGCCACGGTGTAATGCAGTCCGTTAACGCTGCTATTAACCCTGTGTGACTAACTTTTTACTATTGAACATAAGGATGAATGACCTCGGGGAGATCAAGACATCCAACACCGCGGAGACACCATCACTAGGGTTGAGCGACTTTCATGTTTTTAAGATCGAGTCGGGTTTTGTGAAACCCGACTTTGTCCAGAGTCGAGTCGAGTGCAGTCGGCCGATTATCGCTAAAAGTCGGGGATCGACCGAAACGCGAAACCCAATGCAAGTCAATGGGGAAGCATAGTCGGCAGTGAGTGGAGGCCAGGAAAACACCTACAGTGCCCATTTTAATGCCAAAAACATCCATTCTTGTTTTCTGAAGCTTGTCAATCTTAATTAACTTTATAATAATAGTTGGGCATTGGAAATTGGGGGTCTTTTGGCAAAAGTTGTGGGGGGTAGGGCTGGTTCAAGGTTTTAGTGGGCCCAGGAAACGTGGACTACGTCACGGCGGTGGAGCAGTGAGAGGTAAGTATGTCAAGTTTGCAAGTGCTGTGATCCTAAGCAAGCAGGGGGGGCCCACTCGTTGGCATTGGCACTGGCACAGGGCCCCTCAAAGTACAGCGGTGTGTTTGCACGGCGGGGGCGCCTCCCACCAGCAGCGACACTTTTGCGTACTCTGAGGAGCCCTGTGCCAGTGACGTCGCCAACGAGTATGCCCCCCCACCTCATGAAGGAACCTGCACTTTCATCTGCACCTTCCTCTTTGTCCCTGTGTAAGGTGGTATAACATGCGGGAAGGGGAACCTTACATTCAGCAGGGTCAGATTCTGGCTGTGTAGAGTGCAAGGGGAATGTAGTGGTCTAGGTCAATGTACCAGCAGACTCATCTAGCAGTGGCTGGGCAATGGGCAGGATGAGGAGGAAACACAGATATAGGGTCAAAGAATAAAGTAGGCTAAATGCAGTTCAAAATTGGTAACAGGACTAAACAGGCGGCATTGCTTTGTTCAGTGGAGGAGCAAACCCAGGAGCAGCAGACACTGTTTTAAGGGCCCAACCACACTAGTAGGCCAAATGCAGTTTAATATCTGCTACTATAGGCCAAAAGCCTAAAGACTGAAGCTCAGCTTTATACAGTGGAGGACAACACCAGGGAGCGGCAGACACCGTTAGTAGGCCGTAACCAAAGTTGAAGGCCAAATGCAGTTTAATATCTGATACTATAGGCTGAAAGCCAGAAGGTTGAAGCTCAGCTTTATACAGTTGAGGACAAATACCAGGGAGGGGCAGACACCGTTAGTAGGCCCTAACCACCAAATTTTTTAAAAAACATCACTTAATGAGAGCCAGAAGGTTGAAGCTCAGATTTATTCAGTTGAGGAAAACACCAGGGAGCGGCAGACACCGTTAGTAGGCCGTAACCAAAGTTGAAGGCCAAATGCAGTTTCATATCTGATACTATAGGCCGAAAGCCAGAAGGTTGAAGCTCAGCTTTATTCAGTTGAGGACAAACACCAGGGAGGGGCAGACACCGTTAGTAGGCCCTAACCACCACATTTTTTAAAAAACAACACTTAATGAGAGCCAGAAGGTTGAAGCTCAGATTTATTCAGTTGAGGAAAACACCAGGGAGCGGCAGACACCGTTAGTAGGCCGTAACCAAAGTTGAAGGCCAAATGCAGTTTCATATCTGATACTATAGGCCGAAAGCCAGAAGGTTGAAGCTCAGCTTTATACAGTTGAGGACAAACACCAGGGAGGGGCAGACACCGTTAGTAGGCCCTAACCACCAAATTTTTTAAAAAACATCACTTAATGAGAGCCAGAAGGTTGAAGCTCAGATTTATTCAGTTGAGGAAAACACCAGGGAGCGGCAGACACCGTTAGTAGGCCCTAACCACCAATTTTTTTAAAAAACAGCACTTAATGAGAGCCAGAAGGTTGAAGCTCAGATTTATTCAGTTGAGGAAAACACCAGGGAGCGGCAGACACCGTTAGTAGGCCCTAACCACCAATTTTTTTAAAAAACAGCACTTAATGAGAGCCAGAAGGTTGAAGCTCAGATTTAGAGAGTGGAGGACAATGTGAATTAGGGACTGCAGACAGACTTAGTAGGCTGTCCCCTGTGGACCATGCATCCACCACATTAACCCATTTCGCCGTAATGGACACGTAACCTTCCGTGGCCATGCCTACAGGTCCATGCGTCTGTTGTCAGGTGCACCTTTGTACTCACAGATTGCCAGAGTGCATGGACAATGCGGTCTTTTACATGCTGGTGGAGGGTTGGGATGGCTTTTCTCGCAAAAGAAGTGTCTACTGGTTAGCTTGTGGCGTGGTACATCATGGCTTTATTAATATTAAATAAAATATATAAATAGGCTCTATGAACTTTTAAATAGGTTCCAGGGTTACACGGGAAGCATTGGTGTGGTCAATGGAGGAGTATTGCAAGGAGGGACCGCAGACAGGCTAACGAAGGCCTCAAATAACAAAAATTAGTCTCATGGCAGTTTTAAATCGGTTACATGGATACACAGGCAGCATTGTGGTCAGTGGAGGAGTATTGCAAGGAGGGACAGCAGACAGGCTAATGAAGGCATAAAATAACAAAAATTAGTCTCAAGGCAGTTTTAAATCGGTTACATGGATACACAGGCAGCATTGTGGTCAGCGGAGGAGGATTGCAAGGATTGTCTGACACAGTTAGTACTCACAAAAAATAAATAGATGTTAATGTCTCACAAAACAACAAAAAAAAAAGTGTGGCATACTTAGGTACAGGGGTGGGCTCATCTGCTGAGTTTCTGATAAAGTAATTTGGCAGCAAGTATTTACTGGTGTCAATATAGGACACTGACCCAGACTACTTTAACTAGCATCATAGATGTCAACAAATTGGTATTGTCAGTGCCAGGCATTGAATGATGTCAGCGCATAGACTAAACATTGGTGGAGCTGAGTGAGATAATTTTGCACGTGGTAGAGCACAGTTTGAGCTTGGGGGGGGGGAACTTCCTTGTGGCCGGCGGTACCGTCCCAGGGCCCCTCATGTTACAACGGTGTGTCTGACGTTGGGTGCGCACCACCACCGCCAGAGACACTTCATTGTACTATGAGGGACCCAGTGGCAGTGCCGTCGACCAAAAGCGGGCACACCCACCTCTTCAGACGAACAGCACTGTAACGGGTGCTTGCGCCAAGTGGCGAGACCACGGCCCCGTGGGGGGAATTTTCCCATTGTGGGAGGTGTAAACATGTCGTATGCTGGACAAACAGCTGCTGCAAATTAAGAGATTGGAACACTCAGTAAGACCAGTCCACAAGCAAGACCTTTTTATAGGAAAGCTAGGTGTCAGCCGGGAAAGGTGGGGCAAAATAATTTGAAATCCAGGAGTGGTTCATTTTAATGAAGGTGAGATCATCCACATTTTGGGTAGCCAGACGAGTCCTTTTTTCGTTTAATATTGAACCAGCAGCACTGAATACTCTTTCTGATAGCACACTAGCTGCTGGGCAAGCAAGCTCCTGCAATGCATATTCTGCCAATTCAGGCCAGGTGTCTAATTTGGATGCCCAGTAATCAAATGGGAATGACGGTTGAGGGAGAACATCGATAAGGGATGAAAAATAGTTAGTAACCATACTGGACAAATGTTGTCTCCTGTCACTTTGAATAGATGCTGCAGTACCTGTCCTGTCTGCGGTCATTGCGAAATCACTCCACAACCTTGTCAGAAAACCCCTCTGTCCAACGCCACTTCTGATCTGTGCACCTCTAACACCTCTGCCCTGTAGCCCCCTGCAGCTTGTGTGAGAACCATCACCGGCGCTGTGTGCTGGGAATGCCTGAATCAAACGGTCTACAAGAGTAGCTTGTTTGGTTGCCAATATTTGTTTGGGGTTCTCATGTGGCATAATATTTTGCAATTTGCCTTTATAGCGAGGGTCAAGGATGCAGGCCAACCAGTAATCGTCATCGCTCTTCATTTTAATAATGCGTGGGTCCTTTTTGAGGATACGTAAGGCATAATCCGCCATGTGGGCCAAAGTTCCAGTTGGCAAATCTGCGGTTGTGCTGGTTTGAGGGGCAGTTACAGGCAAATCTACGTCACTTGTCTCCCTTAAAAAAACAGAACCCGGCCTTGCAACGCCACTAATTTCTGTTGGCCCAGGAGAAGCTTCCTCATTAAAAAAGTACTCATCCCCATCATCCTCCTCGTCCTCCTCCTCCTCTTCGCCCGCTACCGCGTCCTCTACACGGCCCTGACCAGACAATGGCTGACTGTCATCAAGGCTTTCCTCTTCCTCGGCTGCAGATGCCTGCTCCTTTATGTGCGTCAAACTTTGCATCAGCAGACGCATTAGGGGGATGCTCATGCTTATTATGGCTGCACTAACCAGCCGTGTGCATTCCTCAAAACACTGAAGGACTTGACACAGGTCTTGTAGCTTCGACCACTGCACACCTGACAACTCCATGTCTGCCATCCAACTGCCTGCCCGTGTATCCTCCCACAAATACATAACAGCACGCCTCTGTTCGCACACTCTCTGAAGCATGTGCAGTGTGGAGTTCCACCTTGTTGCAACGTCGATGATTAGGCGATGCTGAGGAAGGTTCAAAGAACGCTGATAGTTCTGCATACGGCTGGAGTGTTCGGGCGAACGGCGGATATGCGAGCAAAGTCTGCGCACTTTGAGGAGCAGGTCGGGTAACCCCGGATAAGTTTTCAAGAAGCACTGCACCACCAGATTTAAGGTGTGAGCCAGGCAAGGAATGTGTTTCAGTTGGGAAAGGGCTATGGCAGCCATGAAATTCCTTCTGTTATCACTCACTACCTTGCCTGCCTCAAGATGTACAGTGCCCAGCCATGACTGAGTTTCTTTCTGCAAGAACTCGGACAGAACTTCCGCGGTGTGTCTGTTGTCGCCCAAACACTTCATTGCCAATACAGCCTGCTGACGCTTGCCACTAGCTGTCCCATAATGGCACACCTGGTGTGCAACAGTGGCAGCTGCGGATGGAGTGGATGTGCGACTGCCGTCTGTGGAAGAGCTCTCACTTCTGCAGGAGGACGAGGAAGAGGAGGAGGGGGAGCGAACGCCTACAGCCAACTCTTTCCTTGACCGTGGGCTAGGCAGAACTGTCCTAATATTGCTGTCCCCTGTGGACCCTGCATCCACCACATTCACCCAGTGTGCCGTGATGGACACGTAACGTCCCTGGCCATGCCTACTGGTCCATGCATCTGTTGTCAGGTGCACCTTTGTAGTCACAGACTGCCTGAGTGCATGGACGATGCGGTCTTTAACATGCTGTTGGAGGGCTGGGATGGCTTTTCTAGAAAAGAAGTGCCGACTGGGTAGCTCGTAGTGTGGTACAGCGTAGTCCATCAGCGCTTTGAAAGCTTCGCTTTCAACTAACCGGTAGGGCATCATCTTTAATGAGATTAGTCTAGCAATGTGGGTGTTCAAACCCTGTGTACGCGGATGCGAGGATGAGTACTTCCTTTTCCTAACAAGAGTCTCATGTAGGGTGAGCTGGACTGGAGAGCTGGAGATTGTGGAACTAGCGGTAGTGCCGGTGGACATGGTTGACTGAGAGAGGGTTGGAGATGGTATTCTTGCCGGTGCCCTACATGCAGTGTTTCCTACTGCAAACCTGGTGATTCCCTGACTGCTTTGGCCTGGGGACGAAAGCTGCACAGATACTGCAGGTGGTGCGGGAAATGGTGGGTTGACAGTGAGGGAAGGGATGTAGCGTTGCTGACTAGCTTCATTGGCCGAGGGTGCTGCAACCTTTAGGGACGTTTGGTAGTTAGTCCAGGCTTGCAAATGCATGGTGGATAAGTGTCTATGCATGCAACTTGTATTTAGACTTTTAATATTCTGACCTCTGCTTAAGGTAGTTGAACATTTTTGACAGATGACTTTGCGCTGATCATTTGGATGTTGTTTAAAAAAATGCCAGACTGCACTCTTTCTACAATCGGATACCTTTTCAGGCATTGCAGACTGAGCTTCTTTAACCGGATGGCCACGCTGTCCTCCAACTGCTTTTGGTTTTGCCAAGCGTTTTTGGCCAGATACGGGCCCGGCAGATGGAACCTGTTGTGATGTTGATGCCTGCTGCGGCTCCTCCTCCTCTGCTTCAGAACTACTGCCGCCTGCACCCTGTTCCCCCAATGGCTGCCAATCGGGGTCGACAACTGGGTCATCTATGACCTCCTCTTCTGTGTCGTGTGCAACTTCGTCTGTGTCACCGTGTAAGCCGGTGGTATTGCGTTCGTGACGGGGCACCATAGTCTCCGCTGGGTTTGATTCTGCCTCAGTACACTGCGAGGGCAATGTTCTGGTCTGAGTCAAAGGAACAGCATAGTAATCTGGCTGTGGCTGTGCATCTGTGCACTCCATGTCCGATTCAACTTCGAATGGGCATGGCCTGTTAACTGTTTCACTGTCTAACCCAGAAGCGATATGTGTAAAGAGCTCCATGGAGTAACCTGTTCTGTCGACTGACGCATCCTTCACTGTTGTTCTAGGTGAAGGACACAAGGAAGTGACTTGTTCCTGACCGGGAGCATCCACTGACGATGCACTGCTCTGACATTTTGCACTTTCCGAGGAGGAGGCGAAAGAGCTAGAGGCAGAGTCAGCAATGAAAGCCAATACTTGTTCCTCCTGCTCTGGCTTCAAAAGTGGTTTTCCTACTCCCAGAAAAGAGAGCGTTCGAGGCCTTCTGTAGCCAGACAACGAACCTGGCTCAACAACTCGAGACTTAGGTGCTGTACTGCTTTTACCACGACCACCTGATGCTCCACCACCACTACCATCATTACCAGCTGACAATGACCGCCCACGGCCACGACCTCTTCCACTAGACTTCCTCATTGTTTGCAAAACGTAACCGAAGTAACGGTATTTGTTACTGTAAAACAACTTATAAGGTGAACTCAAACTTCTGTTGGATTTATATATACCTTTATAGGTGCCTGACACTGAAAGGAAAATCAGGCCCAATGTTACACACTAGGTTTTCTGTGCCCCAATAATTTGAGACAGATGGCACACACAGGACCAGCACTCAAGCAGAAATGCCAATCTTAATCTCCCACTATTTTTTTTTTTTTTATGGGAGAATGTAAAAAAAAAAAATATATATATATATTACACACTAGGTTTTCGGTGGCACACAATGAAAGACAGATGCCACACACAGGACTGGCACAGAGGCAGACTTGCCAATCTTTATCTCCCACTAATTTTTTTTTTTTTTCAGGGAGAATTTACCCCCCCCCCAAAAAAAAATGGCCAAGTATTACACAGTGGTTTTCGTTGGCACACAATGAGAGACAGATGCCACACACAGGACTGGCACAGAGGCAGACTTGCCAATCTTTATCTCCCACTAATTTTTTTTTTTTTTACAGGGAGAATTTACCCCCCCCCAAAAAAATGGCCAAGTATTACACAGTGGTTTTCGGTGGCACACAATGAGAGACAGATGCCACACACAGGACTGGCACAGCGGCAGACTTGCCAATCTTTATCTCCCACTAATTATTTTTTTTTTAAAGGGAGAATTTAGAAAAAAAAAAAAAAAAAAGGCCAGTATTACACAGTGGTTTTCGGTGGCACACAATGAGAGACAGATGCCACACACAGGACTGGCACAGCGGCAGACTTGCCAATCTTTATCTCCCACTATTTTTTTTTAAAAGGAAGAATTTAGGGAAAAAAAAAAAAAAAAAAGGCCAGTATTACTGTTATGATCCCAGTGGTAGAGGATCTCTGGTATTCCGGCAAGGTCAACAAAAAACATAGGAACTGCTCTAGGGAGGTGAAAACTGGGCTAACCGCATACCTGATCCTAACACAACAACTAGAAGTAGCCGGTGAACGTGCCTACGTTGATTCTAGACGTCTCGAGCCAGCCGGAGAACTGACTACCCCTAGAGGGAAAAATAAGACCTCACTTGCCTCCAGAGAAATTGAACCCCAAAGATATAGAAAGCCCCCAACAAATAATAACGGTGAGGCAAGAGGAAAACACAATCGTAGAGATGATCTAGATTCAGCAAAGTGAGGCCCACTAGTCTAGATAGGCAGAAAATAGATAGTGAACTATGCGGTCAGCAGAAAACCCTGCAAAAACATCCACGCTGAATATTTCAAGAACCCCCACACCGACTGACGGTGCGGGGGGAGAATATCAGCACCCTAGAGCTTCCAGCGAGCAGAAAATCACATATTAAGCAAGCTGGACAAAAACACTGAAAAATGCAAATGATCTAAAGTATTCAAAACGGACTTAGCTTTTCTTGCATGAGACAGACGGAAAGGAATCAGGAGGAGACCTTATAGGACTGGATACAACGATGCCAGGCAAGAGACTGAGTCCAGAGGAGACCTAAATAGGGAACACCCGCTGCTTAATGACCCAGCTGGAGCCCAGGCCTGCAACAAGACATGCCTAACACAGTACCGTTAGTGACCACCAGAGGGAGCCCAAAAACACAGTTCACAACAGTACCCCCCTCTTGAGGAGGGGTCACCGAACCCTCACCAAGACCCCCAGGGCGATCAGGATGAGCAGCGTGAAAGGCACGAACCAAATCAGCCGCATGAACATCAGAGGCGACAACCCAGGAATTATCCTCCTGACCATAGCCTTTCCACTTAACTAAATACTGAAGTCTCCGTCTAGAGATACGAGAATCCAAAATCTTCTCCAACACGTACTCCAACTCGCCCTCAATCAAAACCGGGGCAGGAGGCTCAACAGCAGGAACCATAGGCACCACGTACCGCCGCAACAACGACCTATGGAACACATTATGAATAGCAAATGACGCTGGAAGGTCCAAGTGAAAAGACACCGGGTTAAGGATTTCCAAAATTTTATAAGGACCGATAAAGCGAGGCTTGAACTTAGGAGAGGAGACCTTCAAAGGAACATGCCGAGAAGACAACCAAACCAAATCCCCAACACGAAGTCGGGGACCCACACCGCGGCGGCGATTGGCAAAACGCTGGGCCTTCTCCTGTGACAATTTCAAATTGTCCACCACATGGTTCCAAATCCGCTTAACCTATCCACCACAGAATCAACCCCAGGACAGTCAGAAGGTTCAACCTGGCCCGAGGAGAAACGAGGATGAAAACCAGAGTTGCAGAAAAAGGGTGAAACCAAAGTGGCAGAACTAGCCCGATTATTAAGGGCAAACTCGGCCAGTGGCAAAAAGGTAACCCAGTCGTCCTGATCAGCAGAAACAAAACATCTTAAATAAGTCTCCAGCGTCTGATTAGTTCGCTCGGTCTGGCCATTAGTCTGAGGATGAAAAGCCGACGAAAAAGACAAATCAATACCCATCTTAGCACAAAAGGATCGCCAGAATCTGGACACAAACTGGGATCCTCTGTCAGACACAATATTCTCAGGGATGCCGTGCAAACGAACCACATTCTGAAAGAACAAAGGAACCAAATCAGAGGAGGAAGGTAACTTAGGCAAGGGCACCAAATGGACCATTTTAGAAAAACAATCGCACACCACCCAGATGACAGACATCTTCCGAGATACCGGAAGATCCGAAATGAAATCCATGGAAATGTGCGTCCAAGGCCTCTTCGGGATAGGCAAGGGCAAAAGCAACACGCTGGCACGAGAACAGCAAGGCTTAGCCCGAGCGCAAATCCCACAGGACTGCACAAAAGAACGCACATCCCGCGACAAGGAAGGCCACCAAAAGGACCTAGCCACCAAATCTCTGGTACCGAAAATCCCAGGATGCCCCGCCAACACCGAAGAATGAACCTCAGAAATAACTCTGCTGGTCCATCTGTCAGGGACAAACAGTCTCTCCGGTGGGCAACGATCAGGCCTATCAGCCTGAAATTTCTGCAGCACTCGTCGCAAATCTGGGGAAATGGCAGACAAATTCACTCCCTCTCTGAGAATACCAACCGGCTCCGAGACTCCAGGAGAGTCAGGCACAAAACTCCTAGAAAGTGCATCAGCCTTCACGTTCTTCGAACCAGGCAGGTACGAGACCACAAAGTCAAAACGGGAGAAAAACAACGACCAATGAGCCTGTCTAGGATTCAGGCGCTTGGCAGACTCGAGATAAATCAGATTTTTATGATCAGTCAAGACCACCACACGATGTTTAGCTCCCTCAAGCCAATGTCGCCACTCCTCAAATGCCCACTTCATAGCCAACAACTCCCGATTACCAACATCATAGTTCCGCTCAGCAGGCAAAAATTTTCTTGAAAAGAAGGCGCAGGGCTTCATCACGGCGCCATCAGAACTTTTTTGCGACAAAACGGCCCCTGCACCAATCTCAGAAGCATCAACTTCAACCTGGAAGGGAAGAGAGACATCCGGCTGGCACAAGACTGGCGCTGAAGTAAACCGACGCTTCAGCTCCCGAAAGGCCTCCACGGCCACAGGAGACCAATTAGCAACATCAGAACCCTTCTTGGTCATATCCGTCAAAGGTTTAACCACGCTAGAAAAATTAGCGATAAAACGACGGTAAAAATTAGCAAAGCCCAAGAACTTTGCAGGCTCTTAACAGACGTGGGCTGAGTCCAGTCATGAATGGCACGGACCTTGACTGGGTCCATCTCCACAGTAGAAGGGGAAAAAATAAAACCCAAAAAAGAAACCTTCTGTACCCCAAAGATACATTTTGAGCCCTTCACAAATAAAGCATTCTCACGCAGAACCTGAAACACCATCCTGACCTGGTTCACATGGGACTCCCAATCATCAGAAAAAAACAAAATATCATCCAGATAAATAATCATAAATTTATCCAGATATTTCCGGAAGATGTCATGCATGAAGGACTGAAACACAGAAGGAGCATTAGAGAGTCCAAAAGGCATCACCAGGTACTCAAAATGACCCTCGGGCGTATTAAATGCTGTTTTCCATTCATCTCCCTGCCTTATGCGCACAAGGTTATACGCACCGCGAAGATCTATCTTGGTGAACCACTTGGCACCCTTAATCCGAGCAAACAAATCAGACAACAATGGCAAAGGATACTGAAATTTCACAGTGATCTTATTCAGAAGACGATAATCTATGCAAGGTCTCAAAGACCCGTCTTTCTTGCCCACAAAAAAGAATCCTGCACCAAGAGGAGAAGAGGATGGGCGAATATGTCCCTTCTCCAAACACTCCTTTATATAACTCCGCATCGCGGCATGCTCTGGCACAGATAAATTAAAGAGTCGTCCCTTAGGAAATTTACTACCAGGAATCAAATCTATAGCACAATCACAGTCCCTATGAGGAGGAAGGGCACTGGACCTGGGCTCATTAAAAACATCCTGATAGTCTGACAAAAACTCAGGGATCTCAGAAGGAGTAGAAGAAGCAATAGACACCAATGGAGAATCGCCATGAATCCCCTGACAACCCCAACTTGACACAGTCATAGCTTTCCAATCTAAAACTGGATTATGGGCCTGTAACCATGGCAGACCCAAAACAACAACATCATGCATTTTATGCAGTACCAGGAAACGAATCACCTCCTGATGTACAGGAGTCATGCACATGGTCACTTGCGTCCAATACTGAGGTTTATTCTCTGCCAATGGCGTAGCATCAATTCCTCTAAGAGGAATAGGATTTTCCAAAGGCTCCAGGACAAAACCACAGCGCCTGGAAAACGATAAATCCATCAGACTCAGAGCAGCACCAGAATCTACGAAAGCCATAGCTGAGTAAGAAGATAATGAACAAATTAAAGTCACAGACAAAATAAACTTAGGCTGAAAGGTACTAATGGCGACAGGATTAACAACAATTTTTTTTAAGCGTTTAGAGCATGCTGAGATAACATGTGTTGAATCACCACAGTAAAAACACAACCCATTTTGACGTCTATGATTTTGCCGCTCGGCTCTGGTCAGAATTCTGTCACATTGCATAGAATCAGGTGACCGTTCAGACAGCACCGTCAAAGGATTAACAGATTTGCGCTCCCGCAAACGTCGATCAATTTGAATGGCCAAAGCCATTGAATCATTCAGACCTGTAGGGATAGGAAACCCCACCATCACATTCTTAATGGCTTCAGAAAGACCATTTCTGAAATTTGCGGCCAGGGCACACTCATTCCATTGAGTAAGCACGGACCATTTCCGAAATTTGACAATACACCTCAGCTTCGTCCTGACCTTGAGAGATAGCCAGCAACATCTTTTCAGCCTGACTTTCAAGATTAGGCTCCTCATAAAGCAAACCAAGTGCCAGAAAAAACGCATCAACATTCACCAATGCAGGATCTCCTGGCGCCAGAGAGAAGGCCCAATCTTGAGGGTCGCCGCGCAAGAAGGAGATAACAATCTTAACTTGCTGAGCGGAATCACCAGAGGAACGAGGTTTCAGAGACAGAAACAATTTGCAATTATTCCTAAAATTCAGGAACTTAGATCTATCTCCAAAAAACGACTCAGGAATAGGTATTTTTGGTTCAGACATAGGGCTATGGATGACAAAATCCTGAATGCTTTGCACCCTAGCAGCAAGCTGATCCACACTAGAAGTCAGAGTCTGGACATTCATATCTGCAGCAGAGCTCAAAACCACTCAGAGTAAAAGGGGATGGAAGAAGCTAGGCAAACTGCAGCAACACAAAAAAAACCCAAAAAACTCAGAACTTCTTTTTAATCCCGCTTCTGCGATGCAATAAACATTTTCTTTTGGCCTGGCATTCTGTTATGATCCCAGTGGTAGAGGATCTCTGGTATTCCGGCAAGGTCAACAAAAAAACATAGGAACTGCTCTAGGGAGGTGGAAACTGGGCTAACCGCATACCTGATCCTAACACAACAACTAGAAGTAGCCGGTGAACGTGCCTACGTTGATTCTAGACGTCTCGAGCTAGCCGGAGAACTGACTACCCCTAGAGGGAAAAATAAGACCTCACTTGCCTCCAGAGAAATTGAACCCCAAAGATATAGAAAGCCCCCAACAAATAATAACGGTGAGGCAAGAGGAAAACACAAACGTAGAGATGAACTAGATTCAGCAAAGTGAGGCCCACTAGTCTAGATAGGCAGAAAATAGATAGTGAACTATGCGGTCAGCAGAAAACCCTGCAAAAACATCCACGCTGAATATTTCAAGAACCCCCACACCGACTGACGGTGCGGGGGGAGAATATCAGCACCCTAGAGCTTCCAGCGAGCAGAAAATCACATATTAAGCAAGCTGGACAAAAACACTGAAAAATGCAAATGATCCAAAGTATTCAAAACGGACTTAGCTTTTCTTGCATGAGACAGATGGAAAGGAATCAGGAGGAGACCTTACAGGACTGGATACAACGATGCCAGGCAAGAGACTGAGTCCAGAGGAGACCTAAATAGGGAACACCCGCTGCTTAATGACCCAGCTGGAGCCCAGGCCTGCAACAAGACATGCCTAACACAGTACCATTAGTGACCACCAGAGGGAGCCCAGAAACACAGTTCACAACATATTACACAGTGGTTTTCGGTGGCACACAATGAGAGACAGATGCCACACACAGGACTGACACAGAGGCAGACTTGCCAATCTTTATCTCCCTGCAGTAATCTCAGGAAAGTATGGCAGGCAGCTATAAAAAGGACTGCTGCACACAAAAGTGGGGACAAACACACAAGATAGCTGTGCAGAAAGGAAGGAACAACAGGATTTGTGCTTTGAAAAAAGCAGTTGGTTTGCACAGCGGCGTACGCACAAAGCAACGCAGCTATCAGGGAGCCTTCTAGGGCAGCCCAATGAGCTACAGCGCTGAGGAAAAAAAAAATGTAGCTTCCACTGTCCCTTCAAACAAAAGGTGGTGTTGGACAGTGGAAATCGCTACAGCACAAGCGGTTTGTGGCTTTATGTACCCTGCCTATCACTATCCCTGCTTCTGAAGAAGCGGCAGCAACCTCTCCCTATGCTCAGATCAGCAGCAGTAAGATGGCGGTCGGCGGGAACGCCCCTTTATAGCCCCTGTGACGCGGCAGAAAGCAAGCCAATCACTGCAATGCCCTTCTCTAAGATGGTGGGGACTGAGATCTATGTCATCACGCTGCCCACACTCTGCGTCCACCTTCATTGGCTGAGAAATGGCGCTTTTAGCGTCATTGAAACGCGACTTTGGCGCAAAAGTCGCGTACCGCATGGCAGACCCCACACAGGGATCGGGTCGGTTTCATGAGACGCCGACTTTGCCAAAAGTCGGCGACTTATGAAAATTAACGATCCGTTTCGCTCAACCCTAACCATCACGTGTTTCTCAACACAGTGATCCAGAACACTGCCCCCATCCCTTATGGGAAATATGCAAATGCATGTAGAAAAGCCGCGGAGACACCATCACGTGTTTCTCAACGCAAGCAATGAATAGCCAGGTCTTTCACCGGGAAGGAACAACCACGGGAAGGGCAGCATCCAATAAAGGAAAACCACCTATGCCAAAACATGGTATCCATCCATAGACAGCTGTTTCGGGGTATTTGCCCCTCATCAGTGTGGAGTAGGAAACTGGCTATTAGGAGCAGTGCCTAGTGAAAAGGCTATGCTTGCGTTGAGAAACACGCGGCTTTTCTACATGTTTTTACTATTGATGCTGCCTATGCAGCATCAATAGTAAAAAGATCTAATGTTAAAAATAATTAAAAAAAATAAAAAATCATTATATACTCACCTTCCAGCGCCTTTCCCGCTACTCGCGACTCTCCGGGCCATGCATTGCGGTCTCGCGAGATGATGACGTAGCGGTCTTGTGAGACCGCTGCATTATCATCTCGCGACACCGCAATGCATTCTTGGGACCAGAGCGTTGCGAGGAGCATCGCTAAACGCCTCGCCTGGATCTGGGGGCCGACGGAAGGTGAGTATATAACTATTTTTTATTTTAGTTCTTTTTTTAACAGGGATATGGTGCCCACATTGCTATATACTTCGTGGGCTGTGTTATGTACTGCATCGGCTGTGTTATATACTACGTCTCTGTGCTATATACTACGTGGGCTGTGCTATATACTAGATCGCTGTGCTATATACTACGTGAGCTGTGTTATATACTGCGTGAGCTGTGTTATATACTGCGTCTCTGTGCTATATGCTACGTGGGCTGTGCAATATATTATGTGGCTGGGCAATATACTATGTGGCTGTGTTATATACTGCGTGAGCTGTGCTATATACTACGTGAGCTGTGCTATATACTACGTGGCTGTGTTATATACTACGTGGGCTGTGCTATATACTACATAGCTGTGCTATATACTATGTGAGCTGTGCTATATACTACGTGGGCTGTGCTATATACTAAGTAGCTGTGCAATATACATGGCTGGGCAATATACTATGTGGCTGTGCTATATACTACGTGGCTGTGATATATACTGCGTCTCTGTGCTATATACTATGTGAGCTGTGCTATATACTACGTAGCTGAGCAATATATTACGTGGCTGGGCAATACACTACGTGGCTGTGTTATATACTGCGTGAGCTGTGCTATATACTGCATGGGCTGTGTTATACACTGCGTGGGCTGTGTTATATACTGCATGGGCTGTGCTATATACTATGTGGGCTGTGTTATATGCTGCATGGGCTGTGCTATATACTACGTGGCTTTGTTATATTCTATGTGGCTGTGTTATATACTGCGTGAGCTGTGCTGTATGCTACGTGGCTGTGTTATATACTATGTGGGCTGTGCTATATACTACGTAGCTGTGCATTATACATGGCTGGGCAATATACTACGTGGCCTGTGCTATATGCTACGTGGCTGTGCTATATGCTACGTGGGCTGTGTTATATGCTATTTGGCTGTGGTATATTTCTCTGCTGTGTCTGTGCATCATGAATCGTGGTATGTGTTAAAGAGGGGGGCCCACTGAGACTCTTTCACCCGGGGCCCTCCAAAACCTGGAGTCGGCCTTGGCTTCACTGATTGGTCACGCCCGGCCGACCACGAACAATCAGCGACAGGCGCAGTCCGGCCGCGAATTGGCACGGAATTTGAACCACGCTTTGCTAATTGGTCACACTCGGCCAGCCGAATCCTGTGTATAACTTGCATTATTCTGAAAAGTACATAAATAAACTACATACATGTTCTAGAATACCCAATGCATTAGAATCGGGCCACCATCTAGTATACAGTATATACACATAGAATAAATAGATATACAGATGTCAGTGACATATACAGTTAGTACAGTGTGCATGCAGATTACTGTACATTTATTTAATAATTAAAACATTATTTTTCAGAAAAAAATGGTGTGGGCTCCCGTGTAATTTTCTTAACCAGCAGAGGGAAAGCCAATGGCTGGGGGCAGATGTTTATAGCCTGGGAAGGGGGTAATACCCATGGAGCTTCCCTGGCTATTAATGTCAGCCCACAGCTGTATACTTAGCCTTTACTGGTATCATGATCTGTTTCAGGGTTTAGTCCTGTCTGCTCTTTTTCTGGGTGGATCATGTCAAGAGTTAACTTTGCTCTGCCTCATTCTGGGCTCAGGTTTGCTATTTAGCTCCGATGCATCCTGCTGCTGGTGTCAGCTATAGTTCTGCCTTCGACAAGTGAACCTGACTCTGGTAACTCTTGATTTGTCCTGCTGTGATCCCTGACTTGTCCCGTGCCTGTTGACTCCCTCTGTCTGCCCTGTTCCCAGCGTTTCTCTATTTGTCTGTTTGATTCTCTGGTTCCTAACTTGGCTTATATTCAGACTCGCTCCTGCTTTCTGTCTTTGTCTTATCCGCTTCTAATTGCTCCTGAACCTCCTGGCTTGTTTTCTGACCACATTTACTGCTTATCCCTTTTTGGTACTTCTGCCTCTGATTGCATTTTGACTCGTCTTTTCTGACTACTCTCTTGCCACATGGTGGCGCCTGTGCTGCTGCTCTGCGGTGCTTCTCTGTGTACGCAGTCTAACTTCCCTCTCAAGCTCCTTCTGGTGGAGGTTGCGTTATACTGCACTGCAGCAGCAGCATGACAACTGGCTATTAAAATGGGGGACCCCCCAAAAAAAATTACGTAAGGTCCCCCTATAATTGATAACCAGCAAAGGCTATGCAGTCAGCTATGGATGATATTAATAGCCTAGGAAGTGGCTATGGATTCTGCCCCCTGGCTAATAATTAATAATTAAATACATGTACAGTAAGCTGCACACACTGTATTAATTGTATATGTCACTGACATCTATATATCTATCTATTCTATGTGTATTTACTGTATGTAATCTATTTATTCTATCCTGTCGGGTCCTGCTGTATTTTACTGTACACCGCTGAATTGCTGGCTTTTATTCTATCTAATATATATATATACAGTATATATCTAATTGTCTAAGGGTTTTTCCGTCTGTCTGTCTGTCTGTCTGTCTGTCCTGGAAATCCCGCGTCTCTGATTGGTCGAGGCCGCCAGGCCTCGACCAATCAGAGATGGGCACAGCATGGCGACGATGATGTCATAATGGAAATCCCGTGTCTCTGATTAGTCGAGGCCGCCAGGCCTCGACCAATCAGCGACGGGCACAGTATCGACGTAGATGTCATAATGGTTGCCATGGCGACGATGATTTCATAAAGGTTGCCTCGACCAATCAGCGACGGGCACAGTCTGCCGCGAATTCTGGAATCATCATTGTCCAT
Source organism: Ranitomeya variabilis (assembly GCF_051348905.1). NCBI lineage: Eukaryota > Metazoa > Chordata > Amphibia > Anura > Dendrobatidae > Ranitomeya > Ranitomeya variabilis. Next base: position 276,258,046 of record NC_135232.1, read on the forward strand.
ATACTACGGGGACATGCATATTCTAGAATACCCGATGCATTAGAATCGGGCCACAGTCTAGTATATATATATATATATATATATATATATATATATATATATATATATATATATATATAACATCTTTATATCTATCTATTCTATGTGTATATATCTATTCTGAAACTGTTTAACTGTAAAGCGCTGCAGAATATGTTGTCGCTATATAAATAAAGATTATTATTATTATTATTCTACTCTAACCTGTCACGCTGTGATCTTACTTTACGCGGCAGATGAATTGCTGGCCTTTCATCTCTCTCTGTAATATATGTGTGTGTTTTGAAGAATATTTCCTTTGAAAACAATATGTAAATGACATAGAGAATTGCTCTATGCAAAAGCTCATGTTAAAATCGCATTGCAATCAGATAGCAATCGCACTGCATTCGGATGTAAATCGGATGTTAGGTGTGAAAAATCGGATTGTACTCACATGAAAAACACATGACACTTACATTACACTCATCCAACTTTGCAGGAACAAAATCAGATAGATTTTAAAATCGCTGCAGCCATATCATTGCAGTCTATGTCCCCATGGGGAGTTATTCTAAATCCTGTTTTAGGGAAATTTGGGCTGAAACACCTAAACTCACAGCGGAATCATAGAGTGAACAGAATCTTCGTTTATTTACATTGGGTCCTATTATTGTTATTAAAATCTTTGAAAAAATACTTTTTAACATACCGTTGAAAAATGAACAAAACAGTATGTTGCAATAACCAGTAGACCAATGATTATAGATGCAACCGATACGTATAAGGCATTTCGTCCCAACCTTCTTGATCCTTCGACATCGCCATCATTATAGCTGTTTAAGGCCTGTGGTATTGAAGACAAAATAATTGAATTATTAAAATGATGCATTGAAAGAGATAAAAGATTAGATAAATCAGGAGCAAACACAGACAGAAGAGGCCCCTGTGTGAGAATAAGGGTACCGTCTCACAGTGGCACTTTTGTCGCTACGACGGCACGATCCATGACGTTCCAGCGATATCCATACGATATCGCTGTGTCTGACACGCAGCAGCGATCAGGGACCCCGCTGAGAATCGTACGTCGTAGCAGATCGTTTGGAACTTTCTTTCGTCACTGGATCTCCCGCTGTCATCGTTGGATCGGTGTGTGTGACACCGATCCAACGATGCGTTCGCTTGTAACCAGGGTAAACATCGGGTTACTAAGCGCAGGGCCGTGCTTAGTAACCCGATGTTTACCCTGGTTACCATCGTAAAAGTAAAAAAAAAAAAACAGTACATACTCACATTCCGGTGTCCGTCAGGTACCTCGCAGTCTGCTTCCCGCTCTGACTGTGAGCGCCGGCCGTAAAGTAAGAGCAGAGCACAGCGGTGATGTCACCGCTGTGCTGTGCTTTCACTTTACGGCAGCACTCAGTCAGTCCGGGAAGCAGACGGCAAGGGACCTGACGGACACTGGAATGTGAGTATGTACTGTTTTTTTTTTTTTTTTTACTTTTACGATGGTAACCAGGGTAAACATCGGGTTACTAAGTGCGGCCCTGCGCTTAGTAACCCGATGTTTACCCTGGTAACCCGGGGCCTTCGGCATCGTTGGTCGCTGGAGAGCTGTCTGTGTGACAGCTCCCCAGCGACCACACAACGACTTTCCAACTTTCACGGCCAGGTCGTATTGCTGGTCGTGATCGTTGGAAAGTTGCAGAGTGTGACAGTACCCTAATATATGGGTCCTTTGCAATCCAACAGCTCATCATACTGCACAATCTCACCTGCTTTGGAGGCAGAACTGGACTCCATTACCCCTTGGGCCCCTATGTGGCTGTCAAGGTTGTACCTATTGTGTATCCACCCCTGAGATAAATGTTAGATAGATAGATAGATAATGCTGAAACAGTTAGAGGTTTCTTAAATCTAGCAATCTAGAATTATAAGAAAATTATTTGCATTTACTTAAATTTCTGCATTGATTATAAAATGAGTTCTAATTGCACTCCAAGTTTTAATTATTGATGAACACAATCTAACTAAACTAATCATTCACATACAGTGTCATGTTTTTTATTGAGTACATTAAGTAATCATCCACAATGCATGTACAAGTGTTTCTCACTAAATTAGAATATCATCAAAAAGTTAATTTATTTTAATTCTACAATACAAAAAGAAAAACTCATATATTATATAGAGTCTTTACAAACAGAATGATCTATTTCAAGTGTTTATTTCTGTTAATGTTGATGGTTATGACTTACAGTCAATGAAAACTCAAAGTCATTATTTAAGTAAATTACAATAGTTAACAAAAACACATACGAAGTCTTCCTAAGCGTTTAAAAAGGTCCCGTAGTCTGTCTCAGTAGGCTCGACAATCATGGGGAAGATTGACACACTCCACAAGTCTGCAGAAAGAGTGAAGAGGCACACAATCCAAGCTGATTGAGGTATAGTGTGAAGTTTCCACAATCCATGATAGTTTTATAGCCTGGGAAAGAGGAAGAGGAAAGAGCAAAGCATTTGACTATTCTGAAGTGGCCTTCTATGAGCCCTGACCTAAATCCTATTGAATATCTCTGGAAAGAGCTGAAACATGCCATCTGGAAAAGGCAACCTTCAAACACGAGACAACTAGAGCAGTTTGTTCTTGAGGAGTGGGCCAAAATACCTGTCGAGAGGTGCGGAAGTCTCATTGACAGTTACAGGAATTGTTTGATTGCAGTGATTGCCTCAAAAGGTTGTGCAACAAAATATTAAGTTAAGGGTACCATCATTTCTGTCCAGGCCTAAAAAATTTTGTGGAAGCATGGTTGAAAAGCAACGTCTGACTTTCATTTGTTTATTTTCATAATTTTTTTAAATTCATTATTACTTTTGTCAAATTCAAGCTTTCTGTTACCATTGTGGGTTTTTCTGTCATTAAACAAGGGGTACCAACAATTTTGACCACGTGTGTGTCACTGACATCTACAGTATATGTGTATATCTATTCTATGTGTATATATATCTATTCTATCTATTCTAACCTGCCACACTGTGATTTTACTGTACGCGGCAGATGCTATGGTGCTATGAAAGCCCAGGTTGCTTTGATAGCAGCTTTCAGCTCGTCTGCATTGTTGGGTCTGGTGTCTCTCATCTTCCTCTTGACAATACCCATTAGGCCGGCGTCACACTGGCATTTTAAACGGCCGAGTGCAATGCGATAAAAAATCGCATTGCACTCAGACCAATGTTCAGCTATGGGGCAGCTCCCACCAGCCGACTTTTTGTCGGCCGTTTTCTTCGGTCCGAGACAATCGCAGCATGCTGCGATTGTCTCGGACCGAGGAAAACTCTCGGCTCACTCGCACCCATATAAGCCTATGGGTGCGAGTGAGACAGCGCACACCACTCGGATATCATCCGAGTGCTGTGCGTTATAAGCGGACCCCAGCAATGGAGGAGATGGAGAAATTCATTTCTCCGCCTCCTCCGCAGCTGTGCTCCGATCCTCCCTGTGCGAGAGAATCGGAGCACAGACGCATGACAGTCGGCTCCTGCTCTGCTGCGAGCAGGAGCCGAGTGTCATTAGCATATCGCATCCGATGATCTCGCATCGGATGCAATACGCCAGTGTGACGCCGGCCTTAGATTCTCTATGGGATTAAGGTCAGGCGAGTTTGCTGGCCAAACAAGCACAGTTATACTGTTGTTTTTAAGCCAGGTACTGGTACTTTTGGCAGTGTGAACAGGTTCCAAGTCCTGCTGGAGATTGAAATTTCCATCTCCAAAAAGCTTGTCTTGGGGAAGCATGAAGTGCTCTAAAATTTCCTGGTAGACGGCTGCGCTGACTTTGGTCTTGATAAAAACACAGTGGACCTACAGCAGCAGATGACATGGCTCCCCAAACCATCACTGATTGTGGAAACTTCACACTAGACCTCAAACCGCTTGGATTGTGTGGCTCTCCACTCTTCCTCCAGACTCTGAGACCTTAATTTCCAAATTAAATGCAAAATTTACTTTAACCCTTTCACGACATGCGCAGTAATAGTACGGCGAATGTCGTGTCTTCCCCTTTGATGTGGGCTCCGGCGGTGAGCCCACATCAAAGTCGCGACATGTCAGCTGTTTTGTACAGCTGACATGTGCGCGCAATAGCGGCGGGTGAAATCGCTATTCACCCGCCGCTATTAACCTGTTAAATGCCGCTGTCAAACGCTGACAGCGGCATTTAACTACCGCTTCTGGCCGGGCGGCCGGAAATGAGCGCATCGCCGACCCCTGTCACATGATCGGGGGTCGGCGATGTGTCAGGACAGTAACCATAGAGGTCCTTGAGACCTCTATGGTTACTGATGCCGGCCTGCTGTGAGCGCCCCCCTGTGGTCGGCGCTCACAGCACACCTGCATTTCAGCTACATAGCAGCAATCTGATGATCGCTGCTATGTAGCAGAGCCGATCGGGTTGTGCCAGCTTCTAGCCTCCCATGGAGGCTATTGAAGCATGGCACAAGTAAAAAAAAAATGTTTTTAAAAATATGAAAAAAATATTAAAAATATAAAAGTTTAAATCACCCCCCTTTCGCCCCATCCTAAATAAAACAATAAAAAAAAAATCAAACCTACACGTATTTGGTATCACCGCATTCAGAATCGCCCGATCTATCAATAAAAAAAAGCATTAACCTGATCGCTAAACAGCGTAGCGAGAAAAAAATCCGAAACGACAGAATTATGTTTTTTTGGTCGCCACGACATTGCATTAAAATGCAATAACGGGCTATCAAAAGAACGTATCTGCAACAAAATGGTATCATTAAAAACATCAGCTTGGCATGCAAAAAATAAGCCCTCAACCGACCCCAGATCACGAAAAATGGAGACGCTTCTGGTATCAGAAAATGTCACTTTTTTTTTTTTTTAAAGAAAAGTTTTGAATTTTTTTTCACCACTTGGATAAAAAATAACCTAGACATGTTAGGTGTCTATGAACTCGTAATGACCTAGAGAATCACAATGGCAGGTTAGTTTTAGCATTTAGTGAACCTAGCAAAAAAGCCAAACAAAAAACAAGTGTGGGATTGCACTTTTTTTGCAATTTCACCGCACTTGGAATTTTTTTCCCGTTTTCTAGTAAAAGACATGGTAAAACCAATGGTGTCGTTCAAAAGTACAACTCGTCCCGCAAAAAATAAGCCCTCACATGACCATATTGATGGAAAAATAAAAAAGTTATGGCTCTGGGAAGGAGGGAAGTGAAAAACGAAAATGCAAAAACGAAAAAGGGTCGCGACTTGAAGGGGTTAATCTGAAAACAACACCTTGGACCACTGAGCAACAGTCCAGTTTTGTTTCTCCTTGGCCCAGGTAAGACGCTTCTGGCGTTGTCTGTTCTGATTATGAGTGGCTTGACAGAAGGAATGCAATGACTCCAGCAGCAGTCCACTCCTTGTGAATCTCCCCCAAATTTTTGAATGGCCTTTTCTTATCAATCCATTCAAGGCTGCGGTTATCCCGATTGCTTGTGGACCTTTTTCTACCAGACATTTTCCTTCCTTTCAATTTTCCATTAATATGCTTGGATGTGGCACTCTGTGAACAGCCACTTTCTTTAGCAATGACCTTTTGTGGCTTACCCTCCTTGTGGAATGTGTAAATGACTGCCTTCTGGATATCTGTCAAACCAGCAGTTCTCCCATCATTGTGGAGCCTACTGAAACAGACTACTGACCTTTTTAAATGCTTAGGAAGCCTTTCCAGGTTTTGTTAATTATTCTAATTTACTGAGATAATGACTTTTGGGTTTTCAATGGCTGTAAGCCATAATCATCAACATTAACATAAATAAACACTTGAAATAGATCACTCTGTAATGACTCTATATAATATGAGTTACATTTTTTGTAATAAAGAACTGAAATAGAATATCAACAAAAAGTTAATTTAATTGTATCATAAGCACCTGTATGTGTTTTGAAGAATATTTCCTTTGAAAACGATGTTTAAATGACATAGAGAATTTCTCTATGTAAAAGCTCATGTTAAAATTGTATAGCAATCGCACTGCTTTTGGATGTATATCGGATATTAGGTGTGAAAAATCGAATTGTACTCGCATGAAAAACACATGCCACCTGCATTACACTCATCCAACTTTGCAGGAACAAAATCGGACAGATTTTAAAATCGCTAGTGTTACTACAGCCATCCTCTTTTCAATTTTAGCTTTTTTACAGATGGTGTTGTGTTTGCTTCAAGAATTTGTTGAAATTTCATTTAATCCATTCTAGGTTCTTTTTTATTTAAGTGGTGAAAAAAAATTTCCAATGTTTGTAAAAAAAAAAAAAAAAATTGCGCTATATTCCGATAGCTGTAGAGCTTCAATTTTTTGTGATCTCGGGTTGGGTGAGAGCTTTTTTTTGCACGCAGAGCTGACGTTTTTAATGATACCATTTTGGTGCAGATACGATCTTTGAATCGCCCGTTATTGCAGTTTAATGCAATGTCGCTGAGACCAAAAATACGTAATTCTGGCATTTTGACTTTTTCTCGATACGCTGCTTAGCAATCAGGTTAAGCCTTTTTTTTAATTGATAAATTGGGCGATTCTGAATGTGGTGATACCAAATATGTGTATGTTTGATTTTTTTTTATTGTTTTATTCTGAGTTGGGCCGGTTTCACACGTCAGTGGCTCCGGTACGTGAGGTGACAGTTTCCTCACGTACCGGAGACACTGACACACGTAGACCCATAAAAATCAATGCATCTGTTCAGATGTCATTGATTTTTTGCGGACCGTGTCTCCGTGTGCCAAACACGGAGACATGTCAGTGTTCGTGGGAGCGCACGGATTACACGGACCCAATAGAGTCAATGGGTCCGTGTAAAACACGGACCTCACACGGACATTCTCCATCTGGGGTCCATGTGCGTGCAGGAGACAGCGCTACAGTAAGTGCTGTCCCCCCCACATGGTGCTGAAGCCGCGATTCATATGTTCAGTGCAGCAGCGTTTGCTGCAGAGAAAATATGAATAATAGTGTTTAAAATAAAGATCTATGTGTCCGCCGCCCCCCCACCCCCTGTGCGCCCCCCCGCTGTTCAGAAAATACTCACCCGCTCCCACGTTGGCTGTCACTCCTTCCTGGTCTGGCCGCGGCTTCCACTGTATGCGGTCACGTGGGGCCGATCATTTACAATCATGAATAGTCGGCTCCGCCCCTATGGGAGGTGGAGCCACATATTCATGACTGTAAATGATCGGCCCCACGTGACCGCATACACTAGAAGCCGCGGCCAGACCAGGAAGCAGCAAGGGAGCGGGTAAGTATTTTCTGAACAGCGGGGCGCACAGGGGGTGGGGGGGCGGCGGACACATAGATCTTTATTTTAAACAGTATTCTTCATATTTTCTCTGCAGCAAACGCTGCTGCAGGGAACATATGAATCCGCGATGCAGGGTACCACACGCGTGGGTACCACACGCTCCGTGTGGTACCCACTCGCCATACGGGCCGCACGTATGGCCTACGTGAGTTCCCAGGCACACGGACACGGATAACTCCGGTACCGATTTATTCCGGTACCGGAATTATCTGGACGTGTGGGACAGCCCTTGGGGAAAGCGGGGTGATTTGAACTTTATATATATATATATATGTGTGTAAATATATATATATATATATATATATATATATATATATATATATATATATACAGCACAGACCAAAAGTGTGTACACATCTTCTCATTTAAAGATTTTTCTGTATTTCCATGACTATGAAAATTGTACATTCACACTGAAGGCATCAAAACTATGAATTAACACATGTGGAATTATATACTTAGCAAAAAGTGTGAAACAACTGAAATTATGCCTTATATTCTAGGTTCTTCAAAGTAGCCACCTTTTGCTTTGATTACTGCTTTGCACACTCTTGCGCCCCCATCCTGTCATGTGCTACTCTCTTCCTGAGCCCTCATCCTGTCATATGGTGCTCCCATCCTGCACCCCCATTCTGGTATGTGCTGCTCTCATCCTGTGCCCCCATCCTGTCGTGCTACTCCCATCCTGCGCCCCCATCCTGTCATGTGCTGCTCTCATCCTGCGCCCACATCCTGTTATGTGCTGCTCCCATCCTGCGTCCCTGTTCTGTAATGTGCTGCTCTCATCCTGCTCCCCCTATTTTGTAATGTGCTGCTCCCATATGCACCCCCGTTCTGTCATGTGCTGCTCCTATCCTACACCCCTGTTCTGTCATGTGTTGCTCCCATCCTGCACCCCCGTTCTGTCATGTGCTGCTCCCATCCTGCACCCCCATTCTGTAATGTGCTGCTCCCATCCTGCGCCCCGATCCTGTCATGTGCTGCTTCAATTCTGCGCCCCATCCTGTAATGTGCTGCACCCATTCTGCACCCCCATCCTGTCATGTGCTGCTCCCATCCTGCGCCTCCATCCTGTCATGTGCTGCTCCCATACTGTGCCCCATCCTGTAATGTTCTGCCTCCATCCTGCGCCCCCATCCTGTCATGTGCTGCTCCCATCCTGTGCCCCCAACCTGTAATGTGATGCCCCCATCCTGCGCCTCCATCCTGTATTGTGCTGCTCCCATCCTGCGCCCCCTATTCTGTAATGTGCTGCACCCATCTTGCGCCCCCATTCTGTGATGTGCTGCTCCCTCATCCTGTCATGTGCTGCTCCCTCATCCTGTCATGTGCTGCTCCCATCCATATGCCCCGTACGCTGCTCCCTAAAGGTTGATGGCCCCCATAAGATGCTCCATAGTATAATATGCCCCATACGCTGCTCCATAAAGGTTGATGGACAGGCAGGGACACTGGTGCGCTATGGGGGTCAGGTGCCGGAGTCGCCACTGGCTCAGGCCCACGGCACTTGCTATATTCACCTGTCCCCGTTCCACCGCTGTGCACCGCTCCGTCTTCCGGGTCCTCTGGCTGTGACTGTTCAGTCAGAGGGTGCGCACTAACCCTTCATTGCGCCCTCTGACTTGAACGTCACAGGCAGAAGACATGGAAGACAGAGTGGCGCACAGCGGTGGAACGGGGACTGGTGAATATATCATACTCACCCTCCTGGGGCGTACCTGCTTCTCCGTCGGAGATCGCAGTATGCGTTCAGTGCTTACGCATACCACGATCTCCTGGGCTGCGTCACTCTGTGGGGTCCAGACTGCGCAGGTGTTTGAGCTTGCTCAGTCTATAAAGAGGACAGACAGAGTGATGCTCCTAGCGTTATATTATAGATATACACTCACTGGCCACTTTATTAGGTACACCTGTCCAACTTCTTGTTAACACTTAATTTCTAATCAGCCAATCACATGGCGGCAACTCAGTGCATTTAGGCATGTAGACATGGTCAAGACAATCTCCTGCAGTTCAAACCGAGCATCAGTATGGGGAAGAAAGGTGATTTGAGTGCCTTTGAACGTGGCATGGTTGTTGGTGCCAGAAGGGCTGGTCTGAGTATTTCAGAAACTGCTGATCTACTGGGATTTTCACGCACAACCATCTCTAGGGTTTACAGAGAATGGTCCGAAAAAGAAAAAAAATCCAGTGAGCGGCAGTTCTGTGGGCGAAAATGCCTTGTTGATGCCAGAGGTCAGAGAAGAATGGGCAGACTGGTTCGAGCTGATAGAAAGGCAACAGTGACTCAAATCGCCACCCGTTACAACCAAGGTAGGCCTAAGAGCATCTCTGAACGCACAGTGCGTCGAACTTTGAGGCAGATGGGCTACAGCAGCAGAAGACCACACCGGGTACCACTCCTTTCAGCTAAGAACAGGAAACTGAGGCTACAATTTGTACAAGCTCATCGAAATTGGACAGTAGAAGCTTGGAAAAACGTTGCTTGGTCTGATGAGTCTCGATTTCTGCTGCAACATTCGGATGGTAGGGTCAGAATTTGGCGTAAACAACATGAAAGCATGGATCCATCCTGCCTTGTATGGAGCATCTTTGGGATGTGCAGCCGACAAATCTGCGGCAACTGTGTGATGCCATCATGTCAATATGGACCAAAATCTCTGAGGAATGCTTCCAGCACCTTGTTGAATCTATGCCACGAAGAATTGAGGCAGTTCGGAAGGCAAAAGGGGGTCCAACCCGTTACTAGCATGGTGTACCTAATAAAGTGGCCGGTGAGTGTATATGTATGTATATTTAAAAACTTTTTTTTTACTTTTGCACTTTTTTAACACTTGCTATGAGCGCCGACTACCAGGCTTTTCTGGGACTAAGTCCTGCTTTTCACGCGCTGAGCATGCCCACGGGAGGACCTCTCATTGGAGGTCGGGGGTCACAAGCTCAGGCCCTGTTGCAGCTCCTATTGGTCCACCAGGAAGGTCCTGTGGAGCTGCAACTATAAAGATGGTCTGCCGTTTGGCTATTCCTCTGCGCCTTGGTATCACCGACACCTTTCATGTTTCCCTCTTAAAGCCCATCTATATGTCCCGCTTTTCCGAGTCATCTGCCGGGACATCAGGTTCATCAACGGATGAGTACGAGGTGAACTCTATCTTGGGGTGCAAGGTGGTACGTGGCTAGAATTACTATCTGGTGGATTGGAAGGGTCACGGCCCAGATGACAGAACCTGGGAATCTGTGGAGTACATTCGGGCTCCGCTGCTCATTGCAGCCTTTCAGCATAGTGGGGCTCAGGGAGGGGGGGGCCCTAGGAGGGGGGGTAATGTTAGGTGTCGAGTTCCCACCGCTGCACAGGGGGAATCTCGAACCATGTCTGCTGCAGTCTCCCATTCTCCTCCAGCCGCAGTGGAACCTGCTCAGCGGAGACATCGGTACCAGCGTCTTGCTCAGCCTGATACTGTGCGAATGGTTACTGTTGCCTTTCCAGGCTCTGCCCTTGTAGCCAGCACTGGTCAGCGGTGAGCAGGCTTTTCTGGGACTAAGTCCTGCTTTTCACGCACTGAGCATTCCCACGGGAGGACCTCTCATTGGAGGTCGGGAATCACATGCTCAGGCCCTGTTGCAGCTCCTATTGGTCCACCAGGAAGGTCCTATAGAGCTGCAACTGTAAAAGGTTCGAATGGCCGCATGGCCATGTGCTAGTATCAAATGTGTTTTGGCTTATGCCAGTGGATACTATACCACTCTATACTTATATGGTGTGAGGCTGTAGCTTTGGGACTGTACACTCAGGCAGGCAGCTAGCGTCAGTGGGGGCAATTAGCCTTGGCTTAGCATCTGGTTCCTTCATGTGTGCGGTTAGCGCAGAAGAGTTCCAGAGCAAGCACAACCCTTAAGGCCCCGTCACACATAGCGATTTACCAACGATCACGACCAGCGATACGACCTGGCCGTGATCGTTGGTAAGTCGCTGTGTGGTCGCTGGGGAGCTGTCACACAGACAGCTCTCTCCAGCGACCAACGATCAGGGGAACGACTTCGGCATCGTTGAAACTGTCTTCAACGATGCCGAAGTCCCCCTGCAGCACCCGGGTAACCAGGGTAAACATCGGGTTACTAAGCACAGGGCCGCGCTTAGTAACCCGATGTTTACCCTGGTTACCAAAAAAAACAAACAGTACATACTCGCCATCTGATGTCCGTCAGGTCCCTTGCCGTCTGCTTCCTGCTCTGACTGAGTGCCGCCGTACAGTGAGAGCAGAGCGCAGCGGTGACGTCACTGCTGTGCTGTGCTCTCACTGTACGGCCGCATCTCAGTCAGAGCAGGAAGCAGACGGCAAGGGACCTGACGGACATCAGATGGTGAGTATGTACTGTTTGTTTTTTTTGGTAACCAGGGTAAACATCGGGTTACTAAGCGCGGCCCTGCGCTTAGTAACCCGATGTTTACCCTGGTTACCAGTGAAGACATCGCTGGATCGGTGTCACACACACCGATTCAGCGATGTCAGCGGGACCTCAACGACCAAAAAACGGCCCAGGCCGTTCCGACACGACCAGCGATCTCACAGCAGGGGCCTGATCGCTGGTACGTGTCACACATAGCGAGATCACTACTGAGGTCGCTGTTGTGTCACAAAACTTGTGACTCAGCAGCGATCTCGCTAGCGATCTCGCTATGTGTGACGGGGCCTTTAGTTAGGGTAATAGTTTGTGTACAGCGCGACTCTGTGAGTCAACAGAGATCGCTTCCAGTTCACACGAGGTGAAGCTTAACCCACGTGTGAGCTCACAGTTTATCCACCGTTACTTTGCAGCAGATATCGCTGCACGGTGGACCCCGGGCTGCGAAAGCACCTTGTAGCTACCTATCTATACTCGGTGCATTCAGCTAGCCCTAACACATTTGACATTTTGAGTGCTTTTTGATGTATCTTTTAGAGAGGTATAGGGAAAAAACTCCCCCACAATTTTGTCATTTTTAGTTTTTTTTCTCTTTTCTGCACAGGTTAATTAATGTTATGCTTTGCTAGTCTGGAGTTTTATGAAAGTGGCAATACCAGATACAGTTGAAACCAGAAGTTTACATACACTATATAAAAAGACACATATGCATGTTTTCCTTAATATGTGACATGAAATCAAAATAAACCTTTCCCGTTTTAGGTCAATTAGGATTACCATAATTATCAATATTTGCCAAATGCCAGAATAATGAGAGAGAGAGAGAGAGAGAAACAGAGAGAGAGGGAGAGACAATGTTTTAAGGCATTTTTATTACTTACTGCAAAGCCAAAAGTTTACATACGCTAAGATTACTATGCCTTTAATCAATTCTGGACTGCCCATATGATGATGTCATACATTTGGAAGCTTCTGATTTTTGTTTTTTGGCAACTTCTGAGTTAGAGACACACCTGTGGATGTAGTTTAATGCACACCTGAAACATACTGCTTCTTTGTGTAGCATCATGTGAAATTCTAAAGAAATCAGCTAAGACATCAGGAAGAGAATTGTGGACTTGCACAAGTCTGGCTCTTCCTTGGGTACAAATTCAAGATACATGAAGTTGCCTCGTTCATCTGTACAAACAATTATATGCCAGTAGAAACAAGATGGGAATGCCCAGTCATCATACCGCTGAGAAAGGAGATGGTTTCTGTTTCCCAGAGATGAACGTGTTTTGGTCTTACATGGGCATATCAATCCAAGGACAAAAGTAAAAGACCTTATGACTATGATGGCAGAAGTGGTAAGATTATGTCAATATCCACAGTGAAGAAATTACTGTATTAACAGAGGCTGAAAGGCCACTCTGCCAGGAAGAAACCATTACTCCAAAAGAAACATAAAAAAGCCAGATTAATATTTGCAAATGCACACAGGAACAAAGACCATAATTTTTGGAGACATGTCCTGTGGTCTGATTAAGCTAAAATTGAACATTTTGGGCATAATGACCATTGTTACGTTTGGAGGAAAATGGGAGAAACTTGGAAGCCTAAAAACACCATCTCAATTGTGAAAGACGGGGGTGGCAGCATCATGTTGTAGGGTTGTTTTGCTGCAGGAGGGACTGGTGCACTTCACAAAATAGATGGGATCATGAGAAAAGAAGATTTTGTGGCAATGCTGAAGTAACATCTCAAGACATCAGCCAGGAAGTTAAAGCTTGGGCGGAAATGGGTCTTCCAAATGGACAATGACCCGAAGCATACTGCCAAAGTGGTAGCAAAGTGGCTTAAGGATAACAAAGTCAATGTTTTGGAGTGGTCATCACAAAGCCCTGATCTCAATCCTATTGAAAATTTATGGGCAATGCTGATAAGGCAGGTGTGAGCAAGGCGACCTACAAACCTGGATCGGTTATACTAGTTTTGTCAGGAGGAATGGGCCCAAATTCTGACCAACTATTGTGAGAAGCTTGTGGAAGGCTATCCCAAATGTTTGACCCAAGTCATTTAGTTCAATGGTAATGGTACCAAATACTAATGAAATGTACTTAAACTTTTGACTTTGCAGTAAGTAATAAAAATGCCTTAAAACATTCTCTCTCTCATTATTCTGGCATTTAGCAAATATTAATAATTATTGCAATCGTGATTGATCAAAAACGGGAAAGGTTTATTCTTATTTCATGTCAGATATTGAGAAAAACATGCATATGTGTATTTTTATATAGTGAATGTAAACTGCTGGTTTCAACTGTATGTCTACTTTTATATTTTCTTTATTTTACTTTATTTTATAGGGGGGAAAAGGGTTCAAATTTGTATTTATTTTTACTTACCGTATATACTCGAGTATAAGCCGACCCCCCTAATTTTGCCACAAAAAACTGGGAAAACTTATTGACTCGAGTATAAGCCTAGGGTGGAAAATACAGCAGCTACCGGTGAATTTCAAAAATAAAAATAGATGCTCCATACCGTTCATTATTGCCCCAAAGGAGGTTCCATATAAAGCTGTGCCATATATAATGCTCCATACCGTTGATTATTGCCCCATAGATGCTCCATATATAGCTGTGCCATATAGAATGCTCTGCACCATTCATTATGGCCCCATAGATGCCCCATATACAATGCTCTGCACTGTTCATTATGGCCCCATAGATGCTCCTTATAAAGCAGTGCCATATATGCTCTGCACTGTTCATTATGGCCCCATAGATGCCCCATATACAATGCTCTGCACCGTTCATTATTGCCCCATAGATGCTCCTTATTAAGCAGTGCCATATGTGCTCTGCACTGTTCATTATTGCCCCATAGATGCTCCTTATTAAGCAGTGCCATATATGCTCGGCACTGTTCATTATGGCCCCATAGATGCTCCATATAAAGCAGTGCCATATATGCTCTGCACTGTTCATTATTGCCCCATAGATGCTCCTTATTAAGCTGTGCCTTATATGCTCTGCACTGTTCATTATTGCCCCATAGATGCTCCTTATTAAGCTGTGCCATATATGCTCTGCACTGTTCATTGTTGCCCCATAGATACTCCACATAAATCTGTGCCATATATAACGCTGCTGCTGCAATAAAAGAAAAAACACATACTCACCTCTCTTGCTTGCAGCTCCTCAGCGTCCCGTCTCGGCGTCTCTCTGCACTGACTGATCAGGCAGAGGGCGGCGCGCACACTATATGCGTCATTGCGCCCTCTGACCTGAACAGTCAGAGCCAGAGGACGGGAAGACGGAGCGGCGCCCGGCGGGTGGAACGTGGACAGGTGAATATAAAATACTCACCTAGTCCCGGCGCTCCTGGCGCTCCCCCTGCCCGTCACACTGTCTTCGGGTGCCGCAGCTCTTCCTCTGTCAGCGGTCACTGGCACCGCTGATTAGAGAAATGAATTTGCGGCTCCACCCCTATGGGAGTGGAGTCCATATTCATTTGTCTAATGAGCGGTCCCACGTGACCGCTGAACAGGGGAAGAGCTGCGGCACCCGAAGACAGTGTGACGGGCAGGGGGAGCGCCAGGAGCGCCGGGACTAGGTGAGTATGCCTCAGCGCCCTCTCCCCCTCACCCGCCGACCCCACCGCCGACCGTGACTCGAGTATAAGCCGAGAGGGGCACTTTCAGCCCAAAAATTTGGGCTGAAAATCTCGGCTTATACTCCAGTATATATGGTACTTTATTTTTTAGTCCTGTTATGCTAAGGCTACATTCCCACAATGAGTATTTGGTGAGTTTTTGATGTTTCAGATTTTCTGCCCCTATCAGGTAGGTTACTTGCCTTTTTGTCTTTGCGTTTTTGAGTGTGTATTTTTGTCTCTTTTTGGTAAATCATGTTTTAAATATAGGTGCTTTGTTTTTGATTCTTGGCATTTGGCTTTGACAAAACTTTATTGATGCAGTTATTTGAGAATCACAAGCTGTTTCAGTATGATTTTACATTAGAAAGCGCTAAAACCCCATGTGTTTTTTATCTGCAGAATTTCAGTATCTAATGTACTTCTGAGGGAAAAATCCAGTGGCATTTAAATGGTTAGCCGTAACAATCGAAGCTCAGCCCTGGACTCTTCAGTTAGAGACAGATACTGGCTATGTAACATCTACCACATTTAGTCATCTACTGCGTGTGGAGGGAACACAGCTCTTGAGCCTCCAACACAAGTGGTCACACCAGTGCAGGACATCTGTATGAGCGATAGAAGCATAGTCAAGAATGCTTTTAAAAGAAAGAGTGTTATTAGGTTATTTTTATCAATTAAAACAATACAAAATCTATGAACAAAATAATCTAATACAAATCAAATGGCTGGGTGAGGCTCATACAGCTGTCTATTCAACCAAAAGGTATGGACAAATCCTGTGAGATCCACACCTGGTTTATTTTAATGAATGCTAGATTCCCCACATTGGCTATCTTCAGGTGGATACGCCTGTCTGTCATCATACCCCCCTACGTGCTAAACACACGTTCCGATAGTACACTTTCCACAGGGCAAGCCAGCACCTCCAAGACATAAAGGGAATGCTTGTGGCCTCATGAAGGTGCTAGGTCCTAGGTCTAAGGAACTGCCAAAAACGCTCTACCCTAAAGAAGACCTCCAGCAGACAGACACTGGTGTTTAAAGGGAAGGTGCCACCAGTTTTTTTGTAGTTTGTTTTTTTGTGAAATTAAGCTTAAAATATTAAATAAAATATATTAATGCAATGTTTGCACTGTTTGCAAACATTTCTATATGAAAAATATTATATATTTTCTTACAAATATATATATTGACCACTAGGGGGAGCATTTTCCGTTTTAGACCTCAAGCAGCTATAGTGAGACTTACCAGCTTTACTGTTAGCTGGAAAATTGGGGCAGTAACTGCTGACATCAGCATTTCCCTCCCCTTTTGGGTGGTCTAATATCCCTAGGGCAGAATGAAGAGCAGCATCACAGGGCAGAGCCATTTTGTGTGTGACTGACCTGTGATCTGCTATCACCAGCAGTTACTGCATCAGAAGCACAGTTAGTTTCTGTGGTGTGTATGGAGCAGCATTGTCTGTGCAGAGCTGTCTGTGACTCCTCCCTCAGTAAGATAAGAAGGAGCTCCAGGTCTGCAGTGAATGGCCAGGCAATGTGGAGGGAGGGGAGAGATACATTGTATGGCAGAGACAGGTGTCAGGTGTCACCTCTCTCTGCAGGCTGTGAATGCAGCTTACCAGAGATCACAGGGTCTGTGTGTGAGGGGGGAGGCGGAGACACAGCAGGAGAAGCACACAGGGCAGCATGTGAGGGGCAGAGGATGTCTGCCCAGTGCCTGGAGTACAGAGGAGCAGTGCACATTTCTCCTGTGATAGAGAGTAAAGGTACCTTCACACTAAGCGACGCTGCAGCGATACAGACAACGATGCCGATCGCTGCAGCGTCGCTGTTTGGTCGCTGGAGAGCTGTCACACAGACAGCTCTCCAGCGACCAACGATGCCGAGGTCCCCGGGTAACCAGGGTAAACATCGGGTTGCTAAGCGCAGGGGCGCGCTTAGTAACCCGATGTTTACCCTGGTTACCAGTGTAAAATGTAAAAAAACAAACAGTACATACTCACCTTCGCGTCCCCCGGTGTCCGCTTCCTGCACTGACTGTGAGTGCCGGCTCTAACAGCAGAGCGGTGACGTCACCGCTGTGCTGTGCTTTCACTTTACGGCCGGCGCTCATTCAGTGCAGGAAGCGGACGCCGGGGGACGCGAAGGTGAGTATGTACTGTTTGTTTTTTTACATTTTACACTGGTAACCAGGGTAAACATCGGGTTACTAAGCGCGGCCCTGCACTTAGTAACCCGATATTTACCCTGGTTACCATTGTAAAACATCGCTGGTATCGTTGCTTTTGCTGTGAAACACAATGATACACGGCGATCTGACGACCAAATAAAGTTCTGAACTTTAACTAATGACCAGCGATATCACAGCAGGATCCTGATCGCTGCTGCCTGTCAAACACAACGATATCGCTAGCCAGGACGCTGCAACGTCACGGATCGCTAGCGATATCGTTTAGTGTGAAGGTACCTTAAGTGGAGCTTGGCAGATAGCACTGGGCTATAATAAAATGGCTGCTAGTTACACCTACAGCAGTGAATTGTGCAGCCCACAGAGGCGTGCCCAGCTCACTGCTAAAGCAGCTACAATGTTATAGATAGGGTCCGCGCCGGTCTATTATCTCCTATGTCCATGGGGTGCCGTAAAATGACACTGTTAGTGTCGTGAACTGCTGTGAAACCAAGATGTCAGCCCCCAGTTCCTTCTTTAAACTCATATAACACACGAAATCTGTTTCACATGCATTTAAAACTTGGTTATAGCAGCATGTTATGCTACATTACAGTGATTTATTAATGATCTACAAACGCAGTACCTTACCTTTAAGATGTTGTCAGGAAAAATTGTAACAAAAATTATCAAAATAGCTCATACAAGATAATATATAACTGCTAGGCATGTTAGGCACATCTTTCTCCCTTGGGGAACATGCACATGTTGCAAATTCTTTGCGGATTTTCAGCAGCATTTTAACAGATAGATATGATTTGAATAGGTCGTGTGTCCAATTTGGAGGCCCAGAAGTTAAATGGGGCAGACACATCAGTTATACGTGGAGATGTGTGGACATGTACTCTTCCACCATGATAGCCAAAAAAGGGGACTGGCCTTTATGAACAGCATTTCCAAAAAATTAGAAAACCAATTAAGTGAAGGAAGTAAAGGCAGCTTTAAATAAAATGATATAACTTTATTGTAACAAATCAATATATAAAGGGACCAACTGAAAAAAGCAGGGCACACATATAAATAATAAGTTTATAATCTGTACAGCTTGGGACAGGTACCGCAACGTACATTTTGCGTTAGCTTCTTCGGGGGGAATACTTGTTTTACTTTATTTATATGTGTACCATGCTGGTTTCAGACTTGTGAATAGGGTTTTCCATCCTAATAACTGTCTGTTTAAATGCTTGATGTAAATATATGTTTTGACTACTGAATGGGTCACATGTCATACTTGCCAATATTATATGCTCTTTTTGTGTATGTTACCTGCACTCTATTATAAACATTTGTGGTTTCTGGCATATCCCACATGAGAATATAACTACCTTTTAGACCTTAATAAAATTTTGTTTGGTGACCATTGCCTTGCTCACCATTAAGCCTCATTTGCACTTTATATGATATCATTCATATTTGCTGGATCATTCCTACCTCTGCAACCTGGATATGTGAGGTTTCTTTGACACTTCTCCCCTTTTCTTCAGTTTTTTAACAATTGATTTGTTACAATAAAGTTATATCATTCTATTTACAGCAGCCTTTACTTACTTTACTTAATAGGATTTTCTTCCACCATGTTTTTGTAACGCTGCCTCCTGCTAACCATATCAGATGGTGGTACCGGATGTTGTGGCGTGCTGAGAAAGTTTTACCACATTTCAGCCATAAACCTGCCTTCCGAGGTGATGCTGGTGCCCCAACTTTGTTGTCGACTTCCTCTTCCGCCACTGACTTGTTTTTCCACTGAGCCCTTGCTGTAAAGTGGGAAAGCCGTCAGCAGTGTCTCTACCAGCATGCTCTTGTATTCATGCATTTTGTGATCCCACTCTAGTGACGAAGTAATGATTGTACATTGTCCTTGTAGTGGGGATTCAGCAGGGTGATCACCCAGTAATCAGCACTGGTAACAATACGGGCAACTCGGCAGTTGTTGCACAGGCACATCAGCTCATGCATGTCAGGCTGCCAGAAGCAACGACAAACTGTCATTGGTGCTTTGTCTGGGTCCTATGTATCAGCCCAGCTGCTCTCCAGTGATGCCCATGAGCTGCTGTGAGTGCTACCCTGCTGTGAATACAGTTGTTCCTCCTCCTTATCCTCCCAAACTGTCCCCTGGCTGGACAGTTGGATACCTGGCCACTGTTAGGACAGTTACTTTTCCTCCGAGCCATGCGTGGATGACATTCCTAATAACTGTGTGAATTGGCCCTGCTCCTCTTCCTCTTGTGCCACCACCTCATCCATCATCCCCTGAATTGTTTTTTTGTAGCAGGAATAAGATTGGTATAGTAACACTATACACGTCACACACGTCACTCATGAAGGCCCACTAATTGGTGGTGAAGTGGTGTTGTTCCATAGAGCGACTCAACCTTGCCTGCTGCAGCTGAAACTCCACTATTGCCTGCTGCTGCTCTCACAGTCTCTCCAGCATATGCAAGGTAGAGTTTCATCTTGTTGGTATGTCACATATGTGAGCGGGAAGGCAAAAGTGATACTGCAGCACAGACAGGCGAGCAGCATGATGAGAATGCCGAAAACAGAGCGCACACACCGCTTGCACTTTCAGCAGCAGCTATGACATATGTAGGTAGTTTTTCAGAAAGCTCTGCACTGCTTCTTGTTTTCACCCACTATCGCACACTACTAGGCCAGGCTTGAGGTTCACCAGTACAAACCATTCATCTGTCTCCTGTTTGATCCCTGTCCACAGCTCCTGCACATTTTGGGAGTTGTCCCCCAAACAGGTGAGTTTCAGAACAGCCTGCTGCCATTTCCCCATGGCTGTCTTGTAGTTGGTGGTGTAGGTTTCACTGTGTCCGGATGAGGAGGCAGCAGAGGAAGAAGCAAGCAATTCTCGGTGGTGGTAGGACATGGGCAAGAACATCTTCCGCCTCTGTCTCAGCCGCCACTATATTTACCAAAAGGGCAGATAGAGAGTTGCAAAGGCCAGTAATTTTGAAATGCTGTCATTCAGGACCATGGCTCATGGGTAGGCAAGGGGGTATTTCCTATTTCTCTCGAGAGTTTGGGGGACGGGGAGCTGAACACTTCCATGGGACAGTGTGGTGATACTGGTGACACTGGTGGTGCTGTCACATCCTCTCTTTGTGGGGGAAGCAGGTGGCCCTGTTAGTCGTGAGTGGGAGGAAGAAGCCGGGACCTCAGCAGAAGAGGGAACAATGGGAGGCTAAGATTGGTTATGCTTTTTAAGGTGTGTAATCCACTGCACCTTGTGCATGGAATTCAGATTTTATGTCATGCAGGTGGTGCTGTGCTGCTGGGGCAGCATGATTACCTCCTCTTCCTCTGAACTGCACATGTCACTAGGATGAACTTCACTACATGTGGGGTCTAGGACCTCGTCATACCCCCGCATCATCTTCCACCCACTCATCACCCCTGCTCTTCTAGCCTGTTTTGACAACCTCTGAGATGTGCTGCAGTGGTCCATTGAATGTGTGCACTAGCCCTCCAACGTACTCATCCTCCAATCTAACAAGTGGTTGGGCATCAGTGCACTCAGTCTGTTCCACTTCCGGAGAAGGACCAGTTGGATGAGCCATGGATTCCCAGTCAGCGGAATCATCAAAAAAGCAGAACAGACTTCTGCATGATTTTGGGGTCAGATTGGTTGGTTCATTTCCAAGGGGGTGAGGTGGAAGCTGGATTACTATAGTCCTCAGGTGTCAACTGTGTGCTTTCTGCAGGGGACCTAGTGGAAGATAATGTGAAGGAACTGGTGGCACTCTCAGCCATCCAATCTAACACCTTTTTAACATTTTGTGGCCTCACCATTTATGTAGCAATACTTGGCTCTATGAAATGATGCAGAACGCCCTGTCATCTGTGTGCACAAGAGGAAGTTGATTCATTTGATTACGTAGCAGTCACAGAACGACAACGTCCTCTCCCTGAAGCAGCTACATCACCACCATCAGCAGTTACACCATCACCACCATGTCCACGTCCCCAATTTGATGCTCTCCTCACTTTTGAAAGTGGTTTTTAGGCACACTACTTACACAGACAAGGCGGCAGAGTATAATTATTTTTTAGGCACACTACTCATATAGACACAGCTGCAGAGTATAATTTTTTTTTAGGCACACTACTTGCAAAGAAACGGCTGCAGAGTATAATTATTTTTAGGCACACCACTCTCACAGATATGTGTGCACATTACACACAGCGGTTTTTGTCATAGTACTCCCTGTGAAATGCATGCAGAGTGCACACTGAGGCTTAAAGGTACAGGACTCCCACAGATATTGGTTCAGAGTACACACATTATTTTTTTGGCACAGTACTCCCACAGATATGGGTGTAGAGTACACACAGCCACTTTTTGGCACAGTACTGTCATTGAGATGTGTGCATAGTAAACACAAAGGCTTGTTGGCACAGTACTCCCAAAGGCAGGAGTGCACAGTAGACACAGAGGATTTTTGGCACAGTATTCCCACAGACAGAGGTGTAGAGTACACACAAGTACTCCCACAGGCAGGGAACACACAGAGCTTTTCTGGCACAGTATTCCCGCAGGCAGGGGTGCAGAGTAGACACAAGTACTCCCACAAGCACGGGTGCAGTTTACATACAGAGGTTTTTTGTCACAGGAATCCCGCAGGCAGGGGTGCAGAGTAGACATAGCGGCTTTTTGGCATAGTATTTCCAAAGACAGAGGTGCAGAGTACACATAGACACTTAAAGGTACAGAACTCCCACTGAGACACATGCAAAGGGGGCACACACAAAGTCTAATACTGTTCTTCACTCCAGCTGCGTCCTGTCCCTACACTAATCAGAGCAGAATGGCTATAGCATCCGTGATCTAACATTTATACAGGCCAGGTCACGTGGTGTGCCGGCCAATAACAGGTAAAGGCGTCCTTTGACTTATTGAATATATAAGGAAAAAACATGCAGGCAATCCTGAAGTCTTGCGGTTTGCAGGGATTGAAACCGTAAAAATGCCTGCGCAAGGAGGTGACCTCAATAAATTATTATTAAGAAAGGAGGCTATATGGATTATTTGGACTCATGCTCAAGGTCCATCAGGCTTTAATGACAAACTCGACATGGCTGTGTTTTTGTGATTTGTTATTATTTATCTGTTTTTAACAATATTTTTTGTACTGCATGTATCTGGTTTTCACTTGTTCTCAATTAATGATATGCTTTCACCTGATGGTGGGCGGGACAAGGGGGCAATGGTTACTTATAAATATTCTGTGAGCTTTGTCCTACATATGACCTGTTGAAGTGAAATATAAGCGTGAAACGATCGTCGTCTGTATTTGCTCCCCTGTTTTATCTGCCTACTGTTGGTATGATGATGCCACAATAAAAGATTTTGTTGCACGGGATGGTATGTGCCAATCCGCTTTCTTTTCCATGGACATACAGATTCTTTTTCTTTGGAAGTGGCACCCGTAACCCCTGGTGTGTGCAGCTTCATCAACCCGAGGTCATACAGATGTGCCTTTGTACTCCTTCTCTTCTATGGTATGTGTGTGATAGAATATATATATCATGTAGATCTCACTTGCATGTATACTCATATACTCACAGCTAATATATACATTATAATCAATGGCTTAAAATGGCTGACATAAACTGATATAAGCCAGACAGACTGTATGGGGTTTTCCATGCAAAAGCGGAACAGTGCCAGATGTATTAAGTGCTGATCAGATGTCTCAACTCTGTCCTAGATGCAGAGCGCTACATTTTAGTGGCTTAATCAGCATTCATATGTGCATTAATCACAATATTCCATATACACTCACTGGCCACTTTATTAGGTACACCTGTCCAACTTCTTGTTAACACTTAATTTCTAATCAGCCAATCACATGGCGGCAACTCAGTGCATTTAGGCATGTAGACATGGTCAAGACAATCTCCTGCAGTTCAAACCGAGCATCAGTATGGGGAAGAAAGGTGATTTGAGTGCCTTTGAACGTGGCATGGTTGTTGGTGCCAGAAGGGCTGGTCTGAGTATTTCAGAAACTGCTGATCTACTGGGATTTTCACGCACAACCATCTCTAGGGTTTACAGAGAATGGCCCGAAAAAGAAAAAAAATCCAGTGAGCGGCAGTTCTGTGGGCGGAAATGCCTTGTTGATGCCAGAGGTCAGAGGAGAATGGGCAGACTGGTTCGAGCTGATAGAAAGGCAACAGTGACTCAAATCGCCACCCGTTACAACCAAGGTAGGCCTAAGAGCATCTCTGAACGCACAGTGCATCGAACTTTGAGGCAGATGGACTACAGCAGCAGAAGACCACACCGGGTACCACTCCTTTCAGCTAAGAACAGGAAACTGAGGCTACAATTTGCACAAGCTCATCGAAATTGGACAGTAGAAAATTGGAAAAACGTTGCTTGGTCTGATGAGTCTCGATTTCTGCTGCGACATTCGGATGGTAGGGTCAGAATTTGGCGTAAACAACATGAAAGCATGGATCCATCCTGCCTTGTATGGAGCATCTTTGGGATGTGCAGCCGACAAATCTGCGGCAACTGTGTGATGCCATCATGTCAATATGGACCAAAATCTCTGAGGAATGCTTCCAGCACCTTGTTGAATCTATGCCACGAAGAATTGAGGCAGTTCTGAAGGCAAAAGGGGTCCAACCCGTTACTAGCATGGTGTACCTAATAAAGTGGCCGGTGAGTGTATATTTAGATAACCAATAACAGAGGAGCTAGACAATATGGTAATTAACTAACCACCCCTAACCACTCCTTTCTATATGCAATTATAAAACTATGTATGTACAATAAATCATCAGTATTGATGGAATGTGTTTCTGTCACAATGGTGTACAGTCCATTCTTGATGAGCGCTCAAAATACTCAGTCTTATTGGGAACGGCCGCAGCACACACAGAGATAAATTTATCCAAACCAAATTTCCATAACATGTGAACAGCCATGGAAATAATTTGCATGGATGTGATGACTCCTGAAGCGCCCACAGCCTAAAAGCATATTGATTGCATGTGCTGCAGCCTTTTACAAACTTTATTCGGCATCAAAACCCGAACAGTAAACTGGACATGTGGTAAAAAGTCCGTGTTCGGGGTTCGGTAACGGATACTAGGTGTCCGGTTTGAACCTCGAACTTTACAGTTCACTCATCCCTATATGTCATGATGGATAAGTATCTACCTGTATTTATCAGCATTAGCATTAATGAAACCATTGATTCTGACCAAATTACCAACTCTATTTGCTGAAATGCCACCCCAAACATGAAGGGAACCTCCACCATGTTTCACTGTTGTCTGCAGACACTCTTTATTGTACTGCTGTCCAGCCCTTCAGCAAACAAATTGCCTTCTGTTGCAACCTAATATTGCACATTTTGTCCCATCAGTTCAGAGCACCTGCTGCCAATTTTCTGCAGGATACACTTCTGCTTAGTAAAGTTAAACCGTTGGAAAAGAACTATGTCTCTGAAATGGTTTGTGGAGCTCAGGAACGTGGAGCCGGAGTGATAGAAGCTGAGAGGCCTCTGACAATAAATGTGAGTGTACTGTTGTGCATGCTGCACATGCAGCAGAAGGGAAATTGTTTCATTTGGGAGGAGCCAAGGTGTGGGAACACTACAGCTCGTTGCCACGACTACCATCTTGGCCAGCTTACAGAGGTAAAGGTAATGTTTTCATATACTGATGATGGCTCTGACGCTGCATTCATATACTGTCAGTGGTTCTGGGGCTGAATTCATGTGCTGACAGTGGTTCTGGTGCTGTATTCATGTACAACCCCTGGCAAAAATTATGGAATCACCGGCCTTGGAGGATATTCATTCAGTTGTTTAATTTTGTAGAAAAAAAGAAGATCACAGACATGGTACAAAACTAAAGTCATTTCAAATGGCAACTTTCTGGCTTTAAGAAACACTAAAAGAAATCAAGAACAAAAAATGTGGTAGTCAGTAATGGTTACTTTTTTTAACCAAGCACAGGGGAAAACTTATGAAATCAGTCAATTCTGAATTATGGAATCATGAAAAACAAACAAAAAAACACTCCAAAACATCACTAGTATTTTGTTGCACCACTTCTGGCTTTTATAACAGCTTGCAGTCTCTGAGGCATGGACTTGAGTGTTAAACAGTACTCTTCATCAATCTGGCTCCAACTTTCTCTGATTGCTGTTGCTAGATCAGCTTTGCAGGTTGGAGCCTTGTCATGGACCATTTTCTTCAACTTCCACCAAAGATTTTCAGTTGGATTAAGATCCGGACTATTTGCAGGCCATGAAATTTACTTTTTGTTTCTTTTTTCAAGGAATGTTTTCACAGTTTTTGCTTTATGGTAGGATGCATTATCATCTTGAAAAATGATTTCATCATCCCCAAACATCCTTTCAATTGATGGGATAAGAAAAGTGTCCAAAAATATCAACATAAACTTGTGCATTTATTGAAGATGTAATGACAGCCATCTCCCCAGTGCCTTTACCTGACAAGCAGCCCTATATCATCAATGACTGTGGAAATTTGCATGTTCTCTTCAGGCAGGCATCTTTATAAATCTCATTGGAATGGCACCAAACAAAAGTTCCAGCATCATCACCTTGCCCAATGAAGATTTGTGATTCATCACTGAATATGACTTTTATCCAGTCAACCACAGTCCATGATTGCTTTTCCTTAGCCCATTGTAACTTTGTTTTTTTTCTGTTTAGGTGTTAATGATGGCTTTTGTTTAGCTTTTCTGTATGTAAAAACCATTTCCTTTAGGCGGTTTCTTACAGTTCACAGACGTTGACTCCAATTTCAACCCATTCGATCTTCATTTGTTTTGTTGTGCATTGTCCAGTTTTGAAGACATATTGCTTGAAGTTTCTGGTCTTGACACTTTGATGTCTTCCTTGGTCTACCAGTTTGTTTGCCTTTAACAACCTTCCCATGTTGTTTGTATTTGGTCCAGATTTTAGACACAGCTGACTGTGAACAACCAACATCTTTTGCAACATTGAGTGATGATTTACCCTCTTTTAAGAGTTTGATAATCCTCTCCTTTGTTTCAATTGACATCTCTGGTGTTGGGGCCATGTCAGTCCACTTGGTACAACAGCTCTCCAAGGTGTGATCACTCCTTTTTAGATGCAGACTAACGAGCAGATCTAATTTGATGCAGGTGTTATTTTTGGGTATGAAAATTTACAGGGTGATTCCATAATTTTTTCCTCAGAATTGAGTGATTCCATAATTTTTCTCCTATGCTTGGTTAAAAAAAGTAAAAATTACTGACTACCACATTTTTTTTTTCTTGATTTCTTTTAGTGTTTCTTAAAGCCAGGAAGTTGCCATTTGAATTGACTTTAGTTTTGTGCCATGTCTGTGATCTGCTTTTTTTTCTACAAAATTAAACAGCTGAATGAACATTCTCCAAGGCCGGTGATTCCATAATTTTTGCCAGGGGTTGTACTAACTGTTGTCTGGCCCTGCATTCATGTAATGACTGTTGTTCTGGCACTGCTCTCATGTACTAAGGATGGTTTTAATTCGGCATATATGTACTGATGGTGGTTCTGGTCCTGCATTAATGTCTTGAAGGTGGTTTTGGTCCTGCATTCATGTACGTGCTTCATGGCTATTCATAATGTGCTTCATGGCTGTGTTAAAAACTATTCTGAGATTATGAGAATGATTTGGGGAGTTTCTTCTCAGTTTCCTTTCTAAAAAACTCAGTGTAAGTTAGCGTGTGTACACAGTAGTATGGCCCCCATAATTCACCATACATAGTATGATGGCCCCACAGCTCCCAAACACAGTATGTTTGCTTTGCAGCCACTGATACACACTATGATGCCATCATCCTACTACACACAATATGATAATATGATAGTGATCATGGCCCCTATACACTGTATCATGGCTGTTTGGGTTTGCGGATTGCACCTAGTAAAAATAAATAATAAATAAGGTGCAATCGCAACTCAGGGTTCACCGTACAGTAAACTGCTGCTAATGTGAACAATGACGGACAAAAAAATAGTGAACGTTCCTACTTAAACAGACTGAGTTAACTCCACACAGTGTGAATGGAACGCAGGAATCCAAACCCAGATAACACTCAGAGATGCACAGGGAGAGGAGTACCAGTTCAGCTAACCACCGAGAGGTACAGGGAAGGTAAAGTACCAGCTCAGCATAGCACCGAGGGGCACAGGGAAAATAAGAAGTGTGCAACACCCCGTTTAAACCAGTGCGAAAGAACACATGGGTTGAACTTGCTTTGTGGTGCAATACCCTGTTAACCCTACAGGGAAGTATACCATACACACGGGACGGAAACAGATAGCAAAAACCCACAGTTAGCAAGAACACGCAGCAAACCTCCTCTCCGGAGGTGCCGGAATTCTAATGGCACAGGGCCAGCCCTGAACACATGCTGACACAGAACACTGACATCCCACTGGTAGCCGATACGGTGCTAAACACACCAAATGCACAGACAGAGCGATAGCGAATCCACCCACACATACACCAAACGCAAGCGATGTTAGCACACCCGCGTGCTTTGCTGAAAGCCTTTTATGCGCACAGTCGCAGTCTCCATCTCCTCTTCCGATGGCTTTTTGTTCCACTACATTTATTAATAGTATCAGCGTTCTGAGGATGAATATGACCCACTTCAGACCTATGCCGATATGCTGCTTTTGCCTCATGACAAAAGCAGCCTGTATGTGGGATACTGTGACATAATATACATTTTTACACCTATGTAATAATGCAAAACTGAAAGAAATGAACTGGAGTAGGTATATATGCAACATGTAGGAGCATGTTCTCAGTTGTCAATAAACATGCAAACCTAAGATAGAAACACAATTAACAAATACCCTGCTCTAAGTAAGGAAAACATTTAAATGTTAAGTGGGGAATTATTGTTATTCTGCCACTCGGGGTATTGTGACTGTCAAAAGGGCACATAGAGAGCATTATTACTTTCTTGTGGGTAAAATATGGGCACTATTTTCCAGGGCACTTGCTCAGGGCATTAATATATTTTAGGGGTCAGTTTTACCATGTAGAGTGCACAAAGAAGGCATTTTACTTAGTAATGGGCACAGTGGTGGACATTATTATGTGGGGCAGAAAGATGAGCCCTGTTTTGTGCCACACAGCAGGTGCAGTAATAGGAACAGATAGTGGCTCAGCATTGGGATATCAATGGGGCTAAAAAATGTTTTTTCATGGGGAAAATGTAATTTTTTTTATTTTCACCGCACAATGTTCCAAACTTCTATAAAGCACCTGGGGGTTCAAGGTACTCACCACACATCTAAATAAGTTCATTGAGGGGTCTACTTTCTAAAATAAGGTCACTTGTGGGGGGTTTATACTCTTTAGATACATCAGGGGCTCTGGAAACTTGACATGGTGTCAACTAATGATTCCAGGGCAGCACGGTGGTTCAGTAGTTAGCTCTACATCCTTGCAGTGCTGGGGTCCTGGGTTCAAATCCCACCAAGGACAACATCTGCAAAGAGTTTGTATGTTCTCCCTGTGTTTGTATGGGTTTCCTCAGGTACTCCAGTTTCCTCCCACACACCAAAAGACATACTGATAGAAAGTTTAGATTGTAAGCCCCATTGGGGACAGTGATGATAATGTATGTAAAGCACTGTGGAATAAGACAGTGCTATATAAGCAAAGCATAATAAATAGAATAAATTAAAGAAAATTTTGCATTCAAAAATTCAAATAGCGCTCCTTCCATTCTGAACCCTGCCGTGCGCACAAACAGTAGTTTCCCCCCACATTTTGGGTATCTGTGTATTCAGTAGAAATTGTCACGGAGAGACTAGGTGAGCGAGAGCTAATAACCCGGGCCCCTGCAATTTCCCTGAGACTAGGAAATCCTGACTGACCCTCTACCTGGAGTTTACACTGATGGTGTGCATGTCCAGGCCTCGAACCTCACCCTGTCTCCTGTTTCAACCCTAGGCTGAAACCTCCGCCCACCTCCCAGTGAAGAGGTAATACACCAATACCCACAGTTAGCACAGAAAAGGATAAAGGAAAATATACACCACGCCGCAGTCACTCAGGAATACACTATAAATGTGCAGGGCAAAATAAATACAAATATAGGAAGGAGTAAATAAGACTAAGGGAAATACACCACCAGCAACAAATCTCCAACAACCAGCTCTCCACTCCAGACCGAGATAACAACGCACAAGACAGAAGCTATAATCGGCGACGCCCAATGATCAGGAGAACTATTTAAAGGCAATGGGCATGGCCCAGATTCCAATCCAAGGATCAGGTAAATTAACCCCGGAACAGCTAGATAAATCTAGCCGACGCCAATGAGCAAATAGTGGTCAAAAGCGGAATTACCGCTGTCTGTCGAACGACCTGGTCTGAACAGCGTCTGACATGACAGTACCCCGCCTTCTACGAGGGACCCCAGGGCCCTCACGGCTTATAGGACCCGGCTTGTCTGGATGGCGACGATGAAAAAACCTGACCAGCCGATCCGCATGAATATCTGAGGCTGGTACCCAAGACCTCTCCTCAGGCCCATAACCACGCCAGTGTACCAAGTACTGTAAAGTGTGGCGCACTACACGAGAGTCAACCACCTTGGAGACTTCAAACTCCAAATTACCATCCACCAAGACTGGAGGTGGCATAGGTGCTGCGTCCACAGAACCCACCACCTTCTTTAGAAGAGACCTGTGGAACACGTGTATCTTATACACCGTAGGGAGCTCCAATCGGTATGCTACTGGGTTAATGACGGCGGTGACCCTAAATGGACCAATAAACCGTGGACCCAATTTAAGGGACGGTATTTTGAGTCTTATGTTTTTTGTGGATAACCACACCCAGTCATCCACACTCAGGTCCGGACCTGGCACACGCCTGCTGTCAGCCACACGTTTGTACCTAGCACCCACATTCAACAGGCGCTGATTAACTCTCCTCCAGACTGATGACAATTGTGCTCCTAACTGATCCTCCTCCGGAACGCCGGAAGAGCCCCTCTGACTCAAGGTACAAAATTGAGGATGTAGCCCGTAAACACAAAAAAACGGAGACTCCCCAGATGACTCCTGGCGGTGATTATTGATGGCAAACTCAGCCAAAGGAAGAAAGGTCCTCCTGGTTATCAGAGACAAAGCAGCGTAGGTACTGTTCCAAATTTTGGTTCATACGCTCAGTCTGACCATTTGACTGAGGATGGAACGCCGAAGAATGAGACAACTTGATCCCCAGCCGTGAGCAAAATGCTTTCCAAAATTTTGCCACAAACTGAGACCCCCTATCAGACATGATGTCAGACGGAACCCCATGAAGTCTGACCACCTCCTGCACAAATACCTGAGACAGAGTCTTAGCGTTAGGCAACGAAGGCAAAGACACAAAGTGCGACATTTTAGAAAACCGATCAACAATCACCAAGATGACCGTGTTCCCAGCTGATGAGGGCAAATCAGTGATAAAATCCATGGAGATTTCCGTCCATGGCTTACTAGGTACTTCAAGAGGAAGTAGTGTGCCAACAGGACGGGAGCGGGGCGTCTTAGCCCTAGCGCACGTGATACAAGCTGACACGTATGATACCACGTCCTGTCGGATCTTGGGCCACCAAAACCGATGTGACACCAACTCCAAGGTACCTCAAACCCCTGGGTGGCCAGCCAGGACAGCATCATGATGCTCCGCCAAAACTTTTAAGCGGAGATGAAGCGGTACAAAAGATTTGTTGATGGGAAGCTCAGATGGTACCTCCTCCTGAGCCTCGGCAATCTCAGCCTCAACCTCGGTAGTGAGAGCCGAAACCACAACACCCTTTTGGAGGATGGGTACTGGATCTTCCCGAGGTTCACCCCCGGAAAACACCTGGACAGAGCATCCGCCTTAGTGTTTTTAGACCCCGGTCTGTAAGTGACAACAAAATTGAACCGCGTGAAAAACAATGCCCAGCGAGCCTGCCTGGGGGACAGATGCTTGGCTGACTCCAAATACAGTAGATTCTTATGATCGGTAATAACAGTAACCTGATGTACCAACCCCTCCAAGAAGTGACGCCATTCCTCAAAGGCCAACTTGATTGCCAACAACTCCCTGTTGCCGATATCGTAGTTACGTTCGGCGGACGACCGTTTCTTGGAGAAATAGGCGCACGGACGCAAACCACTCAAAGATGAGCCTTGAGATAGTACCGCCCCCACACCAACCTCAGACGCATCGACTTCCACAACAAAGGGTTTTGATACGTCTGGCTGCACAAGAATGGGGGCTGAAACAAAACTGTTCTTAAGAAACTCAAATGCGCGCACAGCAGCCTCAGGCCAAACGGAGAAATTGGTACCCTTTTTAGTCATGTCAGTTAGCGGTTTAGCAATGATGGAAAAATCCTTGATAAATTTCCTATAGTAGTTAGAAAACCCAAGGAACCGCTGAAGTGCTTTCAGGTTATCAGGACGTTCCCAATGCAGCACCGCTTGCACCTTAGCGGCGTCCATTTTAAAACCAGAAGCTGACACAATATAACCCAAGAAAGGCAACTCTTGAACAGAAAATACACATTTCTCAAGTTTAGCATACAGCTTATTCTCTCTGAGAAGCTGTAACACCTGCCTGACATGATTTAAATGAGCATCACGGTCGCAAGAATATATGAGGATGTCATCTAGGTACACGATAACGAATTTCCCCAAAACATGCGAGAACACATCATTGATGAAATGTTGGAACACTGCAGGTGCGTTAGTCAACCCAAAAGGCATCACCAAATTTTCAAAATGACCCTCAGGGGTATTAAAAGCCATCTTCCACTCATCACCTTGACGGACTCTTATGAGGTTGTACGCCCCCCTGAGGTCAAGCTTGGTAAACCACTTAGCACCCGCCACCTAGTTGAACAAATCTGGTATCAGTGGCATCGGGTATGGATCACGAACCGTAATCTGGTTCAACTCCCTGAAATCCAAACACGGGCGTAATCCGCCATCTTTCTTCTTTCACACGAAGAAGAACCCTGCTGCCACCGGCGAGGATGACGGCCTGATGTGCTCTTTGCTCAAGCTTTCAGCAATATAATCTTTTAACGCTTGTCTCTCCGGACCGGAGATGTTAAACATCCTTGCTTTAGGCAACTTGGCCCCTGGTTTAAACCTGATAGAACAGTCATAGGGATGATGTGACGGCAACTCTGAACAACCCTTTTCAGAGAACACATCCACAAAATCCAGAAGTGACTCCGGAACGCTTGAAGTCACCGCAGCCACACATGTGGCCAGGCAATTCTCCTGGCAGAACTCGCTCCACTGAATTATGTCCTGAGTTTTCCAGTCAATTACCGGGTTGTGCATGGACAACCAAGGAAAACCCAAAACCACATGAGCAGGAAGATTCCTGAGCACCTTACATGTAACCCGCTCGGAATGTAGAACCCCAATGTGGAGTTTCACCTCAGCCACAAATTCAGTAATTTCCCTCTGAGAGAGAGGAGCAGCATTGATGGTGACCACGCGGATAGGATGAGACAGTTTTTCAATCCTAAAACCTGCTGTGCGCGCATACTCCTCATCAATGAGATTTGTGGCTGAACCACTATCCACAAAAACAGTAATTGGCAGCTCACTGCCAGCGATAAAAACCTTAGCAGGGAGCATGCATTGAGAAACCACCATGGAGGATATACATAAGCTCAGATTGGTCTCCTCCACACCCTCTGAGCTTAGAAGTTTTCCGCCGTTGCGTTTTTCTTAGACAGCAGAGGACAGATGTTAATAAAATGACCAGATTTACCACAGTAAAAACAGGCTCCCTGCTTCCTGAGCTCAGGGGCTCGACGATTCACATGTGACACCCCTGCGATTTGCATAGGCTCCGTGGGCTCACCTGCAGCAACCTCACGTGAACCTAAACCCTCTCCCATAGGCGGTGTCTCATGCTCCCCCTGATGCAAACGGCGATCAATGTGGACAACCAGACTCATAGCAGAATCTAGAGAAGCAGGAGTCTCGTACATCAGAAGGGCTTTTTTAACCCTTCCAGAAACCCCATGAATAAACTGACTCCGTAATGCTGGATCATTCCATTGTGTATCGATCGCCCAGCGACAAAATTCAGAACAGTAATCCTCTGCAACTCGCTCCCCCTGGCGAATAGTACGTATCTTAGATTCTGCTAGAGCCATTCTGTCAGGTTCATCGTAGATTTTTCCAAGAGAGGAAAAAAAACTCTCCACAGAGTCAAATGCAGCTGAATCAGATGGCAAAGAAAACGCCCATGCTTGGGAATCCCCGCTTAACAATGACAACACCAGGCCCACACGCTGAGCCTCATTACCCGAGGAGATCGGGCGCATACGGAAATATAGTTTGCAAGCTTCACGAAAAGAAACAAATTTACTGCGTTCCCCAGCAAATTTTTCAGGCAAAGGGAATTTAGGCTCAGCAACTCTTCCTGTCGTTCCAGCTTGCACATTAGATACTGCTAGTCCCTGTTGCTGAACTGCCCCCCTCAACTCAGTGACCTGTAGGGACAGCGCCTCCAACTGGCGGGTTATGGAAGTCATGGGATCCATGACAAAAGAAAAAAAAAGAAACCCCTTTTTTTTTTTTTCTTTTTTGTTGTAGGGCCAATTATAATGTCACGGGGAGACTAGGTGAGCGAGAGCTAATAACCCGGGCCCCTGCAATTTCCCTCAGACTAGGGAAATCCTGACTGACCCTCTACCTGGAGTTTACACTGATGGTGTGCATGTCCAGGCCTCGAACCTCACCCTGTCTCCTGTTTCAACCCTAGGCTGAAACCTCGGCCCACCTCCCAGTGAAGAGGTAATACACCAATACCCACAGTTAGCACAGACAAGGATAAAGGAAAATATACACCACGTCGCAGTCACTCAGGAATACACTATAAATGTGCAGGGCAAAATAAATACAAATAAAGGAAGGAGTAAATAAGACTAAGGGAAATACACCACCAGCAACGAATCTCCAACAACCAGCTCTCCACTCCAGACCGAGATAACAACGCACAAGACAGAAGCTATAATCGGCGACGCCCAATGATCAGGAGAACTATTTAAAGGCAATGGGCATGGCCCAGATTCCAATCCGAGGATCAGGTAAATTAATCCCGGAACAGCTAGATAAATCTAGCCGACGCCAATGAGCAAATATTGTTCAAAAGCGGAATTACCGCTGTCTGTCGAACGACCTGGTCTGAACAGCGTCCGACATGATAGAAATGTCACAACAAATTTTATTGTGCATTTTTTTACTGTTACACTTGTGAAAATAAAAAAAATGGTGCTAAAAAAACATTTTTATGAGAAAAATGTGATTTTTTTATCTTGACATTTAAAAATAGCAAACTACTTTGAAGCACCTTGGGGTTCAATGTAATCAGCACACATTTAGATAAGATCCCTGAGGGGTCTAGTTTCCAAAATGGGGTCACTTGTGGGGGGTTTCTACTGTTTAGGCACATCAGGGGCTCTCCCAACTCGACATGGCGTCTGCTAATGATTCCAGTATTTGCATTCAAAAACTCAAATGGTGCTCCTTCCCTTCTGAGCCCTGCCGTGCGCCCAAACAGTAGATTTCTCCCACATATGGGTTATTGGCGTACTCAGGAGAAATTGCACAACAAATTGTATGGTGCAATTTCTCCTGCTACCCTTGTGAAAATGCATAATTTGGAACTAAAAAACATTTTTGTGTGAAAAATGTGATTTCTTTATTTTTACGGCTCAACATTATAAACTTTTGCAAAGCACCTTTTGCAAAGCTTATGACAGATCTAGAAAAGTTCCCTTATAACTCCCTAACAAAAAAAGTTATGTTTCAAAAATTGTGCTAATGTGGGCATGTGGGAAATTATATTATCATATATACTCGAGTATAAGCCGAGAATTTCAGCCCATTTTTTTAGGCTGAAATTGCCCCTCTCGGCTTATACTCGAGTCAGTAGCGTAGCTAGCAGGGGGGCAGAGGGTGCGGTCGCCCCGGGCCCACCACTCACAGGGGCCCACCCGGAGCTATGCTACACTTAATTATATCAGCGTGCACAGCCCGCCGATATAGTTACTGTAAGCTCCGTGGTAGAGAAGAGGGAGACATGATCTCCCTGCACTACCGCGGGCAGTGGCTGAAGAGAGAGCAACAAATTCCCCAAAGCAGCCCCCCCATGCTGATACACGCTGTCGCTGAGTGCCAGCACTTAGTGACTGTACCTGACCTGACAGCTGCCTGCCTCGCCCTCCAGTATACTGAGGACACGCCCACATTGCACGCTGAGTGGGCATGTCTGCTGCAGAGCAGACAGGAAGGAGCATCTTTTCCCAGTGAGAGAGGAGCAGGACATGGGGTGGTGTAAGTACAGCTCCCACTTCGACTCTACTCTGCTGCTCTCCTGATAAGACCCAGCAGGATTCTTGTGCTGAATCTGCAGTTTTTAAAGGCCCCGGCACACATAGCGATTTACCAACGATCACGACCAGCGATACGACCTGGCCGTGATCGTTGGTAAGTCGCTGTGTGGTCGCTGGGGAGCTGTCACACAGACAGCTCTCTCCAGCGACCAACGATCAGGGGAACGACTTCGGCATCGTTGAAACTGTCTTCAACGATGCCGAAGTCCCCCTGCAGCAGGGCCGCGCTTAGTAACCCGATGTTTACCCTGGTTACCAAAAAAAACAAACCGTACATACTCACCATCTGATGTCCGTCAGGTCCCTTGCCGTCTGCTTCCTGCTCTGACTGAGTGCCGCCGTACAGTGAGAGCAGAGCGCAGCGGTGACGTCACCGCTGTGCTGTACTTTCACTTTCACTTTGCGGCGCTCAGTCAGTGTGGGAAGCAGACGGCAAGGGACCTGACGGACATCAGATGGTTAGTATGTACTGTTTGTTTTTTTTTGGTAACCAGGGTAAACATCAGGTTACTAAGCGCGGCCCTGCGCTTAGTAACCCGATGTTTACCCTGGTTACCAGTGAAGACATCGCTGGATCGGTGTCACACACACCGATTCAGCGATGTCAGCGGGACCTCAACGACCAAAAAAAGGTCCAGGCCATTCCGACACAACCAGCGATCTCACAGCAGGGGCCTGATCGCTGGTACGTGTCACACATAGCGAGATCGCTACTGAGGTCGCTGTTGCGTCACAAAACTTGTGACTCAGCAGCGATCTCGCTAGCGATCTCGCTATGTGAGACGGGGCCTTAAGGCACTGCAGATTTATGGGGGCTGGTCAGTAATGTGATGTACAGTCACCCTGGCTGCAGGACCCCACAGAGAAGGATATACGGTATGTCTCTTTTCTATATATACCATATATGGGAAAGAGTCAAATATCCTCATGTGTGGGGTCCTGCAGCCAGGGTCACGTCCATGAGTGCACATTACTGACCAGTCTTTTCAATATACTGTGTATATATATATATATATATATATATATATATATATATATATATATACACACACACATATATATATACTGTATATACACACACACACACATATATATATACTGTATATACACATACACAAAGACACTGGTCTGATAAGACCCCAACCCATTTATATGTTCTATCCTGTAGCCTGGGTCAGGATCCTATCAGACCAGTGTCTGCAGGATTTCATATCCGTAAATCTAAGGTGGTAAACATGAAAAATAAAAAACACGAAATATGAAAAATAAATGGTAAAACCTTTTATTAAAAAGTTGAGGATGAATATATATTTACTATATGGAGACCCGATGCTATCGCTTCGGGAGGGCAGTAATGTCACAATGGGGGCAGGCTTTGTAGTGTCGAGAATCTCTCCCCCCCCCATGTGCTCACCCACCTATCCACTCTCTCTTTCCCCCGTCTGTGCTCTCTTCTTTGACCTGTCTACCCCATGTGCTATGCGCTCCTCTTGTACAAAGATGGCGGCGGTCAGTGAGTCATTCGGCTGATCCCGGCAGTGGCATGTTTGCAACAGTGTCCCGCTGGTGGTACCGCGCAAGAGGATGAGTATAAAGTGTGTGTGTGTGTGCTGCCTACGGCGTATACTGTGTGTGTGTGTGTGGGGCGTATGGCGTATACTGTTTGTGTGTGTGGTGCATACGGCGTATACAGTTTGTGTTTGTGTGTGTGGTGTGTATGGCGTTTACAGTGTGTGTGTAGTGCGAACGGTGTATACAGTGTGTGTGTGTGTTGCGTATGGCGTATACTGTGTGTGTGGTGTGTACGGTGTATACAGTGTTTGTGTGTGTGGTGCGTACAGCGTATACAGTGTGTGGTGTGTACGGTTTATACAGTGGGTGTGGTGCGTATGGTGTATATGGTGCGTACGGCGTATACAGTGTGTGTGGTGTGTACGGTGTATACAGTGTGTGTGTGGTGCGTACAGTGTATATAGTGTGTGTATGGGTAAATGGGTGCGGGTCCATTTACATATACTCAGTCTAGACCACAAGATCCCCAAGGGGGAGAAGAGGAAAGAGAAACAGAGGAGACAGGGGGTGTACTTTTTTCTTTAGATTGGTAATATTCTACCTCCCCCTCTTTTTTCTGGTTCCCTCATTTCCGTGTCCCTCTTTGGGGTCTTGTCCAGACAAGAGTATTCCTTTAGGGTTATCTGGACACATTCAGGGAGCTATACCCATATGATGGCCTCTATACACACCCACTGGCAGCTTCTTCTGTTTAGGTCTTTCTCATTTATTTCAGGGCTGTGCAAGTATCAGCCCACAGAGAGGGACAGACAGTGACCACAATACAAGGAGTGGGAGCTACAGCGGGTTCCATTATACAGTGTGGAAGCTAATGCGGAGGTCATTATACTGTGTGGACACTAATGCGGGGGTCCTTATACAGTGTGGAAGCTAATAGAGGGGTCTTTATAAAGTGTGGTAGATAATGTGGGGGCCGTTACACAGCGTGGGACCTAAGGCAGGAGTCATTATACAGTGTGGAAGTTAACGCAGGGGTCACTATACAGTTTGAAGGCTGCTGTCGGGCCATCATACAGTGTAGGGCCATCATACAGTGTGGGGGCCTGTAAAGAGTTTGGGGCTACCGCGAGAGCACAAAGGAGACATTGTACTATGTAAGGGCACAGTGGTGGCATTACTATGTGATGCAGTATGAGGAGCACTGCATTTGTATCACACAGCAGGAGCAGTAATAGGGACACATACCACAGCAGCTCAGTATTGGGGTATCAGCAGGATGAGGAGGTTGTGCAGGTTGGG
This sequence comes from Ranitomeya variabilis, assembly GCF_051348905.1. Taxonomy (NCBI): domain Eukaryota; kingdom Metazoa; phylum Chordata; class Amphibia; order Anura; family Dendrobatidae; genus Ranitomeya; species Ranitomeya variabilis. The sequence continues at coordinate 276,296,955 of NC_135232.1, forward strand.
GATAGATAGTGATGGGGCTGGAATATGAGAAGTGAAATGTGTCTTTGTTGTATTCTCTGCAGCCGAGTCCTGGGTGGAAGAAGTCGCCATGTCGGTCTGGGCCAGATGGAAAAGACGGGAAAAGTGAACGATTCCATCAGAAAGAACGTCAGTGGTAAGACATTATCTGTAACTGTGCAGTGATCACTTGTATGCTTTGTAGGACTGGTATCTACCCCTATATGATCACAATATGGTGGTAATATCAGTATTGGTCTTGTGGAGATGTTTTTTTTTTTGTTGAAGCAGGATCATCTGATGAGGTTCTCCTACGTCCACTATTAGGGTGCATCACCATGTAATCAAAGGTTAGGGGCCCACTCAGATGTCTCGCCCCCCCTGGGCTGAACCCCTAGCTACGCCTGTGACTCGAGTCATTCCCAGGGGTCAGCAGGGGAGGGGGAGAGGCAGCTGTCTAATAATACTCACCTGCTCCTGGACGTTCCTGGTTCCCGGGCGCTGACAGCTTCTACATGGTACCGCTCATTACAGTAATGAATATGGACTCCCATAGGGGTGGAGCCGCATATTCATTAGTGTAATGAGCGGTACCATGTAGAAGCTGTCAGCGCCCGGAGAACCAGGGATGTGCAGGGACCGCACCAGGAGCAGGTGAGTATGACAGGGGCATACTGCAGTGAGTCACGCTCAGGTCAGAGGGCGCGATGACGCAATTAGTGTGCGCTGCCGTCTGCCTGAACAGTCAGTGCAGAGGATGCGGAAGATGCAGCTGCACTCAGCGGTGGAATGCGGACTGGTGAATATAGCAAGTGCCGGGGGCCTGAGCGACGAGAGGTGAGTATGTGATTTTTTTTCATCGCAGCAACAGCATATGGAGCAAATATCTCTATGGAGCATCTTATGGGGCCATGTGCAGCGTTATATGGGGCAAATATCTCTGGAGCATCTTATTGGGCCATAATCAGCATTTGTGCAGCATTATATGGGGGCAAATATCTCTATGGAGAATCTTATGGGGTCATAATCAGCATTTGTGCAGCATTATATGGGGGAAAATATCTCTATGGAGCATCTTATGGGGCCATAATCAGCATTTGTGCAGCATTATATGGGACAAATGTGTCTATGCAGCATCTTATGGGGCCATAATCAACATTTGTGCAGCATTATATGGTGCAAATGTGTCTATGGAGCATCTTATGGGGCCATAATCAGCATTTGTGCAGCATTATATGGGGCAAATGTCTCTATGGAACATCTTATGGGGCCATAATCAGCATTTGTGCAGCATTATATGGGGCAAATGTGTCTATGGAGCATCTTATGGGGCCATAATCAACATTTGTGCAGCATTATATGGTGCAAATGTGTCTATGGAGCATCTTATGGGGCCATAATCAGCATTTGTGCAGCATTATATGGGGCAAATGTCTCTATGGAACATCTTATGGGGCCATAATCAGCATTTGTGCAGCATTATATGGGGCAAATGTGTCTATGGAGCATCTTATGGGGCCATAATCAACATTTGTGCAGCATTATATGGGGCAAATGTGTCTATGGAGCATCTTTTGGTGTCATAATCAACATTTGTGCAGCATTATATGGGGCGTATTTTGTATGGAGCATCTTATGGGGCCCATCATGAACTGTATGGAGCATTATATGGGGCTCCTGATTCAATATGGATATTCAAAAACACTTAACCTACTGATGTCTCAATTAATTTTACTTTTATTGGTATCTATTTTTATTTTTCACATTTACCGGTAGCTGCTGCATTTTCCACCCTAGGCTTATACTCGAGTCATTAAGTTTTCCCAGTTTTTTGTGGCAAAATTAGGAGTCTCAGCTTATACTTGGGTCGGCTTATACTCGAGTATATGTGGTAATTAACTATATTAATTAACTATTTTGTGTGACATAACTCTGATTTAAAGGCCTAAAAATTAAAATTTTTCCACATTTTCTCCACATTTCCAATATTTTCACAAATAAATGCAGTTAAAATTGAACAAATTTTACCACTGTCATGAAGTACAATATGTCACGAGAAAACATTCTCTGAATCACTGGGATCCGTTCAAGCGTTTCAGAGTTATAACCACATAAAGTGACACTGGTCAAAATTGAAGGTAAAAACAGGCTTTGCGGTCAAGAGGTTAAGGGAGGGGGGTACAGTAGGGTCCATCATACTGTGCGTATGGAGGGTACTGTGGAGGAATTCACTGTGGGGGTATCATACTGTGTTTGAAGGCCCTTTTCTTTGCATCCCACTTTATTATCTGTTTTATTCCAGGTTTTAAATTAGTCCACAGGCTTTTTCCTGCTTTTACATAACATATTATAATATAATTCCAAAAGTTAATAATTTTATTTGATAAGGAAACGTTCCTCAATTATAGACATTTTTTTTAACAATTATCAAGGTTGGCGTGTGACTTTGTTCAAGCTTTTAATTTTGGCCCTCTATGTATCTGAATTTGACATCCCTGGCTTAAAGGGTTATCCTTATCCCGAGAAGGTGTTACAATTGAAAAGAGGTTGTAAAAACAAACAACTTTGCAAGTTTAATAATATACCTAATTTGGATGTTTCCGTGTGTCTGTGCGCAATGAGTCATCCACAGCTAACTTAGGTATCCATAGTTACTATCACTAGCAGCTAACTGCGTGGGCATAACCATGGATACCTAAGGAGAGGAGCTCTCCCTGGTGGCAAGTTAAGGCATAAGCCTTTTTTGAACATTAGCCTGTGAGGCAACACTGTGAGGCAACATTGTGAGGCAACACTGTGAGGCAACACCGTGAGGCAACATTGTGAGGCAACACTCAGGCAACACTGAGGCAACAGTGTGGGGCAACATTGCAAAGATGGAAAAAAATTAAGCGCTCTGCTTCACGTAGAGAAGCGAATCGCATACGGATGCGTAACCTGCATCTTAATGAAACAGAAGACAAACTAAATTGTCGAAGAACTGCTGATGCAGCATGACAGAGGGCGGCCAGAGCAAGAGAAAGAATGAAGTAACTGAATCACGTAGAGCATCTAATGCTGGATGACAACTAGCAACACGCAATGCACAAAGTGATACACATATTTCACAAAAAAGACAACAAGATAGAATACGTGTCCAAAATGCAAGAGCCACTCAATGACGGCAAGTTACATTTGCTGCTAGAGGACTTCTCAATCAAATTGATGACACATGTATTGAAAAGCACTATGCTGGTGAACTGACATTTCAATGTAATTTCTGTCAATCTAAAAATTTCAAAGACAAAATGGCGCAGGACAAAACATTCCCTTCCTGCTGCAAGGGAGGGCGCATCGAATTACGTCCCATTCGTATGGATGATCAATTAGTCAAGTTGATGAAAGGAGAGCATCAGCACTCCAATAACTTTATGGGCTAATATAAGGCAATACAATAGCTCACTTGCTTTGGCATCAATGGGAGCACAAGTAGCGCCACCTCCTGGGCAACAGAACTGCCCCAATGCATCCTGCTGTGGGTAGTACTCCCAAGTTTGCCCAGATTTATATCTTGGACAGTGAAGAAGCATTAACTACAAGAAGTCAAGCAAATAAAAAGTGCCTCCCAGCACTGCTATCATCTCTTGGAGAGAAAATAAAAGCAATTAACACACTCGCAAGAGCCTTCAAAATGATGAGGGAATTTGAAATAGAGGAAGAGAGGATTGCTGAATTAGAAAATCGTGCTCCACTCGAAATAACAATGTCAATTATAAATGACTACAATGATGACCAGAGATGCTACAATGCACCAAGGTGCAATGAAGTAGCTATAATTTATCAAAATGCAATGGGTGAACCCCTATTTAATAGGGACATCAGAGTTCACCTCAAGTGAAAACCAAACTGTTCAAATCAGCTTTCTTCACAAAAAGTGTGATGTAATGACATATCCACTTCTATTCCCATATGGGGACAGTGGATGGACAATACATTTGACAACTCCAATTGCCCTAAGTTTGCAACATCAATGAATTGGTGACATCCATCTACCATCCATACCTGTGGATCAAGATCGACAAGAAAAAATCACGCTGTTGTAGTACTATGCATATAGACTTGCCATTCATGACGAGTTCAATCCCCTTTTAAATGCTGAGAAGTTGACGCAACAATTTATCGTTGACAGTTACGTCAAAATTGAATCTGACAGGATCAAATATATAAAACAAACTCAAAAGGCATTACGTGTCGACAGTTATGTCGGCGTTATGGATCACATCCATAATGCTGCGTTACACCAAGGGCTAAAAGCTGGGACACCAGTAATTTTACCGTCCACTTTCATTGGAAGCCCAAGAGCTATGCTGCAAAATTACCAAGACGCCATGACAATTGTCCGAAAATTCGGAAAGCCAGATCTTTTTGTTACGATGACCTGTAACCCAAAGTGGAAAGAATTTACTAAAAACTTAGAACCATGGCAAAGGCCAGAGATCAGACCAGATTTGGTTGCACGAGTATTTAAAATCAAACTCCAAGCTGTACTTAACAAGATTTTGAAAGAACACATTTTTGGCCGTTTAGTTGCCTATGTGCATGTAATAGAATTTCAAAAGCGTGGACTACCACACGCTCATATGCTCTTAATCCTCAGAGAGGAAGACAAAGAAACCGAGGGACAAAGAAATAATTGACGAATTTGTCTCTGCTGAAATCCCAAATGAGACAACAAATCCAAAACTGCATGAGGCAGTGATGAAGCACATGATTCATTGCCCATGTGGCGAAGATCATCCTGGTGCTATATGCATGACAGATGGTCAATGTGCAAAAAATTCCCAAAGGAATTTAATACAGAGACAAACCCCAATGTTGATGGTTTCCCACAGTACCGTCGATGCAATACTGGGAAACCAGATGAGGAACGCGAGAAATCGACAATAGGGTAGGGTAGTTCCCTAGGGTAGGGTAGTTCCATACAACCCCTATTTATTACTTAACCCCTTACCGACCTCTGCCATACTATTACTGCGGAGGACCGATCCCCTGCTTTTATTTGGGCTCCGGCGCTGAGCCCACCTCAAACCCGGGACATGTCAGCTGTTTTGAACAGCTGACATGTGCCCGCAATAGCGGCGGGTGAAATTGCGATTTAACTGGTGCTTCCGGCCGCGCGGCCGGAAATGAGCGCATCGCCGACCCCCGTCACATGATCAGGGGTCAGCGATGCGTCGGCATTGCAACCAGAGGTCTCCTTGAGACCTCTATAGTTGCTGATGCCTTCTTGCTGTGAGCGTCAACCTGTGGTCGGCGCTCATAGCAAGCCTGTAATTCAGCTACATAGGAGCGATCTGATGATTGCTGCTATGTAGCAGAGCCGATCAGGCTATGCCAGCTTCTAGCCTCCCATGGAGGCTATTGAAGCATGGTAAAAGTAAAAAAAAAGTTTACAAAAATATGAAAAAAAATAAAAAAAAATATAAAAGTTTAAATCACCCCCCTTTCGCCCCATTCAAAATAAAACAATAAAAAAAAAAACTACACATATTTGGTATTGCCGCGTTCAGAATCACCCGATCTATCAATAAAAAAAGGATTAATCTGATCGCTAGACAGCCTAGCGAGAAAAAAATGTGAAACTCCAGAATTATGTTTTTTTGGTCGCCGCGACATTGCATTAAAATGTAATAACGGGCGATCAAAAGAATATATCTGCCCCAAAATGGTATCATTAAAAATGCCAGCTCGGCACACAAAAAATAAGCCCTCGCCTGACCCCAAATCACGAAAATGGGAGACACTACGGGTATTGGAAAATTGCGCAATTTTTTTTTTTTTAGCAAAGTTTGGATTTTTTTTTTACCACTTAGATAAAACGTAACCTAGACATATTTGGTGTCTATGAACTCATAATGACCTGGAGAATAAAAATGGCAGGTCAGTTTTAGCATTTAGTAAACCTAGCAAACAAGCCAAACAAAAAACAAGTGTGGGATTGCACTTTTTTGCAATTTCACCGCACTTGGATTTTTTTTCCTGTTTTCTAGTACACGACATGCTAAAACCAATGATGTTGTTCAAAAGTAAAACTTGTTCTGCAAAAAATAAGTCCTCATATGGCCATATTGACAAAAAAATAAAGGAGGGGAGCGAAAGGAGGGGAGCGAAAAACGAGAACGCAAAAACGGAAAAGGGCGAGGTCGTGAAAGGGTTAAGTACAATTGCCATATCAATGTTGAGATATGTACTTCAATAAAAAGTGTTAAATATCTTTTCAAATATGTATACAAAGGACATGACTTTGCCAATATCAAGTTCGCTACATTAAACTGGAATGAACCAGCCATGTACCTAGATTCTTGGTATATAAGTTCCCCTGAGGGCATGTGGAGAATCAGAAAAAATAAAATGCATGATGCTTCACATACCATTAAAATGCTTGATGTTCACCTTGAAAACATGCAGCAAGTGTTTTTCGAAGATGGTAATGTGGATATGGTTATTTCGGACTCAAAAGCCTCCACTCTGCAGGCTTAAGGCCCCGTCTCACATAGCGAGATCGCTAGCGAGATCGCTGCTGAGTCACAAGTTTTGTGACGCAACAGCGACCTCCATAGCGATCTCGCTATGTGTGACACGTACCAGCGATCAGGCCCCTGCTGCGAGATCGCTGGTCGTGTCGGAATGGCCTGGACCTTTTTTTGGTCGTTGAGGCCCCGCTGACATCGCTGAATCGGTGTGTCTGACACCGATCCAGCGATGTCTTCACTGGTAACCAGGGTAAACATCGGGTTACTAAGCGCAGGGCCGCGCTTAGTAACCCGATGTTTACCCTGGTTACCAAAAAAAACAAACAGTACATACTCGCCTTTCGGTGTCCAGGTCCCTTGCCGTCTGCTTCCTGCTCTGACTGAGCCGCCGTACAGTGAGAAGTGAGAGCACAGCAGTGACGTCACTGCTGCTCTCACTTCTCACTGTACGGCCGGATCTCAGTCAGAGCAGGAAGCAGACGGCAAGGGACCTGGACACCGAAAGGCGAGTATGTACTGTTTTTTTTTTTTTACATTTACGCTGGTAACCAGGGTAAACATCGGGTTACTAAGCGCGGCCCTGCGCTTAGTAACCCGATGTTTACCCTGGTTACCCGGGTGCTGCAGGGGGACTTCGGCATCGTTGAAGACAGTTTCAACGATGCCGAAGTCGTTCCCCTGATCGTTGGTCGCTGGAGAGCGGTCTGTGTGACAGCTCCCCAGCGACCACACAGCGACTTACCAACGATCACGGCCAGGTCGTATCGCTGGTCGTGATCGTTGGTAAATCGCTTAGTGAGACGGGGCCTTTATTTTGAGCTAAACAGAGTTGACGCTTCCGCCCGTCAGTATTTGTACAGTGAAATCCCTGAACACAATGTCTGGGATAGAAAAGCTGTACCAGAAGGATAGAAAAAACGAAGGGCTCAATTTGGGAAAACCATTGCCTGAATGTATACAGTCTCTTTAACAGATTGTGAGCTGTATTACCTAAGACTCCTTTCACTTCACGTAAGAGGAGCAAAATCTTATGCTGACTTAAGGACTGTCAATGGAGTCGTACATGACCCTTATAATAATGCGTGCATTGATCTTCATCTTTTGGAAGACAATTCCCAATGGGAAGTCGGTATAACAGATGCAATCGCTTTCCAAATGCCCTACCAACTTCGCAAATTATTTGCTATAATTTGTGTATATGAAGAACCAGCTAAACCATTGGCATCATGGCAAAAATATAAAACCGAATTTATGGAGGATTACACCAGGCGGTATACTCCAGAAATTGCTGAGCAACTGGCTCTTCGTGATATTAATGAAGTGCTCTTAAGCAATAAAAAGTCCTGTGCTGACTACGGATTGCCAACTCCAGTAAATGTTCAAGATGAAATACTGGACCAACTGAATTATGCTGTAATAAAGCAGGAGGCTGAGCAATTGAAAGCTACACTTAATGAAGCTCAGAAATCAGCTTTCGATGCAATTATGCAAGCAGTCAATGCTGTATCACAGCCAGATGACACTAGCTCACACTGATTTTCTGGACGGCCCAGGAGGCAGTGGGAAGACATTTTTGTACAAACTGCTTGCACAAGACACTACAAGCAGAAAAGAAGTCTATTTGCTCAGTAGCCTCCACTGGATTGGTGGCTACATTACTACAAAAAGGTAGCACCTACCATTCCATGTTTGGCCTTGGAATTACAACAAATGAGCCCACAGTGTCAAAAATTAACCCAACCTCACTTCAAGCAAAGGAGTTTAGGGAGTCATCTGTGATGATTTGGGATGAAGTAACAATGACTCCCTGTTTTAATATGAATGCTGTGAATAATTTGTTCCAAGACATATGTGGAAAAAAAAGACCATTTGGTGGAAAAGTTTTCATAAACGGTGGTGACTTTCGTCAAACCCTACCAATAGTGGAAGGTGGAAAAAGAGCCCAAATTGTATAGTCCACCATTAAATACTCAAAATCCTAGAATCAGTTTTCACAATTCCATTTACAACAGAATATGAGAACGTCTCAGGACGAAGTTGAGTACAACTCATGGTTACTGAAACTTGGCAATGGAGAGTTGTCAAATGTATATGGTCTGCCAGAAGACACAATTGAAATCCCGAATTATTTTATTGAAGAGGGTGATTTAATTACAGCTATTTTTGGCAACTCAATTGAGATTACCGATGCAACAGTAGAAGCAATTGCCAATAAAGCAATTCTTACGCCATTGAATGATGACGTTCACGCTTTGAACGACAAAATTCTTAGTCAAGTTCAAGGTGAACACTCAACATATCGCTCCGTCGACACAATTCCGGAAGAGGAGGGTGTGATTCTCACAGATCACCCTGTAGAGTTTCTTTACTCTTTGAATCCCACTGGGATGCCTCCTCGTGAACTAAAGCTGAAACCAGGAGCTGTAATTATGCTCCTGTGTAATTGGATCGCCCCCAGGTGTAGGGCAATGGGGTACTCAGCACCGGGTCCTTCGGTTCTCAGCGGGGATGTCACGGTGGCTGACCCGGTCCGTGGCCCTCGGGGGTGTCCAGTAAAAGGGATAGTCTTTATGGGAATAGTGTTCCTGACGCCACCTGTGGTATTCAGTCAGGGTGACCGACGCTGCTTAGGGGTCTGCTGGGGTGATGTGCTGGCAGCTAGATGGTATACCTTCCCACAGGTGAAGTGTATCCCCAAGGCTTCCCAGAAGTGTAGATGGTGATGGTGGGTGAAGTAAGGCGCAGAGAATAACGAGGACACAAGGTTGCAGTCTCTTTACCTTTTACTGGAGGCTTCAGCATCCACAGTCCAGGGTACAGACCTCAGGGTAGGCAGAGTCCAGCTGGTCCGAAGGCAAATCCAGAGTCCCCTTATCCAGGTGGAAATCAGTAGCCTTCCTACTAGTGCCTGTGTGTTGTAGTACCTCCCTGCTGAGCTTCCCGGTAAGGTCCTCACAACTCTTGTAGATGTTCTAAATGTTATTTCTTCCTCTCTGTCCCCCAGATGGTATGGATAGGACAAACCCATATGACTGATTGCCTGAGGCTTGTTTATAGGGACCCTAGAGACGACCCGACCCCCACAAGTTGCCACTGTGTCTTCTTAGGTATTAAGGTCGGGCAGCCAACTTGGAATTGACTGTCCTGCCGGTCTTTGAAGTAAAGCGTAGAGTCTATTACTCCCTCAGTGTTCTGGCCACCGGCTACGCGCCTCAGAAGGAGGCAGCCTTTACAGGGCAGAACTCCTTCTGGTGTTATCTCCTTGTGCTGTGACTTCGTTTCTCACCCTCTACAATACAATTCTCTTCGTGTCCTTTCTTAGGATGCTGCCGCACGTGGGGCAGGCGCAGCTCCGTAGCTTTCTATCCCGCTAGGCCTCTGTCAGGATCCCACCCCGGACAGGGACCCTCTGTCTGCAGCTCAGATGTTCCTCCTTTCCCCCTGTCTGCCTGACAGGTGTTGCCTGGGCAAAGCCCAGTCAGCGTCTCTCTAACTTTCTACCCAGCCCACCAGTTTTACCCTTCTGTGAGGAGTGCCCTAGTAGATAGGAGCAAGGCTCCCCCTGGTGGTCTGGAGTGTGAAGTGTAGTGTATGGTTTGTGATACCTGGCAGGAAGATCTCCTTTGTTACCTTCAGACGTAATATCACTCCCCCTGGTGGAAGAATGACATTACTGCAACGACCAGGACTCTGGGGCGCTGCATAATCTTAAAGGAAAGCGTGGCCTTTGTAATGGCACAAGGCTTTATGTGAAAATCTTAAAAGCAAATGTTATTCATGCCATTGCTTTAAATGGAAAAGCAAAGGGTCAGACAGTTTTTATTCCAAGAACTGACCTGATTTCTAAAGATAAAAACTTGCCATGTCAATTACAGGCCTCTCTCATCTTTTTAAGTGGGAGAACTTGCACAATTGGTGGCTGACTAAATGCTTTTTTTTCCCACTGTATTACCAGGATGGGGCTCAGGTTAAGGGACATATACCAGGATAAGGATACCATGTGCTGTTGGGTGTATCTTTAACACATATCTGTCATGATCTCAATGGCAAGAGAACATAGCATAAGCATATATAGGAACTAGCTCTTGGAAGATGGGAACTGAGCTGACCATGAACTAAACCTAACGCACAACTAGCAGTGGCCGGGTAGCATGCCTACGTTGATTCTAGATGCCCAGCCCAGCCGGAGGACTAAATAAAGCTAGCAGAAGAAAATATTAGTCCTAGCTCACCTCTAGAGAAATACCCCGAAAGGAGACAGAGGCCCCCCACATGTATTGGCGGTGAGTTGAGATGAAATAACAAACGTAGTATGAAAATAGGTTTAGCAAATTTGAGGTCCACTTACTACATAGCAGAAGACAGAAAGGACACTTTCATGGTCAGCTGAAAACCCTATCAAAAATACCATCCAGAAATTACTTTAAAACTCTGGCATTAACTCATAACACCAGAGTGGCAATTCCCGTTCACAAGAGCTTTCCAGACACAGTAACGAAACTACAGCTGTGAACTGGAACAAAATGCAAAAACAAACATGGACAAGAGTCCAACTTATCTAGTAGTTGTCTAGGAGCAGGAACAAGCACAGAGAGGCTTCTGATAACATTGTTGACCGGCAAGCAACTAACAGAGCAGCAAGGTTATATAGCGACTCCCACATCTTGATGGGAACAGGTGAACAGAGAAGATGAAGACACCAGTTCAATTCCACCAGTAGCCACCGGGGGAGCCCAGAATCCAAATTCACAACAGTACCCCCCCCTCAAGGAGGGGGCACCGAACCCTCACCAGAACCACCAGGGCGATCAGGATGGGCCCTATGAAAGGCACGAACCAGATCGGAGGCATGAACATCAGATGCATTCACCCAAGAATTATCCTCCTGGCCGTATCCCTTCCACTTGACCAGATACTGGAGTCTCCGTCTGGAAACACGAGAGTCCAAGATTTTCTCCACAACGTACTCCAACTCACCCTCAACCAACACCGGAGCAGGAGGCTCAACGGAAGGCACAACCGGTACCTCATACCTGCGCAATAATGACCGATGAAAAACGTTATGAATAGAAAAGGATGCAGGGAGGTCCAAACGGAAGGAAACAGGGTTAAGAATCTCCAATATCTTATACGGGCCGATAAACCGAGGCTTAAACTTAGGAGAAGAGACCCTCATAGGGACAAAACGAGAAGACAACCACACCAAATCCCCAACAGAAAGCCGAGGACCAACACGACGGTGGGACAACCTCAAATTGTCCACCACCTGCCCCCAGATCTGATGCAATCTCTCCACCACAGCATCCACTCCAGGACAATCCGAAGATTCCACCTGACCAGAGGAAAATCGAGGATGAAACCCCGAATTACAGAAAAACGGGGACACCAAAGTGGCAGAGCTGGCCCGATTATTGAGAGCGAACTCCGCCAATGGCAAAAAAGCAACCCAATCATCCTGGTCAGCAGACACAAAACACCTCAGATATGTCTCCAGGGTCTGATTAATCCGCTCGGTCTGGCCATTCGTCTGAGGATGGAAAGCGGACGAAAAAGATAAATCTATGCCCATCCTAGCACAGAATGCCCGCCAAAATCTAGACACGAATTGGGTCCCTCTGTCAGAAACGATATTCTCAGGAATACCATGCAAACGAACAACATTTTGAAAAAACAAAGGAACCAACTCGGAAGAAGAAGGTAACTTGGGCAGAGGAACCAAATGGACCATCTTAGAAAAACGGTCACACACCACCCAGATGACAGACATCTTCTGAGAAACAGGCAGATCTGAAATAAAATCCATCGAGATGTGCGTCCAAGGCCTCTTAGGAATAGGCAAGGGCAACAATAATCCACTAGCCCGAGAACAACAAGGCTTGGCCCGAGCACAAACGTCACAAGACTGCACAAAGCCTCGCACATCTCGTGACAGGGAAGGCCACCAGAAGGACCTTGCCACCAAATCCCTGGTACCAAAAATGCCAGGATGACCTGCCAACGCAGAAGAATGAACCTCAGAGATGACTCTACTGGTCCAATCATCAGGAACAAACAGTTTATCAGGTGGGCAACGATCAGGTCTCTCCGCCTGAAACTCCTGCAAGGCCCGCCGCAGGTCTGGAGAAACGGCTGACAATACCACTCCATCCTTAAGGATACCTGTGGGCTCAGAGTTACCAGGCGAGTCAGGCTCAAAACTCCTAGAAAGGGCATCCGCCTTAACATTCTTAGAACCCGGTAGGTATGACACCACAAAATTAAACCGAGAGAAAAATAATGACCAGCGCGCCTGTCTAGGATTCAGGCGCCTGGCGGTCTCAAGATAAATCAAATTTTTGTGGTCAGTCAATACCACCACCTGATGTCTGGCCCCCTCAAGCCAATGGCGCCACTCCTCAAAAGCCCACTTCATGGCCAAAAGCTCCCGATTCCCAACATCATAATTCCGCTCAGCGGGCGAAAATTTACGGGAAAAGAAGGCACAAGGCCTCATCACGGAGCAGTCAGAACTTTTCTGCGACAACACTGCCCCAGCTCCGATCTCAGAAGCGTCGACCTCAACCTGAAAAGGTAGAGCAACATCAGGCTGACGCAACACAGGGACAGAGGAAAAACGGCGCTTAAGCTCCCGAAAGGCCTCCACAGCATCAGGGGACCAATCAGCAACATCAGCACCCTTCTTAGTCAAATCGGTCAATGGCTTAGCAATATCCGAAAAACCAGCAATAAATCGACGATAAAAGTTAGCAAAGCCCAAAAACTTCTGAAGACTCTTAAGAGAAGAGGGCTGCGTCCAATCACAAATAGCTTGAACCTTGACAGGATCCATTTCAATGGAAGAGGGGGAAAAAATATATCCCAAAAAGGAAATCCTCTGTACCCCAAAAACACACTTAGAACCCTTCACACACAAAGAATTAGACCGCAAAACCTGAAAAACCCTCCTGACTTGCTGGACATGAGAGTCCCAGTCATCCGAAAAAATCAGAATATCATCCAGATACACAATCATAAATTTATCCAAATAATCGCGAAAAATATCATGCATAAAGGACTGGAAAACTGACGGAGCATTAGAAAGACCAAAAGGCATCACTAAATACTCAAAGTGGCCCTCGGGCGTATTAAATGCGGTTTTCCACTCATCCCCCTGCCTGATTCGCACCAAATTATACGCCCCACGAAGGTCAATCTTAGAGAACCACTTGGCCCCCTTTATGCGAGCAAACAAATCAGTCAGCAACGGCAATGGGTATTGATATTTAACAGTGATTTTATTCAAAAGCCGATAATCAATACATGGTCTCAAAGAGCCGTCTTTTTTTGACACAAAGAAAAAGCCGGCTCCTAAGGGAGATGACGATGGACGAATATGTCCCTTTTCCAAGGACTCCTTTATATATTCTCGCATAGCAGCATGTTCAGGCACAGACAGATTAAATAAACGACCCTTTGGGTATTTACTACCCGGGATTAAATCTATGGCACAATCGCACTCTCGGTGCGGAGGTAACGAACCAAGCTTGGATTCTTCAAAGACGTCACGATAGTCAGACAGGAACTCAGGAATTTCAGAGGGAATGGATGATGAAATGGAAACCACAGGTACATCCCCATGAGCCCCCTTACATCCCCAGCTCAACACAGACATAGCTCTCCAGTCGAGGACTGGGTTGTGAGATTGCAGCCAAGGCAATCCTAGCACCAAATCATCATGTAGATTATACAGCACCAGAAAGCGAATAATCTCCTGGTGATCCGGATTAATACGCATAGTTACTTGTGTCCAGTATTGTGGTTTATTATTAGCCAATGGGGTGGAGTCAATCCCCTTCAGAGGAATAGGAGTCTCCAAAGGCTCTAAATCATACCCACAGCGTTTGGCAAAGGACCAATCCATAAGACTCAAAGCGGCGCCAGAGTCGACATAGGCGTCCGTGGTAATAGATGACAAAGAGCAAATCAGGGTCACAGATAGAATAAATTTAGACGGTAAGGTGCAAATGGAAACAGATTTACCAAGCTTTTTAGTGCGCTTAGAGCATGCTGATATAACATGAGTAGAATCACCACAATAGAAACACAACCCATTTTTCCGTCTAAAATTCTGCCGCTCGCTTCGGGACAGAATTCTATCACACTGCATACTCTCTGGCGACTTCTCAGTGGACACCGCCAGATGGTGCACTGGTTTGCGCTCCCGCAAACGCCTATCGATCTGAATAGCCATTGTCATGGACTCATTCAGACCCGCAGGCACAGGGAACCCCACCATAACATCCTTAATGGCATCAGAGAGACCCTCTCTGAAAGTCGCCGCCAGGGCGCACTCATTCCACTGAGTAAGCACAGACCATTTACGGAATCTTTGGCAGTAAATTTCCGCTTCATCTTGCCCCTGAGATAGGGACATCAAAGTTTTTTCTGCCTGAAGCTCCAAATGAGGTTCGTCATAAAGCAACCCCAAGGCCAGAAAAAACGCATCCACATTGAGCAACGCAGGATCCCCTGGTGTCAATGAAAAAGCCCAGTCTTGAGGGTCGCCCCGGAGCAAGGAAATCACAATCCTGACCTGCTGTGCAGGGTCTCCGGCAGAGCGAGATTTCAAAGACAAAAATAATTTGCAATTATTTCGAAAATTCTGAAACCCGGATCTATTCCCCGAGAAAAATTCCGGCAAAGGAATTCTCGGCTCAGATACAGGTGCATGACAAACAAAATCTTGCAAATTTTGTACCTTCGTGGCGAGATTATTCAAACCTGCAATTACACTCTGAAGATCCATTACAAACAGATGGACACAGAGCCATTCAAGGGTTAAGAGGAGGTAAGAAGCAGCTAGACAGCAATTAAGGGCTAGGCAGCAAAACTCTGAGGGGAAAAAAAAAAAAAAAAAAATTTCCCTTCAACACTTCTTTTTCTCCTGCTTCAGCCCAAACAATTAACACTTTGTAGGCCGGTCAAACTGTCATGATCTCAATGGCAAGAGAACATAGCATAAGCATATATAGGAACTAGCTCTTGGAAGATGGGAACTGAGCTGACCATGAACTAAACCTAACGCACAACTAGCAGTGGCCGGGTAGCATGCCTACGTTGATTCTAGATGCCCAGCCCAGCCGGAGGACTAAATAAAGCTAGCAGAAGAAAATATTAGTCCTAGCTCACCTCTAGAGAAATACCCCGAAAGGAGACAGAGGCCCCCCACATGTATTGGCGGTGAGTTGAGATGAAATAACAAACGTAGTATGAAAATAGGTTTAGCAAATTTGAGGTCCACTTACTACATAGCAGAAGACAGAAAGGACACTTTCATGGTCAGCTGAAAACCCTATCAAAAATACCATCCAGAAATTACTTTAAAACTCTGGCATTAACTCATAACACCAGAGTGGCAATTCCCGTTCACAAGAGCTTTCCAGACACAGTAACGAAACTACAGCTGTGAACTGGAACAAAATGCAAAAACAAACATGGACAAGAGTCCAACTTATCTAGTAGTTGTCTAGGAGCAGGAACAAGCACAGAGAGGCTTCTGATAACATTGTTGACCGGCAAGCAACTAACAGAGCAGCAAGGTTATATAGCGACTCCCACATCTTGATGGGAACAGGTGAACAGAGAAGATGAAGACACCAGTTCAATTCCACCAGTAGCCACCGGGGGAGCCCAGAATCCAAATTCACAACACATATCATCACATTGAAACCATTGAAACATATGGTAAATCTAATTAAATAATGTATGGCATCTAGATACATAGCCCTGTAGTGTAATGCACTTATATAGAACTAGATGGCAGCCCGATTCTAAAGAATCGGGAGTCTAGAATCCATATATACTTTATTTATTCAAATGTAAGAATAATACAATTAATAAATAATAGTAAGAAAGAACAAAAAATGGCTGCACTCACCAGCTCTTGACAATTCTTGTTATTTAAGGTACAGTTACACAGGATCCATGAACATGCTTATGAGGAGAGGGATGAAAGACATCAGACGACAACTTTGCGTGTTGTGGCAAATGCCACAACAACGGTTCTTTGCTTAAGAACAATAATGTAAATAATAAATAATATGTATCAATAACTATGTATATTGGTATGTTCTATGACATTTTAAAATATTTCATTATTATGTGGAAGGGCTCTTAGTACCCATACTGGAGCATACTTGTGTGCCCATGAGGTATTTTCACAGTAATTTTACATCTGATGGGTTGGTATGAAACGTTTTTAATCATCTCTTGGGCTTAGCTAAGCCTTCATTTTAAATAATTCTAATAGGTACAACAGAAATAAAAGCCTTTTTGTGTACCCAAATTTTTTGTGTTTATTTTTACAGAAGTGTAAAATTTAAGAAATCAACGTTCATAGTACACCGATGGGCTAATATAAACATGCCCATCAACCACGTCACGGTAGCCTTTGAACTGATGGGTCCTAACTAACTGATTCCTATTTCTTAATACTCAAACCTCTTTCACATCTGCATGTTTCTGATATTTGCAGAAGTAATGTTAAAAACAATTCAACTTCCACACTTGGCACCAAAGAACTGACCTACAACACACTTTCAGCAAGTGCCATGCAATGTAGATGAAGCTTGGAGTTAACTTGCAGTAAATGCGGCAAACGCGGCTTCGGCAATTGCATTAAATGCAGCCACAACAAAAACACTGGTAAGTGGAGATTTTGTGGCGAAAAGTGCAGAAACCACATGTGCCGCACTTGCCGCAAGTGAAGTACAAATTCCGTATACATTGCATGCAACTTACAGCAAGAGTGGCGTGGGTCAGCCCTTAAGCAGGAAGTGCAGAAATAGCCTTTTTTCCACCATAAATTCTCCAAATAGCAGAAAAATGTTGATGTGAAAGCAAAATCTCTATTCTTTCCCTATCTATCTAAATATGTACATATCTATATATCTATTTCTATGTACAGAACACACCTGGAGATAGAGATGTGTGTGAACAGCCATCCCACCCGTCTCTTACCTGTTCACAAAAACCTCACCCTTTTTAAAAACAAAATGAAATCTCTCAGCAGCTATACTGCTGGAGCTTCAAATACAGGTTCCTATCACCAAATACAGGCATTTGGATGATACACATCTTACATCTTGTACTTAATATGTGTTCTACTTACCTATAAAAATATGTATTGATATATCATATTTCTAAATTTATGTAGATATGATATAGAGTTATTAACCCTATATGCTAATGAGTACGTATGTTATATACGTATTTCCTACATAAGTACTTAAAATCTATATGTCTATGGCTACACTAATTTTTTTTTGTTTTTGTTTTTTTTCCTTATCTCTATACATAGAATTTACCTATCGCTGTCTATGTTATTAGAAAAACTGAATAATGAAAAAAAAGAAAAGTAACTTTAAACTAAAATATTTTTGTACACAATATTACGTGTGAAGACTTTAGTACTATCAGCCAATAATTGTCCTTGAAGTGGTGTATTAACCACTTTAACCCTCACATTGCTACATTGCTTCACCCTGGAAAAAGCAACATACAATTGACCATGGGCAAAAGCAGGTTCTGGTAGATAAATGCCAACTCGATGGAGGGTCTGGCCTTGAGATTTATTTATGGTCATTGCAAATGCGGGCTTGATGGGAAATTGTCTCCGGCTTAATTTAAAAGGTAATCCAGTCTCTGATGGACACAAATCAATTCGTGGAATGAATACCACATTTCCTGCTGCTGACCCACTAATTACTTTAGCCAGTATGATATTGGCATGTAAGGCAGTGACAATGAGCCGCGTACCATTGCAGAGACCTTTGTTCGTGTTCAGATTACGTAATGACATGACAATGGTGCCAATTTTAAGTTTCAGCCGATGTGAAGGCATTCCAGTTGGTGTTAGTGAATTCAAAAACTCAAGTGGGTATTGATCGAGGTCATCAGCTTCATCAGGATCGATGGAATCATCACTGATATATTCAGTATAGTCACCTATCAATAAATCCATGACTTGGGAATTGACTTTCTCAATGTCCTCATTTTTTGGACATAAAATTGCATGAGATGCAGCTGTATTTATGCTTTCGGTGTCATTCACATCAATACAAAGATTATCTCAAAAAATTTCAATTATTAAACAGCCAGTGCATACCATGTCTGGAGGAATTTCAATTACATCATCTCCAAGATTATGTTCATTAGATAGTTCACCATTTCCCAGTTGAAGCAACCAACTGCTGTAGTGAGGATCAATGGAGCGCATGTTGTTAATAAGTGGCAGGCGAGTAAAATGTTGCCAGTGTTGTGAATATTTTATACAGCTCTCTACAACATCAGTTCTTGTCCCATGAGGGATGACAGGAAGACATTGTCTAAAGTCGCCTCCAAAAACAATCACTTTACCTCCAAACGGTGTTTTTTCTTTGTGAGCTACATTTGTTGTCATGACATCACGTAAAACTCTATCAATGACATGCAATGCATATTTGGATAGCATTGTGCACTCATCAATAATAAAAAGTTTAGTGCTGTGCAAATCTTTTGCTGCATCGGTATCATTCTTAATCCTGGAAACAGATGTTTCATTCACAGGAATTGGAATCCCATAAAGAGAATGAATGGTTCGTCCACCTTGTAGCAAGTTGGCGGCAATTCCAGTAGTGGCAGCAGGTGACACAATGTCTCCTTGTCCTCTTAGCTGATGTAGGAGTAGATGATATAGGTACGTTTTTCCGCTGCCACCAGGACCATCAAGGAAAAAACACTTTGCTGTAGAATTAGTGTCTTCTAAAGCTTGAGTGATAGCATCAAAAGCAAAAAGTTGGTCCTCATTTAGAGTAGCTTTCATTTCAGCAGCTGCTGATAACTCATAATCTTTATCATACTGTGGGAGGAGGTGTTGTTTCTTGACTGGACGTGGCAAATTAAAATCAGTATAAGTTTTGCCATGAGCTTTAAGAACATGTTGGACATCTGTCATAGCATAGCCTTCACAATTGACACACTCCAGAGTGTCGGAGTGGTATGCATGGCAGTAGTCTTCTACAAAGTGTTCCTTAAATTCATCCCATAAGTCCCGAGGTTTAGCTGGAGGACCAAAAATACAAATGTAGGCAAACATGTCACGTAGCTGTGCTGGCATGTTGAGAATACTGGCATCAAGTAATGTATTTCTCCACAGCCTATCATCAAATAGTAAGCCAAGAGCTAATGCCGCATCTTTAAAGGTTTCATGTGTGACTCCGTGTACAGTTTTTATGCTGTCAAAACTGGTTGCACCTTTCACATGTAACAATAACAATCTTAAATAGTAGCGTTCTTGGTCTTTCACACTGACAGTATACATTCGTCCAATCACAGAACCACCTGCTCGCTTTCTAACTTCCCAAGAACCTTCTTTCCAAACATAGTTTTCGGGAATTTCACGGTATAAATAAATATGAGCATGATGGTCGTTCTGATTAAGCTTGAAGTAGGCCATAAGTGTAGAATTTTGATGGAGCTTTTGTTTGATGTTTCCAATAGAGTCATCCTCATGAAAATAGAGTTGCTGAGAATGCGGTAGATGTACAGCAAGGCGAATGATGCTATGAGATTGTTTATGCATTGGATATGAGAATATTCGCCAAGCTGCCTCTGGTGCACTGACATATCTTGAATCCATGAATTGGTGTGTTTCATCATGTTGGATGTTAGTCTGGCAGATTTCAAGATTGGCTTTATCATGTCCTTTGTAGACGTATTTAAATAAATATTTCACAGCCTGAATGGAACCACAAACTTCGACATTTATATGACACTTGTATTTTAATAGCAGGAACGGATTATATGGAACCACCCACGAATTGTCAATCATGTTAGAATGGTGTTGAAAAGATGGGCCAAAGTGTCTGCGATAAGTAGGATAGGCGTCCTTAGCTATGATGGTTCTTGGTTGCAAATCTTTAGGGAAACCTTTTGTACACTTCCCCAGATCCATACAGGGAGAATTTGGGTTGTGTTCTCCACACGGACCATGAATCATATGTTGGAGAACAATTTTATGGAGGTGAGGGTAGTGGGTAGGATTGGGAATTTCAGCCCACACTGTATTGTCTATGTCCTCCTCAGTCCTTAATTTGGAGTTGCTGTCCATAATAATCAAAATGTGAGCGTGTGGAAGGCCACGTTTTTGAAATTCAATTACATGAACCATAGCGCAAACTTTCCCAAATAATCCGTTGTTAATGTCTTTTAAGAGTGCTTCCAGTTTTATTTTGAAAACACGTGCCACCAAATCAGGTCTATGTTCCACACGCTGCCAAGGTTCCAAATTCTCAGTAATCTCATTCCATTTCGGATTACAGGTCATGGTGATGAATAGATCAGGACGACCATATTTAGTCACAATAGCCATGACATCCTGGTACCGCTGCTGCATATTCCTGGGACTGCCTTCAAACGAAGATGGTAAAATGACCGTTTTTCCAATGGGGATGCCCTTCTCAATGGATTTTTTCTGGAGATGTTCCTGGAGTACACAATAATCCTCTACTTTCAAATCCTTTTGGTGTTGACGGATATAATTTAGGCGATTTGCCTCGATTTTCACATAAGCATCCACTAAGTACTGCTGAGTGAGTTTGCCACCATTCAGGAGTGGATTAAACTGATTACGGACAGACAGCACATAGCAGTAATATTGCAGTTGTGTAACTCTGCGTGGACTTTGCCCTTGTTGCTTGAGGCCATCATGCCAGCCCTGGTCTCCGTAAGGGAAAAATAAAGGATAGAGTAAAGCATCTAAATTACTGTGTAGAATGCTGACCTGTTGTGTTCTTGGCGCCAAAGGATTTTTGGGGTCCGGTTGTAAATGTATTAAAATATCACGATTAAATGGTGGCTCTCCATTGTCATTTTCAAATACGACAGCAACTTCATTGACAGTTGGATTATTATATCGGCGAGGGTCTTGATTCCGATCTTGTTTAAGGGCCATGATGATATTTGGCATAAGAGTGCCATTAGCTTCAGCTTTAAGATGTTCTTCATGTTCCACATCTCGTAACATTTTGTAGGCAGCAACAAAGGGATTCACATTGTCTAACTGAAGAGCAATTATACTCATCAAAGTGGGATGACATTTTTGATTTTGTTCACAGTTTAAACGTTGTTCTTTCGCGGTAGCGGTATCCAAAATATACAGTTGGGCATAAGCTGGAACTTGATCATCACTGGGATGTAGGGTTCCAGTACGATGATATATTTGTCCATGTATACGGAAACAGTAAGGGCCATGTCCAGGTGGAGGGGATATATTGGCACCCATGGAGGCGAAAGCAAATGAGCTGTTAATACTACGAATATTTTCCATGAGATTCTTACTGAACTCACTCTCCCCTGTCAGCAATCGTTTAAAGACCTCGGGATATTGGGGTATAGGTATATGCACTTTACTCTTGTGACAACACAGAGTAAAATTTTTATCTGCTAGTATCTCAGCATTAAAATGTAATGCTTGACAATGTTCACATAAATAGTTCATAGGACCACAGGAGTGTTCTACTATGGTACTGTCATCATTAGTAAAACCTGTAGGATGTTGAGGTACAGGTTGTGGTAACGGAGCATTGGAATGTTTCTGTAAGCCAACATATATAAATTTGGACCTGGTAGAGGATCTTCACTGTCCACAGATTCAATCACTGAGGAGTTGGAAGGTGTATCGTGGTCAGGGTTTATTAATATGGAGGTGCAAGCGGTTTTTTTGCGCCGTTCACGGCGTGCACCAGCTGCATTTGGTAATGGTTTGTTTGTTGCCTTAGAAGAGTCAGGTGTGAAGCATGTCTTATAAGCAGACTTAACGGTGTGCAGGCGACGGCGTTTATCATTTGGAGTGTAAGTAGGACAGTGTTTACGCTTACGTGCAGATTTACCAACAGTTAAAGGAGCTTCAGGCTGCACACATTCTATGAATGGAGACAAAGAAGCTGTATTGTGGGCAGAATCTATAACTGAGGACGTGGAAATATTATGTTTGCAACGTTGAGAGCGTGCAGCAGCAGCTTTATTACTTAATCGATTAGTTTTGTCCTCAAAAGACTCATTAGTAATGCGTTTATTGCAAGCAGCATTAACAGTGTCCAGGCGCTTGTGTCTGTCCTCTGTAGTCTCGTTAGCACGCTGTTTGCGCTTACGTGCGGCATCGGCGGCTTTTCGCTCTGCGTCATTGGTATACTTATTATCAGACCTGATGTTACGTGCGCCATCAGCAGCTTTGGGCTCTGTGTCATTAGTATACTTAACAGTGTCCAGGCGCTTGCATCTATCCTCTGTACTCTTGTTAGCACGCTGTTTGCGCTTACGTGCGGCATCGGTGTCTTTTCGCTGTGCGTCATTGGTATACTTATTATCAGACCTGATGTTACGTGCGCCATCAGCAGCTTTGGGCTCTGTGTCATTAGTATACTTAACAGTGTCCAGGTGCTTGCATCTATCCTCTGTACTCTTGTTAGCACGCTGTTTACGCTTACGTGCAGCATCAGCGGCTTTTCGCTCTGCGTCATTGGTATACTTATTATCAGACCTGATGTTACGTGCGCCATCAGCAGCTTTGGGCTCTGTGTCATTAGTATACTTAACAGTGTCCAGGCGCTTGCATCTATCCTCTGTACTCTTCTTAACACGCTGTTTGCGCTTACGTGCGGCATCGGCGGCTTTTCACTCTGCATCATTACCATACTTTATATCAGACCTGATCTTACGTGCGCCATCAGCAGCTTTGGACTCTGTGTCATTAGTATACTTAACAGTATCCAGGCGCTTGCATCTATCCTCTTTACTCTTGTTAACACGCTGTTTGCGCTTACGTGCGGCATCGGCGGCTTTTCGCTCTGCATCATTACCATACTTTATATCAGACCTGATCTTACGTGCGCCATCAGCAGCTTTGGACTCTGTGTCATTAGTATACTTAACAGTGTCCAGGCGCTTGCATCTATCCTCTGTACTCTTGTTAGCACGCTGTTTGCGCTTACGTGCGGCATCGGCGTCTTTTTGCTCTGCATTATTAGTATACTTTATATCAGACCTAATCTTACGTGCGCCATCAGCAGCTTTGGGCTGTGTGTCATTAGTATCCTTACTATTAGAGCTCATGTTGGCTAAGATAAACAGCTTTAAACGTGGTGGTGGCAAACAACAGGTTAATAAGAGGCAGTGTCAGGTAGTAGGAAAATAGCCAGTTAATGATAGGCAATAGTTCTTTGCAGGAATGCAGATAGTAATAAATAGGCAGTTTATATTGCAGAGAAATTGCTGGGCAATAATGGACAATGTCCTTATGTGGCAAATAATAGAACAATATACCCAGTGTGGCAAAGAAGAGGTTAATAAACGGCAGTCTCTCAGTATAACAGTCAGTGAATAATAGGCAGTATATGGAGAAAACACCAAACAAAAGTTCAAAATTGGTGTGAAAATGTCACTGAACCACTTCACAACTAAATATATATAGTTTTGGTAAATGGTATTATCATTTTTTTGATGAAATTTGGCAGGAGCTTGAAGAGCGACGTCACTGGGACCGCCTCCATGCAGTACAAACTTGCTGTGAGGTAAAAATTCAAAAATCACACCAAAATGGCGGGCGGAGTGTGTCACAGTACGGCACGTTTCTGATTGGTCGCTCGCGGCAGGCGGCAACCAATCAGAAAAGTGCCGCGCACCACGAAGGCATATATCTTTGTCCACCCTGAGCAGGTGTAGGACGCTGGTGACGTCACTTATCTCCGGACATTATCTCCGGACAAAGCCACGGAAGTTGGCACAAATTGCCGGAAGTAGTATTCTAGGCAATTATATATTAGACTTTAATGTTATCAGTGTTTACCTTTGAACGTTTATATTGTATTGTCCTATCACCAGCCATGTGTACAATTATCGGCCGAAAGCCTCTCTGGAACCAATAATCACCCCATGTAAAGGTATCTTTATAAGTTAAAGATTCAGAATACTATGACTTTTATCATATCCTGAACAGTCAAGTTTTTTATGAACCGTTAAGGTTTTCTGGTTGAAGTAAAAAAAACTCTGAGTGTTTACAGTTTGAAACCATAAAATGTTGAAAAATTATGTCATTCTTGAGTATATCACTCAATGGTGCTCATAAACGTGTCAAATTTGATCTATAATATACTTTAATATACGTTACTTTAATCTTTAATATACTTAAGAACGGGGCCCCAGACATCACACAGGGGGTCTGAAACACCGCACAGTGGTCCAAAATATCGCTGTGCTCTGCCTGGGGCCCCATATGCTGCCTGGGGCCCCTGTGCTCTGCCTGGGGCCCCATATGCTGCCTGGGGCCCCTGTGCTCTGCCTGGGGCCACTGTGCTCTGCCTGGGGCCCCATATGCTGCCTGGGGCCCCTGTGCTCTGCCTGGGGCCCCATATGCTGCCTGGGGCCCCTGTGCTCTGCCTGGGGCCCCTGTGCTCTGCCTGGGGCCCCATGTTCTGCCTGGGGCACACGGAGCCCCTGTGCTCTGCCTGGGGCCCCATGTTCTGCCTGGGGCCACTGTGCTCTGCCTGGGGCCCCATATGCTGCCTGGGGCCCCTGTGCTCTGCCTGGGACCACTGTGCTCTGCCTGGGGCCCCATATGCTGCCTGGGGCCCCTGTGCTCTGCCTGGGGCCCCTGTGCTCTGCCTGGGGCCCCATATGCTGCCTGGGGCCCCTGTGCTCTGCCTGGGGCCCCATATGCTGCCTGGGGCCCCTGTGCTATGCCTGGGGCCCCTGTGCTCTGCCTGGGGCCGCTGTGCTCTGCCTGGGGCCCCATATGCTGCCTGGGGCCCCTGTGCTCTGCCTGGGGCCCCATATGCTGCATGGGGCCCCTGTGCTCTGCCTGGGGCCCCGTGTGCTGCCTGGGGCCCCTGTGCTCTGCCTGGGGCCCCATGTTCTGCCTGGGGCCCCTGTGCTCTGCCTGGGGCCCCATATGCTGCCTGGGGCCCCTGTGCTATGCCTGGGGCCCCTGTGCTCTGCCTGGGGCCACTGTGCTCTGCCTGGGGCCCCATATGCTGCCTGGGGCCCCTGTGCTCTGCCTGGGGCCCCATATGCTGCCTGGGGCCCCTGTGCTCTGCCTGGGGCCCCGTGTGCTGCCTGGGGCCCCTGTGCTCTGCCTGGGGCCCCATGTTCTGCCTGGGCCACTGTGCTCTAACTGGGGCCCCATATGCTGCCTGGGGCCCCTGTGCTCTGCCTGG
Organism: Ranitomeya variabilis; assembly: GCF_051348905.1. Classification (NCBI taxonomy): domain Eukaryota; kingdom Metazoa; phylum Chordata; class Amphibia; order Anura; family Dendrobatidae; genus Ranitomeya; species Ranitomeya variabilis. Next base: position 276,322,693 of record NC_135232.1, read on the forward strand.
GGCCACTGTGCTCTAACTGGGGCCCCATATGCTGCCTGGGGCCCCTGTGCTCTGCCTGGGGCCACTGTGCTCTGCCTGGGGCCCCATATGCTGCCTGGGGCCCCTGTGCTCTGCCTGGGGCCCCATATGCTGCCTGGGGCCCCTGTGCTCTGCCTGGGGCCCCTGTGCTCTGCCTGGGGCCCCATGTTCTGCCTGGGGCACACGGAGCCCCTGTGCTCTGCCTGGGGCCCCATGTTCTGCCTGGGGCCACTGTGCTCTGCCTGGGGCCCCATATGCTGCCTGGGGCCCCTGTGCTCTGCCTGGGACCACTGTGCTCTGCCTGGGGCCCCATATGCTGCCTGGGGCCCCTGTGCTCTGCCTGGGGCCCCTGTGCTCTGCCTGGGGCCCCATATGCTGCCTGGGGCCCCTGTGCTCTGCCTGGGGCCCCATATGCTGCCTGGGGCCCCTGTGCTATGCCTGGGGCCCCTGTGCTCTGCCTGGGGCCACTGTGCTCTGCCTGGGGCCCCATATGCTGCCTGGGGCCCCTGTGCTCTGCCTGGGGCCCCATATGCTGCCTGGGGCCCCTGTGCTCTGCCTGGGGCCCCGTGTGCTGCCTGGGGCCCCTGTGCTCTGCCTGGGGCCCCATGTTCTGCCTGGGCCACTGTGCTCTAACTGGGGCCCCATATGCTGCCTGGGGCCCCTGTGCTCTGCCTGGGGCCACTGTGCTCTAACTGGGGCCCCATATGCTGCCTGGGGCCCCTGTGCTCTGCCTGGGGCCCCTGTGCTCTGCCTGGGGCCCCATGTTCTGCCTGGGGCACACGGAGCCCCTGTGCTCTGCCTGGGGCCCCATGTTCTGCCTGGGGCCACTGTGCTCTGCCTGGGGCCCCATATGCTGCCTGGGGCCCCTGTGCTCTGCCTGGGGCCACTGTGCTCTGCCTGGGGCCCCATATGCTGCCTGGGGCCCCTGTGCTCTGCCTGGGGCCCCATATGCTGCCTGGGGCCCCTGTGCTATGCCTGGGGCCACTGTGCTCTGCCTGGGGCCCCATATGCTGCCTGGGGCCCCATATGCTGCCTGGGGCCCATGTGCTCTGCCTGGGGCCCCGTGTGCTGCCTGGGGCCCCTGTGCTCTGCCTGGGGCCCCATGTTCTGCCTGGGCCACTGTGCTCTAACTGGGGCCCCATATGCTGCCTGGGGCCCCTGTGCTCTGCCTGGGGCCACTGTGCTCTAACTGGGGCCCCATATGCTGCCTGGGGCCCCTGTGCTCTGCCTGGGGCCACTGTGCTCTGCCTGGGGCCCCATATGCTGCCTGGGGCCCCTGTGCTCTGCCTTGGGCCCCATATGCTGCCTGGGGCCCCTGTGCTCTGCCTGGAGCCCCTGTGCTCTGCCTGGGGCCCCATGTTCTGCCTGGGGCCACTGTGCTCTGCCTGGGGCCCCATATGCTGCCTGGGGCCCCTGTGCTCTGCCTGGGACCACTGTGCTCTGCCTGGGGCCCCATATGCTGCCTGGGGCCCCTGTGCTCTGCCTGGGGCCACTGTGCTCTGCCTGGGGCCCCATATGCTGCCTGGGGCCCCTGTGCTCTGCCTGGGACCCCATATGCTGCCTGGGGCCCCTGTGCTCTGCCTGGGGCCCCTGTGCTCTGCCTGGGGCCACTGTGCTCTGCCTGGGGCCCCATATGCTGCCTGGGGCCCCTGTGCTCTGCCTGGGGCCCCATATGCTGCCTGGGGCCCCTGTGCTCTGCCTGGGGCCCCGTGTGCTGCCTGGGGCCCCTGTGCTCTGCCTGGGGCCCCATGTTCTGCCTGGGCCACTGTGCTCTAACTGGGGCCCCATATGCTGCCTGGGGCCCCTGTGCTCTGCCTGGGGCCACTGTGCTCTAACTGGGGCCCCATATGCTGCCTGGGGCCCCTGTGCTCTGCCTGGGGCCACTGTGCTCTGCCTGGGGCCCCATATGCTGCCTGGGGCCCCTGTGCTCTGCCTGGGGCCCCATATGCTGCCTGGGGCCCCTGTGCTCTGCCTAGAGCCCCTGTGCTCTGCCTGGGGCCCCATGTTCTGCCTGGGGCCACTGTGCTCTGCCTGGGGCCCCATATGCTGCCTGGGGCCCCTGTGCTCTGCCTGGGACCACTGTGCTCTGCCTGGGGCCCCATATGCTGCCTGGGGCCCTTGTGCTCTGCCTGGGGCCACTGTGCTCTGCCTGGGGCCCCATATGCTGCCTGGGGCCCCTGTGCTCTGCCTGGGGCCCCATATGCTGCCTGGGGCCCCTGTGCTCTGCCTACAGCCCCTGTGCTCTGCCTGGGGCCCCATGTTCTGCCTGGGGCCACTGTGCTCTGCCTGGGGCCCCATATGCTGCCTGGGGCCCCTGTGCTCTGCCTGGGACCACTGTGCTCTGCCTGGGGCCCCATATGCTGCCTGGGGCCACTGTGCTCTGCCTGGGTGTAGGACACTGGTGACGTCACTTATCTCCGGACATTAGCTCCGGACATTATCTCCGGACATTAGCTCCGGACAAAGCCACGGAAGTTGGCACAAATTGCAGGAAGTAGTATTCTAGGCAATTAATCTCCGGACATTAGCTCCGGACATTAGCTCCGGACATTAGCTCCGGACATTAGCTCCGAACATTATCTCCGGACATTAGCTCCGGACAAAGCCACGGAAGTTGGCACAAATTGCAGGAAGTAGAATTCTAGGCAATTATATATTAGATGTAGAATGTAAGCCCGCATGGGCAGGGTCCTCTCCCCTCTGTATCAGTCTGTCTGTATCAGTCTGTCATTGTTAGTTTTGTTTACTGTAAGTGATATTTGTATTTTGATGTAACCCCTTCTCATGAACAGCACCATGGAATTAATGGTGCTATTTAAATAAATAAATAATAATAATAATAATAATAATAATAATATAGCACTTATATACACTCAATATCCCAATCAGAATTTATGTAACCACTGTGAAATAAATTGGGAAGAATAAGGAGTCATAGCCATATAGCCATGCATAGCTACAAGCACTATAATAGATACAATACATGTGCAGTTGGATGTATCCCTTGAACATATAAAAAAGAAAGCAAGTGGTAAATCCCATGTAATCATAGGGCATCTAGACACACACAAAAAGTCCACAAGTAGTTGAACAGGGCACCTATATAGTCCTGTCCATGAGTGTGGCATCCACCATGACGCGCGTTTTGGTATTGCACCTTTGTCAGGTGGAATATGTCGGGATGGGGGGGTTGTGCAATAAACTTACTTTTTTGGATTATAAGATGCACTTTTTTCCCCAAATTTGGGAGGAAAAATGGGGTCCGTTTTATAACTTCTAACCTATGACAACATTTCTAGAAATATCAGAAATATCACAAAAAAATATATCTTTACCAACACCAAGTCAGATCACAAACGCACAAGCAAGATGCAGCAGACCCCCATGATAAAGGCAGGGGCAACACAGGTGCAAAATACTGATGAAAACAACCACTCACAGACCTACCAATTTATGAAGGAGGTGGCTGCCTGGTATTTAAAAAGCATACTTTTATTATGAAAAATAATGCATAAGATAACATACATTACATGAGTTATTGGTCAATATTTTTCCCCAAAAACGTAAGCTTGCAATCCATGTCAAGAGTCCTCTTACTTGTGAATCCTCACACTAAAATTCAAACCAGCTAATCTAGGACAAATGCTTTATTTTCCATCTTTATGCAGGATGCAGCCAGGCCCATGTTAGTAGGGTGTACTGGAGTGTCTGTTCTTGTGGGGTGCACTTATGGAGTGATGGACAGCACGCCTAATCTAATAGTATGGGGGTCATCATTAGGCTGTAAGCCAGACACTGTGCATCACACCTATCTGTGTGACTGGCATCCTATGAAGGCCTCATCTGTGTGCATTTCAAATAATAGGCAGCCACCCCATCCATAAATTGGTAGGTCTGTGAATGGTTGTTTTCTTCAGTATTTTGCACCTATTCAACCCCCACCTTTATCATGTCTGCTGCATCCTGCTAGTGCATTTGTAATCTGATTTGGTGCATCTTATAATTCGAATTTAGCTTACCAGGGGGAAGGAGCAGTGGTGGCAGAGCAGGTTCACAAGAGGCAGGGGCGCTGCTGTAGGAAGCTGGCAACGGTGGCAGGAATGGGGCGATGCTGCAGGCCCCGGGCTGGGAGGAGGAAGTGTCTCAGCAGTGTGAGGCTGCGGGCCCTGGACTTCAAGAAAATGTCCGAGGCAGGAGCGGTGTCCATTGATTTCCCAGGGTCATTGAGCCGAGATCTCAATCTGTGCATGCGCAGTTAGGTACCTCATAGTGTGGGACTGATTTTCAGCATACGGCTCTGGCAAACTTCGCATAATTGAAGGAAGGATGAATGGACAAATGTACCAAGACATTCTTGATAAAAATCTGCTGCCACGTACAAAGATGATGAAGATAAAACGAGGATGGACATTTTGTCGGCATATGCAACGGATTAGGACTTATTATAAGTGAAAGGAGGACTTTATACTAACCAGACAGCAGATGGCGATAGTGTGTAAAGTTATATACTTTTGCTGTAATGTGGGGAGGGAAGCTCTCAATTGTTGGTTGTTTTTCTTACATGTGTTATGCCTCAGTGCACGGACTGTGTGACACTGAATTGTATCTCATGTTTATCCAGTATGAAGTAAATACTGTTTACTCAAGATATCTTGCTTATTGAAGCTCTCTGTAACTACAGCGGTGACTGCAAGAAGACGCACTCTGCAACAGGTTATGGGCCCAGACACTACAGGTCTGCACTACAAGCCCAGGCAGAAGGATTCTGGTTTATAACTCCAGATAACAACGGAGCACACAGATAAGCTCTGTAAACAGAAGGAAATAAATACAGAGTGACAGAGGAATTCATGATCCCAGGAGCTGGACATACAGGAGAATATCTTCAGAACAACTCTCTAAACAAGTCAGACTATATAAAGATGATGAGTAACACAGAACTGAAATTTACAGTAGCTAAACTGAATAGTGAAAATTATCAGTTATGGAAATTCAAAGTAGAGATGTTGTTATCTAAGGATGATCTATGGGAAGTAATTGTTACAGCAAGACCAGATTAAGATAATCAGACATGGGATAAAAAGAATATGCAAGCTAAAGCCACCATTAGCTTTTTAGTGGATGATGCTCAATTAATACATATAAGAAATGAAGAAACAGCTAAGGGAATGTGGGAAGCATTAAGAAAACTGTATGAAAGACCTAGCTTGAATCACAAGTTATTTTTATTAAGAAAGCTGTACAGTATGAGATTGAGTGCAAATGACGATATGCAGAAGCACATATTCTCAATGATGGAAGTGATATCACAGCTAAGATCTATTGGTGAAGATGTTAAAGAAAGTCATGTGGCAGCTATATTGTTGTGCAGTTTACCAGATTCGTATACAGCCTTGATAAATGCCCTTGAGACAAGACCAGAAACTGACATTACATTAGATTTTGTGAAAACAAGACTAATAGATGAATATCAGAGAAGAAAAGAACAAAGAAATGATTCTTCTACTGAAAAGGACAGTGAAAATGCTCTTAAAGCTACAGAATTCAAAAAACCATATAATAAAGAGACAAGAGAATGCTTCAGATGTAAGAAAAAAGGTCATTTAAAGAAAGACTGTACCATATGGAAAGCGTAACAACAAAAATTACAACATAAACAGCATACACAGAAAGTAAAAAACACAATTTCCGATTCATGTGAGAATAATTGGAATGGCACATTTAAAGTAACAGACAAGAAATCATCACTTGGTTGGTTTATTGATTCAGGAGCAACGAGTCATATGACAAGTGACAAGAATTTCTTTACTGATCTTGATTTAAATAAGAAAGAAGCCATTTATCTTGCAGATGGAAGCAAAATAACCGCAGAAGGTATCGGACAAGGTATGCTAAATTGTTCAAACAAGTTCGGGCAAGATTCAAAGATACTTGTGCAAGATGTGTTGTATGTTCCAAAATTGGAAGGCGGATTATTATCTGTGAAACGTTTAACAGCAAAAGGACTTACAGTGAAATTCAAAGACAATGAGTGTGCAATTATTGCAGGAAACAAGGTGATAACCAAAGTCAAGGCAGATGAACAATTATATCATTTTGACACACCAAAGGAACAGATGAAGGTATGTACACATGATCACAAAAACTGTATTCAAATGTGGCATAGACGTCTAGGACATAGACACCTGTTGTGAATTTGCTTTTTGCTCCCTCTAGTGGTTACTAGTTTTTTGACTCTGGTTTTTCTGTCATTCCTTTTATCCGCACCTGGGTCGTTAGTTAGGGGTGTTGCTATATAAGCTCCCTGGACCTTCAGTTCAATGCCTGGCAACGTAGTTATCAGAGCTAATCTGCTGTGCTCTTGTCTACTGATCCTGGTTCCGGTTATTTCAGCTAAGTCTGCTTTTTGCTTTTTGCTATTTGTTTTGGTTTTGTATTTTTTGTCCAGCTTGTTCCTAATCTGTATCCTGACCTTTGCTGGAAGCTCTAGGGGGCTGGTGTTCTCCCCCCGGACCGTTAGACGGTTCGGGGGTTCTTGAATTTCCAGTGTGGATTTTAATAGGGTTTTCTGTTGACCATATAAGTTACCTTTCTTTATTCTGCTATCAGTAAGCGGGCCTCTCTGTGCTAAACCTGGTTCATTTCTGTGTTTGTCATTTCCTCTTACCTCACCGTTATTATTTGTGGGGGGCTTCTATCCTGCTTTGGGGTCCCTTCTCTGGAGGCAAGAGAGGTCTTTGTTTTCCTCTACTAGGGGTAGTTAGATTCTCCGGCTGGCGCGTGTCATCTAGAATCAACGTAGGAATGATCCCCGGCTACTTCTAGTGTTGGCGTTAGGAGTAGATATATGGTCAACCCAGTTACCACTGCCCTATGAGCTGGATTTTTGTACTCTGCAGACTTCCACGTTCCTCTGAGACCCTCGCCATTGGGGTCATAACAGTTTGCCAGGCCTGTATTAAATGTTTAATGCATTGCAGAAGAGGGATTATAAGAAAGAAGATTCTGAGTTTTTTTTTTTTTTCTCTTTCTCCTTCCCCTTTACCTCAGAGTGGCTATGCTTGCTGCAGACATGAATGTCCAGACTTTGATTACAAGTGTGGACCAGCTGGCTACTCGTGTGCAGGGCATACAAGACTATGTTATCAGAAATCCTAGGTCAGAACCTAAGATACCGATTCCTGAACTGTTTTCCGGAGACAGGTTTAAGTTTGGGAATTTCAGGAATAATTGTAAATTGTTTTTGTCCCTGAGACCCTGTTCATCTGGAGACTCCGCTCAGCAAGTAAAAATTGTTATTTCGTTCTTACGGGGCGACCCTCAGGATTGGGCTTTTTCGCTGGCGCCGGGAGATCCGGCATTGGCTGATATTGATGCGTTTTTTCTGGCGCTCGGTTTACTTTATGAGGAACCCAATCTTGAGATTCAGGCAGAAAAGGCCTTGCTGGCTATGTCTCAGGGGCAGGACGAGGCTGAAGTGTATTGCCAAAAATTTCGGAAATGGTCCGTGCTGACACATTGGAACGAGTGTGCACTGGCCGCTAATTTTAGAAATGGCCTTTCTGATGCCATTAAGAATGTTATGGTGGGTTTTCCCATTCCCACAGGTCTGAATGATACTATGGCACTGGCTATTCAAATTGACCGGCGGTTGCGGGAGCGCAAAACCGCAAACTCCCTCATGGTGTTGTCTGAACAGACACCTAATTCGGTGCAATGTGATAGAAAAACCGCAAATTCCCTCATGGTGTTGTCTGAACAGACACCTGATTTAATGCAATGTGATAGAATCCTGACTAGAGATGAGCGGAAAATTCATAGACGCCGGAATGGCTTATGCTATTACTGTGGTGATTCTACACATGTTATCTCAGCATGCTCTAAACGTATAGCTAAGGTTGTTAGTCCTGTCACCGTTGGTAATTTGCAACCTAAATTTATTCTGTCTGTAACTTTGATTTGCTCACTGTCGTCTTATCCTGTCATGGCGTTTGTAGATTCAGGTGCTGCCCTGAGTCTTATGGATCTGTCATTTGCTAAGCACTGTGGTTTTACTCTTGAACCATTAGAAAATCCTATTCCTCTTAGGGGTATTGATGCTACGCCATTGGCAGCAAATAAACCGCAGTATTGGACACAGGTTACCATGTGCATGACTCCTGAACACCGCGAGGTGATACGTTTTCTTGTTTTGCATAAAATGCATGATTTGGTTGTTTTAGGGCTGCCATGGTTACAGACCCATAATCCCGTCCTGGACTGGAAGGCTATGTCAGTGTCAAGTTGGGGCTGTCGTGGTATTCATGGGGATTCCCTGCCTGTGTCTATTGCTTCTTCTACGCCTTCGGAAGTTCCGGAGTATTTGTCTGATTATCAGGATGTCTTTAGCGAGTCCAGGTCCAGTGCATTGCCTCCTCATAGGGACTGTGACTGTGCTATAGATTTGATCCCAGGCAGTAAATTTCCTAAGGGAAGACTGTTTAATCTGTCGGTACCTGAACATACCGCTATGCGTTCATATATCAAGGAGTCTCTGGAGAAAGGACATATTCGTCCGTCTTCTTCCCCTCTTGGTGCGGGATTCTTTTTTGTGGCAAAAAAGGACGGATCTTTGAGACCTTGTATTGATTATCGGCTTTTAAATAAGATCACTGTCAAATTTCAGTATCCTTTGCCGCTGTTGTCTGACTTGTTTGCCCGGATTAAAGGTGCCAAGTGGTTCACCAAGATAGACCTTCGTGGTGCGTACAACCTTGTGCGCATTAAGCAAGGTGATGAATGGAAAACCGCATTCAATACGCCCGAAGGTCATTTTGAGTACTTGGTGATGCCTTTTGGGCTCTCCAATGCGCCTTCAGTTTTTCAGTCCTTTATGCATGACATTTTCCGGAAGTATCTGGATAGATTTTTGATTGTTTATCTGGATGATATTTTGGTTTTTTCTGATAATTGGGACTCGCATGTGGAGCAGGTCAGGTTGGTCTTTAAAATTCTGCGTGAAAATTCTTTGTTTGTCAAGGGCTCAAAGTGTCTCTTTGGTGTACAGAAGGTTCCCTTTTTGGGGTTCATTTTTTCCCCTTCTGCTGTGGAGATGGACCCAGTCAAGGTCCGAGCTATTCTTGATTGGACTCAGCCCTCGTCAGTTAAGAGTCTTCAGAAGTTCTTGGGTTTCGCTAACTTCTACCGTCGTTTTATCGCTAATTTTTCTAGCATTGTGAAACCTTTGACGGATATGACCAAGAAGGGCTCCGATGTAGCTAACTGGGCTCCTGCTGCCGTGGAGGCTTTCCAGGAGTTGAAACGCCGGTTTACTTCGGCGCCTGTTTTGTGCCAGCCCGATATCTCACTTCCCTTTCAGGTTGAGGTGGATGCTTCAGAGATTGGAGCAGGGGCCGTTTTGTCGCAGAGAGGCCCTGGTTGCTCTGTTATGAAACCTTGTGCCTTTTTCTCTAGGAAGTTTTCGCCTGCCGAGCGAAATTATGATGTGGGTAATCGGGAGTTGTTGGCCATGAAATGGGCATTTGAGGAGTGGCGTCATTGGCTCGAGGGTGCTAAGCATCGTGTGGTGGTCTTGACTGATCACAAAAATCTGATGTATCTCGAGTCTGCTAAACGCCTTAATCCGAGACAGGCCCGCTGGTCATTGTTTTTCTCCCGCTTTGATTTTGTTGTCTCGTATTTACCAGGTTCAAAGAATGTGAAGGCCGATGCTCTTTCTAGGAGCTTTGTGCCTGATGCTCCTGGAGTCGCGGATCCTGTTGGTATTCTTAAGGATGGAGTTATCTTGTCAGCTATTTCTCCGGATCTGCGACGTGTGTTGCAGAGATTTCAGGCTGATAGGCCTGAGTCTTGTCCACCTGACAGACTGTTTGTCCCGGATAAGTGGACCAGCAGAGTCATTTCCGAGGTTCATTCCTCGGTGTTGGCAGGTCACCCGGGAATTTTTGGCACCAGAGATCTGGTGGCCAGGTCCTTTTGGTGGCATTCCTTGTCGAGGGATGTGCGGTCATTTGTGCAGTCCTGTGGGACTTGTGCTCGAGCTAAGCCTTGCTGTTCTCGTGCCAGCGGTTTGCTCTTGCCCTTGCCTGTCCCGAAGAGACCTTGGACACATATCTCCATGGATTTCATTTCTGATCTTCCGCTATCTCAGGGCATGTCTGTTATCTGGGTGATATGTGATCGCTTCTCCAAGATGGTCCATTTGGTTCCTTTGCCTAAGCTGCCTTCCTCTTCCGATCTGGTTCCTGTGTTTTTCCAGAACGTGGTTCGTTTGCACGGCATCCCTGAGAATATTGTGTCAGACAGAGGATCCCAGTTCGTTTCCAGGTTCTGGCGATCCTTTTGTAGTAGGATGGGCATTGATTTGTCGTTTTCGTCTGCTTTCCATCCTCAGACTAATGGACAGACGGAGCGAACCAATCAGACTTTGGAGGCTTATTTGAGGTGTTTTGTCTCTGCTGATCAGGACGATTGGGTGACGTTCTTGCCGTTGGCTGAGTTTGCCCTTAATAATCGGGCTAGTTCCGCCACCTTGGTTTCGCCTTTTTTCTGCAACTCTGGTTTCCATCCTCGCTTTTCTTCGGGTCATGTGGAGCCTTCTGACTGTCCTGGGGTGGATTCTGTGGTGGATAGGTTGCAGCGGATCTGGAATCATGTGGTGGACAACTTGAAGTTGTCACAGGAGAGGGCTCAGCGCTTTGCCAACCGCCGCCGCGGTGTGGGTCCCCGACTACGCGTTGCGGATTTGGTATGGCTTTCTTCCCGCTTTGTTCCTATGAAGGTCTCCTCTCCCAAATTTAAACCTCGTTTTATTGGTCCTTACAAGATATTGGAAATACTTAATCCTGTATCTTTTCGTCTGGATCTTCCTGTGTCGTTTGCTATTCACAATGTATTTCATAGGTCCTTGTTGCGGCGGTACATTGTGCCTGTAGTTCCTTCTGCTGAGCCTCCTGCTCCGGTGTTGGTTGAGGGTGAGTTGGAGTACGTGGTGGAGAAGATCTTGGATTCTCGCCTCTCCAGGCGGAGGCTTCAGTACCTGGTCAAGTGGAAGGGCTATGGTCAGGAGGATAATTCCTGGGTGGTCGCCTCCGATGTTCATGCGGCCGATTTAGTTCGTGCCTTTCATGCCGCTCATCCTGATCGCCCTGGTGGTCGTGGTGAGGGTTCGGTGACCCCTCACTAAGGGGGGGGTACTGTTGTGAATTTGCTTTTTGCTCCCTCTAGTGGTTACTAGTTTTTTGACTCTGGTTTTTCTGTCATTCCTTTTATCCGCACCTGGGTCGTTAGTTAGGGGTGTTGCTATATAAGCTCCCTGGACCTTCAGTTCAATGCCTGGCAACGTAGTTATCAGAGCTAATCTGCTGTGCTCTTGTCTACTGATCCTGGTTCCGGTTATTTCAGCTAAGTCTGCTTTTTGCTTTTTGCTATTTGTTTTGGTTTTGTATTTTTTGTCCAGCTTGTTCCTAATCTGTATCCTGACCTTTGCTGGAAGCTCTAGGGGGCTGGTGTTCTCCCCCCGGACCGTTAGACGGTTCGGGGGTTCTTGAATTTCCAGTGTGGATTTTAATAGGGTTTTCTGTTGACCATATAAGCTACCTTTCTTTATTCTGCTATCAGTAAGCGGGCCTCTCTGTGCTAAACCTGGTTCATTTCTGTGTTTGTCATTTCCTCTTACCTCACCGTTATTATTTGTGGGGGGCTTCTATCCTGCTTTGGGGTCCCTTCTCTGGAGGCAAGAGAGGTCTTTGTTTTCCTCTACTAGGGGTAGTTAGATTCTCCGGCTGGCGCGTGTCATCTAGAATCAACGTAGGAATGATCCCCGGCTACTTCTAGTGTTGGCGTTAGGAGTAGATATATGGTCAACCCAGTTACCACTGCCCTATGAGCTGGATTTTTGTACTCTGCAGACTTCCACGTTCCTCTGAGACCCTCGCCATTGGGGTCATAACAGACACCCTGATGGTATAAGGGAACTACAGAGAAAAGAATTGACAAAAGATTTAAAGATATCAGATTGCTCAATTACCATAAGATGTGAATGTTGTATAAAATCCAAAGCCACAAGGATATCTATTCCAAAAGAAAGTGAGATGAAAAGCGAAAGACCACTTGATTTTGTGCATACTGACGTATGTGGACCCATGAAAGTGACTACATCAGGAGGCAATAGATACATGTTGACTTTTATAGACGATTACTCAAGATACACAGTCACATACTTAATTAAAAACAAAAGTGAAGTTTTTGATAAACTTGTAGACTATGTAACAAGATCAAGTAACAAATTTCAAAGGAAGCCAATTGTCATCAGAAGTGATAATGGAGGTGAATTTACAGGTCACAGAATAGAAAACTACTTAAGACAAAATGGAATAGAACACCAGAAAACGGTTCCATACACACCTGAACAAAATGGAGTAGCAGAAAGAAAAAACAGAACTCTAACAGAAATGATAAGATGTATGCTGACGGATTCCAAACTACCAGAGAAATATTGGGGTGAGGCAGCAATGACAGCTACATATCTACAGAACCGACTTTTTTCCAGAAAACTGACAAAAACTCCATATGAACTGTGGCAAGGTATGAAACCAAGTGTCAATCATTTAAAAGTTTTTGGATGTAAAGTTTTTATATTCATTCCAACAGAAAAACGTTCCAAACTTCAAAACAGATCCATGGAAGGAATATTTGTTGGATATAGTGAAAATTGCAAAGGATACAGAATCCTAGATCCCAAAACAGACAGAGTTACGGTGAGTAACAGTGTGACATTCATTGAAGATTTAAATGAAGACATTATGATTTCAGTTGAAACAAAAAATGAGAAAACCAATAGTGACACAACTGAAGAAATATCTGATGAGAAAGAAGCAGAAATTAACAAAGAACAAAATACTGAAAGTGAAGAATCACAACTACAAGCAAACACAGAACCAAGACGTTCAATGAGAGAGAACAAAGGAAAACCACCAAAACGTCTCTCATACAAGACAAGCACAAGAAAAATCTATGAGCCTACCTCTTGGGAAGACATATCTAACCTTCCTGTAGAAGAAGCTAATAAATGGATAGAAGCAACAGAAACAGAAATTAAATCCATGCAAGATTCAAATACATGGACACTAACAGATTTACCAGAAGGAAGAAAAACCATAGGATGTAAATGGATTTTTAAAGTTAAATACCAAACAGATGGCACAGCTGAAAGATACCAAGCAAGACTCGTAGCTAAAAGGTATTCTCAAAAATATGGAGAAGACTATGATGAGACATTTGCTCCAGTTGTCAAACACACTACAATAAGAACTTTACTTACAGTTGCAGCAATGAAACAGATGCAACTGAGACATCTGGATGTAAAGACAGCTTTTCTGAATGGAGATTTAACAGGAGACATTTATATGGAACAACCTCCAGGATTCAAAGATGAAAGAAATCCAAACAAAGTTTGTAAACTACAGAAAAGCATATATGGTTTAAAGAAAGCAGCTAAAGCGTGGAATGACAAAATCACGGAAGTACTTACAAATGAAAAATTTCAAAGAAGCAAAGTTGATCCATGCTTATACACAAAAAGGCTGAGTAATAGATGGATTTATATACTCATATATGTAGACGACATTTTGATTTGTTTTGAACAAGAAAGGGATAACGAAAACATTCTAAAAATCCTGAAGCAACTTTTCGAAATCAAAGACTTGGGAAATGTAAAACAATATCTAGGAATACAGGTAGAAAGAGAAGAAGACGGAAGTTTCCTACTGAATCAAAATCACATGATTCAAGACATAACAGAAAAATTTGGATTAAAGGATGCAAAAACAGTAAAGTCTCCAATGGAAACTAATTATCTCAAAGAGATGAACAGTGAAAAAAATATGCTACCAAATAATGAAGAATACAGAACAGCAATAGGAAAACTACTGTATCTAGCGACCGTTACAAGACCAGACATCGCAGCAGCAGTAGGAATCCTGAGTAGAAAGGTATCAAAACCAAATAAAGCTGATTGGAATGCCGTGAAGAGAGTAATGCGTTATTTGAAAGGAACTAGCAATGTTAAGCTGAAATTACCCACAAGTGATGATTGCATTTTAACAGGATATGTTGATGCAGATTGGGCTGGAGATCCAACTGACAAAAGATCTACCAGTGGACATATTTTTTTTCTCTCAGGTGGACCAATAAGTTGGACAAGTAAGAAACAGTCAATTGTGACACTATCTTCAACAGAAGCAGAATATGTTGCCGCAGCACATGCGAGTCAAGAAGTACTGTGGTTAAGACAATTGTTGACAGAATTAGGACAACCACAGTTGGCACCAACAAAACTGAAAGAGGACAATCAAGGATGTCTTGTTCTTGCTCAGATGGAAAGAGTTAATCCAAGAACCAAGCATATTGATGTGAAATATCATTTCTTGAGAGATCATCAGGAACAAGGAGTCTTGAAATTAGAGTACTGTCCTACTGAAGAAATGACAGCAGACGTCCTCACGAAGGCGTTGAATGCTGATAAACATCAGAGACTAATAAAAAAGTTGGGTTTGATTGAATAAGTCCTTATTGTTGAGAAAGGGTGTTGGCATATGCAACGGATTAGGACTTATTATAAGTGAAAGGAGGACTTTATACTAACCAGACAGCAGATGGCGATAGTGTGTAAAGTTATATACTTGCTGTAATGTGGGGAGGGAAGCTCTCAATTGTTGGTTGTTTTTCTTACTTCCTGATTATTCATTCTTCTTCTTGAATGTGTTATGCCTCAGTGCACGGACTGTGTGACACTGAATTGTATCTCATGTTTATCCAGTATGAAGTAAATACTGTTTACTCAAGATATCTTGCTTATTGAAGCTCTCTGTAACTACAGCGGTGACTGCAAGAAGACGCACTCTGCAACACATTTCAGTAAGACAATGACCTCAAACACACAGCCCACACAGTCCACAACTCTCAGTTTGTTTCAGCGAAAGAAAGTAAATATGCTATAATGGCCAAGCCAATCACATGAACTGAATCCAATGGAAAATTTATGGAAGGAACTAAAGTTCAGAATTCATAGGAGTCCACAGACCCTTCAGGATTTGAACATTGTTTGTGTGATGAATGGGCCAAAATCAAACCTTATCAATGCATGCGACTAGTTTCTTCATACAGGACGCGTCTTGAAGCTGTCATCACCAACAAAGGCTTTTATATGAGGTATTAAATACATTTCAGGAAGCATGTTCAATACTTTTTCCCTATGTCATTTCTCATTATTACACATAGCTTAATTTGTGGGCATCTATGATTTGATTTGCCTGTGTGGATTGGATGAGTTGTTATTGACATATGGTGAAAATTTCATGTCAATAGAATCTTTAGAAATATATTGATATTGAAAGAGGTTGTCCACTACTTTAGCATTTATGACCTATCATTAAGATATCATTAATGTCTGATCGTTCAGGCTCCGACACCCGGCAACCCCGTTAATCAGCTGTTCTCTCTGTCGAGCCGGCTGGAAATGCTCACTTGTGGAGCTAGCCATCATCTGATAATGGCTGCTGGTGGGTACTGCACAGCTGCCTCTCATTCAAATCAATAGGAGGTGGATGTGCATGACCAAGCCGCGGCAACTATCAGAAGACTGCCATCTCCGCAAGCTGATCAGACATTGATGACATCAAGGAAAATAGAAAAAATTGGAGTCCGGCTCAACAGGACTGGAGTTTCCTTTTCTTTTTCTTTTTCAAAAGAAATTATAGTGCATACAAAAGAAGAATGTACATGGTCGACATGACCTAGTCGACGTGTTTCGACTGCACTAGGAAGTCTTACTCATTCTTTTGTATGCACTATAAATTCGTTTGAAAAAGAAAAAGAAAAGGAAAATCCAGTCCTGTTGAGCCGGACTCCAATTTTTTCTATTTTCCTTGATGTGAGGCCAGGGTGAGGCCGGTGTCTGATCCCCAGGCGGATGAGCATAGAGCAACTGGGTGAGCTGGAATCAAGTTTCTGTAATTGATGACATATCCTAGGGTTAAGTCATCAATGCTAAAGTAGTGGACATCTCCTTTAAATATAGAAAATTGGTGACGTGTTCAATAATAATTTCACACACCATACAGCACATAGGATGCACGAAGCAGATAAGTATGTTAGGCACGTAACGGTAAATGTAGGCAGTTGCTCAATGGTAGATTAGATCCTTAGATAGTGAGATACCATGACACTTCCAATTTCCAGAAAAAAAATATTTTTCTTGCATGTCAGCAAGTCTGTGCATATAGGCCAATGTTCACGTTTTGGTTTATGCATCTTGGTGACGGCCAACGGGAGGGACATAGGTGCATGTCGGAGAAATGTGTGACACGTGTTACTGAAAAATCAGCCTTTGAATTGATATGCAAAAGAGGCAAAAGATTTATTACAGATCTGAAGCCTTTGTCACTCCAAGTCTATTCTCTGCCCAGTGCCACTTCATCAACCTTAATAATGAAGCCTCTGTGTTGTGTGACTTCAGGCAAAGGAGCCGTCGGTCAAACAAGAGGCAGTAGGGCTGGCGGGGAATAGATTTGGAGTGACAGGGGCATCAGATCTTCAAATTGCTCTTCAGCTTCATTTGCATTTGAATACTAATTTCTCAGTAATAAAGAAACTGACTTGCCATGTAAAAGTATTGCTGGACTAGTCTTTGAAGGGTTAAGTGCACAAATTAATAATCATGCCGACAGATTCCCATTAAAAGAAATCTGTCAGTAAGATCGACCCTCCTAACCCATCTGCATGACACACTTCATAAGAAGCTGAATAGAATGATTCCCTGATATCTTGAATCCGATGTCTTATTCCAGAGAAATCCACATTTTTTCTTATATGAGGGTTACCCATGTGATATTTCATGGCAGCTCTCCTGATCTCACTGCAGAGCTGTGTGGTGTTATAACCTCAGGTTTCTTATAACTGCATGTCTTCAGGTTCCTCTCAGCTCCAGCTTCCATCTCAGGAGCAGACGGGGTTGCAATATAGTTACAATACAGCAGAGCTGTGAGAAATGCAGCTACCAATGTGTTTATTATGAGACATAGTTCAGCTCCCCCTATTTATAAAAAAAAAGCTCTGGAGGCAGATTACCATGCAGATCAATGTTCTACCCATCGTCTTTAACAGCTCATTTACATATAAGAAAAATATGGATTTCTCTAAAATAAGACCTCAGATCACGTATATCAAGGGATCATTTTATTCAGCTTCCTGTGACCTACATGCCCATATAGACAGCTTAAGAGGGTTGATCCTACTGACATATTCCTTTTAATACTGTACTTTATTATGCTACTTTTTTATTTCTTTATTGCATTCACATTTTTTTGTATTTCTGCTACAAAAAATTCTCTACTTAAAGGGGTTGTCCGAAACTAACATTTATTTTAATTATAAATGTCTGTATATTTAATGTCATAATCTAATATCCTTTCTTATACAGTTTAATTAAAAAGTCCCTATCAGTCCCTCACTACGCTATCAAACTGCTTTATTTTTTTTTGCCTGCTTCCTTTTTGATGATGTTTAATTTCACAGTCCCCAGTGCATGCTGTGATAATCAGGGTCAGAGGCTGTGGTCAATTCTGCAACCTCTGCACCATCCCTGAAACAAAACATCATCAGTGATGGGTTAGTCACTCCTGTACTCAACATGCGTCAGTTGTCAATTCATATGGTCAATAGGATCTTGTCACTACGTAATATTCTTTTTAATGCACAGTGAAAATGCGCTCACTCGCTGGCTCTAATGACAAGTATCGAGTTGGCAGGAGAGTGTCCTGCTAGTACACATTGTAAGGAGAAAACGTGCCAATCAGAGACTGCAGGCTTTGCCCCCTGATCATGACTCATTTGAGTATCCCAGCTTGCACCTGGGGCTCTCCAATGAAGCGTCATCCAACAGGAAGTAGGTTTAAAAAACAAAAACAATAAACAATAAAGCAGTTAGATAGCGTGCCCTTTTCATGGTAGTACCGATTCCTCACACTGGTGGGCTTGCGTGCATTAGATATGTTGAAAGCTATGCCGTCGACAGTGTATTTTGCTAGCAGGGATACTTCATTCGGACAGGTTACAACTGTGGTGCAAGACTTAACATACTGCACAGCATCAGCAGCAGGACATTGCGACATGACATTATGAGGAGAATTGTATTGACAACATACAATGCTGATTCAAGATGGCTCCTTCTCGGGTGTCACCTTACTGTGCAGAAAAAAGGCCTGGCAACCTACTCCTACTATTAAGACAAAAAAACTTAATGGAGAGTAGAACAAAAGGAATTTGATGCAATTCTGGAAGGCACTCAGCAAGATACTGTGGAGCAGCCAATGGTCGATCTGCATATGATCAATGCTCATGGTGCACCAAGATCAAAGTGGCAAGATTGTGGAAAGATCAAAAGCTTTAGATATATCATCATATTCAGAACTTGGAACGTATGAACCATGAACCAAGGTGGCAAACTCAACATTGTCAAACCTGAAATGGACAGAACAGGACTCAATTTACTTTGAATTAGCAAACTAAGATGGATTCAATTGGGACATTCCCAGTCAAACAAACTTTGAATCTACTATTTTGGCAATGGCAAGCAAAGATGAAACAGTTTTGCTTTTATTCTCAACAGAAGAATGGATGGTATTGTCCTGAAGTACAATGCAGTCAGTGATAGAGTCTTCTTGATTTGACAATGAGGACCAATCCATGTCACAGTCATACATGTCTACTCACGAACAACAGATGCCGAGGAGGAGGACGTTGAACATCCTTAACTATAATTAAGATCAAGAGGAAATTGATGAAACACCAAAACAAAACTTACTAATTTTCATGGGAAACTTAAATGCCAAAGTAGGCCAAAGCAAATATAGAACCATTGTAGGAAACTTTGGACTTGATGAACGAAATGAGTCTGGAGGAAGATTCATTAACTTTTGTACAACAAATCACTTGTTCATCATGAACACCTTCTTACAAAATCACAAACAGAAACGCTACACATGGACATTACTGAATGGGGCCTATAAGACTACATACAGTGGGGAAAATAAGTACACTGCCGATTTTGCAAGTTTTCCCACATACAAAGAATCGAGGGGTCTGTATTCTTTTCAGATACACTTCAACTGTGAGATACAGAATCTAAAAATAAAAACAGAAAATAACATTGGATAATTTCTAAATAATTAAATAGTATTTTATTGCATGAAATAAGTAGTTGATCACCTACAAACCGGCTAGAAATCTGGCTCTCTGGCTTTCAGAAGCCCTCCTACTCAACACTCATTACCTGTATAAAAGACACCTATCCACACACTCAACCGAGCACACTCCAACCTCTTCACCATGACCAAGCCGAAGAGCTGTCTAAGAATACCAGGGTCAAAATTGTAGACCTGTACAATGCTGGGATGGGCAACAGGACAATAGACAAGCCATTTGGTGAGAATGCAACAACTGTTGCCACAATTATTATAAAATGGAAGAAACACAAGATGGTTGTCAACCTTCCTCACTCTGGGGTTCCTTGCAAGATCTTGCCTTATGGGGTAAGAATTCTGAGAAAGGCCTGGAATCAGCCCAGAACTACACGGGAAGACCAGGTAAATGACCTGAAGGGAGCTGGGACCACAGTCTCAAACATTATTGTTAGTAACACACTACCTCCTCATGGATTAAAATCCTGCAGGGGACGTAAGGTCCTCCTGCTCACACCAGAACATGTCCAGGCCTATTTGAACTTTCCTGATGACATTCTTGATAATCCAGAGGAGACATGGGAGAAGGTCATGTGGTCAGAGTGGTCAAGTGAGACCAAAATACTTTTTGGTATCAACTCCACTATGCAAAGTCAAAAGGTAACAAGCAAGCCATAGACAAAAAGTAAAAGACTAAAGAAAGCCATTCCAGCAGACAAACAAACTTTATTACCAAAAGATATGTACAGAGATAGAAAGCGAACATCTGAGGGGCAAGACCAATAAGGTTTACATAAAGATCAAATATATACAAAGAGCGTTTCAACCAAAAGTGGGCATGTTGGAAGATGTGAACAGGAAAAAACTAACTGAACCAGAACACATCAAGAAAAGAGGGAAAGAATATATGGAGCACCTCTACAAAAACAACTCAGTGATACGGTAAGAAACAGACTGGAAACGATAGAGAGATGAACATTCTGAAAGACCCTGGAGTCTTTGCTGTGATAAAGCTTCTGTCAAACAACAAAGCACCTGGATGTGACAATATTCTAATATGGCTAATAAAGTCTTCTGAAGCAGCAGTTTGTCATCACACGCCTATGTCAACAGATATGAACAACTGCTAAATGGCCTAAGGAGTCAGGACATAGACAAGATTGGTGTCTATTCCTATTCCAAAGAAGGGAGATGCTAAAGACTATGGAAACTACTGTACTATTGCGTTCATACCCCATGCCAGCAAAATACTAGTGAAGATCCTATAAAGACGATTACAGCTTTTCTTTGATAAAGAGCTGCCAGAGGAAAAAAGCAGGATTCAGAAAAGGCGGAGGAGCAAGAGATGTGATTGCTAACATTATATGGATAATGAAAAAGGTCAAAAAATGCAACAAGTAGATGAATTTTTGCTTCACTGACTGCAACAGAGCCTTTGACTGTGTTGATTACTAGAAACTTTGGAAAACCATGAAATGTATGTTTATGTCAAACCACCTAATCAGCCTCATTATCGACCTCTACATCAACCAAGAAGCAACAGTCTGAACGGAACACGGCAACATGGCATTGTTCAAAATAGGCTGTATCCTGTTACCATTTCTGATCAATTTATATGCAGAAGTTATTAATAGGTAGGCTGGAGATTCCAAAAAAGGAAAAGGAATCAAAATTGCTGGATGAATCATCAACAATCTAATAAGCACTGACAAAACAACATTGATAGCAACAAGCATAGATGAAATTAATGACTTATTATGGAGTGGCGCGATAGAAAGCTCCAACATGGGACTGTTAATCAACACAAAGAAGACAAAGATATTGACTACTGTCAGGTATGACCAGGACACATTTGAGATTGACGGCGACGAAATGGAAGTTGTAAAGAACTTCAACTTAAGGTACCTTCACACTAAGCGACGCTGCAGCGATACAGACAACGATGCTGATCGCTGCAGCGTCGCTGTTTGGTCGCTGGAGAGCTGTCACACAGACCGCTCTCCAGCGACCAACGATGCCGAGGTCCCTGGGTAACCAGGGTAAACATCGGGTTGCTAAGCGCAGGGCCGCGCTTAGTAACCCGATGTTTACCCTGGTTACCAGTGTAAAATGTAAAAAAACAAACAGTACATACTCACCTTCGCGTCCCCCGGCGTCCGCTTCCTGCACTGACTGAGCGCCGGCCCTAACAGCAGAGCGGTGACGTCACCGCTGTGCTGTGCTTTCACTTTAGGGCCGGCGCTCAGTCAGTGCAGGAAGCGGACGGCGGGGGACGCGAATGTGAGTATGTACTGTTTGTTTTTTTACATTTTACGGCCCTGCGCTTAGTAACCCGATATTTACCCTGGTTACCATTGTAAAACATCGCTGGTATCGTTGCTTTTGCTGTCAAACACAACGATACACGGCGATCTGACGACCAAATAAAGTTCTGAACTTTAATCAACGACCAGCGATATCACAGCAGGATCCTGATCGCTGCTGCGTGTCAAACACAACGATAACGCTAGCCAGGACGCTGCAATGTCACGGATCACTAGCGATATCGTTTAGTGTGAAGGTACCTTAACTCTGATCGATTGATGATCACTTAAGATGCAGCGACGATACCGCAAGGCAATGGAAGAATAGCTATGGGCAAATAAACAATGAACTCACTAGACAACATTTAAAAATTGAGGAACATTTCACTGGCAAAGAAGATAATGCTCATACATAGTTTAGTCTTTTCTGTGGAAACATACGGATGTGAAACCAGGACAATAAAGAAACAAAACAGAAGAAGAATCAACATAATTGAAATCAAGTGCTGGAGTAGGATGCTATCAATACCATGGATGGCAAGAAGAACAAATAAATCAATTTTGCAACAAATCAAGCCAGACATGTCACTCGAAGCAAGGATCTACAAGCTATGACCTGCCTTCTTTAGACACATCATATGAAGCAATAGCTAGATAAGAACATCATGGTCAGAAGAATAGAAGGAACAAGGCAAAGAGGAAGACCAGCAACCCGATAGCTTGATACTATCAAAACAACAGTGGAGAAGACCCTATTAGAAATATCTAGGCTTGCACAAAACTAGTCTTCCTACAGCTCGTTCATCCATCAATTTGACATGGCTAGAGCTTGAGCCAAAGGCCATTAAAAGAAAAGAAAAAAAGGTAGTGAGGGAATGATAGGGACTTTTTAGTTAAACTATTTTAGTAAAGGTTATGAGATTAAATAGACATTTAGGATTACAATAAAAGTTAGTTTCAGACCACCCCTTTAAATATTGTGATTCAAGGCCTCTGTAACAACTAGAAGAATGATCTTAGGACCAAAAATAAGGCCAGCACTTTTAAGAACTACAAGTAGTTGAGTATACATTGAGCTATGGAGCATATGTGACCAATACATCTTATTGAGTGTTTGTGTCTGATGGTGATGTATAGGTGAGAGACTAGTAATACATGTATGAGTCACAGAGTTAAAGATGTTGTCTGGTCTCGAACTATGTGTCTGCAGTCACTCCATGTGGTTGCAGACTTCTGAATCCTCACATTGCGCGTGAGGTTTCTCTGCTGCCATGTGATCACAAGTATGCAATATGCATACTCCCGGCTACATTCTGGCTAGATGGGCATGGCCATCCTCAATGCAAGATAGATTGAGTGACTCCGGAAACAGTCTAGTTGGAATTTGGATGGAAATATGCATGTCACATACTTACTGTCGCATGACCGGCCACTCCCTGCGCTGTCATTGGAGAATCCTCATAGCATGCAAAGGGGCAAAGTGATGATTCACAAGTCAGCAGTTAAATAAAGTGACTGCAGACTAGTGTTGAGCATTCTGATACCGCAAGTATCGGGTATCGGCCGATACTTGCGGTATCGGAGTTCCGATACCGAGATCCGATACTTTTGTGGTATCGGGAATCGGAAGTTCCCAGTGTATGGTTCCCAGGGTCTGAAGGAGAGGAAACTCTCCTTCAGGCCCTGGGATCCATATCCATGTAAAAAATAAAGAATTAAAATAAAAAATAGGGATATACTCACCCTCTGACGCGCCCTGGTAGTAACCGGCAGCCTGCTTTGCTTAAAATGAGGGATGATGTCACGGCTTCTGATTGGTCGCGTGGCGGTCACATGAGCGGCACGCGACCAATCAGAAGCCGTGACGTCATGGAAGGTACTGAACGCGCTCATTTTAAGCAAAGAAGGCTGCCGGTTCACAGCGGTAAGGTCCAGGCTGCGTCGGAGAGGTCAGTATATCAATATTTTTTATTTTAATTCTTTATTTTACACATTCATATGGATCCCAGGGCCTGAAGGAGAGTTTCCTCTCCTTCAGACCCTAGGAACCATCAGGGATACCTTCCAATACTTGAGTCCCATTGACTTGTATTGGTATCGGGTATCGGTATCGGCGAGATCCGATACTTTGCCGGTATCGGCCGATACTTTCCAATACCGATACTTTCAAGTATCGGACGGTATCGCTCAACACTACTGCAGACTTATAGTTTAAAACCAGACATTCCCTTTAACAATTGGAAATTGTTGCATAGACTGAGTTACACATATAGAATGCTATTTTTGGCATTTTTTCGGAAACTGTTTGGTATAGGGGTATTAGATAAGTTTTAACAGGATATACAGTATGTAAGAAGTCCTAAGCCAAAGTTTTAAATTCTTTAGACAGAACTATAAAAGGGAAGAGAAAAAGTGTGAATTCCTTGCGAAATAGTTGAAACAATTGGGAACAATCTCTTCATGTATTCTTTTATACTTTATTTTTCATTTGTCTTTTTATATTGGTCATTTCATGGACTTTAATTATCTTCGTATATTGTTCAGAGTTTCCGGCAAAATTTGATGCAGATGAAAAGTAATAGAGTTTATGAAGTAATGAGGAGGAAAGATGAAAGAAATCTGAAATCAGTGATTCTGGGCATTAATTTATTAACTCTCAGAGGAGCAAAGAAATTTTAGAGAATATTGAATGTTAAAGAACACTATGTAAGAAAGGCTGGTTAAACACTTGTTATATAAGTGGAAAGACCATGTTATTGATGGATGATGCAGAATATTCGGGAATAGGAAATAGTACAAATGACTAAGGTGATAGTATTGGTGGGTATATAGTATAATTTTGTAATCTGACCTTTAAGGGTGTTATAAAGGATTTCAAATTAAATGAGCAGCATAGATAGATGACCAATTTGAACAATAACACGATATCAGGCTGCGCTGCTGTAACTGCTGTAATAAAGCCTCCTTAGGACCAAGATAAGTTGAGCGTTTTTTATTTCCAAAACGCGTTTCAACATTGGACTAGCATCTTCTTCAAGTGAAAAAAACAATTGCATACTGTAACATCCCTGCTGGCATCTCTGCATGGCTTCCCATCTCCCCTTTTTCTCACCACTCCGGGCCATGCTGTTAGTTCTGTCTTCTGCTGGCTCCATGCTCTGGGCCTCATGTCCTTGCTTGTTGCATACTTCCTGGCAGTATGCTCAGGGTGGCACCCTAGCACTTCCTGTTTCTTATAGTGACTGTGTGCACCTTCCTAAGGTGTCCCCAACCAATTTTCAAGAGACCTCAGGTACTTAAGGCTTCCCCACCCCTAGGGGAATGCCTGAGCAACCTACTTACTCAGTTAGTGCCTTGCTGCAGAGTTGCCAGGTCCTGTCTTGCTGTGTCTCTCGTTTCAGTCACCCAGCGGGGCTTCATACCCTGGTCTGTACCTGTGTCCTGTGTCTCTTGTTTCAGCCACCCAGGGGGGCTTCGTACCCTGGCCTGTACCTGTGTCCTGTGTCTCTCATTTCTGCCTTCCCAGGGGGCTGCATATCCTGGTCTGAATCCTTGTTCCTGTACCTTATGCCGTACCTGGCCCTGTCTGAACTAAGTCCTATACCTGTGTCTGTTTGTTTCCCTGACTGTAGCCTTTCCTATCCCATTGTGTGTTTCCTTGTGTTAACTCCTTCTGCTCTTTGCTCCGCAACCTGCAACTCTGTCTTTGCTCCGCACCTTGCGGCTTGGCTCAGCTGCGCACCTTGTGGCTCTGCTCAGCTGTGCACCTTGCGGCTCTGCTCGGCTGTGTGCCTTGCAGCTCTGCTCAGCTGTGCGCCTTGCAGCTCTGCTGCGTGCCTTCCAGCTCTGCTCTGCTGCATGCCTTGCGGCTCTGCTCTGCTGTGGGCCTTGTGGCTCTGCTCTGCTGCATGCCTTGTGGCTCTGCTTTGCTGTGTGCTTTGCGGCTCTGCTTTGCTCCGCCTCCTGCGGTTATGCTCTGCTCCTCCTTCTGCAGTTCTGCTCTGCTCCGCCACCTGCGGTCCTGCTCTGCCCCACCTCCTGCGGTCCTGCTCTGCATCCCGCTGTTCTGCTCCTTTGTTCTGAACTGGTTCTTAACAGTTCCTGTCCCTCCAGTCTGCAGTCTGAACTGGTTCTTATCTGTTCCCTACTCATACCTGCCTGTGTTCCAGCCCTACCCATTACCATCCCGATTTGTTCAGTGTGTTCCGTGACCACCTGCCTGCCAGTAGTGCCAGCCATGCCCGCCTGCCTGTCAATAGTGTCAGCCATGCCCACCTGCCTGCCAATAGTGCCAGCCATGTCCGCCTGCCTGCCAAGAGTGCCCACCCGCCTGCCAGAGTGCCAGCCGTGCCCGCCAGAGTACCAGTTATGCCTATCCGTACTTGCTTGCACCTGTCACTTGTGTTTTCTCCCTCAGTGGGATCAGCTGCTACAGCCAGACACCGCCCTGGAGTGGATCCTGGCAGCTACCTGCCCAAACCTGACCTCACCATCAGAGGCTCCAGTGAACACCAAGGTAGCTGCTTAGTCACGCCCCTTCCAGGGTATGAAGGAACAGATGATTGGCCTCGGGGAGACCAAAACATCCAACACCGCGGAGACACCATCACGTGTTTCTCAACGCAGTGATCCAGAACACTGCCCCCATCCCTTATGGGAAATATGCAAATGCATGTAGGATAGCTGCGGAAACACCATCACGTGTTTCTCAACGCAAGCAGTGAACAGCCAGACCTTTCCCCGGGAAGGAACAACCACGGGAAGGGCAGCATCCAATAAAGGAAAACATCCAATACAGGAAAACCACCTATGCCAAGCATGGTATCCATCCACAGACAGCTGTTTCGGGGTGTTTGCCCCTCATCAGTGTGGAGTAGGAATCTGGCTATTAGGAGCAGTGCCTAGTAAAAGGCTGTGAAGGAACAGATGATTGGCCTCGGGGAGACCAAAACATTCAACACCGCGGAGACACCATCACGTGTTTCTCAACGCAGTGATCCAGAACACTGCCCCAAACCCTTATGGGAAATATGCAAATGCATGTAGGATAGCTGCGGAGACACCATCACGTGTTTCTCAATGCAAGTAGTGAACAGCCAGACCTTTCCCCAGGAAGGAACAACCACAGGAAGGGCAGCATCCAATAAAGGAAAACATCCAATACAGGAAAACCACCTATGCCAAGCATGGTATCCATCCACAGACAGCTATTTCGGGGTGTTTGCCCCTCATCAGTGTGGAGTAGGAATCTGGCTATTAGGAGCAGTGCCTAGTAAAAGGCTGTGAAGGAACAGATGATTGGCCTCGGGGAGACCAAAACATCCAACACCGCGGAGACACCATCACGTGTTTCTCAACGCAGTGATCCAGAACACTGCCCCCATCCCTTATGGGAAATATGCAAATGCATGTAGGATAGCTGCGGAGACACCATCACGTGTTTCTCAACGCAAGCAGTGAACAGCCAGACCTTTCCCCGGGAAGGAACAACCACGGGAAGGGCAGCATCCAATAAAGGAAAACATCCAATACAGGAAAACCACCTATGCCATGCATGGTATCCATCCACAGACAGCTGTTTCGGGGTGTTTGCCCCTCATCAGTGTGGAGTAGGAATCTGGCTATTAGGAGCAGTGCCTAGTAAAAGGCTGTGAAGGAACAGATGATTGGCCTCGAGGAGACCAAAACATCCAGGGTAGTCTGGTTTGTGGCACAGTGGGGCCACAATCCCTCACTTGCACCACCCAGTCAGGGCGTGAGCGTGACACATACTATGAAGAGCAGCCCAATATCGTGTTATAATCCAAATTGTATATAGATATTTGCGCTATGAATACCTTCTCTTGAGGGAGACAGGTCTGAAAATTGCAAAACAAGAAAAAGATCCACTGCCTTAGTAGCGTATCTGGAGTCACAATCCAGTAGTGGAAGTTGCTGTATAATAGGTGTGGGATAAAGCAACTTTATCCTGCATAGATAAATCAATGAGGTATAGATTAAGATTCACTGTCTAATAGCCCCCCGCTCGGGCAGGTGGAAAGGAAGACTTGATAGGTAAATAGGATCCATTGTCACAATAATAAGGGGCAAAAACTGAACTCGGTAATTATAGGCCAGTAAGTTTAACCTCTACTGTGGGTAAAATCCTGGAGGGCATTCTAAGGGATGCTATACTGGAGTATCTGAAGAGGAATAACCTCATGACCCAGTATCAGCACGGGTTTACTAGGGACCGCTCATGTCAGACTAATTTGATCAGCTTCTATGAAGAGGTAAGTTCCGGACTGGACCAAGGGAACCCAGTGGACGTAGTGTATATGGACTTTTCCAAAGCTTTTGATACGGTGCCACACAAAAGGTTGATACATAAAATGAGAGTAATGGGGATAGGGGAAAATATGTGTAAGTGGGTTGAGAGTTGGCTCAGGGATAGGAAACAAAGGGTGGTTATTAATGGAGCACACTCGGACTGGGTCGCGGTTAGCAGTGGGGTACCACAGGGGTCAGTATTGGGCCCTCTTCTTTTTAACATATTTATTAATGACCTTGTAGGGGGCATTCAGAGTAGAATTTCAATATTTGCAGATGACACTAAACTCTGTAGGGTAATCAATACAGGGGAGGACAATTTTATATTACAGGATGATTTATGTAAACTAGAAGCTTGGGCTGATAAATGGCAAATGAGCTTTAATGGGGATAAAGGTAAGGTCATGCACTTGGGTAGAAGTAATAAGATGTATAACTATGTGCTTAATTCTAAAACTCTGGGCAAAACCATCAATGAAAAAGACCTGGGTGTATGGGTGGATGACAGACTCATATTCAGTGGCCAGTGTCAGGCAGCTGCTACAAAGGCAAATAAAATAATGGGATGTATTAAAAGAGGCATTGATGCTCATGAGGAGAACATAATTTTACCTCTATACAAGTCACTAGTTCGACCACACTTAGAATACTGTGCACAGTTCTGGTCTCCGGTGTATAAGAAAGACATAGCTGAACTAGAGCGGGTGCAGAGAAGAGCGACCAAGGTTATTAGAGGACTTGGGGGTCTGCAATACCAAGATAGGTTATTACACTTGGGGCTATTTAGTTTGGAAAAACGAAGACTAAGGGGTGATCTTATTTTAATGTATAAATATATGAGGGGACAGTACAAAGACCTTTCTGATGATCTTTTTAATCATAGACCTGAGACAGGGACAAGGGGGCATCCTCTACGTCTGGAGGAAAGAAGGTTTAAGCATAATAACAGACGCGGATTCTTTACTGTAAGAGCAGTGAGACTATGGAACTCTCTGCCGTATGATGTTGTAATGAGTGATTCATTAATTAAATTTAAGAGGGGACTGGATACCTTTCTGGAAAAGTATAATATTACAGGGTATATACACTAGATTCCTTGATAAGGCGTTGATCCAGGGAACTAGTCTGATTGCCGTATGTGGAGTCGGGAAGGAATTTTTTTCCCCATGGTGGAGTTACTCTTTGCCACATGGGTTTTTTTTGCCTTCCTCTGGATCAACATGTTAGGGCATGTTAGGTTAGGCTATGGGTTGAACTAGATGGACTTAAAGTCTTCCTTCAACCTCAATAACTATGTAATAATAATAATAGTCACAGTTTTCCTAAAAGTTTGTATAAGTTCCAGAAAAACTATTACCTTCAGATGGCTGTCAGTGCTGTCAGTGTTCGGCTGGAGAAAGGACCTGCCTGACAAAGGCGGTCACGTGGGACACATGTGAAGTAGACCGGTAAGAGGCGCTGAGAGGACCAAGAAGTTCCTATGCATTTCGGAAATTGAGCGATTTCCTTCATCAGGGATGGTCCTACTCATAGCGGGACTGCTTTAAAGGGAACCTGTCACATCATTTTGCCGCTATAACATACGGCCACAGCCTTTCGGATCTTATCTACAGCATTCTATAATGCTGTAGATAAGTCCCCGGTCCGACTTGAAAGAGAAGAAAAACAAGTTTTATTATACTTACCCAGGTGTGGTCCGGTCCGATGGGTGTCGCAGTTCCAGGTCCGGTGCTTCCCATCTTCATGCGATGTCATCATCCTGCTTGCTTTGTGCTGTGCTCCTGCACAGGCGTACTGATCTGCCCTGTTGAGGACAGAGCAAAGTACTGCAGTGCGCAGGCACTGTGAAAGGTCACAGAGGCCCAGCTCTCACATTGTGAGAAACCCCTGGATGAAACCACCCCACCAGGTCAGTGACAGTCTCTTGCAATAAAACCCATACCAAAATGGGAGTTGTGCCTCAGATTGCACAACCTCATCAGGTGAGCAATTTCCTTTACACATCAGAGACTCAGAGACTAATTAGAAGCACTTCACCTTCATATTAAACTGTGTAAATTTCTTTTAGCAGTGGAGGGGTTACTCAGCTCAGTTGAGAGCTCCTAGATTGTTAAGGCTCTCAGCTGTTCACTGTTAGCCACTCCCATTTCCTATATAGTCAGGGCCTTGACTGGCACTCTTTGTCAGAGATAGATAATGCTGCATGGATGGAGGTTGTTGTTGGTTATTATTGGTTATTATTGGAGAAGACGTTTGATGGATTTATCATTGACTGTTGATAGGTTTTGAGTGTGGGATAATTCCCTTTTTTCTCCTACGTTGGTTTAACCATATCCTCCACTCCCCGGTGCATTCCTCTGCTATATGTGTGAGTATATTTGTATGTTTGGTATTTTATGTTACCCCGTTTATATTACCTTGTTAGTGTCTGGTTAGTGTACTATGGTACATTAGTACTCCCCTCTTCCCTGGGTGAGGGAAGGGTACAGACTGGGGGGACTCAGGACCTAAGGCAAGGTACGTGGCCCTGATGTCTTCACCATCAGAAATAATCCAGGAAGAAGGGCAAGCCAAGTCACCCCTAGCGTTAGGGACAGGGAAGGAGCCCATGGTCTCATGACACCCAACAAGAGAGCCGTGACCGCTCCACTTTTTCTCCTTTAGGATCATTTTACCATTTATACATTATGGTTTGCTATCTTTATTGCTTCTACTTGAAATGTCACCCCTCGTATAGGGTAAATGATGGATTGTTGCCTATATTAGGTAACAGACCTATGCATGCATGCCATGTTAAGCCATGCCACAAAATTTTCTTGGGAGTAGAGAAAACTAGAAAAAGAGAGTGCAATAGGGTCCTAACCGATGAATAATGAGGTGTAAAGGAAGGGAATCCAGTTACCTAGTATGGTTGCTACAAAGCAACGTGTATCTCGCATATATAATTATCACACGGCTGCTGCAAGGACACCGATCTTGAAAGGACCAAATTGGATGAAGACAATGTGACAGATATGCCACTCATATGTTGCAAATGAAGAATCCACAGTATATCCAACTGGATGTTGATTTATTGAATAGGTTTACAGAGTCAACGTGTTTCGAGCCCACGCAGTACCTCTTCATCAGGACAGAAACCTAGTGAGAAATTTTGTGAAAGCCCAGAGCCCCCGCACTTACATGGTTTACTATGCGGTGGACTCCAGGAAAATGGCTGCTGGGGGCGGCGCATGCGCAGATGGAAATCTTGCCACCAAGATCTTGGGAGATGAGATCTCAGCGATCTTAGCCTTGGTGTTCGAGGTGTGTGTGGGGTAGGTGTCATGATTCTCAATGGCGAGAGAACATAGCCCAGCATATATGAGAACTAGCTCTTGGAAGATGGAAACTATACTGACCATGAACTAAACCTGCCGCACAACTAGAAGTGGCCGGGTAGCATGCCTACGTTTTTTTATCCCTAGATGCCCAGCGCCAGCCGGAGAACTACCTAATCCTAGCAGAGGAAAAGACAGTCCTGGCTCACCTCTAGAGAAATTTTCCCAAAAGGCAGACAGAGGCCCCCACATATATTGGCGGTGATTTTAGATGAAAAGACAAACGTAGTATGAAAATAGGTTTAGCAAAAATCGAGGTCCGCTTACTAGATAGCAAGAAGACAGAAAGGGCACTTTCATGGTCAGCAGAAAACCCTATCAAAACACCATCCAGAAATTACTTTAAGACTCTAGCATTAACTCATAACACCAGAGTGGCAATTTCCGCTCACAAGAGCTTTCCAGACACAGTAACGAAACAGCAGCTGTGAACAGGAACAAAATGCAAAAACACACAAGGACAAAAGTCCAACTTAGCTGGGAGTTGTCTAGTAGCAGGAACATGCACAGAAAGGCTTCTGATTACATTGTTGACCGGCATGAAACTGACAGAGGAGCAAGGTTATATAGCGACTCCCACATCCTGATAGGAGCAGGTGAACAGAGGGGATGATGCACACAAGTACAATTCCACAAGTGGCCACCGGGGGAGCCCAGAATCCAATTTCACAACAGTACCCCCCCCTCAAGGAGGGGGCACCGAACCCTCACCAGAACCACCAGGGCGATCAGGATGAGCCCTATGAAAGGCACGGACAAGATCGGAGGCATGAACATCAGAGGCAGTGACCCAAGAATTATCCTCCTGACCGTATCCCTTCCATTTGACCAGATACTGGAGTTTCCGTCTGGAAACACGAGAGTCCAAGATCTTTTCCACAACGTACTCCAACTCACCCTCAACCAACACCGGAGCAGGAGGCTCAACGGAAGGCACAGCCGGTACCTCATACCTGCGCAACAATGACCGATGAAAAACATTATGAATCGAAAAGGATGCAGGGAGGTCCAAACGGAAGGACACAGGGTTAAGAATCTCCAATATCTTGTACGGGCCGATGAACCGAGGCTTAAACTTAGGAGAAGAAACCCTCATAGGGACAAAACGAGAAGACAACCACACCAAGTCCCCAACACAAAGCCGAGGACCAACACGACGACGGCGGTTGGCAAAAAGCTGAGTCCTCTCCTGGGACAACTTCAAATTGTCCACCACCTGCCCCCAAATCTGATGCAACCTCTCAACCACAGCATCCACTCCAGGACAATCCGAAGATTCCACTTGACCGGAGGAAAATCGAGGATGAAACCCCGAATTACAGAAAAACGGGGACACCAAGGTGGCAGAGCTGGCCCGGTTATTGAGGGCGAACTCCGCCAAAGGCAAAAAAGCAACCCAATCATCCTGATCCGCAGACACAAAACACCTCAAATATGTCTCCAAGGTCTGATTAGTCCACTCGGTCTGGCCATTAGTCTGAGGATGGAAAGCAGACGAAAAAGACAAATCTATGCCCATCCTAGCACAGAATGCCCGCCAAAATCTAGACACGAATTGGGTCCCTCTGTCAGAAACGATATTCTCCGGAATACCATGCAAACGAACAACATTTTGAAAAAACAGAGGAACCAACTCGGAAGAAGAAGGCAACTTAGGCAAGGGAACCAGATGGACCATCTTAGAGAAACGGTCACACACCACCCAGATGACAGACATCTTATGAGAAACAGGCAGATCCGAAATAAAATCCATCGAGATGTGCGTCCAAGGCCTCTTTGGGATAGGCAAGGGTAACAACAATCCACTAGCCCGAGAACAACAAGGCTTGGCCCGAGCACAAACGTCACAAGACTGCACAAAGCCTCGCACATCTCGTGACAG
This sequence comes from Ranitomeya variabilis, assembly GCF_051348905.1. Lineage (NCBI taxonomy): Eukaryota > Metazoa > Chordata > Amphibia > Anura > Dendrobatidae > Ranitomeya > Ranitomeya variabilis. The sequence goes on from NC_135232.1 coordinate 276,355,820, forward strand.
GGAAGGCCACCAGAAGGACCTTGCCACCAAATCCCTGGTACCAAAGATTCCAGGATGACCTGCCAACGCAGAAGAATGAACCTCAGAGATGACTCTACTGGTCCAATCATCAGGAACAAACAGTCTACCAGGTGGGCAACGATCAGGTCTATCCGCCTGAAACTCCTGCAAGGCCCGCCGCAGGTCTGGAGAAACGGCAGACAATATCACTCCATCTTTAAGGATACCTGTGGGCTCAGAATTACCAGGGGAGTCAGGCTCAAAACTCCTAGAAAGGGCATCCGCCTTAACATTCTTAGAACCCGGTAGGTAAGACACCACAAAATTAAACCGAGAGAAAAACAACGACCAGCGCGCCTGTCTAGGATTCAGGCGCCTGGCAGACTCAAGGTAAATTAAATTTTTGTGGTCAGTCAATACCACCACCTGATGTCTGGCCCCCTCAAGCCAGTGACGCCACTCCTCAAAAGCCCACTTCATGGCCAAAAGCTCCCAATTCCCAATATCATAATTCCGCTCGGCGGGCGAAAATTTACGGGAAAAAAAAGCACAAGGTCTCATCACGGAGCAGTCGGAACTTCTCTGCGACAACACCGCCCCAGCTCCGATTTCAGAAGCGTCGACCTCAACCTGAAAAGGAAGAGCAACATCAGGCTGACGCAACACTGGGGCGGAAGAAAAGCGGCGCTTGAGCTCCCGAAAGGCCTCCACAGCATCAGGGGACCAATCAGCAACATCAGCACCCTTCTTAGTCAAATCAGTCAATGGTTTTACAACATCAGAAAAACCAGCAATAAATCGACGATAAAAGTTAGCAAAGCCCAAAAATTTCTGAAGACTCTTAAGAGAAGAGGGTTGCGTCCAATCACCAATAGCCTGAACCTTGACAGGATCCATCTCGATGGAAGAGGGGGAAAAAATGTATCCCAAGAAGGAAATCTTTTGAACCCCAAAAACACACTTAGAACCCTTCACACACAAGGAATTAGACCGCAAAACCTGAAAAACCCTCCTGACCTGCTGGACATGAGAGTCCCAGTCATCCGAAAAAATCAGAATATCATCCAGATACACAATCATAAATTTGTCCAAATAATCGCGGAAAATGTCATGCATAAAGGACTGGAAGACTGAAGGGGCATTTGAAAGACCAAAAGGCATCACCAAATACTCAAAATGGCCCTCGGGCGTATTAAATGCGGTTTTCCACTCATCCCCCTGCTTGATTCGCACCAAATTATACGCCCCACGGAGATCAATCTTAGAGAACCACTTGGCCCCCTTTATACGAGCAAACAAATCAGTAAGCAGTGGTAACGGATATTGATATTTAACCGTGATTTTATTCAAAAGTCGATAATCAATACACGGCCTCAAAGAGCCGTCTTTCTTAGACACAAAGAAAAAACCGGCTCCTAAGGGAGATGACGAAGGACGAATATGTCCCTTTTCCAAGGACTCCTTTATATATTCTCGCATAGCCGCGTGTTCAGGCACAGACAGATTAAATAAACGACCCTTAGGGTATTTACTACCCGGGATCAAGTCTATGGCACAATCGCACTCCCGGTGCGGAGGTAGTGAACCAACCTTGGGTTCTTCAAAAACGTCACGAAAGTCAGACAAGAATTCAGGAATCTCAGAGGGAATAGATGATGAAATGGAAACCAAAGGTACGTCCCCATGAGTTCCTTTACATCCCCAGCTTAACACAGACATAGCTCTCCAGTCGAGGACTGGGTTATGAGATTGCAGCCATGGCAATCCCAGCACCAAAACATCATGTAGATTATACAGCACCAGAAAGCGAATAACCTCCTGGTGATCCGGATTAACACGCATAGTCACTTGTGTCCAGTATTGTGGTTTATTACTAGCCAATGGGGTGGAGTCAATCCCTTTCAGAGGTATCGGAGCCTCCAATGGCTCCAAATCATACCCACAGCGTTTGGCAAAGGACCAATCCATAAGACTCAAAGCAGCGCCAGAGTCGACATAGGCGTCCGCGGTAATAGATGACAAAGAACAAATCAGGGTCACAGATAGAATAAACTTAGACTGTAAAGTGCTAATTGAAACAGACTTGTCAGGCTTCTTAGTACGCTTAAAGCATGCTGATATAACATGAGTTGAATCACCACAATAGAAGCACAACCCATTTTTTCGTCTAAAATTCTGCCGCTCGCTTCTGGACAGAATTCTATCACATTGCATATTTTCTGGCGTTTTCTCAGTAGACACCGCCAAATGGTGCACAGGTTTGCGCTCCCGCAGACGCCTATCGATCTGAATAGCCATCGTCATGGACTCATTCAGACTCGCAGGCACAGGGAACCCCACCATAACATCCTTAATGGCATCAGAGAGACCTTCTCTGAAAATCGCCGCCAGGGCGCACTCATTCCACTGAGTAAGCACAGACCATTTGCGGAATTTTTGGCAGTATATTTCAGCTTCATCTTGCCCCTGAGACAAGGACATCAAGGCCTTTTCCGCCTGAAGCTCTAAATGAGGTTCCTCATAAAGCAACCCCAAGGCCAGAAAAAACGCATCCACATTGAGCAACGCAGGATCCCCTGGTGCCAATGCAAAAGCCCAGTCTTGAGGGTCGCCCCGGAGCAAGGAAATTACAATCCTGACCTGCTGTGCAGGGTCTCCGGCAGAGCGAGACTTCAGGGACAAAAACAATTTGCAATTATTTTTAAAATTTTGAAAGTGAGATCTATTCCCCGAGAAGAATTCAGGCAAAGGAATTCTAGGCTCAGACATAGGTGCATGAACAACAAAATCTTGCAAATTTTGTACCTTTGTGGCGAGATTATTCAAACCTGTAGCTACACTCTGAAGATCCATTTGAAACAGGTGAACACAGAGCCATTCAAGGATAAGAAGGAGAGAAAGAGAGGAAGGCTGCAGTATAGGCAGACTAGCAAGTGATTCAATTAAGAGCACACTCAGAACTAGAGGAAAAAAAAAAAAAAAATTGTAGCAGACTTCTTTTTTCTCTCCTTTCTCAGCCAGTAATTTAACCCTTTTTTTTTGGGCCGGTCAAACTGTCATGATTCTCAATGGCGAGAGAACATAGCCCAGCATATATGAGAACTAGCTCTTGGAAGATGGAAACTATACTGACCATGAACTAAACCTGCCGCACAACTAGAAGTGGCCGGGTAGCATGCCTACGTTTTTTTATCCCTAGATGCCCAGCGCCAGCCGGAGAACTACCTAATCCTAGCAGAGGAAAAGACAGTCCTGGCTCACCTCTAGAGAAATTTTCCCAAAAAGCAGACAGAGGCCCCCACATATATTGGCGGTGATTTTAGATGAAAAGACAAACGTAGTATGAAAATAGGTTTAGCAAAAATCGAGGTCCGCTTACTAGATAGCAAGAAGACAGAAAGGGCACTTTCATGGTCAGCAGAAAACCCTATCAAAACACCATCCAGAAATTACTTTAAGACTCTAGCATTAACTCATAACACCAGAGTGGCAATTTCCGCTCACAAGAGCTTTCCAGACACAGTAACGAAACAGCAGCTGTGAACAGGAACAAAATGCAAAAACACACAAGGACAAAAGTCCAACTTAGCTGGGAGTTGTCTAGTAGCAGGAACATGCACAGAAAGGCTTCTGATTACATTGTTGACCGGCATGAAACTGACAGAGGAGCAAGGTTATATAGCGACTCCCACATCCTGATAGGAGCAGGTGAACAGAGGGGATGATGCACACAAGTACAATTCCACAAGTGGCCACCGGGGGAGCCCAGAATCCAATTTCACAACAGGTAGGTGTTAATGCTTCTGAAAGCACTAGTGAACCAGTAACGTGACGTCCTATCAAAAGACAACTGACAACTTATTTTACTGGATGTTGTAGTTTTTAGTGTGCTGTATTGTTCTCGCATAATTGCTGCTGTTGCTGGAGATGTTAGCATTCATTTGTGGAAATGTGAACAGTCATGCTTGGGTGTCCATCTGCTGGGTTGGTGGTGTAGTGGAAGACCTGTCAGTCCCTATTATAATATTTCTACTGTGGTGAATGATATTGATGCCACTTTGTTGGTGTGTGCAAATACATTTTTGTGAATGTGTAGATTCACCATTACATAGTTACATAGTTACATAGTTATTAAGGTTGAAGGAAGACTTTAAGTCCATCTAGTTCAACCCATAGCCTAACCTAACATGCCCTAACATGTTGATCCAGGGGAAGGCAAAAAAACCCCATGTAGTAAGAGTAAGCTACATCATGGGGAAAAAAATTCCTTCCCGACCCCACATACGGCAATCAGACTAGTTCCCTGGATCAACGCCTTATCAAGGAATCTAATATATATACCCTGTAATATTATACTTTTCCAGAAAGGTATCCAGTCCCCTCTTAAATTGAAGCAATGAGTCACTCATTACAACATCATACGGCAGAGAGTTCCATAGTCTCACTGCTCTTACAGTAAAGAATCCGCGTCTGTTATTATGCTTAAACCTTTTTTCCTCCAGACGTAGAGGATGCCCCCTTGTCCCTGTCAGCGGTCTATGATTAAAAAGATCAGCAGAAAGGTCTTTGTACTGTCCCCTCATATATTTATACATTAACATAAGATCACCCCTTAGTCTTCGTTTTTCCAAACTAAATAGCCCCAAGTGTAATAACCTATCTTGGTATGGCAGACCCCCCAGTCCTCTAATAACCTTGGTTGCTCTTCTCTGCACCCGCTCCAGTTCAGCTATGTCTTTCTTATACACCGGAGACCAGAACTGTGCACAGTATTCTAAGTGTGGTCGCACTAGTGACTTGTATAGAGGTAAAATTATGTTCTCCTCATGAGCATCTATGCCTCTTTTAATGCATCCCATTATGTTATTTGCCTTTGTAGCAGCTGCCTGACACTGGCCACTGAATATGAGTTTGTCATCCACCCATACACCCAGGTCTTTTTCATTGACGGTTTTGCCCAGAGTTTTAGAATTAAGCACATAGTTATACATCTTATTACTTCTACCCAAGTGCATGAGCTTACATTTATCCCCATTAAAGCTCATTTGCCATTTATCAGCCCAAGCTTCTAGTTTACATAAATCAGCCTGTAATATAAAAGTGTCCTCCCCTGTATTGATTACCCTGCAGAGTTTAGTGTCATCTGCAAATATTGAAATTCTACTCTGAATGCCCCCTACAAGGTCATTAATAAATATGTTAAAAAGAAGAGGGCCCAATACTGACCCCTGTGGTACCCCACTACTAACCGTGACCCAGTCCGAGTGTGCTCCATTAATAACCACCCTTTGTTTCCTATCCCTGAGCCAACTCTCAACCCACTTGCACATATTTTCCCCTATCCCCATTATTCTCATTTTATGTATCAACCTTTTGTGTGGCACTGTATCAAAAGCTTTTGAAAAGTCCATATACACTATATCTACTGGGTTCCCTTGGTCCAGACCGGAACTTACCTCTTCATAGAAGCTGATCAAATTAGTCTGACATGATCGGTCCCTAGTAAACCCGTGCTGATACTGGGTCATGAGGTTATTCCTCTTCAGATGCTCCAGTATAGCATCCCTTAGAATGCCCTCCAGGATTTTACCCACAGTAGAGGTTAAACTTACTGGCCTATAATTTCCGAGTTCAGTTTTTGTCCCCTTTTTGAATATTGGCACCACATTTGCTATACGCCAGTCCTGTGGTACAGACCCTGTTATTATGGACTCTTTAAAGATTAAAAATAATGGTCTATCAATGACTGTACTTAATTCCTGCAGTACTCGGGGGTGTATCCCATCCGGGCCCGGAGATTTGTCAATTTTTGTGATTTTTAGACGCCGCCGTACTTCCTGCTGGGTTAAGCAGGTAACATTAAATTGGGGATTATTATCACTAGTCATATTGGCTGCCATGGGATTTTCTTTTGTAAATACTGATGAAAAAAAGTCATTTAGCATATTGGCTTTTTCCTCATCCTCATCCACCATTTCACCCAGACTATTTTTAAGGGGGCCAACACTATCATTTTTTAGTTTCTTACTATTTATGTAGTTAAAGAATATTTTGGGGTTATTTTTGCTCTCTCTAGCAATGAGTCTCTCTGTCTCAATCTTTGCTGCCTTGATTTGCTTTTTACATAATTTATTTAATTTTTTGTATTTATTTAATGCCTCCTCACTACCTACTTCCTTTAATTCTCTAAATGCTTTCTTTTTGTCACTTATTGCGCCCCTTACAGCTTTATTTAGCCATATTGGTTTCCTCCTATTTCTAGTATGTTTATTCCCATACGGTATATACTGTGCACAGGTCCTATCCAGGATGCTAATAAATGTCTCCCATTTTCTTTGTGTATTTTTATACCTCAGGATATCGTCCCAGTTAATTGCACCAAGATCCTCTCTCATCCGTTGGAAATTTGCCCTCCTGAAGTTTAGTGTCTTTGTCACCCCTCTACTACACATCTTATTAAAGGAGACCTGAAAACTTATTATTTTGTGATCACTATTCCCCAAGTGACCCCCAACCCTTATATTTGATATGCGGTCTGGCCTGTTGGTTAATATTAGGTCTAGCAGTGCCCCCCTTCTTGTTGGGTCCTGAACCAGTTGTGAAAGGTAATTGTCTCTCATAGTTGTCAAAAACCGATTACCTTTACTGGAACTGCAGGTTTCTGTTCCCCAATCTATTTCAGGGTAGTTGAAGTCCCCCATAATAATGACTTCTCCTTGAGTCGCAGCTTCATCTATTTGCTTTACGAGGATATTCTCCATTGCTTCCATTATTTTTGGAGATTTATAACAAACCCCTATCAGTAATTTATTATTTTTTCCCCCTCCCCTTATCTCCACCCACAGGGACTCATTGGGTCTCCTTCATGTGTGTTGCCTGTAGCAGTAGGCCTCCGATACCGGCAGTCCTCCACTGTCTTTGAGTCAACTACCCGTGTTACTATCCTTACATTTTTATGACCATAGTTATCTATGAAACAGATATGTGTGCCGCCTGAATGTGGCTGAGCATCACTTTCAATTTTTTTGTTGTTTTAACACTTATATAGTGCCAATAATTCAATATTCGCTTTACAGACATTTACAGACATTACTGGCACTGTCACCATTGGGACTCACAATCTAAATTTATTATCTGTATGCCTTTGTAGCGTGGTTAGAAAAATAATTACTGGGAGTAATCCCTCGCAAACACGGTTAGAACATACAAACTCTGCAAGGCTTCTAATGTTTTTGCGTTGACAACTGAATGTTTCTGTGGCTGGAAGGCTATCACTGCGATGCATACTGTGTGCCTCACTTCTGTTTTGGGGAAAACCACTGTCATGATTGTCTTCCAGCATGTTTGGATACTGCAGCATGGGCATGTCCCTTTCCAGGGGGGGAAGCATCTGGCAAAATTTACTTTTATATTGTGGATAGAGCACACTGGCAATACAGTAGTCAGAACTGTTTGGAATCCTAACTATACGGGTAACAATCATGTTGCAGATAGTGCTGCAAGAAGGCGCTCATGTGTCAGTCTCTTTCATAAAGCCAACTCCATAGTCTGTTGGTGTTGGGATAACACTCAAACTTTCTTCCTCCATCCCCTCCTGACAACCATGGACAACACAGAGGGAATTATTATAGTCCTCATCTACTAACTGTTACGCGTCCATCACCTTGTCCTTTTCATGGTCCTTCTCTATTTGTTCCTCCCATGGCAAATGTCTGTGAGACAACAGACCTGAACTTATTATTGTTAATCTAAAAGTATCCTCCTCTGCTTCCTCCTCTTCCCCCTGGACCACCACCACTTCCTCACCCACACTATTTAAAGTGTGCTCCAGTATGTAGATGACAGTAATAAGGATGCTGATGACGACATCATCACCGCTCACCATCTTAGAAGCCATTAAGACAATGTGCAGAAGGGTGCAGAGGTCCTTCATCTGTAACGACTACGCAAGTGTAAATTGCATCACATCCACACTGTGTTGTGCCAGGCTATGAAAAATGTCATACTGCCCCAGGTCTTGGTGTTGCTGCCATTGTCACTGCAACATGTGCAAAGTTTAATTCCACTGTCTGGTCTTATCGCATATCAATCGGTTAACCGGTAGTCCGAAAGATCTCTATACGAACTAAAGTGGAATGGTGGAAGTTAGCACGACAGTGGTTTCTGCAGCAGCACATCCAGGTTGGGACAGTGGTGGAGGAATTACTGTACCATCAGATTGAGGATGCAAACCATGCAAGGCACGTGTGTAAAGTTGGCCCGACGTAGGGCCGTCACCAGGTTTGCACCGTTATCGCACATGGCCTTCCCTGGCTCCAGGTTGAGTGTAGATAGCCATTGCTCAAACTTGTCATGGATAGCTGTCCACAACTGTTGATCTGTATGATTGCAGCCTCCAAGGCATATTAATGTAAACACTGCTTGATTACGGTGAGCTCTGGCTGCGCAGTACATAGGTGGGGGAGATTCTCTCTGCAGTGTTGGAATGTGTGTGTAATAATTATATGGGTACTATGGAATCTGATAGCATGGGATAAAGCCAGTCTGAGAGCAAAGTTGCTACAAAAGATGTATTTACTCAAAACCGGAAATGTAAACAGAACTAACAGATATTTCTGAAATTGTAACGAGGTCCTCAGCTCTATATAGAAAATCACAGCAAACAGAGTAGCGAACAAAACATAGTACAGATATTCCTGCAATAGTAACGAGGTCCTCAGCTCTATATAGAAAATCACAGCAAACAGAGTAGCGGGGCGCGACTGCTAATGTGAACCAGTCCAGCAAGGAAATGATGTGGAAATGCACACAGTACTTAAATGATGAAGTCCAGCAAAACTTGCTCACACGTGTGCAAGTACTTGTTAGTAGGAGTCCAATTGTTCACAGATGATGCGTCATGTGACTGGCGTCCTGGAAAAGAGAGGACGAGGGGAGAAAGAGGGAGAGCGCTATCTAAGCGTAGTAGATGAGTAGATCTTTATTGGAGAGAAAAGCACAGCTTGAATCTTGCTAACCTGGTGTGGTTGTGTAGAGAGGCACAACACTGGGAAAAGTTTTGTAAACAAAGGAAATCCTTCCACTGGTGCGCAGCCCGTCGCAGCAGTTCCAGAGAAGAGAGGTAGCTGAATGGGGTGAGGCAGACCACCGAGTAGTGAGCAGCAGAAGCAGGGAGTTAACCAGCAAATAGGCAGATACTCAAGAGCCAGCAGCACAAAATACTCAGGCACAGGTGAACACAAGACCCGGACTTAAATAGTCAGGACAGACAGGAAGTTCCATGACAGGGCGAGATCCAAGACTCCATCTTGGATCAGGGCAAACAGACACCAGGAAAGTCCGGAATGCTTACAGTGTGTTTAATTAAGGCAGAAGGTGAGGGTGCAGGTGGAGGCCCTATAAGAAGTGGAGGAGGCAGAAGCAATTCAGGAACTGCCAACGTATAAAAGAAAATGGATCCGCGCTACAGTGGTGTGGAAGTGACCAAGGATGCAGATTAGTGTATATAGGGATGCCCAAGCGGTGTTGCGCCGTATAGATGCACAGTGTGTCAGCGGGAGGTTCCCCACCCCCGCCAATGAACCACCATAAACCAACCTAGATGGATATAAAATTAAATCGAATCTGAAACAGGGTTATACTCCATCCAAAGAAATACGATGCGGACTCACCGTGCTGTACTGAGGACTCGGCGTGCAGAAAGGAATGTGGTCCGGGCTGGGTGGCAGGGTTGGTCCGGCGGGTGTGCAAGTAGGCAGGTGGGCGAGCAGGGAAAAGCAGCTGCCGGGCGGCGTGTGTTGTGAGGGCTGCGTAGAGCCAGGGACGGCTCCGGCCGGTAGCGTCCCTGGATACGAGCGGGAGAGAACAGGGGGCGGAGCTCGCTGGCACAAGGCTCAGCGTGTGACGTCACTGAGCTGGAGAAAGGTACGGGGAGACAGAGGGACCAAAAAACCGACGCGTTTCGAAGGGACAACGACCTTCTTCATCAGGGTTACCTGTCCCTTGTGATGCCCCGATATTTAAACCCCCCACCTGTCAATCACAACGCACGACCCGCCCAGGTGGGGGGTTTAAATATCGGGGCATCACAAGGGACAGGTAACCCTGATGAAGAAGGTCGTTGTCCCTTCGAAACGCGTCGGTTTTTTGGTCCCTCTGTCTCCCCGTACCTTTCTCCAGCTCAGTGACGTCACACGCTGAGCCTTGTGCCAGCGAGCTCCGCCCCCTGTTCTCTCCCGCTCGTATCCAGGGACGCTACCGGCCGGAGCCGTCCCTGGCTCTACGCAGCCCTCACAACACACGCCGCCCGGCAGCTGCTTTTCCCTGCTCGCCCACCTGCCTACTTGCACACCCGCCGGACCAACCCTGCCACCCAGCCCGGACCACATTCCTTTCTGCACGCCGAGTCCTCAGTACAGCACGGTGAGTCCGCATCGTATTTCTTTGGATGGAGTATAACCCTGTTTCAGATTCGATTTAATTTTATATCCATCTAGGTTGGTTTATGGTGGTTCATTGGCGGGGGTGGGGAACCTCCCGCTGACACACTGTGCATCTATACGGCGCAACACCGCTTGGGCATCCCTATATACACTGATCTGCATCCTTGGTCACTTCCACACCACTGTAGCGCGGATCCATTTTCTTTTATACGTTGGCATTTCCCTTTTTGACAGTACCAGCTCCTCTGTCTTGGCTCCTGCAGCACAGTGACTCCAGTCAGGTAGCGCTGGTGTATTTTCTTTTATCACGCAATTCAGGAACTGTTACATACAGAGGTTTGTTCCCTGGGGATTGGAAGACTTGTTGTCTAGTGACACCTTGGTGTCTACTGCTTTAGTTCTCCATCCCCTGGTGTGTACTAGTTTAGTTCTTCAACCCAAGTTGTTTAGTAGTTTAGTTCTCCATCCGCTGTTATCTACTAGTTAAGTTCTCCATGTTCTGCTGTTAATTTGTTTCGTTCTGCAATCATAGCTGTTTAGTAGTTTAGTTCTCCAAGCCCTGTTGTCTATTATTTTAGTTCTCCATGTTCTGGTGTTAATTTGTTTCGTTCTGCAATCATAGCTGTTTAGTAGTTTAGTTCTCCAACCCCTGTTGTCTATTGGTTTAGTTATATATAGTATGGTGTGTAGTAGTTTAGTTCTACAACCCTAGCTGTTTAGTAGTTTAGTTCTCCACCCCTTGTTGTCTAGTAGTTTAGTTAACCATCTTAAGATGTGTAGTGGATTATTTTTCCATCCCCAAGTGCCCTGCAAACCTTGGGTATTGCAAGATTTGTGAAGTAGCCCCTTCGCCGACTGCCCCCACAGCCACCAGAGTCACCCAGTGCCCAGTCATCGAGATGTAACTCACCTGTCCATGCTTGCTCATCCAGGTGTCATTGTTGAAATGCACCCTGGCAGACATAGAATTTTTCAGGGAACAGGTGATGTTGTCTGTGACTTGTTGCTGTAGCGCAGGCACATCTTTCTTAGAGAAGTAATGGTGACTGGGCAACTGGTTCTGGGGGACTGTGACGGCCATCAGCTTTTGGAAACTATCTGTATCCACAAGGCTGAAAGGCTGCATTTCCATGGCAAACTGATTGGAATGGCCATGCAATAATCACAGAGATCACAGGCCTTGAGTCATACAGAAACAAGCGCTGTGCTCTTTGTAGTGATCAGCTCTCAGCTGGCCCCTATTGTCCAGACAATGACACGATGGGGCGAAGGATCATCCGAGGAGGCCACAGGCTGTTCACAATAATTAGCTCTCATAAAAGTAATAGTGAGCATATGGCTTATCCATGTCCAGATTAGAACACATGGAATATGTGTATATCCCACCGTACAATCACTGTTAACTGCACAATAACTCTACACTCCTCGCTGCCAACAACAATCCTATTTTTAACCAAATAAATGCAAGCTGATTGGACGCTATTCATTTTTTCAGCTTCACACCATCAGGGTGTTCCATCCCCTCTCCCTCAGAGTAGCAGTCATATACCAGCCCCCAAGCTCACCCACCCACTTCCTTGACCACTTTTATGCGTTGCTGCCACACTTCATGTCCTCAGAAATGACAACCCTTATCCTGGGAGACTTCAAAAGTCCCACCTCCCCAACTGCATTCCAGCATCTATCTCTAGCCAATTCTCATGGCCTCTCACAGCTTTCAAACTCTGAGACACTCAAAGACGGTAACACCCCTGGACTGGACTTTTTTCGGCTCAGTTCAATCTCCTAGATGACTCACCGCTTACCCGTTGTCCCCGATGAAATTAGGAGTGTAACCACAACTTTCATATTTTTAGGTGCTCTCTGAAAACACATCTGTTTAAGGCGGCCTATGATGTTCCCTAATCAAAGTACTTTTCATTGATTATAGCATATTCTCTATTTCCCTGAACATAATTCACCATCAAGCTCAACCATACCCAAAAGGCTCATGCAGCCTTTATCTACCCCCCATTTCCTCAAGATGTTGTACCATCATTGTAAATAAGCACCTGCAATTTATGTCACCCCCACCTCATTGTAGATTGTAAGCTCTGAAGAGCAGGGTCGTTATTATTTTTGCTCTAATTGTTTGATTATCATAAGTTTGATAACTTTTGACTGTTTTCTATGAACTGCTGACTTGTAAAGCTGTGTGGAATGTGTTTGCAATATATAAATAAAGGTTATTATTATTAGTAGATTGAAGATGGTGAATTTCAAGCTGTTAGCTTTGCCATATGTAGGAGGAAGGAATCTTTTACGTGAGCACAACTGCACAAACGAGGGTTTGCTGCTGTGTGGACACATTGTGGAGTAGGGTGAACACGACAAGCTGCAGGACTGTGAGAGAGGTGCAGGTGGCGATCTTATGGTATATTGAGAAAGATGGGGTGTGCTTGGTATATAAGATCAGTCAAAAACAGCAAGCATGTCCGATTCCATATCAGCTGACAGGCTCTCAGTCACCCTAAACTCTAGGGGGTAAACAAGTGGAGGTTCTTTGTCCGGAGACCTGTGTGACAACACTTGGTATGGTGAGGGAAAAGGAAGAACCAGAAGATGCAGTTGATGGGGTGGACAGTGGTTGGTGAAGCTCGCTAGTCTGCATTTTAGCACAGCTACATTCCCAGATTAACGCATGTTGATCACACATGTTCCAGTTCATGCATGTAGTAGTGAAATTATTTTCCTTTTTTTAATCTACTAGGTCTTTTTGAAAAAAGTTGACAGCTAATATGATGTTTTAGATTTGAAAAAAAGACCAAAGAAAGGCAACTGCAGAACCGCAAACACTGTTGTAAACTGCCAGAGTTGGGGCTCAGGATGCATTGGTTGTCATGGTTTCATAACTATCTCTACATAACCTCCTCATCTTCCTCCTCCTCCTCCTCTGCTGAGCTACTCAGCATGCCTCCGGGTTTACACTAAGTGTGATCTACTGCCTCATAGTCATCCTCTCTGTTCTCCCACTCCTTGCCCTGAAAGTTACCCTCCTCTTCTTCCTGCCTTGGCAGCACAGTACAGTCTGAGGGTGCCTTAAGTATCTGAGTCTCATCATGAATGGATCACCTTCACCAAATAGGGTTAATGTCTGTTGACGAGAGTTTGGATTATGCTCGGATCCAACTTCATCCGGCCATTGATCAAACTGAGAAAAAATTTGGCCGTCGGTGCAGATGATTTCCTCCTCTTGACTCAGTGAATCTTTAGAATACACTTCCTATGCCCATGGCATACAATGTGTGAAGTGATCTGCAGACTTAGCCATCTGTGGAGAGTTGTGATATGGGAGAAAACAAAGGTAATTGGGGTGTCACCACTGAGGACTGTTCTGTGTGTGATGTTAAGGTGGAGGAAGAGGAGCAGAGGCCACTTGATGCAGCGCTTGCCATCTAATGGAGCACATGTTATTTCTGGCACTCCTCTACAAAGCTTACCTCTGTATGGCTGCCAAAGGAAAGGAGTGGAATAGCCCATCCAGTAACAGAAGTTGTAAAAATGCTGTGCAATTGCTCACTGCAGCAAAACAAACCGACTTCTCATCCCTCATATCATACCTGTCTCACAACCCTAAACAGCTATTCAGTACTTTCAATTTTCTTCTGTGTCCATCAGCTCCCCCTCCCTCTCCCCTCATCTCAGCTGCAGACTTTGCCTCACCACCTGTGAACTTGACACAATAACGTACCACCTCATTCCAAACTTTACCACAGTCTTCATCACAAGCCTAACCCAACCTGTCACTAACAACTGGTATTTTCCTTCCTGATTGAAATACCTCGATCACACAGATCCTCAAAAAGCCCACCTTTGACCCACACAAAATTGAAAATTTGGGGTGTGTCTTATAGTCCGAAAAGAATGGTACGTTTCGCTATTGTTCACTCTAGTTTTATCAATTATGAAAATGCAAACTATTTACACGGCTGTTTTTTAAACCATTCTAACTTTGTAGTATTTTTCCATGCCTGCATAAAACTTTTGCACAGAACTATACTGTATATTTAATAGCAATGCTGGTATATGTAGAGAGTATTCAATAAAAAGGCAATTCATTAGGCTTCAGAATGAAGCCATGTGTTTACTTTTGTGTTGGCATGTAGTATGATATCTAATCTTAGCGTGTACCATCCGCTAATGCCATCTTGTGCTTTACAAACATATGCATGTGCACAAAAATCCATCTTCATTGTAGAACAAATACATTTTTATTTTCTTAAACACCTGCCAATCATTGCTGAGGTCATTTAAGAGGATGACTGAAAGAATTCATATTTATGTCTATCCCCAGCTGAAGAAAGATCACTGATGTATACTCAGCTCATGTTTCCACTGCTGGAAATGTTATTAAGAGGAAAGATAATCCTTTATCATTGTGTCACATTATTTTTTATTTTCAGCACTATTTTTAGTTGTGTTGTAGAAACTAGGGTGGCATAAAAGGAGTCGGCACTAGTTTTAATTGTTCCATGTGCCGATTTAAAACAAATTTTAAGCCTATTTTTGTTATGGTTATGATTTTGCCCGAGTCAGGTTACATTTTTGTAATTTCAATATCCAACGGATATTGCGTATTTATATGTATTTATATGTAGTACAATGGATCCTGATGATTGTGGGGGCATATAGTTCTCTCTGCTAAACATACCAGTAAAATAAGTAGCCCGTGCTAAGTTAGTGGCCTGGTTCTTACTTTGAGTTCAAGTGAAGTAACGCTTTTTTTCTCCCATTTTTCAATGGAAATGTAGTGCTTTATATCAATTGTTATTAGAATCTTTCAATCTTTCAGCAGTAGCAGTGATGATTTTTCATTGTAGTGTTTGCAATTCTGTTATCATTGGCCCTGAGATGAAAATAAGGCGAATACTGACAAAAGGCTATATCTCTCAAGGTAAGAGCATTCTGTTAGAAATCGTAAATTATCTTCTAGGTCTGCCTACGGGCTGTATGCACCCTACAAATGATTCATTTAATGTTGAGTTTGTGTAATGTATTAGATTGTCAAAATGTTTGTGTGAATACATGTACAAATGTGTAATTTTGACTCATCAGTCCAGAGAACCTGCTGGCAAAGATCCCAAACATACAGCCATTGTCATTAAGAACTATTTTCAGGATAAAGAAGGAGTCTTGTCTGGGATTACAGGTGGTGACGGGGATTTGCCCAAGACTACACACACAGAAGATATGCAAATAGTCCACAAGATGTGTGGAACAACTTCACTACTGAGTTCCTTCAAAAACTGTTTGCAAGTGTACCTATAAGAATTGATGCCTTGATATAGTTTTGAAGGCAAAAGAGTTTCTTGGTGCTAGTAAAATGAATCAAAATCCTGAAGTCTCATGCACAGGTTGCTTATTTTTGACTTACACATTTGGTGCAGATTTAAATCTTCAGTATGTCAGTTCTTTCAGTTCTTGCTGCAGATTTCACCCTCACTAATAAGTGAGGAAAATTCTATCCCAAAAAGGTATGCAAAAAACTCTACAAAAATGCATCTACCGTATTGTACACTGCTTTTTTCCTTCCAAGAGATGCAGAAACGTGTGCACATGCTCTTAGGCCATGTTCACACGATCCTTTTTTTGATCCTTTTTTTGATCCTTTTTTTTTCAGGTCCTGATTTGGAAAACCCGCAGTGCAAAACTGCACTGCTGATTTTCCTGCAGTTTCTTCTGCAGATTCCTCTGCGGGTTTTCAACAGCACTTTCCTATTGGTGCCTGTTGAAAACAGGAGCTGAATCCGCAGAAAGAAGTGACATGGTACTTCTTTTTTTCTGCAGGCAAATCCTCGCGGATTTGCCTGAGAAAAAAAGGATAGTGGGCACAGCGGTTTTTGTTTTCCATAGAGTAACATTGGACTGTACCCTGCATGGAAAAAGGACCTGAAAAAAAAAGGATCAAAAAAAGGATCGTGTGAACATAGCCTTAAAGGGAATCTATCACCATGTTTTTCCTATGTAATGCAAGAGCACTATAATGTCAGGGAAGAGAGTCTGATTACAGGACTCAGATAGCCATGGAAACCCATCATCACCCCATGATTGTGCTCTGAGGCTGGCAGTGTGCTGACAGAGGGACTGATCTCCCTCTGTCCAACTCCTCACATGCCACTGTCACTATTGGGACTTAACTATGCTCACAATTGTGAGAAACCACTTGCCATTTGGATGCACAGTTATCTCTATTTGAGGAAAGGGGTAAATAAGAAAATTGTAGACCAGTGAAATTCTGCCGCCCATCTTTACTGTCCACAATTGCAGATGCATTGTCACAAGTATATTTTTGGTTACTGTCACTCAGATGAGATGCATAATCTTAGTTTGAATGCACACAAGGTGGTACTGTCACTTAACATTGCAAAATTAACCAGATAAAACACTCCACAACTGTATAATCCTGCCGCCATGTCTATACAACTCATCCAGCCCATGCCATTACATCTAGTTTTTATTGCTCCTGGCTTAAATCCCACTATCTACAGCCTTGTTTCTTTCGATGCTGTTTTCACTAAAGGACCCAAGTTACTTCTCTGTAGTCTAGACCATAATTTCAAGGGTCCTAGCAAGGAGCAGGCCCTAATATTAGAGGTCCTTATTTCCTCCACCCAGTCCTTGTCTTTAAGAGACTTTTTAGATCCTACACTTCCAGGGCCCAATCACTTTTACTGGCTCTGCTTTTTTAGTCTCCCAGACACACTATCCCCTCAGGCAGTAATGTAGATACTCAGGCAGTAATGTAGCTACTTGCAGGCAGAGGGTGTGGTCACACCGGGCCCTGTGCTCAGAGGGGCTCACCCAGAGCTACCCTACTCTTAACTGTATCGACGTGATAAGTTAGGCTGTGCGTTAGAGTAGGGAGACGTAATCTCTCTTCACTACCGCTCTCCTTTCTGTAGTGGGGGAACACGTTAAGTCTGTGGTTTAAAAAATTGCAATAGCACCGACACACACACAGTACGTCAGTGTCCTGACGCGTTGATGTCATAAAGCTGTACTGGCACTCTGATATCCAGTGCATGCTTCGGCGCTTTGCAGAAGGACTCGTTAGGATCCTGGATTAGGTGAGTATATAATGTTTTTTTTTCTTTAATTAAAGCTTAGGGAGACATCAAAGTGTGCTGGAATCAAAGTGTGGCAGCATGATAAAGTACATTGTAGGGGTACTGTGGGGGCTTCCATAAAGTGTGGGGGTCATTATATAGCATAACGCTAATGTGGGTGTCATTATAAAATTTTGGTCATGATGCTGGGGCTATCATATGGTGTGGGGAATACTGTGGGAGCCCTCAAACCGTGTGGGGGCTACTGTGGGGGGACTTCATACAGTGTAGTGGCAACTGTGGGAGAACCTCAAACAGTGTGGAGGCTATTGTGGGATGACCTCATACAGTATGGGGGCTACTGTGTGGGGGACTTCATATATTGTGGGGGTCACTATGGGGGGACCTCATACAATGTAAGGGGACCTCATATGGTGTAGGGCTACTGTCGGGCCCTCACACACTGTAGGTACGATGGTTTGGGAAAAATCTCACAAAAAAGAAAATACCTTACCTATATCAGGTCAATAGGCTGTAAGTCAGACACTGTGCAATAAACGTATCTATGTGACTGGCACATTAAACAAGCCTCATCTGTGTGCATTTCTAATACTAGACAACCACCTCCTCCATGAATGAAAGTGTGCGAATGGTTGTTTCATTAGTATTTTGCTCTTGTGCCGTCCCCACTTTTATCACGGGTTGCAGTGCATCTGAGGCCTCATATGGTGTGGGGACTACTGTAGGGGCAAATATACAGTGTAAGACTTAATGCTGGAGACATTATACAGTGTGGGGGTACTGTGTGGGCCATTATACAGTGTGAAGGCCATTATAAAGTGTGAGAACTACTGTGGAGTTCATTATACTGTTTATAGGGGAGCTGTGGGCCCATCATACTGTGTACAGAGGAGCTGTGGGCCCATTGTAGTGTGTATAAGGAAGATGTGGGTCCACCATACTTTGTATAGGGGAGCTGTGGTTCCATCTTACTATGTAAGAGTATTGTTACTGTCAAAGGTGCACATGGGGCATTATCAATTTCTTGGGGCAAAATGTGGACACTGTTTTCGAGGTTCATTTGCACAGGTTTTAATATTCATTCAAAAACCTCATGCCTAATTCTCTAACATGCCAAGTGTAGCACAAATCGGCACCGCACATGGCATGAGGATTGGTAGATGCCCCACACTTCCCCCTATTTTTACAACAGCTTCCTTTATTTTAACTCTTGTTTACTCCTCCCAGCAGCCCATATTACAGTACGATAGCGCAGCACATCAGCATTGCACAGTACATCTCTCACTAGATGCTTTTTCGCCCTACACCACTATCTACAGTATAAGGGTATGTGTCCACAGTCCAGAATCCCAGCGCTTTGGACGCAGCGGATACCCCGCTCTGCCCAAAGTGCTGCTCCCTGTTGTACGCGCGGTGATTCCGGATGTGTTCATTGAACACAGGCGGAATCACCGCATCCTATACATAGACTGTGTTATTTATCTTGCGGAGACTGAGCGTCTCCGCAAGATAAATAAACATGCTGTGGTCTAGAAAGACGCACCGCTTGTGCGTAAACGCAGGTTTGCCACCTGCGTGTTTGTACACATAGTGGAGATGGGATTTCATAAAATCCCCTCCACTATGCTGTAACATCTGGATGCTGCAGATTGGACGCTGTAGCTGTACGCAGCGTCCAAAAAGCAGCAAATAATGAAGGAATACGCCCCGTGGAAACATATCCTAACCCCTCTGCGGCCTTCAGCCAACAGCTGGCCTACACCATCCTTACCTGGTGGCACCAAAGTGTCACATCTTGCCATTTAGGCAACCTGTAAAAAACATTATGTACACAGCATAACATAAACCATAATAATTACATACAGGCCATGACAAATAAACCACCGATCAGCCTCGTGGATAGCTTAATTTATAACCCTATCAAGGGGATTGGATGGCTTCGTTACCCTCCTTACATAACAGTGAGTGCCAGCACCAGCAGGGGTCTCATTTGCTCCATGTACACCACAGAAATAAATCTAGGTTTACCTTAGTACCTCAATCAATTCACCAGAGACTCTTTATAATGGAGCTTTATAGATGTTTCACAACAGAGATTTCAGTTAATTGTATCCATCTTTACGTACCTGGCTACCGTTATCCATGCTATATTACATTTCTCCATGTTTCATACATGCTACATACAGGACATTCTCTTCTAGACATTTGCTTGCTCCAAATATACAACAAGCAGATATATTTTCCAAGCAATTGGACGTATATACCTTTATTTTTTGCTCACAGTTCTATCTCTACTTGTATCTTGAGCTCAATACTGGCACATAGTGAGATGGCTATATTTATAAAGTGAGTCAACAAGCATAAACTAGAGCACAGTATGTTCTGCTGAATTATCACTTTCTTTTACCCATAATTCATTATAATAATTACAACGATAATAATAATAATACTATTTATAATAGTAATATGAATGATGATAATATTTTATATCTGATAAAATAATAAAACATATTAGAAAACTACAATACTCTTGCTAATGAGAAGTGAAATGATATTTATCTGGCTACATATAAGTATTGATAACAATTAGTACTTACCATTATAGAAAAAACAAATGCGACAATGTTTATTGGGTAAGCCGGACAAAAGCAGGAAAATATTGAAAGGATCAGGTAATTGCTGGGCATAGGACCATGAGGAGATTCATCTTCTGTGTTAGTTTCCGGGCTTTCTTCTAAAGACCTTTTGATTTCTGGATTGCATGGAGTTTGAGACATGGAAAATTTCAGTGTTCAGAAATTGGTCTATCCAGAAAAGTTCAGCTGTGCAGTTTGAGGCTTAGGGGCGGCTGTGTAACCCAAGTTAAGAGTTCAAGGAAGAAGTGATCTCATTTCGGCTGATGCCTGATCAGCAAAGGAGCAGAAGCCTGGCTATAAGTACATGAAGTCAAAGACATGCACATAGGCATGAGTGAAATGCAGATCAGGCCTGTTAGGTTGAATTATTAGTGATGCTTGATGCCTCGTACAAATAAAATAATATAACTGAAGTTTTCAATAAAGGTTATTACAAATAGATTTTCATTGTAATTTAGTATGTTTCGCGTTAAATCTTTACCTTTAGTTGTACAATAACATTAGATTAGGAATATCAAGCTCAAGTAAACAGAGGGCTGAAATTAAGGGTGAAATTTCTCTTGCGGATTCTCGCGTCAGGGCCAGCTCCAGGTTTTTCGTTGGCTCCGGGCAAAAGAGTCTCAGTGGACTCCTTTAGTACATACCACAATTCATGATGCACAGATACGAGAAATATAGGTATAGTACAATGCCATAGATTTCACTTGCTTCTTACATTACATGAGTGATATCTTCTGTAAATTCTACAATAGGTCGGAAAACAGACAATTTAGTCCTCCATACAGTATTATGGGCACCACATAGCGCTTCATACAGAATAATGATCCCCATGCATTCCTCCATACAGTATTATGGGCACCCCATAGTGCTCCATACAGAATAATGAGCCCCATATATTTCTCCATACAGTATAATGAGCGCCATATAATGTTCCATGCAGTATAATGAGCCCCATATATTGCTCCATACATAATGGGTCCAATATAATGTTCATTACAGTATATGATGAGCCCTATGTAATGCTTCATACAGAATGGACACAATATAATGCTCCAGTATATGATAAGTCCCATATATCGCTCCATATATATTGGGCCCCATATATTGCTCCAGACAGACTGGGCCCCATATAATGCTCCATATATAATGGGGCCCATATAATGCTCCATATATAGTCGGCCCCATATGATGCTCCATTAATAATGGGCCCCATTTGATATTCCATATATAATGGACCCCATATGATGCTCCATATATAATGGGCCCATATGATGCTCCAGTATATGATGGGCCCCATATATGGTGGGCCCCATTTATGATGCTGCAGTGTATGGTGAGCCACATATAGTGTTCCCTATATAATGGGCCTCATATATGATGGGCCCATATACACTACCGTTCAAAAGTTTAGGGTCGCTTAGAAATTTCCTTATTTTTGAAAGAAAAGCACATTTTTTCCAATGAAGCTAACATTAAATGATTCAAAATACTCTCTCTACATTGTTAATGTGGTAAATGACTATTCTAGCTGCAAACGTCTGGTTTGTAATGCAATATCTTCATTGGTGTATAGAGACCCATTTCCAAACAAACATCACTCCAGTGTTCTTATGGTACTTTGTGTTTGCAAACTGTGTAAGAAGGCTAATGGATGGTTAGAATACCCTTGAAAACCCTTGTGCAAGTATGTTGGCACAGATGAAAACAGTTTGGCTGATTAGAGAAACTATAAGGCCATGTGCACACGTTAAGTATTTTTCGCGTTTTTTTCGCGTTTTTTCGCTATAAAAACGTGATAAAAACGAGAAAAAAACGCTTACATATGCCTCCCATTATTTTAAGTGTATTCCGCATTTTTTGTGCAAATGTAGCCTTTTTTTCCGCGAAAAAATCGCATCGCGGAAAAAAAAGCAACATGTTCATTAAAATGCGGAATTGCAGGGGATTCCGCACACCTAGGGGTCCATTGATCTGCTTACTTCCCGCACGGGGCTGTGCACACCATGCGGGAAGTAAGCAGATTATGTGCGGTTGGTACCCAGGGTGGAGGAGAGGAGACTCTCCTCCACGCACTGGGCACCATATAAGTGGTCAAAAAATAAGAATTAAAATAAAAAATAGCGATATACTCACCCTCGATGTCTTCCCGCCTCCACTGCACGCTGTCGCTTCGGTTCCTGTAGCTGATGTGCGGCGAAGGACCTTGCCGATGACGTCACTGTCCTGTGATTGGTCGTGAGCGGTCATGTGACCGCTCACGTGACCGTGACGTCACGGAAGGTCCTGTGCGCACACACCAGCTATAGGAAGACGAACGGACGCCGCTGATGAGATGTCTGGGTGAGTATAAGCATTTTTTTATTTTTTTTATTATTTTTAAACATTCTATCTTTTACTATAGATGCTGCATAAGCTGCATCTATAGTAAAAAGTTGGTCACACTTGTCAAACAGTATGTTTGACAAGTGTGACCAACTTGTCAGTCAGTTTTCCAAGCGATGCTACAGATCGCTTGGAAAACTTTAGCATTCTGCAAGCTAATTACGCTTGCAGAATGCTAAAAAAACGCGAAAAAAACGGAAAAAAAACGCAAAAAAAAAAATGCGGATTTCTTGCAGAAAATTTCCGGTTTTCTTCAGGAAATTTCTGCAAGAAATCCGCAACGTGTGCACATACCCTCAACCTGACCTTCCTTTTAGCTAGTTGAGAATCTGGAGCATTACATTTGTTGGTTCCATTAAACTCTCAAAATGGCCAGAAAAAAAGAACTTTCATGTGAAACTTGACAGTCTATTCTTGTTCTTAGAAATGAAGGCTATTCCATGCGAGAAATTGCCAAGAACCTGAAGATTTCCTACAACGGTGTGTACTACTCCCTTCAGAGGAGAGCACAAACAGGCTCTAACCAGAGTAGAAAGAGAAGTGGGCCACGATGACCATCATGATGATGTTTTGCCCTCTTTATGCACTGAAGATGGCACGCTCCCTGAGTTTCTCCAGCAAGATGGTGCACCACCACATTATGGGTGTCAGTTCCGAGCATTCCTACATGAACAGTTTCCTGGAAAGTGGATTGGTCGTCATGGGCCAGTTGAATGGCCACCAAGGTCTTCCGATCTGACCCCCTTAGACTTTTATCTTTGGGGTCATCTGAAGGCAATTGTCTATGCTGTGAAGATACGAGATATGCAGCATCTGAAACAACGGATACTGGAAGCCTGTGCTAGAATTTCTTCTACAGTGTTGCTATCAGTGTGTCAAGAGTGGGAGAAGAGGGTTGCTTTCAATTGTGGGAGAAGAGGGTTGCATTGAGAATCCAACACAATGGGCAGCACTTTGAACACATTTTATAAGTCGTCATAAACTTGTAAATAACTCATGAAAGCATAGAGCTATGTTAAAACCAAACACACCATTAATTTTCTTGTGAAATTCTCAATAAGTTTGATGTGTCACATGACCCTCTTCCGACTGGAAAGAATAAAGTTGGATCCAAAATTGGCGACTTCAAAATGGCCACTATGGTCACCACCCATCTTGAAAAGTTTCCCCCTCCCATGTAGTAATGTGCCACAAACAGGAAGTTGATATCATCAACCATTCCCATTTTATTTTGGTGTATCCATATAAATGGCCCACCCTGTATACTCTAAGCTATTATAAATTTCTTAAAATATCCAACACTTGTTTTAGGTATACAGGTGCTTCTCGCAAAATTAGAACATCATCAAAAAGTTAATTTATTTCAGTTCTTTAATACAAAAAGTGAAACTCATATTATATGGAGTTATTACAAACAGAGTGATCTATTTCAAGTGTTGTTTTCTGTTAATGTTGATGATTATGACTTATAGCCAGTGAAAACCCAAAAGTCATTATCTCAGTAAATTAGAATACTTTATAACACCAGCTTGAAAAATGATTTTAAAATCTGAAATGATGGCCTACTTAAATGTATGTTCAGTAAATGCACTCAATACTTGGTCAGGGTTCCTTTTGCATCAATTACTGCATCAATGTGCCGTGGCATGGATGCAATCAGCCTGCGGCATTGCTGAGGTGTTATGGAATCCCAGGTTGCTTTGATATCAGCCTTCAGCTCGTCTGCATTGTTGGGTCTGGTGTCTCTCATCGTTCTCTTGACAATACCCCATAGATTCTATATGGAGTTAAGGTCAGGCGAGTTTTGTGGCCAAGCAAGCACAGTGATACTGTTGTTTTTAAACCAGATATTGGTACTTTTGGCAGTGCTGACAGGTGCTACTGGAGAATGAAATTTCCATCTCCAAAAAGCTTGTCGGTAGAGGGACGCATTAAGTGCTCTAAATTTTCCTGGTAGACGGCTGTGCTGACTATGGTCTTGATAAAACACTGTGGGCCTACACCAGCAGATGGCATAGCTCCCCAAACCATCACTAATTGTGAAAACTTCACACTAGACCTCAAGCAGCTTGGATTGTGTGCCTCTCCACTCTTCATCCAGACTCTGAAACCTTGATATCCAAATGAAAAGCAAAATGTATTTTCATCTGAAACAACACCTTGGACCACTGAGCAACAGTCCAGTTCTTTTTCTCCTTGGCCCAGGTAAGATGCTTCTGGCGCTGTCTATTGTTCATGAGTGGCTTGACACAAGGAATGTGACACTTGTAGCCCATTTCCAGGATATGTCTGTGTGTGGTGGCTCTTGAAGCAATGACTCCATATGATTGATTTGTATTCACTTAGGTTCTAGGGTCACATTGGCCTAGACCCACAGTGGCTAGGGTCACATTGCGTTATGTGACCGCGTTTAACGGACTACGTTACACCGCGGCATAATGCGGTGTAACGTAGTCCGTTAACGCCGCCATTGCCTGTAATGGCGAACGCATCGCTAGCGCCCGCCCACATTGGGCGTGCGCTAGCGATGTGCCATTATTTGAGTGACGGGGATCTGCGCTAGCGGGATCGGCTAACGCGATCCCTTTTGGAACATTGCGTTAGCGCAGTCCGTAGCGCTATGCGCTAAACGGACTGCCCTAACGCAATGTGACCCTAGCCTAATCTTTCAGTGTTGTTTGAAAAAGACTCTTCAAAGAATCGAAACATCACGCTTCTTGATTCTGTGCCTTCTACGTGAAAAATCGTTCTATATGGTGTCACTACTTTGCGTATTAAATATTCACTAGCATCACAAACTGAGAGTGCAGCTGTTTGACTCTTCATCTAAAGTGTATTGTGGACAGGTAATACAGGGATCACCGGTAACATTATACACAGGAGCTCTGTATGTAGTATGTAGTGTACAGGCAATTGTGATCACCAGTGACATTATACACAGGATCTCTGTATTTAGTATATCATGTACAGGTAATACAGTGACTCACCAGTGACAATATACACAGAAGCCCTGTATATAGTATGTAAGGTATAGTGCAAGTGTACAGGAACACTCTGAGGGTATGTGCACACGTTGCGGTTTTTCCCACGGATCCACAGCGTTTTTGATGCTGCGGATCTGCAGCTGTTTTCCATGCATTTACAGTAGCATGTAAGCCTATGGAAAACCAAATCCGCTGTGCACATGCTGCGGAAAAAAACGCGAGGAAACGCAGTGTTGTTTTTTCCGCAGCATGTCAATTCTTTGTGCGGATCTGCAGCGTGTCTTCACCCATTGACTTGAGTCGGGCACATCCGCAGCAAAACCGCAGATGTAAAAAAGATCTGCGTTCAGCTGAAACGCTGCAGATCGGGAGGAGGGAGTGTGTGTGGGTGGAGTGTGGGCAGTGACTGTGTGTGTGTATGTGTGTGCGGGCGGGGTCTGCGGGCTGTCAGTGGGTCTGCTGGTGCATCTGCGGGGCTGTCGGAGGTCTGTGAGGGGCTGCTGGGGGTCTGTGCAGGGCTGCTGGGGGTCTGTGTGGGGCTGTTAGGGGTCTGTGCGGGGCTGTCGGGGGTCTGTGTGGGGCTGCTGGGGGTCTGTGTGGGGCTGCCGGGGGTCTGTGCTGGGCTGTCTGGGGTCTGTGCGGGGCTGCTGGGGGTCTGTGTGGGGCTGTCGGGGGTCTGTGTGGGGCTGTCGGGGGTCCGGGGGTCTGTGCGGGGCTGTCGGGGGTCTGTGCGGGGCTGTCAGGGGTCTGTGCGGGGCTGTCAGGGGCTTTTAACCATGCCAAAGGAGATGAAAAAAAAAGTCTTGAGTGAGGAAAAGAAGGGCTCAATTCCGGCTTTACTAGCAGAGGGCCACAGTGAGCATTATGTTGCCTCCATCCTTAAAATTTCTAAGGCAGCAGTCCGTTACAAGGTCAAGCAGCAGACATTAGGGACAACAAAGCTACAGACCAGCAGAGGAGCAATACGATTCTCCACTGACTGGGATGACCGACATCTTATTCGAATGTCACTCAGCAACCGCAAGATAACATCAAGTGACCTACAAAAGGAATGGCAAATGGCAGCTGGGGTGAAGTGCACAGCAAGAACAGTTTGTAACAGGCTCCTAGAGGCAGAACTCAAGTCATGTAAAGCTAGAAAAAAGCCTTTCATCATTGAGAAGCAAAGGAGAGCCAGGCTGAAGTTTGCCAAAGACCATAAGGATTGGACCATAAAGGACTGGAGTAAGGTAATCTTCTCTGATGAGTCTAATTTTCAGCTTTGCCCAACACCTGGTCATCTAATGGTTAGACGGAGACCTGGAGATGCATACAAGCCACAGTGTCTTGCACCCAGGATGGAGGATCAGTGGTGATGTGGGGATGCTTCAGCAAGGCTGGAATTGGACAGGTTGTTCTTTGCGAAGGACTTAGTAATCAAGCTGCATACAAGGTTATTGTCACGCTTGCGCACTGACTGGGTGGTGCGGGCGAGGGGATTGTGGCCCCACTGTGCCACAAACCAGACTACCCTGGAAGAGGCGTGATTAAGCAGCTACCTTGGTGTTCACTGGAGCCTCTGATGGTGAGGTCAGGCTTGTGCGGCAGGTAGCTGCCAGGTACCACTCCAGGGCGGTGTCTGGCTGTGGCAGCTGATCCCACTGAGGGAGGAAACACTAGTGACAGGTGTGAACAAGTACGGATGGGCACGACTGGTACTCTGGCGGGCACAGCTGTCACTCTGGCAGGCAGGCGGGCATGGCTGGCTCTCTAGGCAGGCAGGCGAGCACGGCTGGCACTCTAGGCAGGTAGGCGGGCATGGCTGGTGGGACTGGAACTGGTTTGGGTAGGACAGGAACATAGTCAGGTACAAGTAGGAACAGTGAATATCAACCAAACCAAAAGAACATGTATGACACCAAGTTTCATACTGATTGTAGTTCGACCAGAACAAAAGCGGACACTCTATATAATTATTTGATTGGGCGAATATCTCTTTGTTATATGCACACTTCATTAGCACATTTATTACTTGCACAAGGAGACCCATGTTTACAGTTTTATGCTGATGTTTTATATTTAATATTAGAAATGTGTTTTGATCTGCCCCGTGCCTGATACTTTTAATGTGTGGAACCGCACAATGGTTTCTTTTTTTCACCGTGCGCCACCTGTCCTATGCCTTTTCTGTGATTTAATGTTTATTATTGCTACTTTAATCTTGTGAAATAAAAATTGTTATTTTTTATATATTGGGACTTTTGTACTCTATGGCTCTTATAGGTTGAACGAGTAGGAACAGGTAGGTACCAGTTCAGACTAAAGGGGCAGGAACCGCAGAGAGTGGAGCGGGAGCAGAGCAGAACCACAGGATGCGGAATTAGAGCAGAGCAAAGCTGCAGAGTGCAGAGCAGAGAGCAGAGCAAAGTCGCAGAGTGTGGATCATAGGGCAGAGCAGAGCCACAGGTTGCGGAGCAGTGAGCAGAGCAGAGCTGCAGGTTGCGGAGCAGAGAGCAGAGCAGAGCTGCAGGTTGTGGAGCAAAGAGCAGAGCCGCAGGTAGCGGAGCAAAGAGCAGGGCTGCAGGTTGCGGAGCAAAGAGCAGAGCCACAGGTTGCGGAGCAAAGAGCAGAGATGCAGGTTGCGGAGCAAGGAGCAGGGCCACAGGATGCCGAGCAAAGAGCAGAAAGGGTTAACACAAGGAAACACAGCAGGATAGAAAAGGCTACAGACGGGACATGGTCAGGTATGGGACAAGGCATATAAACAAGGATTCAGACCAGGGTACGAAGCCCCCCTGGGTGGCTGAAACAAGAGACACAGGACACAGGTACAGGCCAGGGTACAATGTTCCCCTGGGTGACTGAAATAAGAGATACAGGACACAGGTACAGGCCAGGGTACAAAGCCCCCCTGGGTAGCTGAAATGAGAGACACAGCAAGACAGGACCTGGCAACTCAGCAGCAAGACACTAACTGAGAAGGTATGTTGCTCAGGCATCCCCCTAGGGGTGGGGAAGCCTTAAGTACCTGAGGCCTCTTGGCAATTGGTTGGGGACACCTTAGGAAGGTGCACACAGTCACTATAAGAAACAGGAAGTCCCGGGGTCACCGCCCTAAGCATACAGCCAGAAAGTATGCAGCAAGCAAGGACATGAAGCCCAGAGCATGGAGCCGGCAGAGAACAGAACTCACAGCATGGCCCGGAGTGGTGAGTAAGAGGGGAGATGGAAAGCCATGCAGTGATTCTGGCAGGAATGCTACAGTTATCCTGGAAAACAGTTGATTCCTTCTGTTCAGGCAATGTTTCCCAACTCTGAGGACTGTTTTTTCCAGCAGGACAATGCGCCATGCCACACAGCTAAGTCAATCAAGGGGTGGATGAAGGACCACCACATCAAATCCCTGTCATGGCCAGCCCAATCTCCAGACCTGAACCCCATTGAAAACCTCTGGAATATAATCAAGAGGAAGATGGATAGTCACAAGCCATCAAGCAAAGAACTGCTTAAATTTTTGTACCAGGAGTGGCATAAGGTCACCCAAAAGCAGTGTGAAAGACTGGTGGAAAGCATGCCAAGACGCATGAAAGCTGTGATTAAAAATCATGGTTATTCCACAAAATATTGATTTCTGAACTCTTCCTGAGTTAAAACATTAGAATTGTTGTTTCTAAATGATTATGAACTTGTTTTTTTGCATTATTTGAGCTCTGCAATCAATGCATTTTTTTGTTATTTTGACCATTTCTCATTTTCAGAAAATAAATATGAAATTTATTGCTTGGAACTTCGGAGACATGTTGTCAGTAGTTTATAGAATAAAAGAACAATTTACATTTTACTCAATAATATATCTATAAATATACACTATCCCCCGTTCACCAGTTTATTGAAAAAAGAAATACATGCAGGTCTGAAGTAATCCAATGAATCCAAACTAGTCCAGAAAAAAAACCTGAAAGACAAAAAAAGACAGAAATAAAAACAATAGACAGTCCCTCATTCACCAATTTATCATCCAAAATTTTGCCACACAGGGCTGGACTGGGACCAAAAAGCAGCCCTGGCACTCAAACCTCACCAGTCCACATACTTTACAACCCATCAGCTCAGATCAGTGAATTTTGCTTTTGCGTTGTCATACGCTTCACCATTGTCTTAACCCCTTAAGCCCCGGGGGTGGTTTGCACGTTAATGACCGGGCCAATTTTTACAATTCTGACCACTGTCCCTTTATGAGGTTATAACTCTGGAACACTTCAAGGGATCTTGGTGATTCTGACATTGTTTTCTCGTGACATGTTGTACTTCATGATAGTGGTAACATTTCTTTGATATTACCTGCGTTTATTTGTGAAAAAAATGGAAATTTGGCGAAAATTTTGAAAATTTCGCAATTTTCCAACTTTGAATTTTATGCCCTTAAATCACAGAGATATGCCACGCAAAATACTTAATAAGTAACATTTCCCACATGTCTACTTTACATCAGCACAATTTTGGAAACAAATTTTTTTTTTGTTAGGGAGTTATAACGGTTAAAAGTTGACCAGCAATTTCTCATTTTTACAACAAAATTTACAAAACCATTTTTTTTAGGGACCACCTCACATTTGAAGTCACATTTAGGGGTCTATATAGCAAAAAATACCCAAAAGTGACACCATTCTGAAAACTGCACCCCTGAAGCTGATCAAAACCACATTCAAGAAGTTTATTAACCCTTCTGGTGCTTCATGAGAGCTAAAGCAATGTTAAAGGAAAAAATGAAAATTTAACTTTTTAGTCATGAAAACGATATTTTAGCAACAATTTTTTATTTTCCCAAAGGTAACAGGAGAAATTGGACTGCAAGAGTTGTAGTCCAATTTGTCCTGAGTACGCCAATACCCCTTATGTTGGGGGGAACCACTGTTTAGGTGCATGGCAGGGCTCAGAAGGGAAGGAGCGCCATAAGACTTTTTCAAGCTAAAATTAGCTGGAATTGAGATTGGACGCCATGTCGCGTTTGGTGAGCCCCTGATGTGCCTAAACAGTGGAAACCAGCCACAAGTGACCCAATTTTGGAAACTAGACCCCCTAAGGAACTTATCTAGATGTGTGGTGAGCACTTTTATCACCCAAGTGCTTCACAGAAGTTTATACCGCCCGTGCGTGAAAATAAAAAAATGTATTTTTTCCACAAACATGATCGTTTAGTCCCCAATTTTTTATTTTCACAAGGGTAACTGAAGAAATTGGACCACAAAAGTTGTAGTCCAATTTGTCCTGAGTACGCCAATACTCCATATGTGGGGGGGGAACCACTGTTTAGGCGCATGGCAGGGCTCAGAAGGGAAGGAGCGCCATAAGACTTTTTCAAGCTAAAATTAGCTGAAATTGAGATTGGACGCCATGTCGCGTTTGGTGAGCCCCTGATGTGCCTAAACAGTGGAAACCCCCCACAAGTGACCCCATTTTGGAAACTAGACCCCCTAAGGAACTTATCTAGATGTGTGGTGAGCAATTTTATCCCCCACGTGCTTCACAGAAGTTTATACCACCCGTGCGTGAAAATAAAAAAACGTATTTTTTCCACAAACATGATTGTTTAGTCCCCAATTTTTTATTTTCACAAGGGTAACAGGAGAAATTGGACCACAAAAGTTGTTGTCCAATTTGTCCTGAGTAGGCTGGTACCCCATATGTGGGAGAAAACTACTGTTTGGGCACACATCAGGGCTCGGAAGGGAAGTAGTGACGTTTTGGAATGCAGGCTTTGATGGAATCGTCTGCGGCTGTCACGTTCCATTTGATGAGCCCCTGATGTGCCTAAACAGTGGAAACCCCCCACAAGTGACCCCAATTTCGAAACTAGACCCCCTAAGGAACTTGTCTAGATGTGTGGTGAGAACGTTGAACCCCCAAGTGTTTCACTAAAGTTTATAACGCCCGGGTGTGAAAATAAAAAATCCTATTTTTTGCCCACAAAAATGATCTTTTAGTCCCCAATTTTTTAATTTCCCAAGGGTAAAAGGAGAAATTGGACCACAAAAGTTGTTGTCCAATTTGTCCTGAGTACGGTGGTACCCCACATGTGGGAAAAAACTGTTTGGGCACACATTGGGGCTCGAAAGGGAAGTACTGAAGTTTTGGAATGCAGACTTTGATGGAATCGTCTGCGGGCGTCATGTTCCGTTTACAGAGCCCCTGATGTGCCTAAACAGGAAAAAAACCCACAAGTGACAACATTTTGGAAAGTAGGTCCCCAAGGAACTTACACTCACCGGCCACTTTATTAGGTACACCTGTCCAACTTCTTGTTAACACTTAATTTCTAATCAGCCAATCACATGGCGGCAACTCAGTGCATTTAGGCATGTAGACATGGTCAAGACAATCTCCTGCAGTTCAAACCGAGCATCAGTATGGGGAAGAAAGGTGATTTGAGCGCCTTTGAACGTGGCATGGTTTGTTGTGGATTCTGTTTGTGGGCTCCCTCTGGTGGTTACTGCTGGTACTGGGTGACTTTGGTGGGTTGCGGCCTTTGGTTTCCACCTGTCCATCAGAGGCTGGGTGTTTCCTATTTTACCTGGCCTTTCTGTCATTCCCTTGCCGGCTATCAATGTATTCAGATGTGCTCTGTTTGGTTCCTGCCTACCTGCTCCCAGATCTTTCAGGATAAGCTAAGTGCTGATTTTCAGTTGTTGGTTTTTTTGTCCAGCTTGCTTATTATGTCTCTATGCTAGCTGGTAGCTCTAGTGGACTGAGGTTCTCCCCATGTGCCATGAGTTGGCACATGGGTTCTTGTAATCTCAGGATGGTTTTTTTGATTAGGGTTTTTTGCTGACCGCTCAGACCCCTTTTGTATCGTTCTGCTTTCTAGTTTACAGCGGGCCTCAATTTGCTGAACCTATATATATCATCTCTATGTGTGTGCCTTCCTCTCATTTCACTGTCAATACATGTGGGGGGCAACTATACCTTTTGGGGTTCATTCCTCTGGAGGCAAGTGAGGTCTTTATTTTCTCTGCAGTACTAGTTAGCTCTTAGGCTGGTGCGTGGCGTCTAGAACCAACGTAGGCACGCTCCCTGGCTATCTCTAGTTGCGTTTGTCAGGCGTAGGGCAGCGGTCAGCCCAGGTTCCATCACCCTAGAGCTCGTCCGATATTTTGTATTACTTTGCTTGTCCCTTGCTATCCCTAGCCATTGGGATTCATGACAGTATAGCCGGCCCACAAAGTGTTAATTGTTTGGGCTGAAGCAGGAGAAAAAGAAGTGTTTAAGGGAAATTTTTTTTTTTTTTTCCTTCAGAGTTTTGCTGCCTAGCCCTTAATTGCTGTCTAGCTGCTTCTTACCTCCTCTTAACCCTTGAATGGCTCTGATATTAGCTGTTTAACATGGATGTCCAGAGTTTGGCTTCCAGCCTGAGTAATCTCGCGGCAAAAGTTCAAAACATACAGGATTTTGTTGTTCACACTCCCATGTCTGAACCTAGAATTCCTATTCCAGAGTTCTTTTCTGGAGATAGATCTACCTTCCTGAATTTCAGGAACAATTGTAAATTGTTTCTTTCTTTAAAATCTCGCTCCTCTGGAGACTCTGCTCAACAGGTCAAGATTGTAATATCTTTCCTGCGAGGCGACCCTCAGAATTGGGCATTTGCATTGGCACCAGGGGATCCTGCATTGCTCAATGTGGATGCGTTTTTTCTGGCATTGGGATTGCTCTATGAGGAACCCAACCTGGAGATTCAGGCTGAAAAGGCTTTATTAGCCCTCTCTCAGGGGTATGATGAAGCGGAAATATATTGTCAAAAATTTCGGAAATGGTCGGTGCTTACTCAGTGGAATGAGTGCGCCCTGGCTGCAAACTTCAGAAATGGTCTTTCCGAGGCCATTAAGGATATTATGGTGGGGTTCCCTACGCCTACAGGTCTGAATGAGTCGATGGCTATGGCCATTCAGATTGATCGGCGTTTACGGGAGCGCAAACCCGTGCACCAGTTGGCGGTGTCTTTTGAACAGGCACCTGAGACTATGCAATGTGATAGAATTCAGTCCAGAAGTGAACGGCAAAATTATAGGCGGAAAAATGGATTGTGTTTTTATTGTGGTGATTCAGCTCATGTTATATCAGCATGCTCTAAACGCACAAAAAGGGTTGATAAATCTTTTGCCATTGGTACTCTGCAGCCTAAGTTCATTTTGTCTGTGACTCTGATTTTTTCACTGTCTTCCATTTCCGTCGATGCCTATGTGGATTCGGGCGCTGCCCTGAGTCTTATGGATTGGTCATTTGCTAAACGCTGCGGTTTTAGTCTGGAACCTCTGGAAGTTCCTATTCCTCTGAAGGGAATTGACTCTACACCATTGGCTATGAATAAACCGCAGTATTGGACACAAGTGACCATGCGCATGACTCCCGTTCATCAGGAGGTGATTCGCTTCCTTGTACTGTATAATTTACATGATGTACTAGTGCTTGGTCTGCCATGGTTACAAACTCATAATCCTGTCCTGGACTGGAAAACAATGTCTGTGTTAAGCTGGGGATGTCAGGGGGTTCATGATTATGCACCTCCGATTTCAATCGCTTCATCTACTCCTTCTGAGATCCCTGCGTTTTTGTCTGACTATAGGGATGTTTTTGAGGAGCCTAAGCTCAATTCGCTCCCTCCGCATAGAGATTGTGACTGTGCTATAGAATTGATTCCTGGCAGTAAGTTCCCTAAGGGTCGTTTATTTAATCTGTCACTGCCAGAGCATACTGCTATGCGGAATTATATTAAGGAGTCCTTGGAAAAGGGACATATTCGTCCATCTTCATCCCCTCTGGGAGCAGGTTTTTTTTTCGTGGCAAAAAAAGATGGTTCCCTGAGGCCTTGTATAGATTATCGCCTTCTGAATAAGATTACAGTCAAGTATCAGTATCCATTGCCATTATTGACTGATTTGTTTGCTCGCATTAAGGGGGCTAGGTGGTTCACTAAGATAGATCTTCGCGGTGCGTATAATCTGGTGCGGATAAAACAGGGTGATGAGTGGAAAACCGCCTTTAATACGCCTGAGGGCCATTTTGAGTATTTGGTAATGCCTTTTGGACTCTCCAATGCTCCGTCAGTCTTTCAGTCCTTTATGCACAATATTTTCCGTGAATATCTGGATAAGTTTATGATTGTGTATTTGGATGATATTTTGGTGTTTTCTGATGACTGGGAGTCTCATGTTCTACAGGTCAGGAAGGTGTTTCAGGTTCTGCGGGCCAATTCTCTG
Organism: Ranitomeya variabilis; assembly: GCF_051348905.1. Lineage (NCBI taxonomy): Eukaryota > Metazoa > Chordata > Amphibia > Anura > Dendrobatidae > Ranitomeya > Ranitomeya variabilis. The sequence goes on from NC_135232.1 coordinate 276,390,603, forward strand.
TTTGTGAAGGGCTCAAAGTGTCTCTTCAGAGTCCAGAAGATTTCTTTTTTGGGGTACATTTTTTCTCCTTCTACTATTGAGATGGATCCCGTCAAGGTTCAGGCGATTTGTGACTGGACACAACCTACATCTGTTAAGAGCCTTCAGAAGTTCTTGGGGTTTGCTAATTTTTATCGTCGGTTCATTGCTAATTTTTCCAGTATTGTTAAACCTTTGACTGATTTGACTAAAAAGGGTGCTGATGTTGCTGATTGGTCTCCTGCGGCCGTGGAGGCCTTTCAGGAACTTTAGCGCCGGTTTTCTTCTGCTCCTGTGTTGTGTCAACCAGATGTTTCACTTCCTTTTCAGGTTGAGGTTGATGCTTCCGAGATTGGAGCGGGGGCGGTTTTGTCACAGAGAAGTTCTAATGGCTCGGTGATGAAGCCATGTGCATTCTTCTCTAGAAAATTCTCGCCCGCCGAGCGCAATTATGATGTGGGTAATCGGGAGCTTTTGGCCATGAAGTGGGCATTTGAGGAGTGGCGTCATTGGCTTGAGGGTGCTAAACATCGTGTGGTGGTCTTGACTGATCACAAGAATCTCATTTACCTTGAGTCTGCCAGGCGTTTGAATCCTAGACAGGCTCGTTGGTCGTTGTTTTTTTCTCGTTTCAATTTCGTGGTTTCATACCTGCCAGGTTCAAAGAATGTGAAGGCAGATGCTCTTTCCAGGAGTTTTGTGCCTGACTCTCCTGGAGACTCTGGGCCTACTGGTATCCTTAGGGATGGGGTAATATTGTCCGCCGTATCCCCAGACTTGCGACGTGCATTGCAGGAGTTTCAGGTGGATAAACCGGATCGTTGTCCACCAGAAAGACTGTTTGTTCCGGATGATTGGACCAGTAGAGTCATCTCCGAGGTCCATTCTTCTGTGTTGGCTGGTCATCCTGGAATATTTGGTACTAGAGACTTGGTGGCCAGGTCTTTTTGGTGGCCTTCCTTGTCTAGGGATGTGCGTACCTTTGTGCAGTCTTGTGAAGTGTGTGCTCGAGCTAAGCCTTGCTGTTCTCGGGCCAGTGGGTTGTTGTTATCCTTGCCCATCCCGAAGAGGCCTTGGACGCACATTTCCATGGATTTTATTTCTGATCTCCCGGTATCACAGAAAATGTCCGTTATCTGGGTTGTGTGTGACCGCTTTTCTAAGATGGTTCATTTGGTGCCCTTGCCTAAGTTGCCTTCCTCCTCTGAGTTGGTCCCTTTATTTTTTCAGAACGTGGTTCGTTTGCATGGGATTCCGGAGAATATCGTTTCTGACAGGGGATCCCAGTTTGTGTCTAGATTTTAGCGGACGTTTTGTGCCAAGATGGGCATTGATTTGTCTTTCTCGTCTGCATTCCATCCTCAGACGAATGGCCAGACGGAGCGAACTAATCAGACCTTGGAAACTTATTTGAGGTGTTTTGTTTCTGCTGATCAAGATGACTGGGTTGCTTTTTTGCCACTGGCCGAATTTGCTCTTAATAATCGGGCTAGTTCTGTCACGTTGGTCTCTCCTTTTTTTTGTAATTCGGGGTTTCATCCTCGTTTTTCCTCTGGTCAGGTGGAGTCTTCGGATTGTCCTGGAGTGGATGTGGTGGTGGACAGGCTGCATCAGATTTGGAACCAGGTGGTGGACAATTTGAAGTTATCTCAGGAGAAGACTCAGCAGTTTGCTAATCGCCGTCGCCGCGTGGGTCCCCGACTTCTTGTTGGGGATTTGGTGTGGTTGTCTTCTCGTTTTGTCCCTATGAAGGTCTCTTCTCCTAAGTTCAAGCCTCGGTTCATCGGTCCTTATAGGATCTCGGAGATTCTTAACCCTGTATCTTTTCGTTTGGATCTCCCAGCATCGTTTGCTATTCATAATGTGTTCCATCGGTCGTTGTTGCGGAGGTATGAGGTGCCCGTTGTTCCTTCGGTTGAGCCTCCTGCTCCGGTGCTGGTGGAGGGAGAATTGGAGTATGTTGTTGAGAAGATCTTGGATTCTCGTGTTTCCAGACGCAAACTCCAGTATTTGGTTAAGTGGAAGGGTTATGGTCAGGAGGATAATTCCTGGGTGGTCGCCTCCGATGTTCATGCGACTGATTTGGTCCGCGCCTTCCATAGAGCTCACCCTGATCGCCCTGGGGGTTCTCGTGAGGGTTCGGTGACCCCTCCTCAAGGGGGGGGTACTGTTGTGGATTCTGTTTGTGGGCTCCCTCTGGTGGTTACTGCTGGTACTGGGTGACTTTGGTGGGTTGCGGCCTTTGGTTTCCACCTGTCCATCAGAGGCTGGGTGTTTCCTATTTTACCTGGCCTTTCTGTCATTCCCTTGCCGGCTATCAATGTATTCAGATGTGCTCTGTTTGGTTCCTGCCTACCTGCTCCCAGATCTTTCAGGATAAGCTAAGTGCTGATTTTCAGTTGTTGGTTTTTTTGTCCAGCTTGCTTATTATGTCTCTATGCTAGCTGGTAGCTCTAGTGGACTGAGGTTCTCCCCATGTGCCATGAGTTGGCACATGGGTTCTTGTAATCTCAGGATGGTTTTTTTGATTAGGGTTTTTTGCTGACCGCTCAGACCCCTTTTGTATCGTTCTGCTTTCTAGTTTACAGCGGGCCTCAATTTGCTGAACCTATATATATCATCTCTATGTGTGTGCCTTCCTCTCATTTCACCGTCAATACATGTGGGGGGCAACTATACCTTTTGGGGTTCATTCCTCTGGAGGCAAGTGAGGTCTTTATTTTCTCTGCAGTACTAGTTAGCTCTTAGGCTGGTGCGTGGCGTCTAGAACCAACGTAGGCACGCTCCCTGGCTATCTCTAGTTGCGTTTGTCAGGCGTAGGGCAGCGGTCAGCCCAGGTTCCATCACCCTAGAGCTCGTCCGATATTTTGTATTACTTTGCTTGTCCCTTGCTATCCCTAGCCATTGGGATTCATGACAATGGTTGTTGGTGCCAGAAGGGCTGGTCTGAGTATTTCAGAAACTGCTGATCTACTGGGATTTTCACGCACAACCATCTCTAGGGTTTACAGAGAATGGTCCGAAAAAGAAAAAAAATCCAGTGAGCGGCAGTTCTGTGGGCGGAAATGCCTTGTTGATGCCAGAGGTCAGAGGAGAATGGGCAGACTGGTTCGAGCTGATAGAAAGGCAACAGTGACTCAAATCGCCACCCGTTACAACCAAGGTAGGCCTAAGAGAATCTCTGAACGCACAGTGCGTCGAACTTTGAGGCAGATGGGCTACAGCAGCAGAAGACCACACCGGGTACCACTCCTTTCAGCTAAGAACAGGAAACTGAGGCTACAATTTGTACAAGCTCATCGAAATTGGACAGTAGAAGATTGGAAAAACGTTGCTTGGTCTGATGAGTCTCGATTTCTGCTGCGACATTCGGATGGTAGGGTCAGAATTTGGCGTAAACAACATGAAAGCATGGATCCATCCTGCCTTGTATGGAGCATCTTTGGGATGTGCAGCCGACAAATCTGCGGCAACTGTGTGATGCCATCATGTCAATATGGACCAAAATCTCTGAGGAATGCTTCCAGCACCTTGTTGAATCTATGCCACGAAGAATTGAGGCAGTTCGGAAGGCAAAAGGGGGTCCAACCCGTTACTAGCATGGTGTACCTAATAAAGTGGCCGGTGAGTGTATGTGGATGTGCCTCCTTTGGAATAAATCTGTTTCCTGTAAATTAATAGTGCATGGAGGTGTGGTACAATTTTAAGCAATCCTTCATACACAGGCCAGGATTTTTGGGGCAGGTGTCGCATTGATAGATGGTGTCCATCCATATTCCTCTTTTGTAGCACACTCGGCACCTCTTTTGCGGCTTACCTTTTCTTCCAGTTGGCGGGACCACCCCCGGAAAATGCAGACCTGGTACGTTACGTGTACCTTCAGTTCCAGAAGTACTGGGGCCCGCTCCTTCCCTCGTGCCAAACATCAGGGCCTTAATCACTACCTCCTGGAAATGAAGGTATGACGTATCGGTGTTGTGTGCACATCGTGACAGCAGGAAGGCGTTGAGCATTGCCATTTGTACAATGTGCGCGGACAGCTTTTTGTACCACACCCTGGCCTTTCTCAAAGCACTGTACGGTTGGAGGAGTTGATCAGAGAGATCAACGCCCCCCATGTTTTTGTTGTACCCCAGTACACAGGTCTGTTTGCTGACCTCTGTAGAGGTACCCCTTACAGTGCTGAGGGCGCTGCCATCACCGTGTATGGTGGTCAGTAGAAGGACATCCCTTTTGTCCTTGTACTTGACCACTAGCAGGTGGTCGCTACATAGGGCTTTGCTATCACCTTTTCTGAGAGTCTGCCCAAGTAGCGTCTTCGGGAGGCCTCTCTGATTTTTGCGGACAGTACCGCAGGCTGCGGTACCTCGCGCAGAGAGAGATTTGTAGAGTGGGATGCTAGTGTAAAAGTTATCGGTATAGAGGTGATAACCTTTATCCAGCAGTGGGTGCACCAAATCCCACACAATTTTCCCACTCACTCCCAGGATAGAAGGACACGCAGGCGGTTCAATCCTGGTGTCCTTCCCTTCGTAAACTCTAAAGCTGTGGGTGTACCCTGAGGTACTCTCACACAGCTTGTAGAGTTTGATTCCGTACGTGGCCCTTTTGCTGGGCAGGTATTGACGGAATTTGAGCCGCCCCTTAAAATGAATTAAGGACTCATCCACGGAGATGTCCCTTTGAGGCACGTACACTTCAGCAAACTTTTTGTTGAAGTGTTCGATGACCGGCCGAACTTTGAACAGACGGTCAAAGTTGGGGTCATTTCGTGCGGGACACCGTGCATTATCTTTGTAATGCAGGAACTTATGGATGGCCTCAAAACGCTTCCGGGTCATGACCGTTCGGAATACTGGAGTGTTATATAAAATATCTTTACTCCAGTATTGCCGAAGTTCAGGCTTCTTTAGGATCCCCATGTGAAGGACCAGGCCCCAAAACTGCATCATTTCAACTGCGTCTACAGGAGACCAGTTAGAATATGATGAACCAGAGTTTTGGTCCAAAAATTGCCGAGCATACAGATTAGTTTGCTCCACCAATAGGTTAACGAAAGCCTCAGAGAAAAAGACTTTGAAAAAGTCTAGTTCTGTGAGGCCGGTGGTGTCAAACTTGATTCCTGATTCTGCCACAAAATCAGGAATCAGTGGCTCGTAATTTTCAGGTGGCGTGGTCCATATGGGGTCCGCAGTGGGGTGCGCTGGTTCGTCTTCAGCAATGGTGGGTGCTTCATATTCATCTTCATCAATGATGGGCCTTGCCTCATCTTCTGTCCTGCGGCGTCTGCGTGGCGGTTCCGCAGGGCCGGAGGAGGAAGATGAGGAGTGGGAAGAGGATGAGGAAGAATCAGAAAAATAAAGAAAAGTGGGATCCTCTCCCTCGCTATCAGTGTCGGAGGCAAGGAAAGAATATGCCTCCTCCGCTGAATAGCGCTGTTGGGACGAACGGGACGAGCGGGACATTTTTTTTGTAAGTGTAGTGCTTGGGTGTACTTTATTGGTAACTATGTGTAAGTGTGGGGGGATAGTGCTTGGTGCAAACTACTCTGAAAAGAAAAAGCTAAAGGAAAAAAAAGCAAATAGGGAAAAAAAATACCTGTGAAAGAAAAGTATAAAACAGCAGGCCCTAGCTCTGATAAGTGAACCGCGTCACTTATCAAAGTTCAGCGGCTGCTGGGTGTGCGAACAGGATGTGAAAAAAAAAAAACGGCAGGCACGAGAGCTCTGATAAGTGAACCGCGTCACTTATCAAAGTTCAGCGGCTGCTGGGTGTGCGAACGGGATGTGAAAAAAAATGGCAGGCACGAGAGCTCTGATAAGTGAATTGCGTCACTTATCAAAGTTCAGTGGCTGCTGTGTGTGCGAACGGGATGTGAAAAAAAAACCGGCAGGCACGAGAGCTCTGATAAGTGAACAGCGTCACTTATCAAAGTTCGGCCACTGCTGGGTGTGTGAACGGAGATGTGAAAAAAAAAAGAAAAGGAAGGCACGGGTTAGACGCGGCGGCTGGGTTAGCGCACGGAGATGGTAAAAAAAAAAAAAGAAAGGTGCGGGTTAGACGCGGCGGCTGGGTCAGCGCATGGAAATGGGGAAAAAAAAAAGGAAGGCACGGGTTAGACACGGCGGCTGGGTTAGCGCATGGAGATGTTAAAAAAAAAGAAAGGCGCGGGTTAGACGCGGCGGCTGGGTGAGCGCACGGAAATGGGGAAAAAAAAGAAAAGAAAAGGAAGGCACGGGTTAGACGCGGCGGCTGGGTTAGCGCATGGAGATAGGGAAAAAAAAAAAAGAAAGGCACGGGTTAGACGCGGCGGCTGGGTGAACGCACGGAAATGGGGGAAAAAAAAAGAAAAGGAAGGCACGGGTTAGACGCGGCGGCTGGGTTAGCGCACGTAGATAGGGAAAAAAAAAAAGAAAGGTGCGGGTTAGATGCGGCGGCTGGGTGAGCGCACGGAAATGGGGAAAAAAAAGAAAAGAAAAGGAAGGCACGGGTTAGACGCGGCGGCTGGGTTAGCGCACGGAGATAGGGAAAAAAAAAAAGAAAGGTGCGGGTTTGATGCGGCGGCTGGGTGAACGCACGGAAATGGGGAAAAAAAAAAGAAAAGGAAGGCACGGGTTAGACGCGGCGGCTGGGTTAGCGCACGGAGATGGGGAAAAAAAAAAAGAGGTGCGGGTTAGACGCGGCGGCTGGGTGAGCGCACGGAAATGGGGAAAAAAAAAAGGAAGGCACGGGTTAGACGCGGCGGCTGGGTTAGCTCACGGAGATGGGGAAAAAAAAAAAGAAAGGTGCGGGTTAGACGCGGCGGCTGGGTGAGCGCACGGAAATGGGAAAAAAAAAAAAAAGAAAAGGAAGGCACGGGTTAGACGCGGCGGCTGGGTTAGCGCACGGAGATAGGGAAAAGAAAAAAAGAAAGGCACGGGTTAGACGAGGCGGCTGGGTGAACGCACGGAAATGGGGAAAAAAAAAAGAAAAGGAAGGCACGGGTTAGACGCGGCGGCTGGGTTAGCGCACGGAGATAGGGAAAAAAAAGAAAGGTGCGGGTTAGATGCGGCGGCTGGGTGAGCGCACGGAAATGGGGAAAAAAAAAAAAGAAAAGGAAGGCACGGGTTAGACGCGGCGGCTGGGTTAGCGCACGGAGATGGGGAAAAAAAAAGAAAAGAAAAGGAAGGCACGGGTTAGACGCGGCGGCTGGGTTAGCGCACGGAGATGGGGAAAAAAAAAAAGAAAGGCGCGGGTTAGACGCGGCGGCTGGGTGAGCGCACGGAGATGGGAAAAAAAAAAGAAAACGGCAGGCACGAGAACTTTGATAAGTGAACCGCGTCACTTATCAAAGTTCAGCGGCTGCTGGGTGTGCGCACAGGTGTTGTGAAAAAAAAAAGGAAAACGGCAGGCACAAGCTCTGATAAGTGAACTGCGTCACTTATCAAAGTTTGGCGGCTGCGGGATGGGTGTACGAAATTGGGCAAAGGGGGCTGATGAAAAAAAAGCGAGCACGAGTGTTGATCGGTGAACTGCGTCACCAATCAATGCTCGGCGGCTGCTGAACGTGCGCACGGAGGTGGCGCAAAGAGGGACGGAGGGGGTTAAAAAAGAGGGGGAAGGGGGGAAGGGGGATGGGGGGAAGGGGGGATGGGGGGGTGAAGAGTGATCGGGTAGGGGCTGTTAACACTTACGTTTGTAGTCTCTCTTCTTTCTTCGGTTTTCTTTCTTCGTTTTTTCTTTCTTCTTTCTTTCGCTGTTTTCGAACGCAGGGGATTGTGGTGTTACAGGCTTCTGTAGCACCACAAGGCCCAGCAAGACAAAATCTGGCTGTGTGACCGCTCTGCAGGAGTCCTCAGCTAGAGTGAGGACCCCTGCAGAGTGGTCAGACAGGTCACCTGCAGGTGACAGACAGGTCACAGAGCGGTCACACCGCTGCTGTGAGCTGTCATTGGTGGGATCGAATGATAACATCGATCCCACCAATCCCTGCAGGCCCTGGTGACCATGGCAACTGCCTAGGATCCCTCCGATCCCAGGCAGGTCGCAGCCAGGTCACCAGCAGGGCACACAGCGGTCACAACGTGACCGCCGCTGTGCCCTGTGATTGGCGCGATCGTCGATAGCATCGATCGCGCCAATCACCTCCTGCAGGCCCTGCTGGGCCTGCACTAGTCTCTGGCCTGCGATCGATGCGATTGAAGCACCGATCCAGGCCGCTGCAGCAGGGGAGAGCCGGGGAGGGTCGGGTACAGCAGGGCACAGCGCGGTAATACCGCCGCTGTGCCCTGCGATTGGCGCGATCGATTCGATCGGCAATCGCGCCAATCCGGGGGTCTTTTGCCGGTGCCTGGTGTTGCCAGGCACCGGCCCTAGGATCGAGTACATCGGTACTCGATCCTAGCCTGGGACTTCATTGTTTCAGCCGCTCCGATTGGCTGAAACAATGAGAAACGCTGTGATTGGCTGTTCAGAATTGAACAGCCAATCACAGCGATCGTGAGGCCTGGGGGGCAGAGCCAGGCCCTGGGATGCTGACGCCATCATCCTGCAGGTAAGATGGCGCCAGAAATTTAATGCGATCACCGCGACTTAAGTCGCGATGTCGCATTAAACAGTATGACTTACTATCCCGTCACTGGGAATTAAGTCCCAGGTCACCTTGACGGGATAGTACGTCATACGGGATTAAGGGGTTAAAATAGTTTTTTGAAGAACATTCACTCCCGTGAATGGCACGGGAGTGCGTATCATCGACCACAGCTGCATTTACATGGTGCTTTTCAAAGATACCTTTCTTGGAATTATGGGGGTTCCAGCAGTCATACCTGTAGAGAATAGTAAGTCATCCCATATCCAGAAGATGGGGGATAACTTCCAAAGGAATGTATTAAATAATAAACCAATAATGACCTTCTCAAAGTGCAATGCAGCCTATCCGACAACAGGACAGGAGAAGTGATACTGTGCAGTGTATATATAGAGAATAATACAAATACTAAGAATTATACCCAGCACACAGGACAGAAGAAGGGGTAATGTGCAGTGTACAGTTGTGTGAAAAAGTGTTTGCTCCTTCCTGATTTCCTATTCTTTTGCATGTTTGTCATACTTAAATGTTTCAGAACACCAAACAAATTTAAATATTAGTCTAAGATAACACACATAAACACAAAATACAGTTTTTAAATGAAGGTCTTTATTATTAAGGTAAAAAGAAATCCAAACCTACCGGGCCCTGTGTGAAAAAGTGATTGCCCCTAAACCTAATAACTGGTTGGGCCACTCTTAGCAGCAACAACTGCAATCAAGCATTTGCGATAACTGGCAATGAGTCTTTTACAACGTTCTGGAGGAGTTTTGGCCCACTCATCTTTGCAGAATTGTTTTGGTTCAGCCACATTGGGTAACGTTTGTTCCTTGTGGAGAGTGACATACTGCCCCTGGCTGTGCAATACTCCTATGGGAAATTTAATATGCAAATTGCGTCTTCAGAGAGGAAGAGGGCTTGTACTCCATAGCGCCACCAATAAGGAGGCAATTTGCTTATTAAACTTTGCAGTTCAATACCTCCAGCCCACCTGGCATCTGCCCGTCTTGGATGTAGTCCACATTTCCCAAATCTGTCTCCAGCATCTTTGAATAGCAGTAACATTTCTGCTATTCACAAATTACAGCTGTCATCAACCCCAACAACCACTCAGACTGCCACTACACCAGGGCATCAAGAAGAGCCAGGCAAAATGCCAGAATTGGTGCATCTAGTGTGATGTGTCAATTCTGAGGAGGCTGTGGGCTTGAATTTTTTAGGCTTGTAACAGGCCCAATAGCCATGGACCGCCTTAGCCTGATAATATAAGCCCGCAGCTGTCTGCCTTACCTTGGTGATGTAAAAAATATAGGGTACCCTACATCATTTTTGAAAATTGTTTATTTATTAAAACCAGGCTAAAAATACCTTCGTAAGCGCACTTAAAACACATGTGTTTTTTTTTAACTGCATCTAATGCAAGTCAATGAAGAAATTCATCCAGCAGACTGAGTGTTGCTGCAAGAGAAATTGATATGTTGCTGCTCAGAAACCCGAACTGTAGGTGAGTTTATGCAGAGTAATAAAGAAGCACAGTGGGCATGGGATTTCTATTACCGTAATCCAATCCACTGCTCTTGTACTGTACAGCGTTTTGGATGCAGCAAAAATTCTCTGCGTCCAGAACGCTAATAATACTGATCATGGGCATGCAGCCTAAGGCGGGTTTAATTTTGCCTTATATATGGAGCGCCCCCATGGGGCCGTGGGGTACTCGGTACCGGGTCCTTCGGTTCACAGGGGGATGTCATGGTGGCTGACCCACTCAGTGGCCCTGGGACGTCTTTAAAAGGATAGAGTTTGTGTTCGTGACGCCACCTGTGGTATTCAGTCTCGGTGACCGACGCTGCTTTAAGGGGTCCACTGGGGTGATGTTATGGCAGCTAGATGGTATACCTTTCCATAGGTGAAGTATATCCCCAGGGCTTCCCGGTGTGTAGTTGGTGGTATGGTGAGAGGCGCAAAGAAGAACAAGGACACAAGGTTGCAGTCTCTTTATCTTTACTGAAGACTTCAGCAGCCACAGTCCAGGACACCAGATCACAGGGCAGGCAGAGTCCGGCCGTTTTGGAGGCAAATCCAGAGTCCCCTTATCCAGCTGGAAATCAATAGCCTTCCCTTGTGCTGTAATGGTGTAGTCCCTTACTACATTAGTGTCATATAAGGTCCTCACAGATGTAATGCCTCTCTCTCTGTCCCCCGTGGTTGGATAGGACAAAACCTGTATGACTGGTGGCTTGAGACGTTTTACAGGGACTCAAGCATGCCCCAGCCTCTGAGAGTTGCCACCGTGCCTCCTGGGTATAGGTCGGACAGGTAATGTGGAAATAGCTGTCCTGACGGTCTCTGAAGTAAAGCGTAGTGATCCTTACTCCCTCGGTATTCCTGCTGCCGGATTTCTGAGCCTCAGAAGGAGGCAGCCTGTGCAGAGCTGGTCCCCTTCTGGTATCCTCTCCTTTAATCTGACTTCCTTCACGCTTGCTGCAATATGTTCTGCTTTCTATCCGTCTGTTTCCTAGGAGCTACAGCGCTTCAGGCCACAGGGCTCCACTGCTTCCTTTCCCTCTGTCTTCCTGACAGGAACTCAACTCTTTCCCTCCAGATCAGGATGTTCTTATAGGGGAGTTCACGTTAAACAGGCTTAGAGCTCCCCCTTCTGGTCTGGAGTGTGAACATGTTGCATGCATTGTGTTACCTGACAAAGGTTTCTCCTTCATTGCCTCCAAACATAGCATCACTCTTCTTGAGAGGAAAGCAATACCACTGTGACGATCAGGACCCTAGGGCGCCGCACTCCCCCCCCCCCCATTAAATCCAGTACTCCCGGACTGGGAAAAGAAAACAACAGTTTACAAGTTAGCAAAAGACATACAAATTTTTGAAATGCTGTGAAACAAATTAATATAACTGATGCTTCCCTTTATGGGAGGTAAGGATACTTGAACGTTGCAACCACAAGTCTATAAAGGTTCATCCGGTATTGACTTTGATCAGATGAAGCAAAGAAAGGCTCTACCCTTTGGGTAAGCATTGTCCATTACCGCAATGTCCATTTTTAAAACCTGTAACAAAGATAAGCAAACAATTCAAACATGTAACAGCAATTATTGACATTGTTAATCCCTGTAATGAGCTGGGATTTGACCTTTGGTACTACGAGTAGACCTGCGCAGTTCCTGATCTAACATGTCTGCTGTTACTGTAGTGGACCCACTGGTGTGTGTGCTATCTGTAGGCCTGCATTGTGTGGGTAAATTGGGCAAGAGACTGCATCTTCTTAGACTCACCATAGGTCTGACAGATTCACCAATAGCAGAGGGTGGATTTTCTGGTTCCACTGCTGGGGTGACATTTGCTGCTTGAACCTGTTGGTGCAAAGTCTCTTCTGGTTCAGGATGGTCTGGAATCACATTTTTTTCTGGTATTTTCAGCTGGGGAAATGTTAAGACAGGTATCACGATGGCCTGATGTACTTGAGTCCAAGACTGGGGAAAATCTCCAAGAACAGTGTGTATCATATTCTCTTCCATAGGTGGAGATGTTCCTGGATCGGTTTCTCTGTTCCTCAATTTATCAGGGCATTTCTTGAGATGGTCTCTGGATACTGCCGTCGAAGTTTCTCCTCCATCTTTGCTGATAAGACAGACTTTAGTATTGTCAAAGTTGGACGGTAAGATGGTATATGCTTCTGCTTCCCACTGATCATCAAGTTTGTGTATTCTCTTTTTATGCTTTAACACTTGTTCACCTGGTGACAAGGGAATTGAAGGAGCACGTTGGCTGTAGTCTTTCTCTTGTTTTTGTCTGGCTTGAGATAGACTTCTTTCTACACATTCTTGTACTTGGCGGTACTTTTTCTGTCTTTCTGTATCCCAATCTGCATCAGATGAGGTATTTCCTGGGGTTAGGACTCCCATGTCTAGATCAACAGGTAGTTTGCAGGATCTTCCTCTCATCAGGTATGCTGGAGTACAGTTGGTGGAATTCACTGGAATGTGGATGCACAAGTCTACCAAGTCTGGCAACTTTTCTGGCCATAAGTTCCTTTCCTGAATAGGTAAGGTTTTCAGTAGGTCAATCACTACTTGGTTCATCTTCTCACACATTCCGTTGGTTTGTGGGTGGTACGGTGGTGTTCTGATCTTTTTGCATCCGTACAGGTTGCAGAATTCCTGAAACACTTCCGCCTCAAAGGCTGGTCCTTGATCAGTAAGTAACTTCTCAGGATATCCGTGTGGTCTACAGAAATACCGTTGAAAGGCCTTGGCTGCTGTTCTTGTCGTCAGATCCTTGACAGGTACAACTACCAGGAATCTGGAGTAGTGATCCACGATGGTCAGAGCATAAACATAGCCTGATCGGCTGGGCGTTAGCTTCACGTGGTCTAAGGCCACCAGCTCAAGTGGCTGTTTGGTGACTATGGGCTGTAGGAGAGCCCTCTGACTGTCACGGTCCTTTCTGCGCAGGCTACATGGGCCACACTCTCGGTACCACTTTTCGATGGCTTTTCTCATTCCAATCCAATAGCACCTTCCACGAAGTAGACTCTCCAACTTCTTCCACCCGAAGTGTCCTGCTCCATCGTGGTACGCTACCAGAACCATTGGCACGTCTTGTCTTGGGACCACTATCTGCCAAACTAACTCATGAGTGCGTGGGTCGATGTTTCTCCAGCACAGTTTACCATCGTAGATAAATAACTTGCCTTTCTCCTTCCACAGTTGTTTCGTCTCTTGGGAATCATCTGGACCAAGGTGTGAACCTGCCTGCGTCAGGAGTTCTTTCACCAGATGGACCGCGGGGTCACTGTCCTGGGTCTCTGCCTATCCATGGTGGGACAGGGGATTCAGCGTGGCTTCTGGCTTGTTTCTGTACCTGTTCCTCACATGATGAAAATACTGAGTTGCCTTGGGACGATGGAAAGCTGGCAATTCTATTTCTTCGAGTGTTTCTGAATCTTCTCCCATCTCTGGCAAGTTGGGCATTCTGGACAATGCATCGGCATTCACATTCTTGTGCCCTGCGCGGTACTTGATGGTGAAATCATAATTGGATAACCGGGCCATCCACAGTTGCTCCAGGGCACCAAGTTTTGCTGTGTCCAAGTGTGTCAGTGGATTATTATCCGTGAAGACGGTGAATATTGCCGAGGCTAGGTAGTGCTTGAATCTCTCCGTCACTGCCCAGACGATGGCGAGGAACTCCAGCTTAAAGGAACTGTAGTTTTCAGGGTTCCTTTCAGTGGGACGAAGTTTCCTGCTGGCGTAGGTGATTACCCTTTCTTTGCCTTTCTTGACCTGGGACAACATGGCTCCTAGTCCCTTGTTGCTGGCGTCCGTGCACAGCACAAACGGTTGGTCATATTCAGGGTAAGCCAGTACCTCATCTCCCGTCAGAGCCAACTTCAAACCAGTGAAAGATCTCTCCAGTCCGTCGTCCCAGTCAAATGGGGTATTCTTACCCTTGGTTTTCTTGGATTGGCCCACTAGCAGGTCTTGTAGTGGCGTGGCTTTCTTGGTGAAGTCTTTGATAAATCTTCTGTAGTAGCCTACCAACCCGAGGAACTGCCGGACTTCATGGAGGTTGCTGGGCTTCGGCCAGTCTCTGATCACAGAGACCTTGTCAGGGTCTGGGGCCACTCCTTCGGCGCTCACCACATGGCCCAGGTACTGCACTTTGGGCTTTAGCAGATGGCATTTGGATGGCTTTACCTTTAGACCAAAACTAGACAGAGCTTCGAACACCTCGGCCAGGTGCTCCAGATAGTCCTCATAAGTCTTGGAGAAGACGATGACATCGTCCAGATGCAGCAAGACGGTTTCAAAATTCTTGTGTCCAAGACAGAACTCCATCATCCTCTGAAACGTTCCTGGGGCATTGAACAGTCTGAATGGCATGTAGTTGAATTCACAGAGACCCATCGGTGTGGTGAAGGCCGTCTTTTCCTTGTCCGCCTCTGCTACGGGAACCTGTCAGTACCCACTGGTGAGATCCAAGGTGGAGAAGTAGTTAGCATATTTTAGAGCAGCTAATGACTCTTCTATTTTGGGCAGTGGGTATGCATCTTTATGTGTAATGCGGTTTATCAGCCTATAATCAACACACATTCTCATCGTGCCATCCTTCTTCCTGATGACGAGGACTAATGGAGCTGCCCAGGGGCTACAACTGTCTCTAACTACCCCAGCCTCCTTCATCTCCCATAACATGTATTTGGCACACTGATAATGGGCTTGGGGTACAGGCCAATATCTCTCTTTGATGGGCGGATGATCTCCTGTGGGGATATGATGCTGAATCCCTTTTACCTGCCCAAAATCTAGTGGGTGTTTACTGAATACTCTCTCATACTCATGGACCACCCTGTAAGCCCCTTGTTTTTGGTGTGATGGTGTAGAGTCAGTGCCTACGTGTAATTTCTGACACCAATCTTCCATTTGTCCTGCAGATCCATTGTCCTCCGCCTGGTTGGACGGGACCAAGGGTTCTGTTGCCTGTATCACATTATTATTAACAGTAAACAGTTTGGCAAGTGTGGCATATTTGGTTAGGTGGACCTATTTCACTCCACAGTACTGGCACCCTCCCCTTGCGGACTTCAACCACCCCTCGGGCTGTCAGGATTGTGGGCCTACTATCCGAACACAGGTTCTACCAGGGCCTGGTAGTCTTTACCTCTGAGGCCTATTGCTGCCCGACACCATATTAATATTTCACTCATGAGGCGTATTGCGATGGGGATTGAATCACTCACTGTGGCACGGGCAATTTCTCCACCAGATAGTTCTACATGCTGTCTCTGTACCAGAGCTCTGATTTCTTTCTGCAAAACACGTTGCTCACTGGAACCAGCAGTTTCGGCCACCTGTTGTAATAAGACAATAACCTCTGCAAGACAATTTTCTATGACATTATTACCAATGGTCATCATAGGCTTACATTCACGGCGATCAATATCAACAACCACTATCCCTTGGGATTTCAACTCTACCCGCCCCACTTTAATGGTGACCTCTTTGTATCCCACTTGTGGTAAGGGCTGACCGTTACTGGCTACTATGGTGAAATCATCATCAGGGCCACGAGTAATTTCTGTATCAGCCCAATAATGTTTATAAAGGATGCAAGGCATAGTTGTCACCTGAGAACCAGTGTCCAACAGAGCGTTCATGGGGATACTGTCGATCACAATGGGGAGAACAGGTCATCCTCCAACATACTTGGCTCTCCAGTTTTGTGGGCCTGGTCGTCCTGCTCCTGGGGATTGGCCTTCAGCCCCAGGGGTCGCTCATTTAAAAGACAGTACCTTGCAATGTGGCCTGCCTGATTGCAGCGGCGGCAGATGGGTCGTCCGTCCTGATGATAACGATCGTTGTCTCTTCCTCTGGTCAGCGGGATCCTCTTGTGTTGTCACCAGGGAACATCCTCCGGTCTGGAAGCCAGCTTGATCTTCTTCTTGGGGGCCTCCTGTAGGGACTGCACGGTCTGGGCTAGCACAGCAAAGTTCTTGATCAGCTCCTGCAGCTGGAGGCGTAGTCCTGCGGGAGAATCGTCTTCACGGATCTGGGCATCGGCCTCAGCAGGGACTTGAGCATCTGGCGCCACCTCCTGGTGGTACGTGAGGGCTTGATGCCTAGGGGGTACTGCACGACTGAGCTGCCGTTCCTGTAGCACCTGGATGACCTTGTCTTTGAATTGCGCAAAGGCTAGGTCCAGATTCTGCATGGCCAGGAGGTGCAGTTGGGCCCTTTGGTTATTGCACAGGAGTCCCTCAATGAACCGCTCTTTTAAGAGTTTGTCTTCATCTTGCACGCTGTTACGATCAACCTGCCTGATTGCCCACAGTGCATCCAAGAGATTAAGGGCATAGTCCCATAGGCTATCCTGCGGCCTCTGCTTGCACCCATAAAACTTCAACTTGATTTCTGTAGCGGTGCGGGTGTCAATGGTGGTTTTAAGCTGAGCAAAGTTCCGCTGCACAGTCCCTTTATCCACAGCTGGCCAGGATTTCACCTCTCTCATGGCTGCTCCAAGCAGTTGGCTCGTTGCAATGTGAACTTTCTGAGGCTCTGTCAGGGGATAAACTTCAAGCAGGCTGCAGAGTCTTTCTTTAAAGTCAGCTAACGTATGCGATTCTCCAGAATATTACAGGATCCAGGCTGCTCCAGGTATGTACGGCATGGAGAGGGGCATGATGGCCTCTGTAGCTGGGGTGGTGCCTGGCTGCCTTCCCGGGTTAGACATTGTTCTTCCCCCTCGCTAACCTGGCAGAAGACGGGGCTACTCTCCGGAATCAACAGCGGTTCCTCTGGTGCTCCGCTCGGCTCTTTGTAGCGTCTCTTCTTTCGGCTGCGCTGCACGACGTCTTCACTTCTGGCGTTCCAGGCAGCAGCGCGGCACCTTTTCTTCCTGCTTCGAACTCTTTTTGGCTAGCTCTGCCCACAAAGGTACGTCTCCTCCCCCCTCGCGCTCCACGCGGTGCGGCAATGGCGGCAGTTCTGGCAGCAATTTTTGGCGTTTTACAGGTACTCTAGCATGCCCCAGCCTCTGAGAGTTGCCACTGTGCCTCCTGGGTATAGGTCAGACAGGTAACATGGAAATAGCTGTCCTGCCGGTCTCTGAAGTAAAGCATAGCGATCCTTACTCCCTCGGTTTTCTGGCTACCGGATTTCTGCGCCTCAGAAGGAGGCAGCCTGTGCAGGGCTGGTCCCCTTCTGGTATCCTCTCCCTTGCTCTGACTTCCTTCACGCTTGCTGCAGTATGTTCTGCTTTCTATCCGTCTGTTTCCTAGGAGCTGCAGCGCTTCAGGCCACAGGGCTCCTCTGCTTCCTTCCCCTCTGTCTTCCTGACAGGAACTCAACTCTTTCCCTCCAGATCAGGATGTTCTTATTGGGGAGTTCACCTTAAACAGGCTTAGAGCTCCCCCTTCTGGTCTGGAGTGTGAACATGTTGCATGCATTGTGTTACCTGACAAAGAGTTCTCCTTCATTGCCTTCAAACATAGCATCACTCTCCTTGAGAGGAAAGCAATACCACTGTGATGACCAGGACCCTGGGGCGCCGCACAGACAAGTCATCATACAGGAAAGAATGTTTCCTAACATTTTTTCCTGTAAAATTTTATCTTTCATCAGTTTTGTATGTTTTTTTGTCAGTCCATAAAAGTTGAGTAATACTCTGACAACATTGTTCCCAGCAGTGACCTGGGAGCCAGACACGTGTCCAGGAGTCTTCCCCATGCTGTTCCTATTCCATTTGAATATTGTTTCCATCCATTTCAGCTATTTTTCTGCTTCTTCGGCCCTCATTTCATGATCTTCCAGAAAAATGGTCAAGTTTCCCATTGACTTCCTTTATATTCGGTACTCTAGTAAAGCTCGTCCGAGCATCCAACCTGCTCAATTCAAGTACCAGGCACTTGAACATTTTAATGCTTGATCATCACTAGAGACCACAATTCAAAAAATAAACTATTTACTAAATGGGTACTCGGTATGGATTATATACTGTACAAGAGATAGCGGTTACACAGTCTTATGAACGTTTCCTTTAGAACTTGAAGCATTTTCCACACATTTTCTTTCCTCCTCTTTTGCCCTCACACTTCACTTTTCCTCTTTTCCTCTTTCTCTTGATCCTCTGCTTCCACTGTTTCTCACTACTTCACCACAACCCAGTTTTAACTTTATAGTCCTGCTTAACAAGAGTCCTTTGCTTGCCCGTTTTGGTTGCCAATATGGTCAATCTTAACTTCAAGGTTTCTGACACTCTGGAACATACCGCCCGGGACAATCTATTCATCTCTTGTACTCAGTTCTGTCTAGGCCTGTTACTTTCTCAGCTGTAAACTCTCTGCCTTTCTGCTTGGAGTCCTCTCCCAAGACCCATCTCCGTAAGGTCACTCCAACTCTTATCCACTTCTTCTCTGCAACTTGCTATCCCTATACTTCGGTCTCCTCTCACTTTGGGACACCCCAGAATGCAGCACTGTTCATCTTGGACCTAAGTGAATCTAAGTCCACTTGCTATGCACTCCAGGACCTATCTGACTCTCTTCAACTAACTTACTCCCACCCTGGGCTAGTCCCAAACATTAAACCTAACTCTCCCTATGGTCAAACTACACACTATCAGTTTCGCTATCACCTTTAATGCACATCACAAGTCACACTATATATCACAGTTCACATTGCATTACATAACATTTTACAACAATAAAACTGTTTTCTTCAATAGTGAAACATGG
Source organism: Ranitomeya variabilis (assembly GCF_051348905.1). Classification (NCBI taxonomy): domain Eukaryota; kingdom Metazoa; phylum Chordata; class Amphibia; order Anura; family Dendrobatidae; genus Ranitomeya; species Ranitomeya variabilis. The sequence continues at coordinate 276,409,436 of NC_135232.1, forward strand.
GCAGTATGTTCATATACCTACAGTTCAATCACTGGGACCCTCAGAAATCCAGAGAATGGGGCTCCAGAACACTAATGTCAGAGCTCTGTAGAGTCCCGTCTTGAATGTAGCACAGGTGCAAATGCTCGGTCTTTGCTTTCATCATTGTTAATGGGACTGCCGGAAACATGATCGTCGTTCTTGATTTTTTGCAGCAGTCACATATATCTAATATATAAAGCTGAATGTGTGTGTGTATGTATGTATGTATGTATGTATGTATGTCCGGGATTAGCATCTGAACCGTCGCAGCTACAGCCACAAAATTTTGCACAGTCACACATCTGGACACCGAGAGCGCCATAGGCTATGTTGTGAGGCGAAATTTTAACCCCGCGTGTTCCAGTTCACCAAACAATTTTGCCCCATCTACATAATGGGGAAAAAGTGAAAGGAAAAGTGTTGGAGGCAAATTGACAGCTGCCAGATGTGAACAAGGGGGACTTAAAGAATGAGAGCGATGGCGCCAAAGAGTATATACCGTACAGTTGCTAAGGTGGGGCCCCGACATGGGATACTCACCACCCACGGGGATATGAACACACACACAAAATGCGCCACACACTACCACGTGCAAACACATATACCAACCACAGCACACATTTCGTCACACATACACCAACCTCGCCACATAAGTCGAAACACAAAAGTCGCCACGAGCAAAATTTGCCAAATGCAAAACTCGCCACATGCAAAACTAGGCTCACGCAAAACTCGCCACACGTGCAAAACTCACCTCATGGAAAACTCGCCACACGCAAAACTTGCACACGTGAAAACATTGCCACATGCACAAAAGTTGCAACACATGCAAAAGTTGCCTCACACAAAACTTGCACATACTCAAAACGCACCACACATAAAACTCGCAACGCGCAAAACTTGCTGCACACAACTTGCTACACTAACCTATCACATGCAACTCGACACACAAAAAGTTGCTACACGCATGTCGCCACTCAAAACTCATCTCACAAAAGTCGCTACATGCATGCCACACGCAACTCAACGCACACAACCTGACACATGAAACTCGCCCTAAAACACACACAAGTCTGGTATTATCCTTCAAAAAATAAAAATCTTATTAATAAGCAGGCAAACTACAAGAGCAACAAATGTACCATTTAGGAAATATGGCAGCTGTCAGTCACATGACCTGTCTATTATGTGTATGTGTGAGCTAATATATACTGCCAGGGGGGAGGACTTCCTGTTGGCTGGGGATTTAACAGGCTGCCAATAGCAACCAATCACAGCTCAGCTTCTATTTTGCTACAGTTAATTAATCTGAGCTCTGATTGGTTAATATAGGCAACAAAGGACATTCTCAGTATAACAAAGCTTGTGTGAGGTAATAGCATGTCAGTTAGGGTGTGTTGGTGGAAAGGCTGATGACAGTCACATTACCTCTATGTGAGAGGATATAGAAACTGCCAGTTACAGACTATTTTTACCTCCATAATGCCTCATAAGAAAAGGAATTCCATGGCACGAATGTCAGCCGATGCGAAAAGAAAAGCTGCATTATGGGCCAATGAAATATGTGAAGACCAAGAAACATCTCCATGCTTTTCTCATGGTCAACTTTATGTGGCCTGTTCAAGAGTTGGAACAGCCAAACAAAATCTGTTCGTCTTTGCACCTGAAGGAAAAGCTAAGAATGTCGTTTATCAAAAGGCTCTCGAATAAGTAGTAGAAGATTACTTCACATTACTTGGCCAATTTAGTTAAATCTGTGTGGAATATCTCTGGTGTTGAAATATATGTTGTGAAATGCTTCTATTAGCTTAGTTTTTGCCTTTTATTAATTACATTTCTATCTATTTGTGTTGTGGTTTTTGTGTGCAGAATAAATTTTTGTTAACACATTCTATTTTGCTAACAGCAGTTATTAACCCGGGCGAAGCATGCAGTCCTCCGCTCCACTCAAGACAGGTTGCTGTATAGCATTGTTCTTGGGATTACAGAGTCCTGTTCTCTGGATTTCTAGGGATCCTATCGATCTCTAGTTATCATTTATACTAAATATAGACGATAACGTTTGATTTTTAGGAAAACTCTCTAAACATTTACCTCCTGTGAACAGGAGAAGACAGCGATTGGTAATTATTTAATGCAACTACATACATACTGCTAGGGGATTAGGAATTTTTTTTTTTTCTGGAGTGCCTCCTTAACGTATCACTGGCTGATGATTAACTTTAAGGCCAAAATTAATCATTTTTTTTTTTTTTTTTTTAAGAAACGTCTCTTCTTTGTTTGCATTTGGTTCTGTTTTTGCTGCAATTCTTGAAAATAATGCAAAAGGCAACTTTTCATATAGAAAAATCGAATGTTTCATAAAATCACTTCAGGCGACTTGAAGTACATTTCAGACAAATTTTGTGACTTTTCAAAGAGTCGCAAATGAGGAATCAGGTAAAAACATCTGGAAACCATAAACTCTGCCCACAATGGTCAACATGAAAAAAACAAATATACAAATAAATATAAATTAGACTTCAAAAGGGGTAAAATTAAAAGAGTAAGGTGCAAATGAAAAACTGGCAAATAACATAAAAAACTGCAATGTATCTCACACACTGGCTATAAGTATATAGAAGGAAATGGATAGAGATCTACTGCCACCTAGTGGTGACAGTGTAGTATGTGTTTTTCTTGCTTTTTAATAAATACTTATCTCCTGTATCAATTATTCCATTTTAAAAAGAGACCGTGGATTTTGTTAATAGAAACAATTCTAGGAAAAAACTACCTCCCAATTTAAAATTTATCTTCCAAAAATAATGAGATGGATGTGATGTTTGCCCATAACTGTGATTCAAGAGTCTTTCCTACTAAGGCTGTGATCAATGAACATTAAAATATTTGTCATATCACCATAATGTAAATGTGACTGGGTCTATGCAGGAGCTATCTTACAGTGATCCAGATGCAGCAAGGGGTAAACCGAGCTTTGTTACGTGTTAGTGAATGACTATTTACAGTGCGGCAATTCATTAGCTTGCAACTAACCATTGTTTTAGCTTTTGCTACTTATGTACAGGTAGTATTGTCATGACCATACCTCATACATACCAATTAGCCAGATTTTTGCCAGGACTGTTCTAATTATTCAGAAACAGTCCCAACAAATCTGCAGCTTCCCAGGCTAAAATAAGGTGAGGTTTACACAAAAATGGGCATTTCTGTGCTAGAATGGGACTAAAACCACCCTACATTGCCAAGTATACTGTCGGTAACTATGTTATTCACAGCCTGCTCCAACCCCTCTCGAATGAGAAAAAGATCTCAAAACTTTTCAAGGTAAATCCTGGCGATTCTGAGGACTTTTTCATGCTAGATGACCTTTTTCCAGTTGACCATGTCCTGTCGGTGGCTATGTGCTCCATGCAGCTCCATTTTCATGTTTAACTACATTATTGCCACACTAGTTACTGTCTAGATCCTGATTGTCTCTTCAGAGAGGAAGAGGACTAGAACTCTAGTGCCATCTATTGGAAGTAGCAATCTTAACAGTCAATGTCGACCCTTTAACGAGCCTTGTCACATGACTTAGGATAATAGCCAAACCAGAATCTCAATTTGCAGAAACGATACTTCTTGGATCCCTGTCTAGATCCTGACACCTGGCATCCTGCCAAACTCTATTTCTTTTTCTGCAGCATCCACAATATATATATATAACATTGTTGCACCCTCGCCTCAATGACCATATTGTCACAATTCACCTTAGAAAAATGAAGCAATATACTTATTTTTGCAGGTACGATTTTGAGGTTGTGATATAATGTCCAGCCAGTAGATGGTAGTGTCACCATATGCATTGAGACTACCTGAAACTACTTAGAAAATGATGATATAACGTCTGTGCCATTACAAATACCTTACCGTGCCATTAATTTTTGGCTGAAAGGATATATTTTCTTTTACAGGTCAAACAAACTGCGGAGGTATTATAGAAAAATACAAATGTAAAACCAGCATAGCTTTCGAAAATCTGTTGGAGACTTCATGAAATGAAAGGAATAAAACTGAATAGAAGGTCTGCAGACTGATTTCTCATGTGTTACAGATGGTTATTCAAAAGTTTTTTTGCAAATATCAAAAATTTCAAAAGGTTGCACATATTTTAGATTTAATGAACTGTTATTGTTTGCTATAAATTGAGGTGTTAAAAATTAAACCGTGTCCACCTTGACAATTTTTTCATCATCAGTTGTGGAAGAACTTTCGTTCCCTTTTGCATGCACTTTACATGATTGTTGGCAGCACGTCCCCTGTTTACCTCTCTTGCTGACAAATTTTTATGTGCACACAGAGGGCGTGGAGGGTCCTCTTGTCATTGTCCAAGGATCTGTTGACATTAATCAATTATCAGGAACGAGCTTTTGGCTCTTTGGACTAGCTCTGGAAATGGCAGTCTGACTCACAGAGACATCTGTAGCCATAACTGCTGGCAGGATCACTGTAGCGTCTAATAGGATGCCAACAAGTTTTTATTAGTGGGGTCTGACTTCTTGGCAGCCAGACCCTTACACCTACCACCAGCTGTTTGTCATAGGAAAATCCTTAAAGAAATTCAAAGAGTAACGTATATTAAACTTTGTGTTGTTAATTGTCAAAGTAAGAGATTTAATGCTGTTGTCCAGTTAGACAGAAAAAGCTTTGGTTGTCAAAATCTAAACTAAAATTTGCTAAAATACTTTATAGGGGTCTTACAGGCAGAAAAAATTCTTAAATTTGCAGTTACTCTATGTGTGCGCACTGTGAGGATCCTCCAGTACCAACGCCAGGAGCAGTGGGCGCATGACCGCAAGTATGTGTTTTGCATACAAGCGGTCACAAGCTGACTAGACATGTGCGTCCCCTCTCAATATAAGAGAAATGAGCGAGGCCGGACATGTCTAGTTGGAACATGGCCGTGTAAGGGGTGTGCTGGAGGCTAGTTTGTGCTCTGCATTCCTCTGCGTACCTTCTTTATGAAACCGGGCACGTTGTACATGTGAAGTGTAGCTGTTTTACTGTACATTAATGTGTTACTGTTAAACAATGTACTGATGTTCATGCATTGTGTATGTTTTCATGATTAGGGATAGAGATAGGTAAATGTAGTATTTGGGTAAGGTTCAGTGTTTGAAGAGGTAAAATAGGGCTTAAAATAGTGGGGGGCACTATAGAGTAGGAGTTTAGAGTGAGTTAAGATTAGAAATAGTTAAACCAATAGGATGCTAGCTAGTGGGAGGAGCTAGAGAGGGGTGAGGAGAATTTGTTCTAGAAGCGGTTAGTGTAGTTGTGAGGAGAAAAAAGAACAGTGAGGTGATTGACCGGAGCTGTGTTATGACAGAGGCTCATGAATCCAGGCCCTACGGGTGGAGAGATACACGGGCACGAGTAGAATTGGGTAGCTTAAGAGAAATAACGGCTAGGCTTATGGGACATTTCCGTGACATCCAAAGCCTACGATCTGACAAGGATTGGCAGCGGCATCCTTTACTTTCACCCAGGATGGGGAAAATGGACGGGGAGCACCAAGAACAAGCTAGTCCGGCTACTCAGTGAGCTGCGGTACCGAAGGATACGGTATGGAAACAAATGGTGACAGGAAGAAACATGAACAGTTCAGGGGAAAGAATGTCCATCCTGTTTGAAGATTGTTGTGCGGTGTCTGTATCTAAACTGGATGAGCTCAGTAAAGTTGTTATGTTTGAACTAGATGGAGGCCCGATGCTATTGCATCGGGAGAGCAGTAATGTCACGATGAGGGCAGACTTTGCAGCGTTGAGAATCTCTCTCCCCCATGTGCTGACCCACCTATCCACTCTCTCTTTCTCCATGTGCTGACTTCTCCTGTCTGTGCTCTCTTCTTTGACATCTCTACCCCATGTGCTATCCCCCTTGTCTGCTGTCTTTCGCCTTCCTGTGCTGTGTTCTCCCCTCATGTGCTGTCCTGTTTGAGCTGTCTCCCCCCTGTGCTCTGTCTCTCTCACCCCTGTGTGCTCTTTCTCTCTCCCCCATTTGCTGTCTTCTCCTCTCATGTCGTCTCTTCTTTGACCCGTGTAACGGCATCCTGTGATAATCTAATGACTTTTGCATCAGGGGACTCGTGCGGAGTTTTGTATTGCAAACTTCACAGAGAAGAGTTGTGGCTGAATGAAGGTCTAAAGACACTACTGGTAAGTCTCAGAAAGCAAATCTTTATTCTGTATCTATACTGTATGGCCAACAAAGAGATGATGGTAATAACAGTCTTATATGCAAAATAACCTATTTTATTTTGTCTTCTATTACATTCTATTACTCTCTATCAAATAGTCTCATCCCTCGTTATGTATAGCAAAGTCCATTATACCATGCTCTCTCTCCCTATTATTTATAGCAATGTCCATTATTTCATAATATCCTCCCTTGTTATGTACAGTGCCATATATTATTACTATGCCCTCCTTTATTATGTATAGTGCTGTCCATTATTACAATACATAATATTCTCCTTTATTAATATATTCATCCCTTACCATTCACAAGTAATACCTCTGGGTCTGGTTTGTAATAATCTTGGGTGTCATCTTGTATTCTTCTTGAGGAGTCAAAAGCTATGAATAAAGCAATGCATAAGGAAAAATATTTGAATGGTTCGTTGTTTATTTCTCCATGCTTTAATCCTCTCCCAAATCTGCATCTGTTGTAATGTGACCCATCATGTAACATTTTACATGGCATGTTACTCCTATTCCCTCACATAACATTAGGAGTAGTGTTAGCATTCCGATACCGCCAGTATCGGGTATTGGACGATATTTGCGGTATCGGAATTCCGATACCGAGTTCCGATATTTTCAGTATATCAGATACCGGAATCGGAAGTTCCCATAATTCAGAGCCAGAATTCAGCCAATGAGGAATGTTTGGAAGTGTGGTCACATCCTGTTCTGCATGGTAGGCATGTAAGTACTGGCATGGCTGTGATTGGCTGCTGAAATGATGTCATGATGCACTGTAAAAGTCACCGCCGCCATTTTGGGCTCACTCTGCTGTGGATTCAGTTAGGGACAGGACGCTGTGTTCTCACTGAGGGCCAGTTTAGATATAGCGATTTGCTTCATTGTGCTTTACCCAGGCTAATTTAGCAACTGCTGTGTGAGAACCTTGCTTTTGCCTTGCAGCGCTGTTCACATCTGTCTGCAAGGTCTCTGTGTGTGAGTGCAGCTGCTCACTCTGTAGTCTGTCCGCAGCCACAGCTGGTTGTAGTCAGCTCAGGGTGCGTCACTGCCTCATACTGTTCAATCTATTGTCCTTTTTTGCAATTAGTGCAGCCTGCTGCACATTTTTTCAAATATTTTCTATTAGTGGCTTTCCATCCGTATCCAGCTACACTGTGGAAAAACACTGTATAGGATTACTTAGAGGAGCTGTTTTTGGCATTTGCAGCGCCATTTAAGGCTGTCTGCATGGTCTCTGTGTGAGTGCACATCGCTCTGTAGTCTGTCCGCAGCCACAGCCGATTGTAGTCAGCTCAGGGTGCGTCACTGCCTCATACCGTTCCATTGTCCTTTTTTGCAATTAGTGCAGCCTGCTGCACATTTTTCCAAATATTTCCTATTAGTGGCTTTCCATCCGTATCCAGCTAGATTGTGGAAAAACACTATATAGGATTACATAGAGGAGCTGTTTTTGGCCTTGCAGCGCCATTTACGGCTGTCTGCACGGTCTCTGTGTGAGTGCACATCGCTCTGTAGTCTGTCCACAGCCACAGCCAGTTGTAGTCAGCTCAGGGTGCGTCACTGCCTCATACCGTTCCATTGTACTTTTTTGCAATTAGTGCAGCCTGCTGCACATTTTTTCAAATTTATCCTATTAGTGGCTTTCCATCCGTATCCTGCTAGATTTTGGAAAAACACTATATAGGATTACGTAGAGGAGCGTTTTTTGGCCTTGCAGCGCCGTTTACGGCTGTCTGCACGGTCTGTGTGTGAGTGCAGCTCGCTCTGTAGTCTGTTCTGTGGAAAGAAGAAAAAGTTTATAAAGTTCACCAAACACTCCACTTTAGAGTTGTGTAGGCCACATTAGCTCATATTAAAGTCTAGTCCACACTTGATAAAATTAGTGTTCCTTATAACTGTTAGCAGCTGTTCAGGAATAAGCACACTAAGCCCTTAGTACTTTTTTGCCTATCTTTATCTGTCTACCAAGATGAAGAAGGCAGGGAGTAAGGCACGTGGGCGTGGAGCAGGGAGAGGACGTGGGGATTCTGTGCCTGCTGCGGGCACCGGTGAATCATCATCCCCCAGTTTTAGCAGGGAACAGTCCTTCATGCACAGCTTTGTGGGAGCTCGCCATGCTCCGCTGCTGTGGGACGAACAAATTGAAGCTGTTGTCGGATGGATGGCAGCTAACACATCGACTTCAATTAGTGCCACATCCTCTCAGGCACAGAGCACTGAAGAGCACCCATCTGTCTCTTCACCGTCTGCCAAGTTGCCCAGGCAGTCAGAGAGCCCAGGACAGGAGCCGTCTCTACTTCTGTTCTCTGAATCTCTTGGCTTGGAAAGAGGGGGCCAGCCAAGCAGCATTGTGGCGTGAGGTACAGGAAGGTGGTGGGAGCAGATCTGAGGAAGAGATTCTCTGAAAGGGCCAAAGAGGGAGAGGGAGGGGGAAGACTGCAGAGCCTGTAGCCTCCACTTCGGGCACCCGTTAGGAGCATGCCTCTTCCAAAAGCCAAAACGGGCGCTCCCAAGACTTGCAGTGCCTGGTCCTTTTTTGACACAGTTGCAGATGACATTTGCTTTTTCAAATGCAAGGTGTGTCATCAGAAAGTCAAAAGAGGGAAAAATGTCAGCAACCTCAATACCACAAATATGTGGAAACATGTGCGGACCAATCACGCGGTGGAGTTGCAAAAACACACTGAAGACCTAGGCCAACCTACAGCGGCACCTACCACCTCTTCAGCTCGTGTTGTTGCCTCTTCCTCCAGCTCGCACACAGCTGATTCGGCTTCCTCACAGGATCGCCATGGAAGAACCTCTGGCACTGTTGTCCACAGACCCAGTGTAATTCCACCCACAGCATAACGTTCCCAGTCATCCTCACACTCCCAGCCCAGTCTACAGCCATCGGTAGCACAGGCATGGGAGAAAAGGCAGCCATTCTCGGCAAACCACCCCCGAGTACAGGCTCTGAATGCTGGCATTGCAAATCTACTGTTCCTTCAAATGCTGTCATTCAGGCTGGTGGAGACTGACAGCTTCCGTAACTTGATGGCATTGGCAGTCCCACAATATAATGTGCCCAGCCGCTTTTATTTCAGCAGGCAAGCCGTCCCTGCCCTGCACAAGCATGTGGAGGGACACATAAAACACGTGCTACTGAACGCCATCAGTAGCAAGGTCCACCTCACCACCAATGCGTGGATCAGTCACCATGGACAGGGGCGATACCTGTCAGGACTCTGAAAATTTTTTATTACCTTTTGTGCATTACTGCCCTTTTCTAAGATGGCATCTTTGGTCTCATGTGCACTGTGTCTTCCTGCTATAAAACTCCACCCCAGCCTTCAGTCTGTGCTAGAGTATTCTGCCTTGCATCCAGCTCCTGACCTCTGGTGACTCCCTGTCTATATACCTGCTTCTGTGAACCTGTGGGGTTATCCTGCTACTCTGCTCTGAGTTCCTGCTGCATACACCAGTTCCAGTAATCCTCCTTCATCTGCTGCTCGTGTTTACTTCCATCTGCATTTGCTGGACATGTAAGCTGTTTCTGCTCTGCAAGAACCTGAGACTATTACCCAGGCCTCCCTGGTTGAGCTAAGATATTATTTGAACTGCCTTATAAGCATATCTATCTGTGTTTTGGATTAAGCAAGGACTTATTCATGTCAAGTATCCTCAAGAATAATTGTGCTTCATAGACTTTCTGCGTGATTGCATTTTCCTCTGAAGTTTCCTATAGACTGCTAAGCTGCATTTAATATTTACTCCAAGTGTTGTGGACTTGAGTTTCTCTCTGCACCTGTTTGAATCACCGTGTGATAATATAGACTTTACCACTTATAAAACTGTGTCCTGTAGTCGTCTTGTTCCACGCAGAGTCTCTTGAGTTATCCCCTATAATTATTACAATACCTTTCCCTCACTGCCCATTGGGTTAATGTTGTTGAGCCGGGTACAGATCGTGCGAGTGGCGCAGGACGTGTTCTGCCAACTCCAAGGATTGCAGGAATCCAGTCTGTACGCATTGACTCATCCTCATACACAAGTTCCTCAGAAGCATCGCTGCAGGAGCCCTCACAGTCCACCTCCACATGGACCCGTGAACGTTTACCTGTTACGACCGATATGAGCACAGCTGTGGCCAACCGTCAACAGGCCGTCTTGAAATTAATTTCTTTGGGGAATCGAAGCCACACAGCGCAGGAGCTCTGGAATGCCATCAAGCAGAAGAGCGATGTTTGGTTTGTGCCAGCGAATCTCCAGCCAGGCATGGTAGTGTGTGACAATGGCCAAAATCTGGTGGCAGCTCTGGGCCTAGGCAACCTCACTCACATCCCATGTCTGGCACATGTGCTCAACTTGGTTGTGCAGAGTTTTTTGAGGGACTATCCGTATCTTGATGCACTGCTGCACAAGGTCCGCCTAGAGTGTGCTCACTTGCGGCGTTCCAGCATGGCAAGAACACGCATTGCAGCTCTGCAGCGCCGATTCCGCCTTCCGGAACATCGCATCATATGTGATCTACCCACCAGGTGGAATTCCACGTTACATATGTTGGAACGGTTGTGTGAGCAGCAGCAAGCAGTAATGGAGTACCAGCTGCATCAGGCGCAAAGAAGTCGCACTGCGCGCCGTTCAGACTTCACAACCACAGAGTGGGCCACTATGAAGGACGTCTGCCAGGTTTAGCGTTCCTTCGATGATTCCACGCGGATGGCGAGTGCAGATGATGCACTAGTCAGCATGACTGCCCCCCTTATCTGCCTGCTTCAACAAACACTGCAAGTGCTAAGGGATGATGTTGTGGAAGAGGTGGAGGATGAGGAGTCACCAATTCCATCAGCTTCTGGACAGTCAGCGCTACGTGGTTCCTCACAAAGGCCTAGGCAGGGGTCACTTTGTGAGGAGGATGAGGAGGAGTCAATGGAGGAGGAAGACATCGGTCCAGAGGAGGGAGTTACACAACTCTCCAATAGTAAGTGTGTAGAGCGAGGGTGGGGTGATGCAGAGCAGGCAGAGATCATGCCTCAAGAAGGGGACAGCGTTTCTTGGCCAGTTGGCAGTCTGCAGCACATGGATGATTACATGCTGCAGTGCCTGAGAAACGACCGCCGCATCACCCACATTCTCAACACGTTTGATTATTGGGTGTACACCCTCCTAGATCCTCGCTACCGGGACAACTTACAAAGCCTCATAACACCGTTGAACCGGGAGCGTAAAATGCGGGAGTATCAAGACACACTGGTGAATTCCATCATCTTCTCCGGTCCAACTGAGAGCAGTGCTGTTAGTGCTTTACAAAGCAGCTCAGTGCGTCGAGGCAGTGGAAGAAGCTCTGCACAAAGAGGGAGCAGAAGCAGTGCCTCAGCACAAGGCAAGACCAGTATGGCCTAACTGTGGCACAGTTTTGTGTGCCCGCCACAAATGTCTACACCATGACAGGCGGCTCCAGTCAGCAGGAGGCAATGTTTCCATCAGATGGTGACAGACTACATGTCTTGCCCTCTTACTGTACTCCCAGACAGCTCTTCCCCCTTCAAGTTTTGGGTCTGTAAGCTGGATACATGGCCAGAGCTAAGCCAGTATGTATTGGAAGGGCTGGCTTACCCTGCTGCTAGTGTATTATCGGAACGCGTCTTTAGTGCCGCAGGTGGTGTACTAACAGACCGTCGCATGCGACTATCCTCCGATAATGTTGACCGGCTTACTTTTCTAAAAATGAACAAGGCCTGGATCTCGCAGGAATTTGCCAATCCTCTTCCAGATTAAATAATTGGTTGGCTACAGTATCCAGGTCTCCTGTTGCGTTCATGTTTCTACCACCTGAACTGTAATCCCTGGGCTCCAACACCGCCAGTTGATGCTCAGAAGTGCCTTCTGCACAGTCAAAACACATGACCCAATGTTATTGGGTTTCAGTAACGTCAGCTGATCCCTAGCTGTGTATCCGGCAATGTGTCCTGCGACCGCCACGCTGAAATAACAACTGAAATTTAAGGGAACCTGTCCCCCCCCAGGCGTTTGTTACTGAAAGAGCCACCTTGTGCAGCAGTAATGCTGCACATGGAAAAGGTAGCTCTTTTAGTTTTGCTCCTTGCACACGCAGAACTTAACACTTATAAAATCTGTCCGCTGGTACCGTAAAACCGTCCCGGAGGTGGGACTTTCCTTTGTAATGGGACACAGCCCAGCCGTCATCCCTACCCCCTTGGCGCCGTGCGCCGCCTCCTCAGCGTTGTTTGAATCTGTCACAGAGCCTGCGCTGTTATGTTCAACCTTGGCCATGCGCAGTTAGCGCTGCCCGTCTTCTCACATCATTTGTTGTCAGGCTGGCTGCGCCTGTGCGGCCGCCCTGCCCGAGATAACGCCCCACAGTGTCTTATTTATTCTCAATGCGCAGTGCATATCTTCGCCTCTCACTCATCTCCTTCCGTCTTCTTTAGACTGTGCGGCTTCACGGCCGTGGCATGTGAGTAGGGATCAGCTGACGCCACACAGTCTGAAGCAGGCATAAGGACCTGAGTGAGAGGCGAAGACATTTACTGCGCAAGGCCATGAATCCCAGCCCCGCAGTGTGAATAAATCAGAAGACACTGCGGGGGCTGTGATTCATGGGCATGCGCGGTGCATATCTTCGCCTCTCACTCATCTCCTTCCGCCTTCTTTAGACTGTGCGGCTTCATGGCCGTGGCATGTGAGTAGGGATCAGCTGACGCCGCACAGTCTGAAGCAGGCGTAAGGACATGAGTGAGAGGCGAAGATATTTACTGCACAAGGCCATGAAACCCAGCCCCGCAGTGTGAATAAATCAGAAGACACTGCGACGCTGGGATTTATGGGCAGCGCCACCGAACAGGCTGACGTCAAATGCTGTCAGAAGACGGGCAGCGCTAACAGCGCATGGCCAACATAACAGCGCAGACCAGACTCCGGTACACAAAAAAGCAACGCTCAGGAGGCTGCGCCCAGCGCCAAGGGGGTATTTTTGACAGCTGTGCTGCGTCTCATTAAGAAGGAAAGTCCCGCCTCCATGACGGTTTTACGGTATGAGTGGCACAATTTTATAAGTGTTTCGTTCAGCGTGTGCAAGGAGCATAATTAAAAGAGCCACCTTTTCCTTGTGCAGCATTACTGCTGCACAAGGTGGCTCTTCTAGTTACTAACGCCTGGGGGGTTTAAAGGTTCACTTTCAATTTGCTCCAAGTAGGCCTCAGCCTGCACTCTGCTCCTGTGTTAGTGAGGTTCAGTAACGTCAGCTGTTCCCCTGCTGTGTATCCGGCAATGTGTCCTGCGACCGCCATGCTGACACTCCATCAGATGTTAAACTGCCTCGAGTGCAGGCTTCGGCCTACACTCTGCTCCTCCTGCTGACTCTGGGCTCCAACACCGCTAGTTGCTGCTCGGAAGTGCTGTTTGCACAGAGAAAAACACTCGCTCCTGTGTTAGTGGGGTTCAGTAACGTCAGCTGTTCCCCTGCTGTGTATCCGGCAATGTGTCCTGCGACTGCCACGCTGACACTCCATCAGAAGTTAAACTGCCTCGAGTGCAGGCTTCGGCCTACACTCTGCTCCTCCTGCTGACCCTGCGCTCCAACACTGCTAGTTGCTGCTCGGAAGTGCTGTTTGCACAGAGAAAAACACTCGCTCTTGTGTTAGTGGGGTTCAGTAACGTCAGCTGTTCCCCTGCTGTGTATCCGGCAATGTGTCCTGCGACCGCCACGCTGACACTCCATCAGATGTTAAACTGCCTCGAGTGCAGGCTTCGACCTACACTCTGCTCCTCCTGCTGACCCTGGGCTCCAACACCGCTAGTTGCTGCTCAGAAGTGCTGTTTGCACAGAGAAAAACACTCGCTCTTGTGTTAGTGGGGTTCAGTAACGTCAGCTGTTCCCCTGCTGTGTATCCGGCAATGTGTCCTGCGACCGCCACGCTGACACTCCATCAGATGTTAAACTGCCTCGAGTGCAGGCTTCGACCTACACTCTGCTCCTCCTGCTGACCCTGGGCTCCAACACCGCTAGTTGCTGCTAGGAAGTGTCTTTGGCACAGTTACTCCCTCCTGCCCAGCCCGGTTACAGCACGCCAGCTGTTTCAAGGTAGTGTCAAGGTCACTTGGCCTCCAATACGTTGTCCTGTTGGGTTGAGGTTGGGTTAGCCGACTCCATGGTGCCTGCAGTTTAGGTGCTTCCTATGTGGGCTGCGGGAACTGGCAATCAAGGCTGGTTCGGTAGTGCCAATAGGACAAGCTCCCCCTGTAGGACTGTGGATTTTCGGTAACCACGGCCAGCTCGCGGCCTAGCTACATTTATTTTTCCTGTGGAACTTTTTCTGCCTATCAGAGTTCCAGCACCATTAGCTGGTTCTTAGGAAGACAATCTTGAATAGGTCCCCCTGGTTCCAGTACCGTCAGCTGGTTCCGGGCAGAGCCTTTGGCTTAGGTGCCTCCTTCTGGGTATCCGAGTTCCACCAATGTCAGGTGGTCCTTGGTAGTGGTTTCTGGCACGGGTACCTCCTGCTTAGTAACCGGGTTCCAGTACCGTCAGCTGGTCCTCCGTTGTTCCATTGGCTCTTTTACCTTCTGCTACCCATCTGGGTTCCAGTACCATCAGCTGTTTCTCGGCAGTGTCTTTTGCTCTTGTACCTTCTGCTCCCCATCCTGGTTCCAGTACCGTCAGCTGGTTCCGGGCAGAGCCTTTGGCTTAGGTGCCTCCTTCTAGGTATCCAAGTCCCACCAATGTCAGGTGGTCCTTGGTAGTGCTTTCTGGCACGGGTACCTCCTGCTTAGTAACCGGGTTCCAGCAACGTCAGCTGGTCCTCGGTAGTTCCATTGGCTCTTGTACCTTCGGGTAGCCATCCGGGTTCCAGTACCGTCAGCTGGTTCTCGGCATTTCCTCAGCCTTCTTGTACCTTCTGCTACATTTCCAAGTTCAAGACCCTAAAGACGATGACCCTGAAGACCACCCATAAGATGACGACGACCCCAGAGACGACGACCCCTGAGACGACGATCCTGGAGACGACGACCCTGAAGACCACCCCGAAGACGACGATGACCCCGGAGACGACGACCCTGGAGACGACGACCCTGGAGACCGAGAAGCAGAAGAACAAGAAGCCGCAGAACAAAGAGCAGAACATTAAGCATAAGACTAAACATCAGAGCAAAAAATAATAAGCAGAAGAAGACTAAGCAGTGTATGGGGGTGAGTCCGTTCCTCCTCGTGGTGCCCCTGGAAAAAGCCTGCTGCTGCAGGCCAAACTGAACGCGGACAAATCCTGTTGTAACTCTTTTGTGACAGGCAGAACGGAAGGTGTAATCTTCAAACTTTTATAGATAACAACGACAGGAATGCCTGTCACAAATAAGAATATGATGAAGAAGTAGAATATGAAGAAGAATAATAGTTGAATAGAAAGAATATGAAGAATGTAACAAAAAAGAAAAATAGGTAGAAGAGGTTGATGTAAAAGATGCTGCTGCTGAGGATGATGAAGAAGAAAGTGTCGGAGAAGTAAAAAAGAAGGTGAAGAGCATGGAAGTAGTGAAACATCAATATCTGACAAAATATAAAAAAATCTTAACATAGTCAATATCTTTGTAACTCCGAACGTCTTAAAAAAAAAAATTAAATTCCTGCTATTCCATTTGATTGGGCTAAACCTCTATGCCTTTAATGTCTCCGCCACCTCCCCCAATACATCCTACATTATTCTTAGTTGTTTTCCTTCATGTAGAATGAACCTACAAGGAAAGAAAGGGTTTATTTTAATTCCGATATTTTGGTCCCATTGACTTGCATTGGTATAGGGTATCGGTATCGGCTATATCCGATATTTTTTGAATATCGGCCGATCCTATCCGATACCGATACTTTTTGATATCGGAAGGTATCGCTCAACACTAGTTAGGAGACATGGAAAGGGGAACTTGTTCTTATTAGTCTAAGGCCGTGGGTACACTTACCCTGCCTCTGATAAAATGGTCTGTTTTCAGCTGCATTATATGCCAGGAACAGAGGCTAAGGCAATGAGTATCTCTGTTGATGAAATATAATGTACCCACCTCAGTTAGTAATTAGACTATTAGGCCAAAGATATATACCCTTTACTGACAATCCAGCCATCCTCCCGAGAAACTGCTGTATTTCAGCTCTTCACATAATGATGGCTAATTTAGTACCACAGATGATATATAATTATAGCACAGAGTCACTTTCTTTTATAATGAACATTAAAAATTTTTCCAGATCACATCTGTTTTGAAAAATAACACTATAGGTCTAATAATATTGGCGTAATAGCATTGTGAAGGACATATTGCTCCTAAACTCTTAGGGTGAATTCATCATAGCTTTACACTAGTTTTTTTACCATCAAAAAGTTGCAACATTTTGTGCCTTCCATCACTTTTTGAAAAAGTGTTTAGGGGCTTAGCTAAAGTGGACATGTCTGACAATCGTACGGGAAAATTTACTATAGTACAATTACTATAACTTGTAAATTGGAGTTAAAATCTACACTCATACTATAGTTGTGTCACGGATGTGTCAGAGGCTGCAGACAGTCGCACTACATCTGGCTACAGAAGGTCTCAGCGGTTGGCCTTGCAGACTAGTGGCCACCTCCCCCAGCCTTAATGGTGTCACCTGGATCTGGGTGTTTAGAACTCCCAACTTCCTGTTGGAAGTTGAAGGTGTTATTTTCTATTTGTACTTTTCTGTTGAGGATTGGAGCTGCAGCAGTCTGCTAGAGTCTTCTTTGGAGTTTGAAGGACGACGGTGTTTCTCTGAGTCTACTGAAGCTAATTTCCCCTTGTTTTGTGTATCCTAGCTGTCTTTACTGTCAGTGAGGTTCAACCAGCATTCACCCCTACCTTCCCTAAGCAGGGCTTACCGCTAGGGTCTGACAGGGACTAGGTATCCGGCTCGGCGATAAGTGCGGAACCTCTTTAGGGTCTCTTAGGGCAGACAGGGTGATGTTAGATCTGCCTAGGGGTCTCCACTCCCCGCTTCCCTAGTGTTGGGCCCCACTTCCCCTTATCCCTTTCTGTTGCACTTAGTTTGTCCTACACTGTGCGTGACAAGCTGTCCTTGATCTCATTCACTGGCGCTGGGACACTAATGCAACAATATGATGCATGGTCAAAAATGTGATAAATTTATTAATAGTTGTGCATCTTCAGACTTTTGGTTCCAGAATGACAATGAAATATTCTAACAAACACACTGGATGTTCATACAGTAATTATATTGGGTATATATGACTGTGATTTGCCTCATCTACATGATAGTTTCTAGGGAATTCCATTTGACATGGATGCTGATATGGTCATTCAATGCCTTAGTAGAACCATTGTTGCATTATAAAATATGGTGCAAAATGTAGAATTTTTTAATGTAGACTATGCATAAAAATATTGAGGCATGTGGCAAAAACCCAGAGAAATATGCATATTTCGAGTCTAGAGACCTTATTAAAATATAAGCTAGTACTTACACAGTTGAGAAAAAAAAAGAATATTAGTTTACCTCCAACGTAATGAATGTCAACAACAGAGAATATACGGATGTCTTGCCATTGAACAGCAAGTATAAGTGAAAATGCGAAATAACAAAGAAACAAAATGTATATTCTGTTTAGCATATATTCAATATTTGCATACACCTTGGCGCACACATTGTGCTGCTGCACTCATTGGTATGTATACAAATGCGAATTAACATCCATCATTGCCGTGACCATGGGAGACTAGATATTGGCTTTCATCTCAGCATCCTGAGTTGTAATATTAAGAATTTATTTTGGAGTGGAATAGACCAAATCTTAGAAAACATCTTTTAAAATGAGCGATGTAGCAATGATTTAATTTGTTAACATTGCAGAATATTGGAAATTAGTTCCTAATTTTTAAAATAACCTTTTAAGTAAATCTTATTATACAATTTTACTTGTGGTTTAAGGAAATTTGTGGCCCCAGTCAAATGCCTAATGTGACCACTGAACAAAAGAGGAGAATTATGAACATCATTACAGTTTAGTACATCCTTATCAGAGAGGAAGAGGACAGTAACTTTAGTGCCTCCTACTGAAAGTAATAATCCTCAAAGTCAATTTAAATTTTTTTAAGGGCCTTGCCCATGACTCTCTGAGGAGGCTAATTTGCATATTTAAATTCTAACAGGAGCATTACATAAGTCTCCTTATCCGAGAAGAAGACTTTGCTTCTTAGACCTCCTTTCAAAGCTTCTAACCCAGAAAAAAAGCAGTTGTATCATGCTTTACACTGATGAGGGGCACGCACCCCGAAACACGCGTCTGTAAATGGAGATTCTGGTTTGGCTTCTTATCCTAAGTGATGTGGCAAGGCTTATTAAAGGGTAGATATTGACTTGTAGAATTTCTAATTCCAATACTTGGCACTAGAGTTCCTGCCCTATTCCTCTCTGAAAAGGCTGTTTGTATACACAATTTAGCATAATTCATTCCTGCATATAAAGCCATTTAACCATTCATAGGGTGTGATTTTGACTTTTGTGGTGCTTTTTAGAAATATGATCACAGACTCATAAAGAGATTATGACGCTCTCCAGTTCTATGAAGACATGATCCAAGATCCTGTGTGTATGACTCAAGAAATCGCACATATACCAGTCTGTACTGCTTTATTCGTCATAGGCACTCTGTAGCGGGGTTTATATACCGGCATTATCCACTCCAGCTGGTAACTCACAAGTGTAATGTTTTAGCTCGGCTGGGAAATGAATTGCTTTCATTTCTCTCCCATTTATGAAGCAATGGCTTTAATGAATGCTGCTTCATGTTAGCTGGAAAATCACTATGATGACATGCTGCTGGGTGAAATGAATAGCCTGCAGAGGGATCTTGTGTTTTCAGACACTTGCAGTCTCCAAAATAAGCAGAAGTAGCTTGGACAATCAGTCTTCAAGTTATTTCATGATTTAATCGGGTGTAATATTGGAATGGATTTATTAAGAGGAAGATTCATTTTGTCACCGCATGGCTCTGTATTTTTCTTAAGCCTCTCATCAATGGTGCATAGTAAAATGTGAAGACATGCTCTGCTTATAAGAGAGTTGAAATTAGGTTTGCCACCCTTTTACAAATATTACAGACTGTTGCTATGTAAATCTCCTCTCTTACATACTGAACTGTTTACTGTTAAACACGACAAGTTGCAATGTATTATCGTAAGGCCGAGTTCACTTCACACGAGCTCTTTTCATGGTCCCTATACGGACCTCAATTCTTAGTTTGGAAGCTGTTCTCTGGACCAAAATTCACAACCTTAAATGTGTCTTTGAGGCTGTAAATTCAGATCAGGAGTCCAGTATACAATCTAGTCCAGTATACAGTCCCTATACGGACCTTAAAATATTCTTGTGCGAACCTGAACTTATTTAAACAGTCAAACTTTTACTTGGCAGCTTACAGTCATTGCAATCAGGCATGTAGGATAAGGTCCAGCTGATTACAGTCTTTCCCACCGGTACCAGACTTAACTTCAGCCCCAGTTCTAAGTATGGGTATAACATCCCTGTTGCTAACTCCTCTGGCACTAGGAATTCTTCTCCACCACAAGCAGTGCGCCCAGATTCCATCACCTCTCGCCTCTGAGGGTTTGAGTCCATCTTTCCCTGCAGCTCCACAGCCTTAGTGCTTAAGGCTCTTATATCAAACTCGAGGTTCCCAGGCCAACAGACAGACTCACACAGAGGGTTTTTGGCAATCCACTGCCCCTAGTAACAGGTTCACGCTGTCCCTAGCAGCCTATTCCTTTTGACCTTTTATGTCACTTCACAACACTCCCTCTAATTAACTTGACATTTCCTGAACTGGGCTCTTCCTAAACTCTCAGCTCCCCCTCCGTAAACTGTGCCAGCCATTACAGTTTACCCTGTCTAGGCTAAAATGCAGCCCCAGAGGGTTTTACCTATTAGATAACATACATTACTATGAAACACATTTAATAAACAAAAAAGTTGCACTCTGTAGTGCTAAAGTATATCAATATAAAATATATGAAATATGAATAGCAATACTGCTTCTGGATTCTAGGAAAAAAAAAAAAGAGATGCTTAGCACATAATTTAGCCAATTCATGCATGCCCAGCAACCAGCAACAAGGTTTTCTCAAAACTGCTGGGTCCTAACATGTCTACTATCTGGAACGCTAAACTGGGCTGGCTGTAATCATTCATACAGTTGTACTAAGGTTGTTGAGTCTTGCTGTCAGTGTGCTACTGGTGTTTGTGTGTCTTGTTATGTCATACTGGCAGCAGCGCTTAACTGGTTATGTAATAATGAGGTGGAGCCATGCTTTGGATTTTTTGAGATGGGTAGTATGGTGATTGATTTTGGTTCACTGTGTTTGATGTTATTATAATCTAGGTGGGGAGTGATTAACTGGTTATTTCTATAAAATTTAATTATCTACTATTCATAGATTAGGCATACATCACTGATTGGTGGGGTGTTCTGCAACTCTGTCATGAATGGAGCGGAGTTTTGAATGAGAGTTCTCAGCTACAGCTATTATCTATGTCACTAGCGGAAATAGCTGAGCACTGTATTAGGCATTCCCACAGATAAATATGTAGCAGAGGCCACGTGTAGGCACCTCCATTCTATTGAGAAAAAGGGGTTCCGGAGCCCCCTGTAGTTAGACCCCCAGCGATCAGCATGTTATCCTATTTCCTATAGATAACTAAAAACTTCACTTTTTGTGAATAACCCTATAATTATTATACTACTAGATGGTAGCCCGATTCTAACGCATCGGGTATTCTAGAATATGTATGTAGTTTATTTATGAAGATTTTAGAATAAAACATTGAATACACAGGATTTCAAATCCCGCGCCAATTCACGGCCAGACTGCACCTGTCGCTGATTGTTCGTGGCCGGCCACATAGTATATAGCACAGCCACTTAGTATATAACAGCCCACGTAGTAAATAGCACAGCCATGTAGTACATAGCACAGCCACGTAGTATATTGCACAGGCACGTAGTATATAGCACAGCCCACTGAGTATATAGCACAGCCCATGGAGTATATAGCACAGCCACGTAGTATATAACACAGCCTACGGAGTATATAGCACAGCCCATGGAGTGTATAACAGCACACATAGCATATAACACAGCCATGTAGTTTGTGACAGCCCACGTAGCATATTACACAGCTCACGTAGTATATAACAGCCCATGCACGCAGTATACAACACAGCCCACGTAGTGTATAACACAGCCAACGTAGAATATAACAGCCCACGTAGTGTATAACACAGCCCATGTAGTATATAACAGCCCACGTAGTGTATAACACAGCCCACGTAGTATATAGCACAGCCCACATAGTATATAACAGCCCATATAGTGTATAACACAGCCACGTAGGATATAGAACAGCCCACATAGTATATAGCACAGCCACGTAGTATATTGCACAGCCATGAAGTATATTGCACAGCCACATAGTGTATTGCACAGCCACGTAGTATATTGCACAGCCCACATAGTATATTGCACAGCCCACGTAGTATAATATTGCACAGCCACATAGCATATTGCACAGGCCACATAGTATATTGCACAGCCACATAGTATATTGCACAGCCCACGTAGTATATTGCACAGCCCATGTAATATATTGCACAGCCGACGTAGTATATTGCACAACCGACGTAGTATATTGCGCAGCCCACATAGTATATTGCACAGCCCATGTAGTATATTGCACAGCCCACGTAGTATATTGCACAGCCCATGTAGTATATAGCACAGCCCACGTAGTATATAGCACAGCCCATGTAGTGTATAACACAGCCATGATGTATAATTGCACAGCTACGTAGTATATTGCACAGCCCACGTAGTATATTGCACAGCCCATGTAGTATATAGCACAGCCCACATAGTATATAGCACAGCCCACGTAGTATATAACAGCCATGTAGTATATTGCACAGCCACGTAGTATATTGCACAGCCACATAGTATATTGCACAGGCCACATAGTATATTGCGCAGCCCACGTAGTAGATTGCACAGCTGACGTAGTCTATTGCACAGCCACGTAGTATATTGCACAGCCCACATAGTATATTTCACAGCCCACATAGTATATTGCACAGCCCACGTAGTATATAGCACAGCCCATGTAGTATATAACAGCCCATGTAGTGTATAACACAGCCACGTAGTATATAGCACAGCCCACATAGTATATAGCACAGCCACGAAGTATATTGCACAGCCACGTAGTATATTGCACAGCTATGTAGTATATTGCGCAGCCCACATAGTATATTGCACAGCCCACGTAGTATATTGCACAGCCCAAGTAGAATATTGCACAGCCCACGTAGTATATCGCACAGCCATGTAGTATATTGCACAGCCCACATAGTATATTGCACAGCCACGTAGTATATCGCACAGCCACGTAGTATATTGCACAGCCCACGTAGTATATTGCACAGCCCACATAGTATATTGCACAGCTCACATACTATATAGCAATGTGGGCATCACATCCATGTTAAAAAAAAGAATTAAAATAAAAAAATAGTTATATACTCACCTTTCATTGGCCCCCCGGATCGCGCGCTCCGGTCCCAAGAGTGCATTGCGGTCTCGCGAGATGATGACGTAGCGGTCTCGCGAGACCGCTACGTCATCATCTCGCGAGATCTCAATGCATGGAGCAGTCACCGGAACGTCGCGATGAGCCGGAAAGGCCTGTTCTGGATCCGACGGGCCGACGGACGGTGAGTATATAACCATTTTTTATTTTTTTTTATTATTTTTAACATTAGATCTTTTTACTATTGATGCTGCATAGGCAAAAAAGTTGGTCACACAGGGTTAATAACAGCGTTAACGGAGTGCGTTACACCGCGGCATAACGCGGTCCGTTAACGCTGCCATTAACCCTGTGTGAGCGCTGACTGTGGGGGAGTATGGAGCGGGCTCTGACTGTGGGGAGTAAGGAGCGGCCATTTTGCCACCAGACTGTGCCCGTCGCTGATTGGTCGTGGCTGTCTTGCAGCGACCAATTAGCGACTTGGGATTTCCGTTACAGACAGACAGACAGAAAGACGGAAGTGACCCTTAAACAATTATATAGTAGACAGGATGTGTGATTATAATCCCAATGGGAATGGAATAAATATTACAGAAGGGTATGTTACTGGAGCGCCCGCCAGGGCCTAGGGGTACTCAGTACCGCGTCAGGTCATCATTAAAGTGGTGGTCACGGTGGCAGCGACCCGGTCCGTGGCCATGAGCGTCCAAAATAAAGGGAAGGTCTTTAAAGGGGTTATTAGAAATAAGAATGTTCGTGATGCCACCTGTGGTATTTGGTCAGGGGTGACTGACGCTGCTGAAAGGGGTCCTCTGGGGAGTGATGGCAGTGCAGTAAGGATGGTATGGCTTCCCACAGGTGAAGTTCAGTCCCCAGGGCTCCCGATGTATTTGGAAAGGATAGTGTGGTGCCAGAAATAATCAGAGGACACAAGGTTGCAGTCTCTTTACCTGTTTACTGGTGATTTACGGCCACAGTCCAGGGTACCGGTAACAGGTGTTGGTGAGGTCCGGTCGGCCTGGAAGCTTTTATGGATCCCCCTTTCAGGTGAGGTTGTAAGCCTTCCTTCTTGCGCTGTAAGGC